>NC_091977.1:193921607-194521607 GCF_044704955.1 Pristiophorus japonicus
CTCTCTCTCTCTCTCTCTCATTCTCATTCTCTCATTCTCTCTCTCTTTCTCTCTTTCACTCTCTCGCATTCTCTTTCTCATTCTCTCTCTTTTTCTTTTTCTCTCTCTCTTTGTGTGTGTATATCAAGGACTCAGAATGGAACCAGACTGTGTGTGTGAACCGGGGACCGAGAATGGGATCAGACAGCCTTCGGGCAGGGTTGGAGGTAAGTTGCTGCTATATGTTTTTCAATTCTTTCAGTGTGCCCAGGCATCTGCTGCACCGATTTCCTTAACTCCAGGGAAGGTTTTCAGGACAGGCCACATATGCTGGCCTAATCAACTGGCCAAACTTCCCTAAATGACCAGAGGTGGCATAGGTGCCTGGTTACGCCCCCTTTGGCTGAAAAAAAAAGGACTTAAAAATTTCGTTACTAACGTGAGTTATGCTGGTGCAAATTAATCGGGGAAACTGGGGATTTTTAAGTTAGGCCAGAAAAAACAGCCTGCTCCAAAAGAAACGGCGCAAGTACTGGGGAAAATTGAGCCCATAATTTGGGACAATGTACATCACGAGACTGATCAGAGATTCTTGATGCATGTTAATTTGTCATGGATCTTCTTGCAGATTGTCATCATAGCTAACGAGATATAATGTGCATGTGATGTCATACTGAGTCTGATTCTGTGCCTCTGATTTGTTGTACTCAATCTGATTCTGTGGTATACGACTGCCATATCAAATCTGATTCTGTGGTGTGTCTGACTGCCATATCGTATCTGATTCTGTAGCATCTGACTGCCATATCGTATCTGATTCTGAATCATAGTGTGCATATGGCAGTCGTGCTTAATCTGATTCCAGACTGTGTATTTGACTTGTCTTATTCAACCAAGTGACAGCTGTGGCTCAGTGGGTAGCACTCTTGCACTCTGAGTCAGAAAGTTGTGGGTTCAAGTCCCACTCCAGGAACTTGAGCACAAAAAAATAATCTAGGCTGACACTCCAGTGCAATGCTGAGGGAGTGCTGCACTGTTGGAGGTGTAAAATGTCTTTTGGATGAGACGTTAAACCAAGGCCCTGTCTGTTCTCTCAAGTGGACATAAAAGATTCCATGGTACTATTTCGAAGAAGAGCAGGGGAGCTATCCCTGGTGACCTGGTGATTTATCCCTTAATTAACATAACAAAAAAACAGATTATCTGGTCATTATCGCATTGCTGTTTGTGGGAGCTTGCTGTGCGCAAATTGGCTGTCACGTTTCCTACATTACAACAGTGATTACACTCCAAAAGTACTTCATTGGCTTTAAAATGCTTTGGGATGTCCGATGGTTGTGAAAGCCGCTATATAAATGCAAGTCCTTCTTTCTTTTATTTAAATTTTGCTTTGACAATGCAATGAAGATGAAGCTGTATATAAATATTAAAGCAGAAGTAAGAGGAAATTGCAGTAAAGTTACTACTGGAGATGTTTGCACTGCCACCATGAATAAAATTGATGTTGCTCAGAAGCATAGCATTCTGCAAATACTCTGTCAACGTGGCTGAAGAATGAGTCAAAACTCCACCAGAATGTAAGCTCCTGTAAGTGAATGAAGCCAATTTCCACTGTTGAAAAAAGCACTGATAAGGTGAGAAGAAAGAACAGCCCTGTCAATTATATTTTTGTCCAGGGAAAAGGCAAGGCAGTTTGCTAATGGCTTCGGTTTGCTGAAGACAGCTTCAGAGACCGTGCTGGCTGGCTTTACAATTTGAAGAAGTGGCATGTATCTAAACGTATTTCAAGCAATCGCTGAGGAAGCCAACTTTGAAGATTAGTGCCCCGCTAAACTCTCTGCATTGTTGCACATTTACCATGCAGGGGATGTTATTGCTGTAGATGAGTTTGGTCTGTTTTACCAAATCTGGTAAGCAACATGCTTGCCCTCCGTGCTCTAGTGAGAAAAACAATACTTTGTTCCTGCCGTGTGCCAGGATCTGTGATCAGATAAAGCCTCTGATTTGTATCCACAAAACTACTAAATCAAGAATGTAAGCATGCCAATAATGATCTGTCCAAGCAACATAAAAGGTTGGATTATTACTTACTAGTTTAAAAATTCAATGGCAATATGGTAAGTTAATGAAAAATTAACCTAATCTTGTCTACCTGGAAAATGTCTACCTCGTCCTAAATACACTACAAACCACATTCCACCTATGGATCAAGGTGTGATAACATATTTGAAATGTCTACTGAAGCTTCCTTATGATCAATGTGAATGTATGCATGGTGAGGGAAGCAACTGTTGCAGACTAGTGACTATGTATGGAATGAGATGTCTGAAGGCACCGTAAAATGGTTGTGGTTGTCTAAGGCCAATCCATGCAGCTCCAGGACAAAGCCGCTGGAGTTCCTCAGAGCAAGGTCCTTGGGCCAACTATTTTCAGCTGCTTAATCGATGACCTTTCCTCGACCATAAGGTCACGAGTGGGCTGTTTGCTGACGACTCCACACTGTTCCGTTTCATGCCAGCGTATGGTAGGATCTGGACAACATCCAGACTTGGGCTGGCAAGAGGTAGATAACATTCGTGCCACGCATGTGCCAGGGAATATCTATTTTTAACTCATTCTCCTGATGTGGGCATCACTGGCATTTATTTCCCATCTCCTAGTTGCCCTAAGTAGGGCTTTGATATAGTTGAGTGGCTTGCTGGGCCACTTCAGAGGACAGTTGAGTCAACCATGTTGTTTTGGACTGGAGTCACACATAGGCCAAACTGGTTAAAAGCAGCAGGTTTGCTTCCTTAAAGCCCATTAGTGAACCAGTTTGGTTTTGATGATTATCTGACATCTATATGGTCACTTTTACTAATACTTTTTATATCCATATTTTTTTAACTGAAATCAAATTCTCAAACTGCTATGGTGGCATTTGAACACTCCTTCCCTGCATTACCAGTCCAGACATTTATAACCACTACATTTCTGTACCCAATGTTTTTTCCAAGGGTCAGTCATGGCTCAGTTGGCAGCACTCTTGCCTCTGAGTCAGAAGGTTGTGGGTTCAAAGTCCCATTCCAGAGACTTGAGCACAAAAATCTAGATTGATACTCCATTGCAGTACTGAGGAAGTGCTGCACTGTCGGAGGTGCCGTCTTTCTGATGAGACATTAAACCGAGGCCCTGTCTGCTCTTTAAGGTGGATGTAAAAGATCCCATGGCTCTATTTTGAAGAAGAGCAGGAGAGTTATCACCAGTATCCTGGCTAATATTTATCCCTCCATCAACATCCCAAAAACAGATTATCTAATCATTATCTCATTACTGTTTGTGGGAGCTTGCTGTGTGCAAATTGGCTGCTGCTTTTCCTACTTGACTACACTTCAGATGAACAGCTTGGGATTAGCGCATTGATCAGAAGATTAACTGGACCAGCTGTCTCAACGCGATGGCAGCCAGAGCAGATCAAATGTGGAGTACTCTGTAACGAGTGCCTCACCTCCTGGCTACTCAATGCCTCTCCACCATTTACAAGGCTCAAGTTAGGAATGCTCAAGTTAGAAAACTCACCTTGATGGGCGCAGCTGCAAGTATAGAATCCTACAGCACAGAAGGAGGCCGTTCGGTCTATCGTGCCTGTGCCAGCTTTTTGAAAGAGCTATTCAGTTCGTCCCATTTGTAAGTGGTTTCCCTTAGATATTTTCGACGCACCCCCACGTTACAATAGTTCTAGGCCTGGGAGTGATTACTGTACTGAACAGATGAATGAGTCACGGACAAATACCTCGGTCTCAACCGGCAATGCTTTATTAAAGCTACCTCAACACCGCAAAATAAGTAAATACAGTGACAATGTAGTACAATCCAATGCCCTGGCATGTCTAAACTGCCCCTATCGCGAAGTACCCAAAGTCTAAAGCCTCTGCTCAGATCCACAGTATACCCCCGAATCTGTACCGACTGGCTGGGCATACCCCTATGGTCCTTGCAGCAAAACCTCCCCGCTAAAACCCTTCTAAGGCTTGGTTGTGGAAACACATGACACCTCCTCACACAGTGTCTGTGATCTTAAAGATGCGTAGGCAGGGACGATGCTCACTGATTTGTTGGCTTACTCACTGCTTCTCCTGGTGAAAATATGTCTCTTCTGGTTCCCTACTGGTTTCTTCTCTCCGTCCCAGATTGAGTGCGCGGTCCTTATGGAGGTGAAGCAAGCAAGAGCAAGCGAGAGCGCGATGTGGCCACACGGTCCCCTTTTATATCCACAGTTCGTTTGCCTTTTCTGGCCGAATAAAGTTTGTCCTTGTTTCGAGGCTTCCTGTTTGTGTGGCTTCTGGGTATTCCATTGATGGCTGGTGATGGGGGTTTCGCTTCCAACCAGTCTGGGACTTAATGGCTTTCTATTGTTCTGGTTTCCCGCCTCTCAGGGTTATCTCATCCAGGTAATGGCTTGATCACTGACCAGCTTACATTGCTGATCTATCTCTGGCGAGTTCACATTGCTTAACAATGGATCATCTTTGCCCATTACCTGTGATGAGTTGCCTTATCCTGGCCATTGTAACTTCCCAGACCATCCCGGCCCATCAGGTGTGGATTTCGAGTACAACATGGAAAAGTACCCGGGCCCCTCCCACAAACAGGCTTCCAGTGAGAAATATTAAAACGCAATGTCCAGATAATGTCCAATAATCCTTGGGGAGCCGATACCTACACATTACCCTACTCTTTCCCCATAGCCCTGCAAGTTTCTACTTTTCAAGCATTAACCCAATTCTCTTTTGAAAGTTACCATTGAATCTTCTTGCGCCACTCTTTCAAGCAATGCATTCCAGATCGTAACAACTCACTGCATAAAGAAATACTCCTAATTTCCTCCCGGACAGTGATCTTAAATCTGTGTTTTCTGATTACTGACCCACCTGCCAGCGAAAACAGTTTCTCTACACTAAAGCTCGACGGCATCCAGGACAAAGTATTTTGTTTGATCAGCATTCCTGTTATAAGACTCTATATCCACACTGTCCACCACTAGTGCATTGTGCCTGCAGAATGTACTTACCTACAGGATGCACTGCAGTAACTTGCCAAGCTTCCTTCAACAATACCTCCCAGTGCTGCAAACTCTACCACCAGGAAGGATGAGAGCAGCAATGTCATGGGAGCACCATCACCTCCATGTCACACACCATCATGACTTGGACACAGACCGCCGTCTCTTAATGTCCACGGGATCAAAATCCATGAATTACCTATCTATAACACCATCGTGGAAGCACGAACAGCACAAGGACCATTGTGCTTCAGAGAGAAGACCAACCACCCCAACCTCAAGGCAATTAGGGATGAGCAGTAAATGCGGTCTTGCCAGCATTGCCGACATCCTGAGAACAAATTATTTAAATAAAACTGTTGTACTGAGGTTTTACGAGTGAAGCATTGTCCAGCAGAGAATGTGAACATTGATGTGACTGCTCTATGTGCAGATAACATTGAGTAGACAATGATGAATTTATCTGAGCTCACAGAAGCAGAAATGATCTCTACTGTCACTGCAGAAAGGTTTGAAAGTGAGAAAGAAGAGAATGATCACCGTTTTCATGAACACTCAGGCGAGGCATTGTCAATGGTGAACAAATTGTCCAGATTTCCTTGTGTTAAATAATGATGCCAATGTACAAGCATGCCTCAACGGACCACAAATTGTGTAAACAGTCAGTGAATAACAACAAATGAGTGCCAGAAGGCAAGCAAAGATAATTGACATTTTTGATTACCTAAAATAATAAAATGTTATAAATATTTAAACCTATTTTTAACATGTAACTTAATACAGGGTACTGTTAAAATCCTGTTTGAACCAATTTAGATAAAGCAATTGTTTGTTTACTGCACAATACTGAATGTTACTATACTGGACACTTAAATAAACCAGTTTATTTTGTTATAGCCAGTATAGTGAGATTTTATTACAAAATACAGTAGCATTTGATAACATGAAGGTATACATACAATACAGCAAAAATGCTCCTATAAAAGTCTCCAAGATTTAAAAAATCCAAATTGAAGATTTTTGATGTGTTAGTGATTTAATGTAGTGACAGTTTTCCCTCAGTCCCTTCAAATTTGTTATATGGAAACTGCACTACATCTCCCTTGGTGTTCTCTGCACTGGGCAACCATCAATGGTAGCATGCTGCAGAGACAGAATGTTGGAATTCACATCAGCAACTTGCTCTTTCGATCACACAGACTGTTTTACATTTCTTCCTAGTGAGGATTCCTAAACAGCAATGACAGTTGAGGCCTTCTCGCTAGGATGCAACACCATCAAAAAGTTCCATTGATCCATTTCATATGAACATTCTGAATGTTGACAGCCTGAGAACCTCCTTCCACCACAGGTACTGCTATCAGAAAGGGAGCACGGTGGGCACCATCATGGATACATGCTCATAGGAGGAGAAGTACATGGTTTGTACAGGAGGAGGCCACCACATGTACACAATAAAAGCATATCTCACTCATAGTCTCGGGCATAGCCATGGCTCCAGCTATTTACATAAAATCTGGAATGTATTTCTCTCTTTCACCCTCTTTGCTCTTTTATTTACACTCATTGTGCTTCTCTGTTCCTTCTTTCACCCCTCTAATTCTCTCTTATTTCTTCCTATAATTTATCATTCCTTCTATACCAGGTTTCATTCCCTTTCCTTGTTTCTGTCTAATTCTATTGTTGCATATTTTCTGCCTGTCCTTTTCGCTCTCCTGCTTCCTTTCATTCCCTCTCTCCTTCCTGTTTCTGTTGTATTTTTGTCTCATTCCTTTTCTCCCGCATGTTACCAACAGTAGCTCTTTATCTTAGGAGCTGAAGTAGGGAATCCTCTATAGGTATTCCTATCTGGATTACTTTCTGCTGCAGAGGCTGATTCCACTGAAGGTGTGTGCTTCTGGCAGCAGCCATTGTGTCTGTTGCAGTTTGCTCATTTGCCTGGCACCAGACCAGTGATTGCTTAAGAGCTTCATATGCACTTTAGCCACCTTCACTCCACCATTTAAAAACATCTAACGAATGAAACAAACATTCATTGGCTAAGAACTGCTTTCCTTTTTTAGAAGGTTTAGAATTCCTGTGTTCTGGTAATGGCACCTGTGCCATGTTAATTTGCTATAATTAATTCTGTCGGTTAGCCAGATCAAAATGAAAGGAAGTTTGCTCTGTTGCTGCTGATTCCATCGTTTACTATGTTGCACATCGGGACTGAATGCTGGGGTAAGGCAGCTAAACAAAGCTTCCAAACTGCTGCAAATCAGCCATGGAAAAGTCTCATGTGATTTCTGAGACACCATTGGCCAACCATGATTACTGTGCCTATAATTGAAATGTCTAAATCTGTGTAATGTTTCTTATGAGTGCAGGGCTGCTATGATGGGATAGAAAACATAATACTGCAAATGCTGGAAATCTGAATTAAAAACAGAAAATGCTGGAATCACTCAGCAGGAAGGCAGCATCTGTGGAGAGGATGGTAGACTTGCCAGTTTTGTGAGTATGGTAGTGTAGTGGTTATGGTACTGGGCTAGCAATCTTTTCAAGCTCATTTCTTTTCTGGTTCTGACAAAAGGTAATCAAACTGAAGTATTAATACAGGTCTAAATCTTCAGCCAAGCATATTTCTCTTCCTCTCCATACACTTAACATTTGTGAGGCAGGCTGGATGGACCAGTGAGTCTTTTTGAGTCCGTCATTGTCATATGTTAGTATGTGCTTTAACTGAGAGACCTACTGATGCATCCTGGGCGTTTCTGCAAATTGCAGATGCACATTTTGCATGTTGGAAAATTCTGCAAATTATATCTGCTCTGAATCCACAGATATAGTTGGCAACTCCCTTCAACTATTCTTGGGCAAAATATAGAGTCACGGGCTCTGCTTTTAAGATGAGCTGAGGCACTGAAACAAAATCTTTCATGAAGGTATTAAAAGACACAAAATACAATTCAGTGAATAAATGTAATTATTATTGTGAAATATGTATTTTTAAAATGTTGTTAACTTTATTTTGGACATTAGAATTTTCAGCTGTTAAAAAAAAGTGTCAGATGAATTGTTCTCAAAATATGTTTCAAGTGATTGGAATGGTTCACTTTATTACGTTTATAAAATACATTGTTTTATTGATGTGTTCTCTTCACTGGTCACTCAAGATTGCTTGGTTGTAACTTCATCCTGGTATGCTGTTGCACACAGGGCATCAAGGCTACGTGTGGACTTCAAATGATGAGATTAGAGGGCGGGGAATAATTGGACTGCGCATGCAGACTTAATTCAGTCCCTTTTTAAAAGCCATAAATGCTGTCCTTATTTTTATATATTATTTGATAAACATGGTCATTTTAGAAGCAGGATTGTCTCTTTGCAGAACAGGCTGATGAGCTTGGAGTTGCAAAACTGAACCACCACTAGCAGCAAGATATAATTACAATGTGACCACAATGTACATAGGCATCTTCTATTGTAAATGTTGGCATAGATTTTATAAATTAAACAGTTGACATAGGAAGTTGGCAGATGTAATATTTTTAATATATTGCAGATATATGGGATTACAACTGAAATTATTCTTTTAATGCAAAATGTGCAGTATGGGATGTAATAACTTTATTTAAAAAAACTGTCCTATAATGTTGAAGTGTCATTGGATTGGGTTGAATTTTCTCAGGAAAGCCTTGTGTCTTAAATCATTATCCTGGCTTGTAAAGTAACGACCCCAACCTCGCTCTACCTGGCTGGTGTGACAATTCCTCTTAGATGGCAGCCTTGGATTGAAAATCTTGACGATTGACCAAGATAATTCTAACATTCTGAATGACCAAAGACCTACCTAATTACAGAGCTATGAAATAATTCTACTGTACCATTCATTCACATGCCCTTCTTCCCTCCCCACCACACCATATGTGCACACGATTCCCTACATGAACACAAGCCCCTCTAGTCTGCATGTATTCAGACACCCAAGTTTGCCTTCCTTTGTTTTTGAAGATTTCTGGAGATGATTGAAAGATGTCTTTTTTTTCTGCAGATGCCAAAAAACGAATCAAAGTAGAGAATCCTGTTGTAGAAATGGATGGAGATGAAATGACCAGAGTGATATGGGGCTTCATTAAAGAAAAGGTAGTGGTTGTGATGGACTGAATTCAAATGAATGAAATTCTTTACTTTCCTGTGGCATTCTCCTTCTCAATAGATAATTTATTCTCACTTCAAGGATCATTTAATACGGCATCTGATTATTTCCTGTAGTTTCAACAATCACTGAGAATAATAAAAGAAAATAGAAAGCAGTAGGAGCGCTACTACTAAAAAATATTTGTGTTTTTTCGATATTAAATCATTTCTTTTTAGTGGAGGTGATGAGCATTGTAATAAACCAACCCATCCAATCAGTGTCTCTCTGTTATATTGCCCAGTAACTATTCTACCCAGAAATAATGTTGCCAAACATTTGTTGATTTGGTGTCATTGAACAGTCAAGATGAACTCTAAGTCCTTTTTTAACAGTAAAATAAAAGAGTGGTATATGTTACAATGTTGGAGCATGCAGAGATGTTTCATTATTTCACAATGGCTATATTAACAAACATGACTAAAAGAGTTCCCGTAATGGCACTAAGTCATACAGACTAGAAGATCTTGGGCTTGGTTGCTGGTCCACCCTGTGCTAACTGATCTCAGGCAGGACACCAGTTGTGCACTACAATTCGGCTCATTGTCTCCTGGATTAGGGAGAGGAAGAGTCAGCCAAGATTACCACTGTTGAGTGCTACCCAGTGACTCCTGCTGGAAAGTGTATTGTCTGGCCTCAGGTGAGGATTGATATGTCCTTACTATACAGTATAAATCCACACGAGGCCCATACTTGAAAGAAGGTCACTTTGTGACCAGTTACCTTTATTACCAAGACCTCAAGTGATGAAGGTGGGTGGATCTTCCCCTTTTATACCTGAGAGTCCAGGTTAGGAGTGTCTCCCACAAGTTCGCCCCCATGTGGTCAATGTTCTCAAGGTGTACAACTTAGGTCAGCTTATACATGGGTTACAATGATAGTTGAATACATGACATCACCCCCCCACCCCCAAAGTCTTATGGGGATCACAGTTTAAGTCTCTCTGGTGGTTTACACTCCCTTGTAGAGCACCTGAGTTGGGGCTCCGGTTGTTGGGCGCTGGCCTGAGTGTCTGATGTTTGCAGTGCCTCAGGGCTGAACGGACTGCCCACAGTGACTGGGCTCTCCTCCACTTGATTCCGGTGTTCGGTCACCTGTGCTGGAGTAAACTCTACGTCGTGTTCTTCCTCTGCTTCTTCTATGGGGTTGCTGAACCTCCTTTTAGTTTGATCCACATGTTTGCGGCAGATTTGTCCATTGGTAAGTTTAACGACAAAAACCCTATTCCCCTCTTTGGCAATCATGGTGCCTGCAAGCCATTTGGGCCCTGCAGCCTGATTAAGGACTAAAACAGGGTCATTTACATCAATACATTGCGCCCTCGCATTCTTGTCATGGTTGTCACATTGTGACTGACGCCCGCTCTCAACAATTTCTTTCATAGTAGGGTGTATAAGGGATAACCTGGTTTTGAGCGTCCTTTTCATTAGCAACTCTGCGGGTGGAACCCCTGTGAGCGAGTGTGGTCGGGATCTATTGGCCAACAGGAGGCGTGATAAGCGGCTTTGTAGGAAACCCCCTTGGATTCTGAGCATCCCCTGTTTGATTATCTGCACTGTTCGTTCCGCCTGGCCGTTTGAGGCCGGCTTGAACGGTGCCGTTCTGACATGGTTAATTCCATTGCCTGCCATGAAGTCCTGGAATTTAGTGCTTGTGAAGCACGGGCCATTGTCGCTGACCAAGACATCCGGTAGACCATGGGCGGCGAACATTGCCCGTAGACTTTCTACCATGGCAGAGGATGTGCTTGAATTTAAAATGGCACACTCAATCCATTTGGAGTAGGCGTCTACTACAACCAAAAACACTTTTCCCATGCAAGGACCTGCATAGTCCACATGGATGCATGACCATGGTTTGGCGGGCCAGGACCAGGGGCTAAGGGGGGGCTTCCCTGGGTGCGTTGCCCAGCTGAGCACACGTGTTGCACCTGCGAACACAAAGTTCCAGGTCTGCATCTATCCCTGGCCACCAAACGTGTGTCCTGGCAATTGCCTTCATCATGACAATGCTCAGGTGCTCATTGTGAAGTTCTCTGATAAACACCTCTCTGCCCATATGGGGCATAATTACTCGGTTTCCCCACAGTAGGCAATCGGCCTGAATCGAGAGTTCATCCTTGCGCCTATGAAACGGATTAAATTCCTCAGGGCATGCCCCGTCCCCATTCAGGACACATTTCTTAACTAAAGACAATGGCGGGTCTTTATTTGTTCAGACTTTAATCTGACGGCTGTCACGGGTGAGCCTTCGCTTTCGAAAGCTCCAACAGCCATGACCATCTCAGCAGCATGCTCAGTTGCCCCCTCAGTGGTGGCTAGTGGGAGCCTGCTGAGTGCATCGGCGCAGTTTTCGGTGCCCGGTCTGTGCCGAATTGTATAGTCATAGGTGGCTAACGTGAGTGCCCACCTCTGTATGCGGGCCGATGCATTCGCATTTATGGCCTTGTTGTCGGCCAAAAGGGACGTTAGGGGTTTGTAATCTGTCTCCAGCTCAAATTTCCTGCCAAACAGGTACTGGTGCATTTTTTTTATTGCATATACACATGCTAGCGCTTCCTTTTCTACCATCCCATAGCCCCTTTCGGCCTGGGACAGACTTCTGGAGGCATAAGCTACCGGCTGTAACTGACCATTGGCATTCACATGCTGCAACACACACTCGACCCCATAGGATGACGCATCGCACGTTAAAACAAGCTTCTTACACGGGTCATATAATGTTAGCAGTTTGTTGGAGCATAACAAGTTACGTGCTCTATCAAAAGCCCTTTCCTAGCTGTCCCCCCAGACCCAATCACAACCTTTGCCTAGGAGCACATGTAGCACCTCTAACAGCGTGCTCAATTTGGGAAGAAAGTTACCAAAATAGTTCAGGAACCCTAAGAACGAACGCAGCTGCGTTGTGTTACGGGGTCTGGGTGCTCTCTGGATCACTTCTGTTTTGGATGCAGTAGGGGGTCTGATCTTGTCTGCTGCTACCCTCCTCCCCAGGAATTCTACCTCTGGAGCTAAGAAGACGCACTTCGCCTTTTTCAGTCGCAGCCCTACCCGGTCCAGTCTGCGTAGCACCTCCTCCAGGTTGTGGAGGTGTTCTTCAGTATTGTGACCCATGATGAGGATGTCGTCTTGAAAAACCACCGTTCTTGGAATCAACTTGAGGAGGCTTTCCATATTTCGCTGAAAGATCGCGGCAGCCGAACGAATCCCGAACGGACATCTGTTGTACTCAAACAACCCCTTGTGTGTCGTGATGGTGGTCAGCTTCTTCGACTTACTCACCAGCTCCTGGGTCATGTAAGCTGAGGTCAGGTCCAAATTTGAAAAAAGTTTGCCACCGGATAACGTCGCAAAGAGGTCCTCCGCTCTCGGTAGCAGGTACTGGTCTTGGAGTGACACCTGATTGTGGCCTTGTAATCACCACATATCCTGACTGACCCATCCGCCTTGAGCACCGGCACGATCGGGCTCACCCAGTCACTGAATTCGACTGGCGAGATGATGCCTTCCCTCAGCAGGCGGTCCAATTCGCATTCTATCTTTTCCCGCATCACATACGGCACCGCTCTGGCCTTGTGGTGTACTGGCCTGGCGTCCGGGTTTATGTGAATCACTACCTTGGCCCCCATGAAAGTGCCGATGCCGGGTTGAAATAATGAGTCAAATTTGTCCAGGACCTGTGAGCATGATACTCGCTCCACAGAAGAAATTGCATTGACATCGCCTCATTCCCAGTTCATGACAGCAAGCCAACTCCTCCCCAGTAGTGCGGGACCGTCCCCCAGGACAATCCAGAGTGGTAACCTGTTCTCCGAATCTTTGTGGGTCATGACTACCATGGCGCTGCCTAGCACCGGAATGATCTCCTTTGTATATGTCCGTAGCTGTGTGTCAATCGGCAATAATTTTGGCCTCCTGGCCTTGGACACCCACAACCTTTTGAACTGTTTGATACTCATCAGGGACTGGCTGGCCCCCGTGTCTAGCTCCATTAATACTGGGATGCCATTGAGGAGCACTTCCATCATTATCGGTGGCGTCCTGGTATATGAACTGTATACGTGCTCCACATGAACTCGCTGAACTTCAGCTTCCAGCGATTTCCCCCAGTATTCATTTAGCCTCGTAGGACTTACATTGGGCCTGTCCTCCTCGTACATCAACCTGGCTGCAGACTTCCTGCACATACGTGCCAAGTAACCGCTGACGTTGCAGTTTCTGCAGGTATATTGCTGATACCTTCAAGCTCTGGCTGGGTGTTTGCCTCCAAACCTCTAGCATGAGCTGGAGGCCCCATTGTTGGAAACAAAAGGTCCATCACCAGTCGATCGTCTCTGACTGTCTCTGTAACTGTCCTTAAGTGCACCATTAACAGGTGTTGATGGCCCCATTACTGGCCGCATTGTCCATTGCGATGGCATGAATCGCTGTTCAGCTAGCCATTGTCTCTGTTGAATTTCCCCTTTGGGTTCGACTACATGCTGGGTCCTGTCCGATTGCCCTTGTGTGCCGCGTTAACAATGTTAACTCCCTGGTCGTTTGCCGCATTTGAGCCAAGATTTTTGTCATACATCATTCTGGTCTCTTCCTCCCCTGAGATAAATGTCTGGGCTATCAGAGCCGCCGCTTCCATGGTCAAGTCTTTGGTCTCAATCAGTTTCCTGAAAACCCCAGCGTGCCCGATGCCCTCAATAAAAAAGTCTTGCACCATCTCCGCTCTGCATGCATCTGGGAACGTACATAGGCTCGCCAGTCGCCTGAGATCTGCCACAAAGTCTGGAACCCTTCTTGCCGCCGGTGCGTGTAAAACCGGTGTCTCGCCATGTGCATGCTGCTCGCCGGTTTAAGGTGTTCCCCGATCAACTTACTGAGCTCTTCGAACGTCTTATCCGCCGGCTTCTCTGGCGCTAGACAGTCCTTCATCAGGGAGTACGTTCTGAATCCACACACCGTCAGGAGATGAGCCCTGCGTTTGTCGGCCGAATCCTGTCCCAACCATTACTTAGTGACAAAACTTTGCTGTAGTCTCTCAATAAAGTTGTCTCAATCATCACCAAAACAGTACCTCTCTTCTGTGCTGCTAGTGGCCATGCTCGCATGGTTTAAATCCCATTTTCTCGTCGCCAGTGATATGTCCTTACTATACAGTATAAATGCACACGAGGCCCATACTTGAGAGAAGGTCACTCTGTGACCAGTTACCTTTATTACCAAGACCTCAAGTGATGAAGGTGAGTGGAGCTTCCCCTTTTATACCTGAGAGTCCAGGTTAGGAGTGTCTCCCACAAGTTCACCCCTTGTGGTCAACGTTCTCAAGGTGCACAACTTAGGTCAGCTTATACATGGGTTACAATGATAGTTGAATACATGACAAGGATAACATCAAACTTGACTTTGATGTCCTCCAAAGTCAAATGATGTATGCTCTTGGCTGACACATAAAGAATGGCACTTGGATGAAGTACGTGGAGGGAATCATGTGCCCCTGCAAGAGTTGGTATCTTTAGAACAGGGTGGATAATAAAAATGAGAATGTTAAAAAAAGACCAAAGTAGCTTGTCATTTTTTAATCAAAATCTGAGGATTCATGTGGCTTAATTCATCAGTATTTATATATGATATATTTACACTATTTTTTATTTAGCTTCTAAAGTATCTGTTATTCTGTGTAATTTTTTGGCAATGATGTTCATCTTCCAAAGTTAATGAAAGTTTAATGTACAGAGAATCAGCTATTAGCAATATTACATTTTGTATACATTTTAGTTGTTCTGAAGTTGTTTTAAAGGACTTTGCCATCTGATAGTGTCTTGAAGATAATGGAAAAATTCACAATGTTGCAATGTAATCTTTTTCAACTGATTTCTAAGTAGTATAGTTAGTGAATTTTACCAAACGGATCACAAAGTTAAAAACAAATATGCGGAAGGTCATTTGGACAATCTTAGCTTATCTTTCTAGAAAGTCCTTGCAGTTCTCCTAGGGGAATCAAGGGATATGGAGATAGAGCGAGAAAGAGGTCGAAGATCAGCCATGTTCTTGTTGAATGGCAGAGGGGCCGTAGGGCCTCCTGCTCCTAATTCCTATGTTCAATCCCCTTCTCCCACACCAATACTGGTTAGATAGGTGGTTGACGGAAAGGGGGATAAAGAGATCTGGGGCTAGATTTTACACTTTTGTGCAGATCACCCAAAATGGGTAGTATTTATGGCGTGGGCGGTAAAAATGGGTTTTCAGATCGCCGATTGTCGCCCGTTCTCAAAGCACCTAGTCTCCATTTAAAAAATTGGGCATTACCACAAGCGATCTGAAATGGGCGTTGGCATTAAATCTCTCTGACCTTCTGCCGTAAAGTGTTGCCGTCCTTAGCAACGGCAAGGCAACGCTCGTTTTCCGTGATTCAGGAGGTCAGGGGTCATTACATGCGCAGAAGAGGAGACAGAGAGAGAGGGAGCAGAGAGGGACTGAAAGCATGTGTGGCTGTGGTGTGTGCTTGTTTAGCTGTTGTGGGAGGCACAAGGGAGATTCACTACTAACAAAAAGCCTACTTAGCACCAAGAACATAGTTGACACCGAGTTTTTGTCCAACAAATAATATATAACATGGAAGGGATGGAGGAGGCCCTGGAGCTGGTAGTCAGGAACACTGGTGGCAGAGGGCTCCCAGTGGTCCCGGAGCACGGCACTGCACCCCCATTGCCAACCACACATGAGAGCCAGGAGCAACATCTTGCTTCTGGCTTGGAGCACGTTCCCACCTCGGGACCGTCTCTCCCGTATCCGTCCAAGCAGCGGTTCGGCCGTCATCCCCTCTCCCTCCCCCCCCGCCAATGAAGCAGCGTCTGAGGGGCTCCTCGGCCAGGCGGCTTGGAGTCAGGAGGGGAAGGGGTAGAGGTGGGGATGAGAAGCTGGCGGGGGGTTGGTTTGTACAGATATACTTATGGTTTCAGATAAATGTTCGGTTTAAATGTGTTTTATTTAACATAACCTTGTTGCGCATTGGCTCAGATAGCTGCACTGTTACACACTGGTGATTCGTTAACATCAAAGGGTATAATTACACTTAACTTCAATCAACTTAAACGTTAACTGTCACCAAGGTGATGCACACCATTGATGTATGACCTGCACACCCAGCAGTGTGTCAGCCTTGTAAATAACACCAATGTTCTTTCAGGTATAGCGCTCATTTATGAGCCCCTGACGTAAGAATCTTGCAGCTATGAAGCCACCACAGGGTCTAAAGGGGGGCATGAGCATGGCTTCAGCGTCAGCCTGATTCTGTGGCCCGAGGTCAACGTCCACCTCCTCGTCCTCCTCTTCCTCTCCTGAGGTGGACCGTCACACCCTTCTGGCAATTCTTGTCCCCTCCTAATAGCCAAGTTTTGCAGCATGGAGCACACCACCATGAATTGAGCTACCTGCTCAGGATGGTATTGGAGCTCGCCTCCTGAGTGGTCCAGGCATCTAAAGCGCTGCTTAAGCACTCCAATGGTATGCTCGACAATATTGCATGTGGCTATGTGGCTCTCGTTGTATTGCTTCTCGGCTTCGGTGTGGGTGTCATGCAGGGGGGGTCATCAGCCAGGTGGCGAGGCCACATCCTTTGTCACCAATCCAGCAATGATCTTGTGGCTGATTGTTTAACAAGTCAGATACAGTGCTCTCACGCAGGATGTGAGCATCATGGATGCTGCCCGGAAATTGAGCATTCACTGCCATAATAATTTGGTGGTCGACAACGAGTTGCACATTCAGGGAGTGGAATCCCTTGCAGTTCCTGTAAACCTCTGCATCCTGAAAAGGAGCCCGCATCGCGATGTGCGTACAGTCTATTGCACCCTGCAACTTGGGGAAGTTAGCAATTCGGTAGAATCCTAGAGCCCTCTCAGTCTGAGCCTCCCTGGTCATAGGGAAGCTGATAAAGTTCATCCTGCGTGTGTACAGAACTTCAGTGACCTGTCGAATGCAGCAATGTGTGGCATGCTGAGATATACCGCAAATGTCGCCAGCTGAGGCCTGAAAAGAACCCGACGCGTAGACCGACAGTGCCGCGGTGACTTTGACCTCGACGGACAGTGCGGTCCTGATGGTGCTGGCAGGTTGCAGATCTCCTCTTATGAGCTGGCACATCTCCCTGATAACCTCTTTGTGGAAGCGCAGTCTCCGAAGGCAGGTGGTATCGGGCAAGTTGAGGTAAGACCGCTTCTCCCTGTACTTGCGGTGGGTGTAACGCATTGGGCACATGATGCTGTCGAGCATACCTTCTGCCATCTCGAGTCTGCAGCAGGTAAGTGGTCATCAAGAGAGGGTGAGAAAGGACAGGCCCCATTCCAATAGCTGTCTGTTTTCCACCGATTGGTCACAAAGAATGAATGTCCCCATGAAGACACCTATTAAATTCCAGTCGTCCACAGTATGATAAAGATGTTTGTTCAGATGTTCACATCACCTCCAAAGACCTCCAGAGTACATCTGAACTCCTCCGAGGTTGAAGCAGAGCAGCCTTTTAAATGATGCGACATGTGATTTAGAACATGGCGTCCATACCACTGTGAGTAGTTCCCGTTAGTTCCACTTTTTCCCGGCGTTTTTTTGGCGAGCGATATTGTGGGCGAGATGTGTGCGAGATGGTGAAAGTGATGCTGGGCGTTAGTTTTGGCAAATGTGATCTTTACGACAAAATAAGGTGGACGGTCGTTTTTATTGAATCCCGGCGTTAATTACGTGCGGAAAGTAACACCGGGCGATATTATGGGCGTTGGTTTTACCCATTCTGATGATTCCGCCCGGCGTTATGTACATGGGGAAAGTAATGCTCGGCGATAAGTGTCTGAAAAATGGGCATCAGTTTCCATTTGTGGCTAAATGGCCGCTATCTGGGTGTTATACGTCATTTCAGCGGTAAAATGGACGTTAACTGATGCCAGTTCATTGGATATATTCAAGGGGGTGTTAGATATGGCCCTTAGGGCTAAAGGGATCAAGGGGTATGGGGAGAAAGCAGGAAAGGGGTACTGAGGTGAATGATCAGCCATGATCTTATTGAATGGTGGTGCAGGCTTGAAGGGCCGAATGGCCTACTCCTGCACCTATTTTCTATGTTATGCAAGCAAAAATAATGGAAAATCATGGGAACATGGAATAGTTGGGTGGCACGGCTTGTTTCATGTGTTGTAATTTCTATGTGATTATGTATTTTTAAATAATTCCAGTGTTTTGCCTCCACTACTTTATCCAGAAGTCCATTCCATGGGTCAAGTTTCGGGCCGCGCCTAGAACGGCGCAGCCCTGCGACCCACGCCTGATTTCCGCGCTTAAAACCGCGCTGAAAACTTACCTCGGTATTCTCCACGCCTTCAGGTCGATCCAGGCCCTCGGTGCGGCGCAGCACGAGCTGTTGGGGGTGGAGCCAGGTCCCTGCGCTGAAAACAGTGCCGGGACCTCTGCACATGCGCGCTACAGTGGGCGCGCATGTGCAGTAGCTCCAGGCACCCGAAACGGTGTGGGAGGGGCCCGAAGCACGCCGCCCCGAGTCCTGGCCGATTGGCCTCACTGGGGCTGCGTGGATCAGGCTGCACCTCCCTCCTCCAGCTCTGGCTGTGGCTCCCCCCCCTCCTCCCGTTCAGCACCCACTCCCTCTGGCTCTCTCACGCCCCCCTCCAGCTCCCGCTCCGCTGTCTGCCGCCCCCCGAGCTCCCGCTCCGGCTCACCCGCCACCCCCCCTTTTCAGGTCCGGTCCGCTCCCTCTTCCTTCGGTGGGGCCCGCCCGCCCGGCATCTTGCTGGGGGCGGGCCCCGCCCGAAGTCTTCGGCCTGGCTTCTTCTCGTCAGTCGAGCCCGTTCAGCCTCACCCCTCTCCCTCCCCCCTCCCTCCCTCTCCTCTCCCCCCTCCCTCCCTCTCCTCTCCCCCCCCTCTCCTCTCCCCCTCCCCCTCCCTCCCTCTCCCCCTCTCCCCATCCTCCCTCTCCTCTCCCCTCCCTCCCTCTCCTCTCCCCCCCTCCCTCTCCTCTTCCCCCCCTCCCTCCCTTTCCCCCTCTCCCTCTCCTCTCCCCTCCCTCTCCTCCCCCGTCCCTCCCTCTCCTCCCCCCCCTTCCCTCCCTCCCTCTCCTCTCCCCCCTCCCTCTCCTCTCCCCCTCTCCCCCCCTCCCTCCCTCTCCTCCCCCCCCCTCGCTCCCTCTCCTCTCCCCTCTCCCTCCCTCTCCTCTTCCCTCTCCCTCCCTCTCCTCTCCCCCTCCCTCCCTCTTCTCTCCCTCCCCCTCTCCCCCCCTCTCCTCTCCCCCCTCCCTCCCTCTCCTCTCCCCCCTCCTCCCCCCTCCCTCCCTCTCCTCTCCTCTCCCCCCCCCCTCCCTCTCCTCTCCTCTCCCCCCCCTCCTCCCCCCTCGCCTTGCTGTCAGAAACACATAGACACTGACAGACAGAGAGAGAGACACTTCACAGACAGACAGACACACTGACAGACAGAGAGAGAGACACTGACAGAGACAGAGAGAGGCACACTGACAGACAGAGAGAGAGAGAGACACTGACAGAGAGAGGCACACTGAGGGGGCCCGTCCCAACACGCTGTTGGAGGGCTCCCGGCGCTGCAGTCGGTAAGTAGAAATGTAATTTTTTATTTATTGATTTTTTAATGTTTTTAATTTTAAATGTTTTTATTTTTTTTGATTGATTTATTGGTTGGTTGATTTATTTATCATTTATTATTGATGATGACTCTTTATTTGTAAAAATGATGTGTTTCATGTTTGTAAACTTCCCTTGCCCCCCCCCCCCCGGCCCCATCTCTCTTCCCTACGCCTGATTTCTAAGTGTAGGCAAGGTTTTTCTGAACATACAAAAATCTACACTTACTCCATTCTAAGTTAGTTTGGAGTAAGTTTTCACTGCCTAAACTTGCAAAACAGGCGTAAGTGGCCAGACACGCTCCCTTTTGAAAAAAAAATCTGTTCCAAAATGAAACTGTTCTAACTGACTAGAACTGGAGCAAACTAAATGCCGAGAATTGCAATTTCTAAGATACTCCATTCGAAACCAGTTGCTCCAAAAAAATAGGAGCAACTCAGGCCGAAACTTGACCCCTATGTGTAGACCACTCAGTGTGAATAAAAACTTCATGATATCAGTCATCATTTTTCATTTTACCTTAAACCTGTGTCCTCTTGTCTTACTCCCCTGGTTTAGTTAGAATTGATTTTCTGGATCTACGTTTCTCACACCATTTTAATCTTATATATCCTTCTATTTCATCACTTCTTGGTTGTAATTTTTCAAGGCTGAAAAGAGTTTCTGCACTTTCCACTGTGCATCAGTCCTCTGATGCTAAGGATCATTCTTGTGTCTCTTCTCTGAACTAACTTCAGGGCTTGAATGTGTTCTGATTAAAGTACTATACAGTTGACTAATTGTTCACTATTTTATTGATTGTTGGTCCTCAATGATTGAATGTGTTGGAATAAATTGTTATCCTATAAATGTGCATCTGAATTCCTGATATGCCATCATAGAACATTTGTGTTGCCCTACGTGCAATATTTTGCACTTGTCCATGTTAAATTTTCATTTGCTGTTGCTCCATCCACTTTATCTAACTCATTTTGTCTTTCCTGAGCAGTCTCCGCAGAATCAACCCCCACCTTGGTCAAATTTTCAGATTAAGTTTCAGAACCCAAGTTGATTTAAATTAGAGGCAGTAGGGGGTCCCAACATCAACTCCACTCCCCATCTTCCTCCACTCTGGCATTATTCCTCTTAACAAATACCCGCTGCTTCCTACTCTTTAGTTCATTTTTATCCAGTCTCAAGTTTTACCTTGAATCCCTATCACTTTGAGCTTCTTTGGTAGCCTTGCATGTGGAGATTTGCCAAATTATGTTTTGGAGTTCTAGGTACATCACTTTGCAGAGCTCCCCACTTCTCTTGGGATGATACTTGCTTTAAAAAATAATAATTGAAGTTGGTCTGGCAGGATCTTTCCCTTCTGAATCCTTAATAAAAATCAAAATGCTCAGCAAGTCAGTATATGTAAAGAGAAAAGACAAGTTCATGTTTCAGGTGTATACCAGTCATTGGAACTGATGAAGTGTATAGAATCTTCTCTTTTCAGATGCTGAATGACCTGTGTATTTCCAGTATTTTCAGGGTTTGTTCCTTTTTTATTTCTTCGGTATCTTTGTTTTGCTGGGTTTTTTTACTAGATCTTATTGTACTTATAATTCTCAAAGTAGAAAAGGCTTTAGGCAGCTTATATCCAAAATATCATTGGCCCAAAAATAACTCCGGAGTATGCCGCAGACCTGCGAAAAGAATATGCATACTTGATGGAGTCCTCCTTCGTAAAATAGTGCTCTGACACTGCATACTTGAGGGCAGCGTAATGGCCCACGGATCCCAAGGGTGCAGTGTACCTGGAATCACCTGGACCTGGTCCTCTAATCAAGAAACAGAATTAGATTTTACATCATTTCAGAAGGGAATCTTGTAATCAGATTTAATTATAATTACTTTACAGGATTGGAATTTAATTTTTAATTAGCTTAATTCCACTATCTTCACTACATCTTAGTTCTGTTAGTAAAAAATTAATTTTGCTGATAATTATCAACATCACTAAAACTCCAATCACTGCAGAAACAAGAAAAACTAATTTGATACAATTAAACAACCCGATTTCCGAGATGAAAATTATGAGGTATCCCCTTATGCTGATGCAAATAGGCCCTGCGCCTGTTTGCATCAACCGTAAAATTTTCGTACGCAATTGCTGGGCAGTTGGTGGGGAAATAGCCCAATTCTATGCTAGCAATTGGTTTTTCTTCAGCTGTGCGGATGATCTGTCAATGCATACGTTACAGATCGCATGTTTGGGATTTAGCACATGTGCAAGCGCATGCGGAAATCCCGAACCTGCGGTCTATTTAAAAAGCAGTATGATGGCATACTCTGAGAGTACCCCATCATATCCACTGAAAATTCTGGCCCATTAGAATGATGACAGACTTTACAGGAGGCTTAGTTAGAATGTGCCATACTTGTAGTAATTTGGGAACATTTAAATAAACTTACAGACATCAAACATTGTCTTACTTATATCTCAGTGAAATTGTGTTCTCTGTAACTAATGAGATTGTGGAACTGCAGTTAGATTGTGTAGATAAGGCAGATATTGGGTGTGTTGCCAATGATGTAACCTCAAATTGGTCACTTTATCTTCATTTTACAGTACGAAATACAAAGTACAGAATGAATAGACTGTGAAAGCCTCTCTCTCTCTTTGTCTCGCACACGGCAAGT
This sequence comes from Pristiophorus japonicus, assembly GCF_044704955.1. NCBI lineage: Eukaryota > Metazoa > Chordata > Chondrichthyes > Pristiophoridae > Pristiophorus > Pristiophorus japonicus. Next base: position 193,944,096 of record NC_091977.1, read on the forward strand.
TCCAAATTAAACACAACAATAATCAATAACTTGAGCCAGAAACAAGGGGGCCGAACTTGGTGGAAGTTGCGCTCGCAGCCGCCGAGGATCTGCCAGAAATGTCGTTTCTTTGGCCGATTCCTCCGGAACCGCCCATCTGCCGTCCCCGTTCCGCCCGGCGGGAGATTGGTGGCGAAGGGTTCCGCCGACGTGAGGTCGTGCCGCCCGCCCATGCCGGATGCCCCAAATTGGTCAATTATGCTGGCCTCCAGTTGACCTGCTGCCCCCCCAGAAGGACCGCTTGGGAAAAGTAGGCCTGACCTGGATGGCAGTCGGGCAGCACGGAGAATGGGTGGGAGGGAGTGCTGGAAGCCAGATCACGGCAGTTGGGCAGATGCTGGACCATTATGAGTGGGACTGCTGGAAAAAAGTTAGGTGCATGTTGCATTACTCTACTGCTGATGGTGATGTTTAATTGGGATGTCATAAAAGCGACTTCATTGAGAAGCCCAATGGCAAAGGGAAAATTATGATGAATAAGTGAAAAGTCTTCAGCATGTCATATTTTGTATAACCAAGCTGATTCATTAATTGTGTGACACAATGTACTGCAATGTAACTGATGACCATGTCATCTCAGGGGTGGCACTCCTACATGTTTGGCCTCTGAAAAAGAGGGTTGAAGTGCAAGCTTTAAAGTCTGCCCTGTAAGTAGGTAAAGTGAGAGAAATTGAATGGCAGCCTTCCTGCATTGGTGACCCTTCTTTGTCATCTTGCGATGGCCTGATGACAGGACCCATTATACAGTGCAGTCAGATGTGGATGGGAAGATAATCCTGATAAAACAGATGACCTGAGGGACAGATGTGTGTTTCTCACAACGCACCACACATGAAATAAAAATGACACACTAACCAAAAAAGGGTTAGCAATGTGAGTGTATTTACAAGTGCACAATAACAAAGGTTACATAAGATTATTAAATGTGAAAAGATTTACAGGAGCAACACCTACCCCTTTACCCAGCACCACCACCTCTTCCCCCCCACCTTGCAGGGATACCCAATGTCCTCTTGCTCCCCCCCCAGCCTACAAGACGGTGTGGCGCTCCCCTGTCCCTCACTGCCTCTGGTTGAGAAGGTTGTGCAGGAGGGCAGTGGGATGTCTGCAGATGTGTGAGTCTTGGTGAAAAGGTAGGGCGCGGGACCGATGGCACCAGGATCTCCTGCTCCTCCGGATCTGTCTGATCTGTCTGCCTTGAGGGTGTGGGGTCGTAGGCTTGCACTTCGTGTCCAGAAGCCATCTCTTGCATCATGGCCTCAACACTCTTCATTGTGCGCTCCCACAGTGTAATGAGCCGGTCCATCTTCTGATCATACTGCTGGGTGATGGTGACGATGCTGCCAGCTATCACAGCCATGGTCTGCAGAATATAGTGACCTATCTGCACACTGGTGTGTGATAGCTGCACCATCTCGTTCAGTGCAGAGAACCGTGCTGCATCCGCAGGTTGTTGCTCGCTCGTGGTGGGTGCTGGTGCCTCGCTTCCCTTTGAGCCACGGCCTCTGTGCTTGGTAGAGCTTGCATCTGTGGAGTCCGTTGGAAAGCCCAGGAAATCGGAGCTTGACGCCAAGGTTCTGCGGACACTTGGCTGACATTGCAGGAAGCTGCTGTCAGCCGGTTCCAGGTCAAGGGGTAGAAAGATGGGCCTTTCTCCCAACTCTCTCTCCTGTTCTTCCTGGCCCTGGGTGTGGGAAGTGGTAGCGTTGGAATTGAGTGATGTGGGGTGGCGGGGGGAGGGTGGCGGCGGGGATGGAGGAGGAAGGATCTGCTGCCTTTGGGTGTGGAGAACGTGGGATGGGAGACGCTGGGGTCTGATGGCTTCTCTGAAGGCCCGAGATCGAAGGTCTCCCTATATCCGTCATGTCCGAGTCATCATCTGCAAGTAGAGGACAACATCATTTCAGGCAGCGGTGGGGGGGGGGGGGGGGGGGTGTTGGTCAAGCTGAGATGTGAGCTGTTCCATCTCACATTATGCCAGTAAGGAGTTCCACCTCTACATGTCCACACCAATACTGGGCGACAAAGTGTGCGTTCAGCCGCGAGTGCCTTAACATTGCAAGTACTTTCATGCCATGAGCATCGCTGACACCAGAGATGAGTGTAACCTTACAATGCGGTGGCACTGGATCTGCATCAATGTGTGTGGTTGCACGGTGGTGGTCACCCACCAATACCAACGCACGCTCCTCCAGCCTGGTCAATTCGACCACCTTGTCTGGGCCCCCTCCGGTCGCTTGGTTGCATTTTTTTTCTGCACAAAGAAACGTTGCAGCCTTTAGCCTCTTTGTTGATGCCCCCCCCCCCCCCCCCCCCCACACACACACACATCTAGTGCACAACCTTTTTGGCCTTGGATAGGAGGGGGCGAATAAATTTGTACTCACTTTAGTTGCCACCAGCAAACCGTTCCAACATTTGCGGCATTGGTCCCCATCCCGCTCCACGTTGCCCATTGCAGTCACCATCTCACTGATCTCCATCCACATTTGTCGGTATTGGGCTGGTGGAGGCTTGCCACGACCATCCCGGCTGAGGTTGTTGTATCTGCGCCCCACCTCTGTCACTAGCTACTCCAATTCCTGTTCATTGAACCACGAAGCTCTGGACCTGGTTTCTGGCCACTCATCCTCAATGGTGAGAGGAATGGCTGCTGAAGAGTTTGTGGGTTTAAATTTCTCACATTGCCCCCTCTGCAACTCAGACTGCCCCCTCTCCAATGTCACCTCTCTGCTCTCCAGGCTCCAACTCTCTCCTCTCCCCTCTCACACTCACAGGTGCAATAAAGTGGTCTGCTTTTATGCACATGCGCAGTCCACCAATCAGGCTCCAACGGCTATGAAATGACGTCACGTCGGCAGAAGAAAACTACAATTAAAAAAATATTCAAAGTCTCACACATGCGCAGTGGAGGCCATCCGAAGATCCCCGAATGGAGAGGCCTCCAACTGACGCACAATAGTGATGCCGGCCGGACACTCCCGCTCCCGTCCACCGACTGCCGCCCACACAACGGAGCCGAAAGTGGCCCCCTACGGGACCCTGCAGCAGTGGGCAGCAAAAATGTAGCTCCCGCCCGGGGACCGCCAAAAAATGGGCGGCGATCAAATTTGGCCCCAAGATCTTTCAATCTTGGATTCCGAGAGAGTGCGCAGAAAGAAGCTGTACTTCTCATTCATTTTCATTGTTCTATTTTCTTCAGGATTTTTTTCTCCCCCTGTGTATTATCTGTATGTATGAGCCTTTTGTTTTTTTTTAAAGAGTTTTACATTCTTGCTTTTAGAACATTTTAGTTTAAAAAAAAATCTATGATCACTTTTTGTTTAGATTGTTTTGCAATTTTTGTTGTGTTGGTGTTTCCCTTTGTCCTCATCATTTTTCTTTCTATTCGTTGTTATTACATTACTTTTGTTGTTGTGCTTTCCATAATTTAAATTTTACTCTTATTTTCAAATATTATTGCTGAGTCGATGTCTTGGCAAGGAGTATCTTGATTGGTCTTTACAACTAGTAATTATGTCTAGGAGTCTTATTTGAATTTATTTTTAGTCATTTTTAATTTCATAGTGGAAATAAGACAAATTAAACATGTGATATTCATTTTGAAAATTAAATTTTATCTCTGCAATTTAAATTGTCTTTTGTGCAAATATTTAATCTGTGAGCTATGGCACTTAATTTTCTTAACAGACAGTGACACACAAGCACGGCAGTGAATTATTGCAGTAATGACTTCTGAGACCCGATTAAAGAAAGTATCATTTGTGTTTTTAATTTAAGAGTGTGAAATTCCATTCTTTTCTCCTCTGACCCCCTTGATCTCGCTGGGGAATACAAACCTTGCAATAGGAAGGGAAGGGTAGGCGAAAGGGCCAGCTGCTCTCAGACCTCTGTTTTAGACTAGGAATTCCAAACAGTTTCTGATTTTGGTGTAGTTACCAGAGGGTGACAGTGCAGAAATTAGTCAAACATTATTTCACTCAGGACTCTTATATGGCACCAAGGAGAAATTTTCATCCATGGTCCTAGAAGTCATCTAAGTTCTGGGTAGGAAAATCGAGTTTTGAGGTAACAAAATCATGAATGAGAAAGGTTTGCAACTCAGCTCGGAGAGAAAGAGACTGCACATGATCAGGTTGATCTTGAGCATCCAGGATGGTCAGTGAGATTGGGGGTTAAAGTGTGTTTCTGACAGGGGCTGACTGTGTGGCTTTTGTCTTGTCAGCATTGGCTTCTCTAAGACAGCCCAGCATCAGCTAGTCATGAAAATGTAAATACGGGTTATACCAGATACCAGGGCTTAAAGAGTTAAATTATGAAGCCAGATTCCATACACCTGGTTTATATTCCCTTTCAAGTTTAGAAGGTTGAGGGGTGATATAACTTGAGGTTTTTAAAATCATAAAGATATGCAATAGGGCAGATATATAGAAACATAGAAAATAGGTGCAGGAGCAGGCCATTCAGCCCTTCTAGCCTGCACCGCCATTCAATGAGTTCATGGCTGAACATGAAACTTCAGTACCGCCTTCCTGCTTTCTCGCCATACCCCTTGATCCCCCGAGTAGTAAGGACTACATCTAACTCCCTTTTGAATATATTTAGTGAATTGGCCCCAACCACTTTCTGTGGTAGAGAATTCCACAGGTTCACCACTCTCTGGGTGAAGAAGTCTCTCCTCATCTCGGTCCTAAATGGCTTACCCCTTATCCTTAGACTGTGACCCCTGGTTCTGGACTTCCCCAACATTGGGAACATTCTTCCTGCATTTAACCTGTCTAAACCTGTCAGGATTTTAAACGTTTCTATGAGGTATCTGTATCTTCTGGTGGGGGCTGCAGAACAAATGGGCATAACCTTAAAATTAGAGCTATGCCAACTCGGAGTGAAATGAGGAAGCACTTTTTCACACAAAGGGTAGTGAAAATCTGGAACTCTTTCCCTGGAAAGATGCTGGTTCAATTGAAATTTTCAAGACTGAGATCGATAGATTTTTTTTTAGTTATTGGTACCAAGGGGAAAGTGCAAAGGTGGGTAAATGGAGTTAAGGTACAGATCAGCTATGATCTAATGCAGAGGAGTGGGCTAAATATGACCCGTGGGCTGCATCCGACCCACCAGTTCATTCTATCCAGCCCACTGGAGCTCGAACTGCACATTCATCTGAGTCTTGCGAGGGGGAACCTGAGGAGAACTCATTAAGGGTTACTGCAGCCTGGGAGTAGGCTGCGGTCCTGAAGCCGGGCAATTAAAAAAAAATTAAGCTGCCGGGACTGCTGCTATATATCTGCTGCAGATCTGGTTCCTTTTGTGTCTGAGCCGACCAAATGTTTTTTTTTGTTCCAGGATGTGGGCGTTGCTGGCAAGACCAGCATTTATTGCCCATCTTTAATTGCCCTTGAGAAGGTGGTGGTGAGCCGCCTTCCTGAGCCGCTACAGTCCGGCTAGTTAAGGTACTCCCACAGTGCTGTTAGGGAGGGAGTTTCAGGATTTTGACCCAGTGACGATGAAGGAATGGCGATATATTTCCAAGTCAGATGGTGTGTAACTTGGAGGGGAACTTGCGGGTGATGGTGTTTCCATGTGCATGCTGCCCTTGCCCCTCTAGGTGGTAGAGGTCGCGGGTTTGGGAGGTGCTGCCGAAGAAACCTTGGTGAGTTGCTGCAATGCATCTTATAGATGGTACACACTGCAGCCACGGTACGTCCGTGATGGAGGGAGTGAACGTTTAAGGTGGTGGATGGGGCGCCAATCAAGTGGGCTGCTTTGTCCTGGATGGTGTTGAGCTTCTTGAGTGTTGTTGGAGCTGCACTCATCCAGGCAAGTGGAGAGTATTCCATCACACTCCTGATTTGTACTTTGTAGATGGTGGAACATAATAACATGACATAAGAAATAGGAGCAGGAGTAGGCCATTTGGCCCCTCAAGCCTGCTCCGCCATTTACTAAGATCATGGCTGGCCTGAAAGGATTGGAAAGGCTTTGGGGAGTCAGAAGGTGAGACCTAGTCTCTGACCTGCTCTTGTTGCCACAGTATTTATGTGGCTTTTTCTGTTATTTTTCTGATCAGTGGTGACCCTCCAGGATGTTGATGGGGGGATTCGGCGATTGTAATGCCGTTGAATGTCAAGGGGAGGTGGTTAGACTCTCGCTTGTGGAGGTTATCATTGTCTGCCACTTGTGTGGCGCAAATGTTATTTGATACTTATCAGCCTAAGCCTGAATGTGGTCCAGGTGTTGCTGCATGCGGGAATGGACTGCTTCATTTTTTGAGGAGTTGCGAATGGTACTGAGCACTCAACAATCATCAGCAAACATTCCCACTTCTGATCTTATGATGGGGGGAAGCAGCTGAAGATGGTTGGGTCTAGGACACTGCCCTGAGGAACTCATGCAGTGATGTCCTGGGGCTGAGATGATTGACCTCCAATCACCACAACCATCTTCCTTTGTGTTAGGTATGACTCTAGCCAGTGGAGAGTTTTCCCCCTATTTCCCATTAACTTCACTTTTACTAGGGCTCCTTGATGTCACACTGACAAATGCTGCCTTGATGTCAAGGGCTGTCACTCTAACCTCACCTCTGGAATTTAACTCTTTTGTCCATGTTTGAACCAAGGCTGTAAGGAGGTCTGGAGTTAAGTTGTCCTGGTGGAACTGGAACAGCTTGACTAGAGGCACTTCAAGTTCCGGAGCACAAGTTTTCAGCACGACAGCCGGGATGTTGTTGGGGCCCATAGCCTTTGCTGTATCCAGTGCGCTCAGCTGTTTCTTGATACCATGTGAAGTGAATCGAATTGGCTGAAGACTGATTTCTGTGATGGTGGGGACCTCAGGAGGAGGCCGATATGAATCATCCACTCGGCACTTCTGGCTGCAGATGGTTGCAAACACTTCAGCCTTGTATTGTGCACTTGCGTGCTGGGCTCCACCATCACTGAGATGAGAATATTCACAGAGCCTCCTCCTCCTCCCATTAGTTGTTTAATTGTCCACCACCATTCACGACTGAATGTGGCAGGACTGCAGAGCTTTGATCTGATCCATTGATTGTGGGATTGCTTAGCTCTGTCTATAGCATGGTGCTTTCATTGTTTAACATGCATGTAGTTCTGTGTTGCAACTTCCCCAGGTTGACACCTCATTTTTAGGTATACCTGGCGCTGCTCCTGGCATGCTCTTCTACAATCCTCATTGAACCAGGGTTGGTCCCCTGGCTTGATGGTAATGGTAGACTGAGGGATATGCCGGGCCATGAGGTTACAGATTGTGGTGGACTACAATTCTGCTGCTGATGATGGCCCACAGCGCCTCATGGATGCCCAGTTTTGAGCTGCTAGATCTGTTCTGAATCTATCCCATTTAGCACAGTGGTAATGCCACATAACATGATGGAGAGTGTCCTCAGTGTGAAAATGGGACTTCGTCTCCACAGGGACCGTGTGGTGGTCACTGCTCCTAATGCTGACATGAACAGATGCATCTGCGACCGATAGATTGGTGAGGACAAGTAGGTTTATCCCTCATGTTGGTTCTCTCACCACCTGCCGCAGCTCTGTCCTTCAGGATTCAGCCAGCTCGATCAGTAGTGGTGCTGCTGAGCCACTCTTTGTCTGCGGCTCTCTCCCACTCTGGCTCTATGCACCACTTTTCTAAATCCTGCCAAATCAGCCGCTCATCGCTGGCTGATGGGGGTGCTGCTGTGCGCACTGAACGTTCCGCCTCTGTCGAGTCATGGCTGCTCATCTCGACAACTCTTAGTTTTACTGAAGAATGAGACCAGCACTGCATCTTTCCTGTCCCGGAATTTACTCCACTCTGAGCCCTGAACTCACCCCACACTCTCCGAGTTGATCACCTCATATTCTCCGACCCCTGAATTCACCCCACACTCCGAACCCTGAACAAACCCCACCCTGAACCCTGACAACTTTTAGAATGTTAATGATGGTCTCAGTGTTGTGGGAGGGACAGCAGCCAGACTAAAGGGATTCAAATAGCGATCTGTGTCAGGTGGGAACAGTTGCCTAACATGAAGCATGTGTTCAACAGCTGTTTATAAGTGTCTTTCTTTAAAGCCTAAAGCCCACCTGGAATATCTTGTGCTGATGGAGCAGGAGGGGATAGCTTGGCCGCGATTCTCCCTACCTCGGTGCATCTGTGACAGGCGATATCGGTGGTGAGTCCCAGCCTCGCTTCTGACCCAGACCCGCTGTGTAGAATGATTTTATCCTGATAGGACTTTTTAAGCCCACTTAGCGCATTCGCCGGCCAATTGAAGGAAGCGGGGCTGATGATGTAATTTGATGACATGTCAATATCGGTTCCTTAAAGGGACCATGCACAAATTTAGTTTAACAGTGGTGCTGTCAATGTTCTACAGCATAGAGGTGCAGAGCTGCACCCAGACTCTCCCATGACTCCCTCCAGATGAGTATGGAGGGAGTCATAGCATGCAGGGGGGTTCTTTTCCCTTCCAGTGGGTGGAAGAGACCTCCCCAGGAGGCCAACACAGTCTGGTTGTACATTGCACAGGAGGACGCAAACAGCGATCTGGTCAGAAGGACTAGGCTGCACTGGTGCAAACCTTCCAATGATCTCAGTAGATCACGAAACATTTGTACAAAGCCACACTCAATCTCATCCTGCTGTGCCACTCTTCACATCCCCATCACTCTGCCTTCCCTACCCTACTCCTGCACATCCTTACTCACACCAAGTTACCTTGCACCTCCACCCATCTCTCTATCTACATTATCGCTTCCCCATCTCACTAGCCACCCTTCACACTCACCCTCATCCTAGTGCAACCATACCAGCTAACAACACACAAGGGTAGGCACTTGGCTGTTTTATGCAATGTTCATGCAAAGTTTATATTAATGTGCCGTCAAACATTGAACCTTTTATTTTCAACACGTTGCGTTCTTGGACAGATTTGTCTGCATCTTTGGAAGTGGCTTAGTGAGTTGCAGTGAATGGTGAGACATAACGGTACCCCCCGCAATGGTGTGAAAAGAATGGCTTGAGCACTGTAGGGATGCTTTATGGTGTTGGTGTGGAATGGTGCCAACCTGACACATCATGTGGCAGCCAGGGTGTACAGCATCAACTGAAGTAAATCTGACCATGGTGGGGCCATCCCTGGAGTCCCGGGCAGCGATATGGTCAGGTGTTAATGCCCTGTATCCTGTGCAGCATCAGTTGATTTCGGAGAAGGTTGTTGGTGCTGCTGGTGTGCCTGGTGCTGTTGGTGTTGGTGTTGGGGCTGATTGTGGTGGAATTCTGAGGACCAAGGTGAGATAGTTTCAAGGGTACAGATGCTGATGTAATAGATGGCAGGTGAACTTGAGATGACAGAAGCGATCTGTCAGTGGTGAGAGATGTTGTTCCAATGAGGTGACACTGGATGGAGCATTTACTTCAAACAATTGCAAGCTGTATAAAGCTCAGTCTGTGTTTCAAATGCAGTAAGCAACAGCTTCTGAGCTTGGAAAGTGGAAAGCTGTGAGATAAGAGCTTTAATAGCACATTTGCAGCTGTCAAGCAATGAAATTATTCCATGGCCATTCAACTCCCGACCTACTTACCTGACATGATCTCCGAGCAGCGTGGACTCCGTGGACGACCTGGTAAACTCTGAAGGTGAGCTCAAAATCGATCTTAATGGTCTTTTAACAAGGTCATAATGATCTGAATTGCCTCCCCCGCCGCTGCATGTCGGGGTCTGCTCAGAGTTCACAGACCCGACATTTGGGAAAGATGCGGGGTCCTGACCCGCAATAAAATAAAAACACTTTCCCACCTGACCCACCACCGATCGCGCACGCTGACACCCCCGCAAATTTCTTGAGTTTCCCTACTGTCTCTCAGCTAATCATCAGGATACAGTCTGTGCTCCTTGTCGTCTGTATCCTATGTTTTGAGGTCCAGATGCTGTATAACACTAGGCCTTAACTGCTGTTTTCTTTTCCACAATAGTAAAGTAACTATTCATTTTTTGGAGAAATGCACTTGTCAAATTGAATTATAGCAAAATTTAAAGGAGTGGATAAGTTTTGAGTTCTGCTACATTATCCTCCCTCCCTGCACTTCTCCAGAGAAATATAACTTCAATTTTTATTCAATAGTAGCAGGTCTTGTCAGGTACTGGTCAGGGGGAACGCCCCCTCTGATTGGGAAAATATTGAAATTTCTCTGCCCAAGTGCAAAGCTCAGGAGCTGAGGGAAATGGGGATGGAACATTCAGTTCAAACTTTCTTCCAATACTTCTGTCTTGTATTCACAGCAAAACAAAAACAGTTTCCATAAGCAGACAGTGATTGGAAATCTGTGCTCTTATATTGAGTTGCATATCAAGGATTAATTATAGTATACTGGAGATCACATGGGATGCCCACCAAATTCCCCCGTTCCTTTGGAAATGCAGGCTAATGCTTACAGACTAAAACTTATAGAATGATTTACAGGTTGAATAATATAGATGCAGTAAGAGAACAGCACATAAACATTCTATAGAATCAGTCCAGAAGTGGTTAAAGTACCTATTTAGAATGTATTTCTTGCACAGTTTAATAGAAATGAGATTTTTGGATGAGCCAATCTTAGAAACAGAGAAATTTACAGCGCAGAAGGAGGCCATTTCAGCCCGTTATGTCCGCACCGGCCGACAAAGAGTCACACAGCCCTCGGTCAGCAGCTCTGAAGATTACATATGAACCTATGAACAATGAACAGCGGCAGAAAGGTAAAGAGCATCCTGCCCAACCAGTCCGCCCACACAACTGCGATACACCATGCATCGCAACATTTTACACTCTATCCTAACCGGAGCCATGCGATCTCCTGGGAGAGACAAAAAACAGATAAAAACCCAGGCCAATTGGGGGAAAAAAATCTGGGAAAATTCCTCTCCGACCCATTCAGGTGATCGAAACTAATCCAGGTGATCGAAACTAGTCCAGGAGATCGCTCTGGCCATGTTCAATTCCCTGCAGTACTTACCATCGCATCTGCGCCAGCCAACAAGAGGTTATCCAGTCTAATCCCACTTACCAGCTCTAGGTCTGTAACCCTGCAGGTTATGACACTTCAAGTGCCCATCCAAGCACCTTTTAAATGTGGTGAGGATTTCTGCCTCTACCACCCTTCCAGGCAGTGAGTTCCAGACCCCCACAACCCCCTGCGTGAAGAAGCTTCCCCTCAAATCCCCTCTAAACCTTACACCAACCACTTTAAAACTATGCCCTCTCGTAATTGACCTCTCCACCAAGGGAAATAGACCCTTGCTATCCACTATATCCAGGCCCCTCAAAATTTTATACACCTCAATGAGGTCTCCTCTCAGCCTCCTCTGTTCCAAGGAGAACAAACCCAGCCTATCCAATCTGTCCTCAAAGCTAAGATTCTTCATTCCAGGCAGCATCCTCGTAAATCTCCTCTGCACCCTCTCCAGTGCAATCACATCCTTCTTATAATACGGTGTTCAGAACTGCACAGTATTCCAGCTGTGGCCTAACCAGAATATTATGCAATTTAAACATAACCTCCCTGCTCTTATATTCTATGCCTCGGTCAATAAAGGCAAGCATTCCGTATGCCTTCTTAACCACCTTATCCATCTGGCCTGCTACTATCAGGGATCTGTGGACAAGCACTCAAAGGTCCCTTTGTTTATCTAGACTTCGAAGTGGCCTACCGTTTAATGGGCCCAAATTTCCCCAGCCGCCTACAGCGGCGTAGTTAGCCATGGTACGCCGACTCTGTGGGGCAAAAAACGCGCCAAAAATGTACCTCCTACTTTGGCCGCTCCTTCGTTCTGTTCCAGTGGCGTGGCGCTGCAGGGCCTGTGGGGGAGGGGGGGGGGGTGAAGTTTTGGCTGCGCTCACTCAGCGTAGCCGGCGGAGCTTGGGCCCAGCATCTCCTTGAGTGCCGGCAGGGGGACGCATGTCCGTTTCAGCATACGTGCATGCGCAATGGAGCAGGAAGCTTGGCAATTGGCCAATTAAAGGGAGAGCGTCCTTAGTGCCTCAGCATCATTGGCAATGGACCATATATAAAGGTAAGTTGTGAATAGTGATTTTTGGGTGGCTGAGGGAGTGGAAAGGAGTGCTGCATAGGTGGAAGAAAGGTGAGAACTGTTATTTTTCAAGATTGTAAGTCCAATACATCAATGACGCAAGAGCATGCAACAAGAACAAAGAATTTCCTCCATGAGGAAGTGGAGAAACTAGTCACTGTCATTGAGGACAAATGGCTGGAGCTGGATATCAGTAAGAGTGGTCCACAGAAGTTCCACCCAAAGAAATGAGAAGACGATGAAACCTAGTTGCAGAAGAATACTCCGCTGGGGTGACTACCGCAAGATCTGGAAGCCAGTGCAAAAAGAAATGGCAGGACGTTGTTCAAGTAGTGAGTGTAAGTAATATCTTAATCTTTAAATGGAATTGCAATTGTAAATGTGAGCATCTGTATATGTCCCACCCATCAGAAGCGCACCATGTGCGAAAAGTTATATTTTCATCTTTGCAGAAGAAATTGGCCCACAATAAAAGGGAAAGACTTAGAACAGGAGTAGGGCCGCCAAATCTGCACCAACTATCACCCCTGGAACAGAGGGTTCCTGCCTTCCTGAGTCGCACCTGCAGGAAAAGAATCAGCTCTACACAAGCTGGACCCACACGCGAGGGTGAGGGTGAGTCACTAAAATGTATCGTCGCCCTTCAAATCAACCTGCCGACTGGCCTGCTACGCGTCAGACTACTCATACCACCCATCCTGCCCCTCCTGTGCTGCCAACTATTTGACTGTTCTGTTGTCTTTTGCAGAAGAAGAAGATAATCTTGAACATCCTGAAGATCCACCAGAAGATCCAGATATGTGCGCTCCAGACCGTGGCGGGGGAGGGGTCCATGGAAATGTGTTCACGGGACAATGCTGATCGCGATATGGATCAGTCCATAGTACAGGGCATCACACTGCCAGAAACCTCCATGAGCTCCGCGGCGATATTCCATGGTTTCACACCTTTCGAGGTTGCGGGTTCCAGTGGCGGTGGTGAAATGCATGTTGGAACACCCAGTGCTCCACCATCCCAGCCTGCGCCACACACTGGAGGGGTGCCACTAGGCAGACCCACGGCAAGGGGAAGGAGAAGCCGACCTGTCTCTCCTGGGATGCAGCCTTCATCAGATGTTAATCAGGTTATGTCATTGGGTGAGGAGACCAATGACCTTACAAGATCACTTGTGGCGACCGTCAGTGGGTGCGTGATGAGGTGGCGACACTGTCGGGAGAAGTATCAGCACTGAGACGGGAAGTGAGGGCGGGCATTGCAGAGGGCATGTAAACGATGGCAGATGCCATGAGGTAGCTAGCTGCTGCAATAAGGGCTCAAAGGCCGAATACTCAAAGGCCGAATACACCAGCCACCGGTGAGACCCAAGCCGGGCTTCCAATCCCCCCCACCTCCATCACTGACCCTATGAGGAAGTGCACTTACCCCGAGATGTGGGCGAGAGATGGGTGCAGCCTTTCTTTGCTGTTGTTCTTGTTGTGGAAGTGCATTGTAAACTTTCCAATAAAAGATTTTTTGCATTATAACTGAATCATGTTCCATTATCACCACACATTTAGGAACAACTGTGGAAAAAAAACATCCCTCACCCCTATCGTCATGCGTGCCTGCTGCCCCTAGCCCTGGTGGGAGGGCTAGCCGGTGCGTTCTGCAGTCGGCAAGGCAGGACTGCTCTATTTTCAGCAGCTGATTTATCTTTCATTTATTTTTGATAATGTTGTGAAGATGTTGTGCTGATGCTGTGAAGGTGTTTCGTGCTTTCGAATCCTCTAACTCATCTTCCCGCCCACCTATCTCTGGCTACCTACCTGATTTCTTAAATGTAGGTAAGGTTTTTCTGTGTCTACAAAAGTGGCCACATACACTGGCCTAAGTTAATTTGGAATAACTTTTAGCTGGCCATATTTGCTTCTATGGTGTAAGTGGCTGGTCACGCCCCCTTTTGGAGAAAAAAAAACTAAACGAAAATAAAACCTAACTAACTGACTTACACTGGAGCAAGTTAAATGGGGAGATTTGCGATTTTTAAGTTGCTCCAAAAAAAGCTACTTGCTCCAAAAAAAGCGGGGCAACTCCTGGGGAAATTTAAGCCCTATGTGTATACCCTTGCTCTCCCCAAGTGCATTACCTCACACTTCTCCAAATCAAATTCCATTTGCCACTGTTCTGCCCACCTAACCAGTAGATTGATATCCTCTTGCAGTCCATGACTTTCCTCTTCATTATCAACCACACAGCCAATTTTAGTGTCATATGAACATAAGAAATAGGAGCAGGATTAGGCCACCTAGCCCTTCGAGCCTGCTCCACCATTTAATAAGATCATGGCTGATCTGATCATGGACTCAGCTCCACTTCCCTGCCCTCTCTCCATAACCCTTTATTCCCTTATCACTCAAAAATCTGTCTATCACAGTCTTAAATATATTCAATGACCCAGCCTCCTCAGCCCTCTCGGGCAGAGAATTCCATAGATTTACAACCCTCTGATGCAGCGTATTGACTCCAGTTGCTGCTCAAACTCCAAAACGCAGAGTTCGAGTAGTTGAAGCTGGAGACACCTCCTGCACACATGGTTGTCTAGGCCGCATGAAGCATCCAGAACTTCCCACATGCCGCAGGACATGCACTCCACAGGACTGAGCTGCCCTGCCATCCCTCTAATTGGACTTATCTGATTATAAAAGAGGAGAGATACTTACCAGTCAAACAGCCAATCACTTACCTGCCTGGACGAGGGCTGTGAGCTCCTCGCCAGAAGTGAACTCCTCGCCGACCTCTGGGCCTTCTACTCCTCAGACTGACCTCTTCTGTGGAGCTTAGTGATACGATGTTTCATGTGGATGGCATGAATTTCCAGTCTACAAAATGTGGATCTCCAGTCAGAATTGAAGACTTGAAAACGTTTTGCTTTTCGCTGTTTTCAAGTACAGGCCCTGAAGTCTGAGTTTGTTTGATTATCCTTAATCATCCATAATTAAAGACACAATGGTGCAAACTAATGTATGTGATGCTGATGGACAGCTGTTTCCACGTTGTCCCAATCTCTCATGTATGCTACTGTTTTGTCTGTATACAATTTAATTAGTATCCACAGCTGTAGTATCGTGACTAATCTCCAGATCAATCAATCTGGCCTGTTGCTTGTAAACAACCTGACTAGGTCTAACTGGTTACATGAATCAATCTCCACTGCCACAGAAATAATGCAATTCTTTCAGAGATATAGCTGGCAGATGCCATTTTTATATAAGACCTATCCTTATCGTCGGGCATTAAATAAAATATAATATAACACTGAAATTCTTGAGTGTCGGAGTACTGACAGGATTATTTCCATTGAAAATCTGTTCTATGCGTTTTTTCCAAAATGTATATGAAAGCCAGTGTGCCTTCTGCACATGCATTTATCACAGTACACTAATGTTGATATGTTTATTTTACAGCTCATTCTACCCAATGTTAATGTGGTGTTGAAATATTTTGATCTTGGTCTCCCAAATCGAGATAAAACAACTGACCGGGTAACCATTGAGTCTGCGTTGGCAACACAAAAATATGGAGTTGCAGTGAAATGTGCCACCATTACACCAGATGAAGCCCGTATGGAAGGTATATGATTGAGACAAATTTATTTTTAAAATAATAGGTAGCCAGTTGGCTACATAATCAGAATGAATAGTCCAGCAAAGTGTTTGTTGTCAAAATTCAAACAAGTACTTTAATCTTTCTGCTTTCAATACCATAGATTTTTTTTCCTTTTGCATGAAATGGATAAATACCATTCGCGATGACTAATGACGGCGAACTGTCAGCGTACACCATCATTACTGCCCCCACCCCCGAAACTGACCGTAACTTCAGGATTTAGCATAAGTGTAGCTAAACATGGAAATCTTGAAGTTGCGAGATCTTTGTGGGCAGCTTTCTTTGAGGTAGGCAGCGAGTGCCGTCGCTTCACCGCTGACCGCAAATTACGGGTGAAAATTGTGTGTGTGGAAATGTGTGTCCTTGTCTTTCTAAGCACAAGTGTCCTGTTGTGCATGTTTTTACCTTGTGAAGTTTTCTGTGTGTGTGTACTTGCCACGTGAATGCAATAATTAATGCTATAACCAGCCTGTTCATTCTTGCGCAATTGGTTGTCCAAACTTTGTTTGGAAAATCTGTTTGCTAATAAAAGGAGTTGGCATTTATATTCTACAACACCGAGTTCTGTCTCTCTGAACGTAGAATCATAGAATGGTTACAGCACAGAAGGAGGCCATTCGGCTCGTCAAGCCCGTGCCGGCTCTCTGCAAGAGCACTTCAGTTACATAAGAACATAAGAACGTAAGAATTAGGAACAGGAGTAGGCCATCTAGCCCCTCGAGCCTGCTCCGCCATTCAACAAGATCATGGCTGATCTGGCCATGGACTCAGCTCCACTTACCCGCCCGCTCCCCGTAACCCTTAATTCCCTTATTGGTTAAAAAATCTATCTATCTGTGACTTGAATACATTCAATGAGCTAGCCTCAACTGCTTCCTTGGGCAGAGAATTCCACAGATTCACAACCCTCTGGGAGAAGAAATTCCTTCTCAACTCGGTTTTAAATTGGCTCCCCCATATTTTGAGGCTGTGCCCCCTAGTTCTAGTCTCCCCTACCAGTGGAAACAACCTCTCTGCCTCTATCTTGTCTATCCCTTTCATTATTTTAAATGTTTCTATAAGATCACCCCTCATCCTTCTGAAGTCCAACGAGTAAAGACCTAGTCTACTCAATCTATCATCATAAGGTAACCCCCTCATCTCCGAAATCAGCCTAGTGAATCATCTCTGTACCCACTCCAAAGCCAGTATATCCTTCCTTAAGTAAGGTGACCAAAACTGCACGCAGTACTCCAGGTGCAGCCTTACCAATACCCTATACAGTTGCAGCAGGACCTCCCTGCTTTTGTACTCCATCCCTCTCGCAATGAAGGCCAACATTCCATTTGTCTTCCTGATTACCTGTTGCACCTGCAAACTAACTTTTTGGGATTCATGCACAAGGACCCCCAGGTTCCTCTGCATCTCAGCATGTTGTAATTTCTCCCCATTCAAATAATATTCCCTTTTACTGTTTTTTTTCCCAAGGTGGATGACCTCACACTTTCCGACATGTATTCCATCTGCCAAACCTTAGCCCATTTGCTTAACCTATCCAAATCTCTTTGCAGCCTCTCTGTGTCCTCTACACAACCCGCTTTCCCACTAATCTTTGTGTCATCTGCAAATTTTGTTACACTATACTCTGTCCCCTCTTCCAGGTCATCTATGTATATTGTAAACAGTTGTGGTCCCAGCACCGATCCCTGTGGCACACCACTAGCCACCGATTTCCAACCCAAAAAGGACCCATTTATCCCGACTCTCTGCTTTCTGTTAGCCAGCCAATTCTCTATCCATGCTAATACATTTCCTCTGACTCCGCGTACCTCTATCTTCTGCAGTAACCTTTTGTGTGGCACCTTATCGAATGCCTTTTGGAAATCTAAATACACCACATCCATCGGTACACCTCTATCCACCATGCTCGTTATATCCTCAAAGAATTCCAGTAAATTAGTTAAACATGATTTCCCCTTCATGAATCCATGTTACGTCTGCTTGATTGCACTATTCCTATCTAGATGTCCCGCTATTTCTTCCTTAATGATAGTTTCAAGCATTTTCCCCACTACAGATGTTAAACTAACCGGCTTACACTTACCTGCCTTTTGTCTGCCCCCTTTTTTAAACAGAGGCGTTACATTAGCTGCTTTCCAATCCGCTGGTACCTCCCCAGAGTCCAGAGAATTTTGGTAGATTATAACGAATGCATCTGCTATAACTTCCGCCATCTCTTTTAATACCCTGGGATGCATTTCATCAGGACCAGGGGACTTGTCTACCTTGAGTCCCATTAGCCTGACCAGCACTACCCCCCTAGTGATAGTGATTGTCTCAAGGTCCTCCCTTCCCACAATCCTGTGACCAGCAATTTTTGTGTCTTCCACTGTGAAGACCAAAGCAAAATAATTGTTTAAGGTCTCAGCCATTTCCACATTTCCTATTATTAAATCCCCCTTCTCATCTTCTAAGGGACCAACATTTACTTCAGTCGCTCTTTTCCGTTTTATGCTCTAGTCCCACTCCCGTGCCTTTTCCCCATAGCCCTGCAATTTTTTTTCCTTTAGACACTTATCCAATTCTCTTTTGAAAGGCATGATTGAATCTGCCTCCACCACCCTCTTAGGCACTGCATTCCAAATCCTAACCACTCGCTGCATAAAAAAGTTTTCCCTCATGTCGCCTTTGGTTCTTCTGCCAATCTCCATATCTCTGTGTCCTCTGGTTCTCGATCCTTCCATCAATGAGAATAGTATCTCTATATCTACTCTGTCTGCACTCCTCATGATTTTGAATACTTCTATCAAATCTCCTCTCTACTCTAAGGAGAACAACTCCAGCTCCAGATCAAAGATCTACAGATAACAAATAGAGACTAAAAGAATTAAGAGCAGCTGACAAATGTGAAGATAAGATATTAAAAAAATATTTGGTTTGGTTAAGCTGATTGTAATGGGGTTTATCTGTTCTCACAACTCTGCATGAGAATGGAATATCATTTAGATTAGTTAATGGTCCGTAATTTGTGGCCCCTACGAGGTGCGTACGAGGTGCGCACGTTCCCATAGGGGCCGTGTAAGTTGGTTGTATAACCAGCCCGTTCACTCTTGTGCAATTTGCTGTCCAGCTAATTGCTGCATTCATGTAGCAGGTTATCCGGAACTTGTGATCTGTCAGATTGCATGCATTCCCCGGTAAAGAGCCTCCAGTGAATGCCTGTGAAATTCTTACGCCTGGTAAAAGCTGGCGTAAGGCCTGTTTTTACCAGCGTGAGACTTTTAAAGGACAGAAAAATAAATTTATTTCAATAATTTATATGTTATAAATCTGTGAAGTAAGGTAAGTTTATTTTTAGACACTTTAAATTATGTAAATTCATTTTTCAAAAAATTAAATTTTTGTTTTAAATATTTAATTAAATGCAATTGTGAATAATTTTAACTGTTTTTAACATTTATTTTAAGTGTACATGTATTTTTTTGGGTATTCTCATTCATACTTATGGTGATTTTGTATATATGGAATCACCATATGTATGAATGGGGATTTCCCCTTCTTTCATTGGTTGGGCCGGCCCATGTGATCCCAGGGGAGCTTGGGAACCGCATGCGCCCCTGAGATACGTGGGCCTCTACCCGCAGGTACCCTGAGAGGCCCAAGAGTGCAAGTGCGTAGATTTTTTGTGGGGAAGCCTCCGACTGCAATTTCAGGCTCATTCTGTCTGTGTGTGGTGTTTAAATTTAAACTGTCAGCAGAATAAATGACAACTCTCTCCATTTCCCACAGTACATGCTGTGATTAGCACTAGAGCAAATGGATTTTTAAATATTCAGAATCTATTCGTATGTGGTATAATGTGATCAATTTTACTGGGGCACTAAATTGCTTTTAATTTGGGATTCAG
The DNA here is from genome assembly GCF_044704955.1 of Pristiophorus japonicus. Lineage (NCBI taxonomy): Eukaryota > Metazoa > Chordata > Chondrichthyes > Pristiophoridae > Pristiophorus > Pristiophorus japonicus. The sequence goes on from NC_091977.1 coordinate 193,963,745, forward strand.
TTTTTGATTGGCCACGATGCTGTGAAGACTCCGAATAATTATGATCCCATTTACTAATGACTCTTGCTCTCAACCTGGCCAGTGTACAAAGTGAGCACCAGTCAGTTGGTCTTAAATTGCTGGAAACTGCCTGAAATTGACATTGATCATTGGGAAAAGAATGATAGCAGCTTCACACCGCTTCTTAAAAATGGTTTTAAAATACCTCCTCTTCGATTCTGCGCTATAAAACTAACCTTCGCTGCATCCGCCCATCATGATAGTAATCTTAAATTAAAATCAATATTTTACTAAACTGCCACCTGGTGGTGCTTGTGTGCTTACAGTTAAGTATTGAATGTGAAGCTCTCACTGATCCAGGGGCAGATTATCTGCTTTCTGAGAAATGTTGAGTGTTTCTAATAATGACTGTTCTCCTCACACAGTTTTAGCAGAATGTTTCATCTAGTTTCTTGCAATGCAAATACTGACAAAAACCCAATTGATAATTTTTCAGAATTTGGACTGAAGAAAATGTGGAAAAGCCCAAATGGAACTATCCGAAATATTTTGGGTGGCACAGTTTTTCGTGATCCAATTATTTGCAAGAACATCCCGCGACTTGTTCCCGGTTGGGTGAAGCCAATCACAATAGGACGACATGCGTATGGCGATCAGGTAAGACTGTTGTTTGATGAGATTTACTGCCTTGTTATAAAATTGCTTTTCTGTTGAAGATCAGTTTATGTGCAATGTGTTCTGCTTGTAGCAAAAGCAGCTCAATGCATTCAGCGTTTTGTCCTCGCACTAGTGTAGCCACACTGGTTTTTAGTGCAGAGCAGTTTCATTAGCAAGAGGGTGAAATAATAGCCATAAAACATGGTTGTCAACAAGCCCAAAACACTCGTGCAGCTTTCTGTTCCACCAATGAAGTGGTTTTACTGGCACTCAGCAGAGTTTGCCTACTTCACACCACTGTGTGCCAGTAAAATGGTTATATTAATGGTGAGGAGAGGAGATGGAAGGCTTTGACCAGTAGAGCCACTTAGGCTCAGTTGGTAGCAATCTTGCCTTTTAGTCAAGCCTCACTACAGAGACTTAAGCTCATAATCAAGGCTGCCACTTCAGTGCAGTACTGAGGGAATTCTGTATTCTTGGAGGTGTTCTCTTTTGGATGAGATATTAAACCAAGGCCCTAGCGACCTACTAAAATAGATGTAGAGTAGTGGAGTTTCCCGGTGTGCTGGCCAGCATCGAACCAGCTCCACCAAAAGAGATTAACTGCTAATTCATCTCATTTGTTGTATGTGGGACCTTACTGTGTGCAAATTGGCTATCATATTTGCCTACAGAACAACATTAACTACACTTCAACAGTATTACATTGGCTTTGAAGAACTTTGATATGTCCTAAAGATGTGAAATATGCTGTATAAATGCAACAAATCTCACCATGACAGTTTGAGAATTTGAATTCAGTTTTTTTTTTTAACCTGGAAATTAAAAGCTGGTGTAACTAAAAGTGGCCGTGAAGCTGTTGGATTGTCATAAAAACCCAACTGTTTCACTAATAACCTTTAGGGAAGTCAACCGGCCATCCTTACCCAGTACAGCCAACATCTGGGGGAGACAATAATAAGTCCAATAGGGAATTTAGGAGAAACTTCTTTACCCAGAGAGTGGTTAGAATGTGGAACTCATTACCACAACGAGTAGTTGAGGTGAATAACATAGATGCATTTAAGGGGTAGCTAGATAAACACATGAAGGAGAATGGAATATAAGTATATGTTGATGAAGTTAGATGAAGAGGGGTGGACGGGGGTGTGGAGTATAAACACCTGCATAAGTTCCATATTGGCCTGCTTATGTGCTGTAAATACAATGTAATTTCTATCTTTTATTCTAATGCTGGCAACATATTTTTTGGCCGCAGCAGATTTCTCTTTCACCATTGGCACTGCTTACAGTGGTGGGGAGGTGAAGCCTGAAGCCGCAGTGACAACTTTCTGCATTTATATAGCGCCTTAATGTAGAAAAATACCCCAATGCTCTTCACAGAGGTGTAATCAAAAAGAAATGGATCCCAAGGCAAAGTAAGAGTTATTGGGAGGGGTGACTAAAGGCTTGGTCAAAGAAGTACATTTTAAGAAGGACCTTAAAGGAGGAGAGGAAAGTGAAGAGGGGTTTAGGGAGGGAATTGCACAGCGGGATTTCTTCCAATTGTGGGGTGAAGAGAATAGGGGTTGCACGAAAGGCCAAAGTTAGAGAAATGGAAAGTTTGAGGATATTGTAGGCAATGTAAGTCCCTATAAGCTGCATTTTGTTCTGCTCAGTCTGTTTCTTTTAGTCCCTTTAAATTTCCACGCATGCGCGGTATTTACCATGGAGAAGCCGGTGAGCAGCCTGCGCGGAATCTTTCCCATTACTGTGCAGCCACGCAACCTAGACGGTTGTAGGACTAGTGGAGACCACAGAGAGAGAGGGGTGCAGCCTCCATTTAAAATATGAGGCGATGGGAGACCAGAAGCCACTGTAAGTCAATGAAGGCAGTAGTGATGGATGAGGAAGTTTGGAATGGGATAGGACACAGGCAGCAGAGTTTTAGTGAACTGATGTTTAAGGAGGGTGGATGATGGGAGGCTGGCCAGGAGGGCATTGAAATAGTCATGTCTGGAGGTGACAAAGCCATGGATAACGGTTTCAGCAGCAAATGGACTCAGATAGAGATAGAGGTGGGCAGTGCTACTGGTGCAAACATGTGGTCTTTGTGATGGAATGGATATGGGATTAGAAGCATACAACTAAAAAGGTTGACTTCTGAAAGGTCAAAATCACAAGCAGAAGTTGAAAGTTGGCTCCCACTTTCTAATACCAGATAATACTGATATTCCCAGCATTGTTTAATTTAACACCATCTGCTGCTCTTTACAAGTTTCAGTAAAGGGGTCTTGTATTGTACAAATAATGATGGTTTATTTTAACAAAAATTATCCCACTTTATTCTCATTTAAAAAAGCATGCTACACAATGGGATATACTGGGCGTGTATTTTCCCATTAGTATAGGATTTTCTCTTCAGAAACAAAACTAGTTAATCAGCAGCTCCAGATAATTGCATAGAACTGCACCAATTAGACATAGCAACATTGAATAACTGATGAAACCAAGGACTTGAGAAGGCTAATAAAAAGCAGGAAAATTGAATTAATCTGATTTAGGGACAACGGTCACAGCAGACTTGGGAATCAATTAAGAATCATTAAATTAAAAGATTTTTTTAAACTTTGTGTTTTTTTGTGTGAATCTCAAATCTCTAATGTGTAACAACTACTTACATTCCAGTATCGAGCCATAGATTTTGTCATGGACCAACCGGGTAATTTTAAACTTGTCTTCGTACCCAAGGATGGGAGCAAATCTCTGGAATGGAATGTGTTTGACTTTCCTGGTGGAGGCGTAGGAATGGGAATGTACAATACAGATGAGGTAAGAGACTTCTTTCTGTCTGAATTTAGTTTTACTTAGGTTCGTACATCCTCCGTGGGCACTAATAGTGACCTTTTGTTGAGTATTTGTCAATATTTGTGAACATTTACCAAACTTGCACACTGTAATTTCTTTCCACATCTTACCATTCATGTTCAAATTACTTTCCTTTGGTTTATGTTATTTGTCCTGTGTAGTTTATATCTTTTTTTCTTTGTAATTCACAAGATATATTTTTGCTCTTCAAGGTGATGTCAGCATTGGGAGTGGTACATCTTACCTTTTTTTTCATTTTTCTTTTTGCCAATTATTTCTTGTTGAGGTACAGTATCACAAGTGTCAGTTTCCCTCTGATACTTAACTTAGTTGCTATTATTTCTGAGCCTCAATGATGAGTGTTGGAAGGATAATCGACCATGTTCGAGCCTAATCATCTTGGTCCAGCCTAATCGCGTGCTAACCCTACATCAACACATTCACTCGTGCACTCCCTGACAGCAGGAGTTACTGGACAGCAATCTAGAATGTGAATCCTGAATACATTTCCTCTCCCTGACCCAGAGAAAGAACTTGGCACCTTCGTTATGGCACCTTTCATGACCTTTAGGATGCCCTGAAGCACTTTACAGACAATTGACTACTTTTGAAGTGTAGTAATGTGGCAGACAATTTGTGCACAACAAGGTCCTACAAACAGAAATAGATAAACGACCAGATAATTTGTTTTTAGTGATTTAAGTTGAGGGATAAATATTTGCCAGAATACTGGGGAGAACTCCTCTGCTCTTCTTTGTGTAGAGCTATAGGATCTTTTACATCTACTCGAGATAGTAGATAGGACCTTAGCTTAATGTCTACTCCAAAAAGACGGTACTTCTAGTGTTAGCCTAGATTGTGTGCTCAGGTTTCTGGAGTGGGAATTGAATCCACAATCTTCTGATTTGGAAACAAGAGTGCTCCCACTGAGCCAACCAGACTACATTTGTTGAAGTCAGTTGTGAATTAGATCAACTAGCTCAGCATAGATCAAGAATCCAGCCACAGAACTTCTTATCCTGTATGGCTCAATTGGACAAACACTGAGCCATTGCGAGAGTCAAACACTTATTCTACTTTTTAACACCTAGGGGGAATTTCAACCTCCAAAAGCAGGTGTGTTGAGAGCTGGTGGGGGTAAAATTTTTGGGGGCCGAAATTGCCCCCTTTTTTAAGAGCCGTTACCGTCTCAAAGAAGTGGTAACGGAGCGAAAATGAGTTTCTGCCCAGTTGGGGTGGCCTCCCCGATATTGCCCTCGTGATTTCTTCAGGCAGTGAAGGTGACCGACCCGCTCCCCTGACATACACCCCGCTCCTCTGCGCGGCGATAAAGACGTCATCATAGCGAGCACCACCTGGTCTCCGCCCCAGAAGCGACATTGCCCTGAAATTGTGATGGACCACGTCGGTGCCAGCGACAGGTTTTTCTGTTGCAGTCAAATGTACAATGAAAACCGCCAGCGGTATTTAAAGGCGCGCTGTGGCTCGCACCATTGTTGTTGGCCAAATTTTTAATCTGGGTTGAGGCTTTGAACGTTTTGCCTCTAATTCGGGCTTCAATGATTACTGGGCCTCACTTTGCACAGCCTCCAATACCGAACTTTGCTCCAAGAGCTAGCATTGGCAGAGTAGGCCACTGCTTGCAAATAATGGGCCCAGTCCTGACAGTGGACCGTCTCCTCCACATTGTACACAACAGGGTGGCTCGCAGAAGAGAGCGACACCACCAACTACAGGTGGAGAGGCAGCGGGAGAGGGACCCAGATAGGATGGGACAGCGAAATGGAGATGGCCATATACCTGCACATAGAGAAGGGCATGAAGCGAGGAGGAGGGTCAAGGATGTGGACACCCAGAGCTAGAGGGAGAGGGACATGGAGAGGAGAAGGCAACATCACCAGCAGGCAGATGTGCGGCAACACCAGGATGCAGAGAGTCAGGAGCAGCATGACCAGGAGGCAGAAGGGGATGAGGAAGGGGGCAGAGCAAGATGCAGATACCGACATGGTGACAGAAAGCCCTATGCTACAAGGGTCTTCCGATAACAGTTTTCCTACATCGACCTCAATGATGACCAGTGTCTGCGGAGACTGCAATTCAGAAAAGACGTAGTGACGGAGCTGTGCCATCTCCTGCAGCCAGACCTGGAGCCTCAAACAAGGCTGAGTACAGCTCTATCAGTGGCATCCAAGCTCACCATCGCCCTGAATTTCGACACCACTGGATCTTTCCAAGGAGCCACAGCAGATATCTCCAACCTCTCCCAATATGCCGCACATTACTGCATCCATCAGGCCACAGATGCTCTGTACAAGAGGAGGAGTACGTTTCCTTTCCAATGAACATAGAGAAGCTGTTGGAGTGCTCCAGTGGCTTCTTCAGGACAGTGGCATTCCCCAGGGTTTAGGGCGCCATAGACTGCACCCACGTGGCATTGAGGGTGCCGCAGAACAATCCGGAGATCTTCCGAAACCGCAAGGGATACCACTCATTCAATGTCCAGTTGGTGTGCGACCACAACTGCAAAATCATGGCTGTGATGCCCGGTATCCTGGCCGCAGCCTCGTTGCTTTCATCCTGCGACAGACCGGTGTGCCAGTTTTGTTTCAGCCACCAAATGAAGTTCGCGGCTGGCTCCTAGGATACACTGTGCACCAGGTTCCTGACTCCCCTTCACAACCCCACCGCTGCTGTGCAGGAATCTTACAACTCTTTTGGGGAGGAACAAAATAAACGTTAGATCAAGTGCCCCCCGATCTGGGGGACACTCCAGACACTTAACTGCCCCTTTTTTTTATAAATGTTTTTTTTTTGGTTTTTTTGTTGTTTTTTTGTGGGTTTTTTTGTGATTTTTTTGCGGGGGACATTAAAACCATATATTTTACAAGTGCCCCTATAAAAGGGGAGGGGGACACTAAAAATCCGGCAATTAAAACAAATTAAACTTTAAAACATATAAAATCAAATTAAAATTTGGTTGCCGGGGTAACAATGCACTCCAGTCCCTCCGGCGCTCACCTCTCGCGGAAGGCCGTGAGCGTACCAGTGGACACCGCGTGCTCCATCTCCAAGGACACCCTGGCGCGGATGTACGCGCGGAGCAGGAATCTTACAATGACTCTCATTCAGCCACCAGGTGCATCATTGAACAGACCATCGGAATCATGAAACAGAGGTTCCATTGCCTGGATCCCTCAGGAGGAGTGCTGCAGTACTCGACTGACTGAGTGTCCCTATTCGTCGTTGACTACTGCATGATTCACAACCTGGCAATCATGGGAGCACAGCCACTGGTCGACGCAATAGCAGTAGTACCTGAGGAGGAGGAGGCACAGGGGCAGGGAAGCAGGGGCAGGAGCCGGAGCCGGAGCAGGAGCCGGAGGAGGAGCAGGGACAGCAGGAGGAGCAGGGGGCAGGAGGAAGAGCCGGAGGAGGAGCAGGGGCAGGAGGAGAAGCAGGGGCAGGAGTAGGAGCAGGGGCAGCAGGAGGAGCAGGGGCAGGAGGAGGAGCCGGAGGAGGAGCAGGGGCAGGAGGAGCAGGGGCAGGAGGAGGAGCCGGAGGAGGAGCAGGGGCAGGAGGAGGAGCAGGGGCAGGAGGAGGAGCCGGAGGAGGAACAGGGGTAGGAGGAGGAGCAGGGACAGCAGGAGGAGCAGGGGCAGGAGGAGGAGCCGGAGGAGGAGCAGGGGCAGGAGGAGGAGTAGGGGCAGGAGGAGGAGGAGCCAGAGGAGGAGCAGGGGCAGGAGGAGGAGCAGGGACAGCAGGAGGAATAGGAGCAGGAGGAGGAGGAGCCGGAGGAGGAGCAGGGGCAGGAGGAGGAGGAGCCGGAGGAGTAGCAGGGGCAGGAGGAGGAGGAGCCGGAGGAGGAGCAGGGGCAGGAGGAGGAGCTGGAGGAGGAGGAGCAGGGACAGTAGGAGGAGCAGGGGCAGGAGGAGGAGCAGGGGCAGGAGGAGGAGCCGGAGGAGGAGGAGGAGTAGGGGCAGGAGGAGGAGGAGCCGGAGGAGGAGCAGGGGCAGAAGGAGGAGCAGGGACAGCAGGAGGAGTAGGGGCAGGAGGAGGAGGAGCCAGAGGAGGAGCAGGGGCAGGAGGAGGAGGAGCCGGAGGAGGAGCAGGGGCAGGAGGAGGAGCAGGAGGAGGAGGAGCCGGAGGAGTAGCAGGGGCAGGAGGAGGAGGAGCCGGAGGAGGAGCAGGGGCAGGAGGAGGAGCTGGAGGAGGAGGAGCAGGGGCAGGAGGAGGAGGAGCAGGGGCAGGAGGAGGAGCAGGGGCAGGAGGAGGAGCCGGAGGAGGAGCAGGGGCAGGAGGAGCAGGGGCAGGAGGAGGTTCCTGCACCACACGGAAGGCGGCCTCGCCATCCTGATCCTGCAAGGGATGTCCAGGACCTTCTCATTGCTGCTCGTTTTCACTAAGTTGTTCGCCACTTCCAGCTTCCTCTGTGTACTCCCATGCCCACACCAATGAGCTCTTTCACACATCATTCCCCACACTGAAATGAGACACAGCAACAGATATTAAAGTTTCCAATCAACGTTTATAGAACAATAACGTGCATCAACAACATCAACATTCTCATTCACACTTGCGCATTTCGTTATAGCCCCTTTTACGACGACCGACTCTACAACTACGCCGCAGTGTCTCCCCTGTGGCTGCAGCATGACTGTGGGAAGGCTGATCTCTTTCACCCTCAAACGCTACAGATGTTCTTCTAGGTTGCCCTCGACCCGCTCTGGCCCTGGAAGGGCCAGCTTCAGACTGAGCCGCCTCAGCCTCAGCGCCATCAATCTGGATTGGCTGGGTGCAAGCCATGGCTGGTTGCAATGACAGAGTGGGCAGGGCTGGGATCCAGAATGCTGTCACCCTGAGAAGAGAGCACAGCAGGTTCCTGCTCCAATGACCCAGCGCCACTCCCCCGGGGCAGCACTTCAGCATCCCTACCAATCTGCTGGAGCACAGCTGAGTGGGCTGCTGCGACACTGTGAGATCCCCAGTGGACTGTGGGTGGGCCCAGCAGCGATGGCAGCAGTCAGAGCTCACGTGGCATCAAGCTGAGACTGCATGAGAGCAGACACACTCAATGTCACCATCCACTGACTGTATGACAGCAGTAAGACTCTGTGTGGCCTCTTGCTGAGACTGAGTGACAGCAGTCTGAGCTTCCATACCAGCGGCCATCCTCTCCATTACAGCACTAAGATGTTGGGTTGCTTCCGCTTGTGCTGCAGTAGCAGCTGCCACATCGCCCATGACACACATCGTGAGATCTGAAGCCGCACGGTCTCTCTAGGAGTCCAACATCGTCTGCACACTGGCAATGATGGGTTCCATGATGTGTGCAGAGCTGTCTGCAATGCAGGAGACTCCTCCACATTCCTGACCACTTGCAACAGGCTCTCGGGCACCCTTGCCATTGCCCCTAGCATCTCCGAGTGCATGGCCAGCACCCTTTGTTCGAACACCTCCACATCAAGGTGCTCATCTGAGTCCTGTCCAGCAGAACTCACATGCAAGCTCGCCCTCCGGAGAGCTGGCTCCTGAGGTTCCCTTTGCCCTACACTATGCTGCAACTCGCTAGGTCCCAGTGCATCACCCAGTGCAGACCCATTTTCTAAGCTAAACTGCAAAGAACACGTATTCCCAGTATCTGAGCTTGTGCATAGGAGAGTAAGAAGCAGTGACGCGATGCTTGGAGCTGTCTCTCCCTCGGCATCCTCCTCCCCCCCCACATTTGGTCACTGTTGTCACTTGGCCAAGGGGGTTGAGGCACAGGCTGGTCCTTCTCCAGGGCATCATCTGCAAGCATAAATGGAACAAAAGTGGCGTAAGAGTGAGGGAGGGGGGTGCAGCATACAGCATGCAGCAACCAAGGTGCACACATTGCTGACCATGTTACTGTAGGTGTTTGTGCAAGTTATGGACAGGTGGCATTAAAGGAAGGCCTTGACTTACCACTGCTGCCCCCTGGGCAGACAACCTGTGGCCCCATCAGCTGCAATACCCTTTCCTCCACATTGGTTAGCTGCTACAGTTCAGTCTCTCCACCTTCAGTTCTCTGCTGCTCCCTACGGTTATGTGCCATCTTGGCCTACAAAGCAAAGAAAGGTTGGTGAGTAGCAGTCCAGTTAGGCATGTGGAATTAATGGATGTGTGCATTGGTTTAAATTAAGAGCCGGGATTAAAAATTAAACATTAGTAACTTCAAAACTTAATTAATTAAATAAAATACATTAGAGATGGCAGGGAAGGCGAGCTGTCACTGCTGTTGCATGTGGGAGCTGGTGGACACCATTGAGGCCCACGGCGACCACATCTGCAGTAAGTGTTAGCAGCTCAAGGAACTTCGGCTCCCTGTTGATGAGCTTCAGTCTGAGCTTCAAATACTGCGACACATCAGGGAGGGGGAGAGTTACCTGGACACTGTGTTCCAGCAGATAGTCACATCCCTTAAGTTACATAATTCAAATCTGGTCCGTGGTCAGGGACAGGAGGGTGTGACTACGAGTGAGGCAAGTATGGGGACCCAGGAGGTAGTGATTGAGGAGCCTCGGCCCTTGCTCTTGTCCAACAGATTCGAGGCTCTTACTCCCTGTGTGGACGAGAGCCGGGACTGCAGGGAAGATGAGCAAACTGACCACAGCACCATGGTATAGGGGGCCATTCAAGTTGGAGAAGTAAAAAGAAATGTGGTAGTGATAGGGGACAGTATAGTTAGGGGGATAGATACTGTTCTCTGCAGCCGAGAGCGTGAGTCCCGAAGGCTGTGTTGCCTACCCAGTGCCAGGGTGAAGGACATCTCCTCTGGGCTGGAGAGGAGCTTGGAGTGGGAGGGGAAAGATCCATTTGTCGTGGTCCACGTAGGTACCAATGACATAGGCAGGACAAACAAAGAGGTTCTGCTGAGGGAGTATGAGCAGCTAGGGACTAAATTAAAAAGCAGAACCACAAAAGTAACAATCTCTGGATCACTACCTGAGCCACGAGCAAATTTGCATAGGGTAAATACGATCAGAGAAATGAATGCATGCGTGGGAGGAATGGTTTTCAATTCATGGGGCACTGGCACCAGTACTGGGATAGGAGGGAGCTGTTCCATCGGGACAGACTTCATTTGAACCAGACTGGGGCCAGTGTCCTGGCGAATCGAATAACTAGAGCTGTGGATAGGGCTTTAAACTAAATAGTGGGGGAGAGGCGAGGGATTTGGTGAGTAGAAATGTAAAAAGTCAGAGCGAAAGGAGAAGGCAAAAGTGCAGGGTAGCAATAGGGGTAATGACAACCAGAGTCTGACAGGAAGGGACAGAGTGTATACACAAGACAAAATTAAAAGCTTTATATCTGCATTCGTAACAAGATAGATGAGTTGACGACACAAATAGAAATAAATGGGTATGATCTGATTGCCATTCCAGAGACGTGGTTGAAAGGTGACCAAGGCTGGAAACTGAATATTCAGGGGTATCTGCCATTTCGTAAAGATAGGCAGAAAGGAAAAGGAGGTGGGGTAGCTCTGTTAATAAAGGATGAGATCAGTGCAGTAGTGAGAAATGATATTGGTTCAGAAGATCAAGATGTAGAATCAGTTTGGGTAGAGATAAGAAATAATAAGGGAAAGAAGTCACTGGTGGGAGTGGTCTACAGGCCCCCAAACAGTAGCCACACTGTAGGACAGAGTATAAATCAAGAAATTATGGAGGCTTGTAAGAAAGGTACGGCAATAATCATGGGCGATTCTAATCTTTATAATGATTGGACAATTCAAATTGGCAAAGGTAGCCTTGAGCAAGAGTTCATAGAGTGTATGCAGGATGGTTTCTTGGAACAATACGTTGTGAAACCAACCAGGTAGCAGACTATTCTAGATCTGGTAATGTGTAATGAGTCTGGATTAATTCATGATCTCGTAGTGAAGGATCCTCTTGGGAAGAGTGATCTTGGAATAGTTGAATTTCAAATTCAGTTTGAAGATGAGAAAGCTAGGTCTCAAACTAGTGTCCTGAACTTAAATAAAGGTAATTACAAAGGTATGAAGGCAGAGTTGGTTAAAGTAGACTTGGAAAATATATTAAAGGGTAAGACTGTGGAAAAGCAGGGGCAAACATTTAAGGAGATATTTCATAATACTCAACAAAGATATATTCCACTGAGAAAAAAAGACTCTTAAATGAAGGATGAACCATCCGTGGCTAACTAAGGAAGTAAAGGATGGTATCAAATTGAAAACAAAGGCATACAATGTTGCGAAGAACAGTGGAAGGCCAGAGGATTGGGAAATTTTTAGAAACCAGCAAAGAACAACCAAAAAAATGATAAAGGCAAAGAAGACAGCATATAAGAGTAAACTAGCAAGAAATATAAAAACAGACAGTAAGAGCTTCTACTGGTATATAAAAAGGAAGCGAGTTGCTAAAGTAAGTGTTAGTCCCTTAGAGGATGAGACTGCAGAATTAATAATGGGAAATAGGGAAATGGCGGAGATTTTGAACAAATATTTTGTATCGGTCTTCACAGAAGAAGACACTAAAAACATCCCAATAAATGATAATAAAGGAGCCTGTGGGGGGAGGGGAGGGGGAGAAACTTAAAACAATCACTTTTATTAGAGATAAAGTACTAGGCAAACTAATGGGACTAAAGGTGGACAAATTCCCTGGACCTGATGGTCTGCAACCTAGGGTCTTAAAAGAAGTGGCTGCAGAGATAGTGGATGCATTGGTTGTAATCTACCAAAATTCCCTGGATTCTGGAGAGGTCCCAGCAGACTCGAAAACTGCAAATGTAACGTCCCTATTTAAGAAAGGAGACAGGACAGAAAGCAGGAAACTATAGACCAGTTAGCCTAACATCTGTCATTGGGAAAATGCTAAAGTCCATTATTAAGCAAGTAGTAGCTGGACATTTAGAAAATCAAAATGCAGTCAAGCAGAGTCAGCATGGTTGAAAGGGAAACCATGTTTGACAAAGTTGCTGGAGTTCTTTGAGGATGTAACAAGCAGGGTGGATAAAGGGGAACCAGTGGATGTGGTGTATTTGGATTTCCAGAAAGCATTCGATAAGGTGCCACATAAAAGGTTACTGTACAAGATAAGAGCTCACGGAGCTGGGAGTAATATATTAGCATAGATAGAGGATTGGCTAACAACAGAAAACAGAGAGTCGGGATAAATGGGTCATTTTCAGATTGGCAAACTGTAATTAGTGGGGTGCCACAGGGATCAGTGCTGGGGCCTCAACTATTTACAATTTATATTAATGACTTGGATGAAGGGACTGAGTGTAATGTAGCCAAATTTTCTGATGATACAAAGATAGGTGGGAAAGCAAGTTGTGAGGAGGACGTGAAGAATCTACAAAGGAATATAGATAGGCTCAGAAAGTGGGCAAAAATTTGGCAGATGGAGTATATTGTGGGAAAATGTGAGGTTATCCACTTTGGTAGGAAAAATAAAAAAGCAAATTACTATTTAAATGGGGAGAGATTACAAAATGCTGCAGTACAGAGGGATCTGAGAGCTCTTGTACATGAAACACAAAAAATTAGTATGCAGGTACAGCAAGTAATCAGGAAGGCAAATGGAATGTTGGCCTTTATTGCAAGGGAGATGGAGTATAAAAGCAGGGAAGTCCTGCTCCAACTGTGCAAGGCATTGGTAAGACCACACCTGGAGTACTGCGTACAGTTTTGGTCTTATTTAAGAAAGGAGATACTTGCATTGGAGGCAATTCAGAGAAGGTTCACAAGTTTGATTCCTGAGATGAAGGGGTTGTCATATGAAGAATGGTTGAGCAAGTTGGGCCTATACTCATTGGAGTTTAGAAGAATGAGATGTGATCTTATTGAAACCTATACGATTCTAAGGGGCTGGACAGGGTCGATGCAGAGAGGATGTTTCCCCTCATGGAGGAATCCAGAACTAGGGGGCATAGTTTCAGAATAAGGGGTCGCCCATTTAAGACAGAAATGAGGAAGAATTTCTTCTCTCAGAGGGTCGTGAATCTTTGGAATTCTCTACCCCAGAGAGCTGTGGAGGCTGGATCATTTAATACACTTAAGGTAGAGATAGACAGATTTTTGAATGATAAGGGAGTCAAGGGTTATGGGGATCGGACGGGGAGGTGGAGTTGAGACCAGGATCAGATCAGCCATGATCTTATTGAATGGCGGAGCAGGCTCAAGGGGCCAAATGGCAGCTCCTGCCTGCTCCTATGTCTAATGTTCTTACAATTGAGGTGGCCGATACCTCTGCGGCTACCTCTGCCCAAGCATTGCGGAAGACCTGCCAAGAGGCCCCCCACAGCTTGCAGCAGCGTCTCAATTTGGGCATCTGTGAATCTGCTTGCCCTCGTGCTACCTCTTGGACTTGCCATTTTACCACATGAGACAAAACAAACAGCAATTGTACTGATCAGAATGACCAGTACCTACCTGAAATACCTGCCCTTTAAGAAGGCCAGGAAGCAGCTGCCTCATTATGAGTGAATGCGATTCAGGTGAAATTGGATCCTCAGCCGGTGATCCCACCCCTACACCGCTCCACAGAGGCCTTTTCTACCCCCAACACCGCCACGTTCATTTTTGCATTCAAAAGTGCCCAAAATCGCTCTATTCCCCGCCCCATCGATCCCGGCAGTAATTCACCATTTAATTCGAATTATCCGCCCCAAACAGGGCAGAAGACAATTTCAGCCCCTTGATTTTTAGAGTGGGAGTGCAGTCGGCTCCAACAAGCCCACTTCCGGGTTTAATGGAGGCGTATTTGGATGCTGGCAAGAAAACCACTGGCCAAAGTCGGGGAATTCCTAATTGAATGTGGGTGGGTACATGGTGGCGCATTTAATGTCCATCAGAGCCGTTAATGATGTATTTTAAAATTGTTTTAAATTTAGCTCTAAATTTTTCTTGAGCAGGACGGATTTCCCAGAGCTCAGGAAACTGACCAGGGAAACGGAGGGGAGTTTGAGCAGCAGTTCAGTTGGGTATTTAAACTTGTCATTGCCCCATTTGACTAAAACCGCTTATTGCAGCTGCTGTCTCAGTTCCCTTTGGCAAATCTTTGGCAGAAACTATTTGTCTGGATACAGCTTTTTTCAACCTTTTTGAGGATTTCGAATTGATAAGATCAGGATGGGAGGCTACCTTGGATGCGTTTGACAGCGCATCAGAAGAGGAAGACCATCACCATCCCCGGCAGCGATGACATGCTGTGGTGGGATCAGCACGTGCACAGGAGAGAGATTTGCAGGTGGAGGAGGATGAAGGGGCTCATCTTCGGATGAGGAGGAGGACGATGAAGATGGGGCACCCATTGCCCGACCAGCCGCTTACATTGCTGCCAGGGATACCCTTGTATTCTGATGGTCCACCTAGTTTGAATTCTAACAAATGAAATTCTGCGGTCCGCTCCCACCACCAGCACCTATCCCCCCCACCCGCAGCCCCCCCCTCCCCCCCCACTTTGCACTAAACAGTCCTTCAATCACTCATCCACCCATTTCACATCTGCCCAATGGATCCTGGCATGTATTGACACTCATCATGAGATAAGTGAAAGGGCAAGCTGGCCCTCAGGATGCAACAATGAGCAAGACGTGGATGTGGTGCAAATTCTTACATTTTATGTGGTATTTTTTTTAAAGGAAACTTAACAGCATAATGTTTTGATAAACATTCACAAGCATATGCACCCTTAGTGAAGTACAATGTCTTCAACTTATGCTTCCTACCTCTTGTATGTGGTGCATTCCATGGCACATCCTTCAGCAGAGGTAGGGACAGGCTGCTCAGATCTCTGCCCTGACTGCTTTGGCCAACTCACTCTGTGTTTTGGAGCCCCTCAGGGTCCCGCCAATGACTGCTCCAACTGTGCAGGGGCAGACTCGGCCATCCGGAGACGAGGCATCATGTCGGGTACTGGCTAAGGTGGAGGGGTGAGGGTCAGTGGTGCAACGAGTGATAATTGGGAGTGCTTTGAGTGGAGTTCCCACTTCCACGTGCTCTTTTGCCATCACCCCTCTTCTGGGCCAGCGCCACATCACTCCAACCACTCTGCTGCAGACCAGCTTGGTGGAGATCAGTGAAGTGTTGTAAGGCCACGGATAAGGCATGTGACATCCTGTTTAAGGCAGCAGACAAGTTGGCATCCAAAGTCTGCACGCTCACAGTCCTGGCCCGCATGGACACATTTGAGAGCTGTGCTTGGAAGCTCCATGGAGGCGACCACTCTCTCCATGGCACACATTCTCGCAAATCCCTGCGCCACCAATGCTCTAGTGATCGAGTTGGACTCCTCCATTCTCTCCGTTAGTGTGGAGAGTGTGCATGCTATGTCCGTCAGTACCTGACTAAGTTGCTGATGCACCTCTAGCATTCTCCTTCTCAGCAATAGCCCCCAAGGTTCAGCAACTATGTCCAGCTGAGCAGAGCTTGGTGATGTTTGCGCCCCCGATGCAGAATCTCCACAGTTGTCCCTGCCAGCAGTGTTTGCTCGTGCTCACTTGCGAGGTGTGAATCACCAGGTGAAAACCCAATTAACTAAGTGGACCCACTGAAGAGCGAGTATTTGCGCTGGTACATGGCTGTACATCCTGTGACGGTGTACCCTCAGAAGGAATGAAGGCCCTGGAAGACACAAGAAAGAGATATGATTTAGTCGTGGCAAAGTCACAATCTTGACAATCACCATAGTTCAGTCATTGATGAAATTAAGTCCGCATGTGTGTCAGAGGTATTTGTAATTCTGTCACCAGCTGTGTGCGAGCTCCCTGTCTCTCTATCTCTGATTGAGAAGGACGTAGATGTGCCACTTATCTCCAGAGCATCCTATTCAGCATTATTTGCTGAACTATTTGTGGCAGCTCACCTCCAGTCCTTGTTCTCTCCCTTTCGCTTGCATTTTGCACTCTCTTCTACAAGGGGCAAAAAAACAGACCTGTGAGTGAGTGAAGGGTACCAATGGATCAGTGTCCTCGGTGAGGGTTACTATGAGACACATGTAGCACGTTGTTATAAGGAAGGATTGGGATAAATAGCAATGGGTGGATGGAGGTGATAAAAGTTGAGTGGGTGTGAGGAATTATGGAGAAGACTTAGCAAAGCAGAGTGAAGTGGGAGGTGAGACGGGGGGTGGGGTGCTTAAAGCACAGGATGTAGTTGAATCAGCAAATAAACTCACTTTTTCTGACCTGGTTAGGTTATTAAACCACTTCCTACATTGCATCCATGACCTGGGCACAATGTTTCTGATGCTCATCTCCTCAACTACCTCCAACCATGTCTTCTTGGTGAAAGCCGCAGATTTCTTTCTCCCATTGCTGGGGAAAAGTATGTCCCTCCTCCTCCTGACTGCACCCAGCAGTAATTTCAACGAGGCATAATCAAATTTGGATACTACCCTTGTTCCATGTCCACCATCCATCCTGAACACCTCAATTTCCATTTGTGGACTGTCCCTTTAAATACAGCTGAACTTGTGTCATGCGGGTGCGCATCACGCCCGCTGCAGAGCTTGGAGACGCGAAACCCGGAAGTCCAAATTAATTGGTACAATTGAGTTGAGATTGCAGATTCTGACTGGCTCAGTTGACCTCCGGGTTCCTCCCACGCAGTTCCACCCCCGCTGTACAGAAGCTGCATTTAGATTAATATCAGGAATCTGGTGTCGGCATTAAGCACCCACCAGTCAGGTATAGCGTAGCCAGCTGCAGTGGAAATCCGCTGCCCTAATAATATGCCAATGCTTTAACTCCAACATTGGAAGAGCGCCCAATACCATATTATTGTTACTTTTTTTTCACTTTCCACACCTTTGAGAGTAATGCTTTAAGAGAGATTGTCAGTTTAGTGTTTTCATGAGTCTGTCCAAACTCATTTCATGGAGAGTTCTTGCAGCCAATAGAGAGAAGAAACTTTATTTGAACCCAGGCCTCAGAGGTAACAAGCCAGTGTGTTAACCCACAGCACCACCCAGTCCCATTGCAAAAACAAATTTGGTTTCAAAAAGTCGTATTAAAATGTCACATGATCTAAATAGCACTTGACATTCTTTTCTTATTTAAAAAGCTGTTTTAAGTATGTCTTGTCAAGAAGATTGAACACTCCACAGTTAGATATTGAAGATATTAGCACTGTGGGAGTACCTTCACCACATGGACTGCAGCGGTTTAAGAAGGTGGCTCACCACCATCACCTTCTCAAGGGCAATTAGGGATGGGCAATAAATGCTGGCCTTGCCAGTGACACCCATGTCCCAGAACGAATAGAAAAAAAGGAGCTTTTTTAAAGGAGCACTGTGCTTTAATTTCTATTGTTGACAGTACAATCCACAATCTGCACATAAAATAGGGATTAAATTATATATATTTTTGATTTTACAGAAATACAAGGCTAGTTGGTACAATGGGTTATCCCACATTCTCTCTTTACCTCTGGGACTTGTCCTAATAGCCAGTCCAGCCAGATGGGAAGATAATTTTCTCCTCCAACCAGCTACAGTTTCCATGTGAAATGGGATTTGGGCAGTCTTAACCCAACTCCTAATTGGTACAAGCCCACAGCACAGGACTACTCACAATTAGCCAGAAGGTTGGCTGGTGTGGAAAATGAGCCTATTCACATCAGTATAGTAGTGGACGCTTCTCTGAGACATGTCATTGGAGGAGAGTAGAGGGAGCTTTACTTTGTATCTGGGTGATAGGATATATGACGCAGGAATGCCTGAGGCTGACGTGCAATGCTACAGTGAAGCTGCATTGACATCCCGATCTGGATGAGCACAAAAGGTCATCTAAAAAGCAAGTAAATGTCCTTTCTACCCTGTATTGGTAGCATTTTGAATTTGAGCAGACTGGACTGGCTCAAACTGGTCTTGTCTCCCAGATAGCACATAATACACAGAACATTGCAACAGATTCACTGTCATGCCATTCAGACTGGCCTTTTAATACAGTAAGGAGGGGCAAAGATCAGTTGAGTTAGAGTACAGCTGCACAATTACTCTTCAATTTACTAATGTACCGTATAGTACACTTCAGTTAGATTTATTACAGTTGATTCATTACTATGAGCTGCAGCTGTAAATAAAATCAAGGGGGCGAAATTGGCTATCGCCCCAGTTGGGGGCGGTAACCTCTCCGGGCTGGACATTCTACGCTCGGCGCAGAAGTCCCGCTCCGGAAGCGAAATTCGGGTTACCGCCCCTCACAGGAAGTGGAGCGCAATGTTGCACGTTCCACTTCCTCTCGGGGAGAGATCGCGGGCGCTACCCGGGCACATTGTGGAGTGCTGCACGGCCTCTCCATGTAGTATTGGCGCATTTCAATGCCCCGCCCCTTCAGCTAAAGGGGAGGGAAGCTGCGAGCTCTGCGGGCCCTTTAATGATCTCCACTGGGCCACCAGGGATGAGGGGTGCTGTGGTCGCAGCTCAGCATTGAAACAGAGTGCCGGGTGGTAGGCTCACGGCTCGGACCACACGCAAGCATAGCATAACGGCCTGACCGGTGAGTCGGGGAAGAAACAAAAATGGCAGCACACCTCCCCTTTAAGTTTCACCCCGCGATGGATGTGTAGCTCAGTTTGTGAACCACGAGGCAGCCTCGTGGGGCACTGCCCAATTTCCACCACGGGCCGTAAAGGGGCTGCCGCATACGACGATGACGTCATCGCCGGAAGCACAGCGAACCGGGGCACTACCAGCGGGTGTAGCCCTGCTACATTTGCGCCTCCGCTAACTCCCACGCAATTTTGTGGGAGCCAGTGGCACTCTTTTCTTCCACCCGGGTGAAAACAGTTTTGCGCCCCCCTGGAGGCGCTAACGGGAGGCGTACAACGAGGGAATTTCGGCCCCCAATTATCAGTTTGAAGCCCATGGGAGACTCAAACACATGAGTTGTACCAATATTACTAACCTTATATTTTTCAGAAGATTTTAACAATCCAACACTGTGAATAATCTTTGATCTATTCTTTTTTGTTATACCTAGTCTATTGCAGGATTTGCACACAGCTGCTTCCAGTATGCCCTAAATAAGAAATGGCCCCTTTATATGAGCACCAAAAACACCATTATGAAGGCTTATGATGGACGGTTTAAGGACATTTTCCAGGATATTTTTGAGCTGTAAGTTTTCCTCTAATCCTGATGAAAGAAATCTTATCCTGCAATCTAACTAGTTAAATGCAAGTTGTTGAATGTGTTTTGTTGGATTGTGGTTGGTGTTGGTGGTGCTGGTTGTCATTAGATCATGGTAATGTTAATGGTTCGTTGTTACTTTTGTTCAGTCTAACCCTTCAAGTACTTTACTTTTTCCCCATCCTCCCTTACCAAAGGATAATATGGAGAATAAGATTGATCTTTGTACCACACACAATGTAGCCTTCTGGATTTCTATCAAGTTGTACAGACTCTCTAGAGAGTAAGCAGCTTTCCTTTTGTTTAAGGCTCTGATTTAAAAATGAGATAACTTCAGCAAGGTATTTTAAAGGGAGCAATCTGCTCAATTATTGCTTTATTGGTTAGAGACATGAAAAGCAACAAGAACTGCCACAAAGATGGAAGTGAAACGACTCAACTGGTCTTGCCAATTTCAGGCAAGTTCCCTGGGGGATAAGCTTTGTCCTGCCAAAACTGTGTTTGATCTGATTTGCCAACATGGTATTTAAAATATCACAATGACTGGTTGCTACTTCTAATTTTAGAGAAAATGGCATACCTTGTATGATTTGCACTTTATTGATGATTCACCTTTTATAAAACTGGTATTTTGCCTTGTGCCAGTTCTCGTATTCATATCACAAGACTATAAGGATGAGGAAAACTATTCAACCCATCTTGATTAATCCATCCAAAAATATCTTAGAGCCCCCTTTCCCCCCATATAGCATCCAATTGTCTTTTTATATGATTGCAGGAATCTCACCTCCATTACTTTATCTGGAATTCTGTTCCACATGTTGATCACTCTGTGTGTGTAAATGAACATTTCCTGGTATCACTCCTAAAATTATCTTTTACTAGTTTGAATCTAGGTTCCTTTGTTTGTCTCTTACATGGGAGACTCAAACACATGGAACATTAATTTAAAACAATATTCCAAGTTTATTTTCTTCATTCCCTTAAATATCATATGTGCCACTATGCAGTCATCTCTTTTCCAGGTTGAAATGCCCATATTTCTTTAGACTTTCCTCATAACTCAAAGCTTTGGCTCTAGGGATTAGATTTGTGGCTCTTCTCTGCACTGCTTCGAGCACTTGAATGCCTCCATTGTGTCTTGGATGTCTAAATATTAAAGTAATAAAAGCCATTTAAATACAATGTATGATTACACTGAAATTCTTTAAGAAAGAATTTGACAAGATTCTGAGAGAGAAGAACATTGGGACATATTGAGAGCAGGGTGGATTCGTTAAGTTCACTTACTGATGCGTCATGCCAGGCCTTGTTTTTTTAAAGCTTATTTGATTGCATTACAGCGTTTTAACTCCAGCTGTCCCTGTTTTTTGTCTATCCCAGGAGCTAGCATTACTAGTTCTTGGGGACTCTAGTGCTTGCCATTGCACTGCCTCGGAGGTAGGGTGGGCATTGTTCAGCCACAGGGTCTTTTCTGCACTGTTTTGTATATAAATAAAATATTGTTGGAGAGTCTGTAGCAATATGAAGCTTGGTTGCTCTGAGCAAAGGGTGATGTAGTGGTGATGACTTCCTTATACTATATTTACAGTCTAAACAGTGTTATCTCCTCTATCTGTAGCTGATATTGTAATGTAGCTATAGGCATGTTACTAAAATCATCATCATCATCATAGGCAGTCCCTCGGAATCAAGGAAGACCCTTCCACTCCAAAAATGAGTCCCTAGGTGGCTGAACGGTCCAATACGAGAACCACAGTCCCTGTCACAGGTGGGACAGATAGTCGTTGAGGAAAAGGGTGGGTGGGACTGGTTTGTCACACGCTCTTTCCGGTGCCTGTGCTTGACTTCTGCATGCTCTCAACGATGAGACTCGAGGTGCTCAGCGCCCTCCCGGATGCACTTCCACCACTTAGGGCGGTCTTTGGCCAAGGACTCTCAGGTGTCAGTGGGGATGTTGCACTTTATCAGGGAGGCTTTGAGGGTGTACTAAAAGGTCAACTAGCAAATGGTGGAATTGGCCTCTGTCCTGTTTTAGTCTGAACAATCTAATTTTTCAGTTAGTTGTTCACAGATTTATAAAATCTAAATTGGAAAACAAAAAACTGGTTAAGAACGTAAGAAAAAGTAATGGACAGGAAAAGGCAACTCAGCCCATCAATCTCGCCTCTCCAGTATTTCAATTCACCCACGCTGGCATCCAACAGCATCTTTACCTCCCCCAACATCTTTGATTGTCCTGTCAACTGTGTATTTTGTCTTTGAACTTTGGAACCAGCCAAATTACCTTTTCAGTCTTATAAATTTCTACGTACCTTACCTGCTAGATCTTTCCATGCGTTAGTCATCCTTTGAGCAAGAATTTTTCTCTAAGTTCTTTTTAAAATGTAATTTTTACTAACTTATTTATATCCTCTTGTTCTACTGGCCTGACTGACCTGCAAATAATATTCAAGATTCATCTTGTCTATGCCATTTAATATTGTTATTATACCTCTGTGACATTGTTCCTTAACTATGTTCTCTCTATACTGTAGAGGTTAAACTTCTCTCATATTCTTTTGTAGCTTATCCACTTTACACTTTAAATGATTCTTATTGCTCTTTTGTGTATCCTTTCTGATGCATGTATGTCCTTTTGAAGTGTGCTGACTAAAATTAGAGACAGTATTCCAAGTGGGTTCTGACCATTAGAAAGCATTATCTCTAGATTTATCCTGCACTGTTCTTGGGAGTGTCCCAACAGACTATTGGCATCAAAAGATTTTTTTTTTTCCTTGTTTATTCTTTTATTTTTTGACATAGAGGCAATGATAATCAAGGTTTGCAATGACTTGCTAAAGCAAATATCAACAACCCTTTTTAAAAATTCATTCTTGAGATGTAGGCATCCCTCCCCAGTTGTCCTGAAGGTGGTGATTGGCCTTCACAACTAAGTGGCTCGCTGGGCCACTTCAGAGAGAAGTTAAGAGTCAAACACATTGGTGTGGGACTAGTTACATATAGGCCAGACCGGATAAGGACGGTAAGTTTCCTTCTCTAATGGACATCACTTAGCCAGTTGGATGTTTAGGACAATCAAACAGTTTCACGGTCACTTTTACTGATAACAGCTTTTTATTTGGAGATTTTTTTTAAACTGAAGTCAAATTCTCAAAATACCATGGGATTTGAACTCGGATTCTCATGTACTATTAGTCCAGTAACAAAACCACTGCACTACCATACCCTTGCACGAGCCCATGGTTTTGGACCTGGCAAAAGGTGGCACCACAGCCAAAGCCTGTAAGTCAGTACAAAAATGTTTCCCAAATATTCTCTCCTTCCCCAACATTTCTTACTTTTACAGCCAGTTCAGTTCATGCAATGAACATTATTTTGAATTGGCTTATTGTACAGTGGTTCTGGTCTCCATATCAGTTAAGTAAAGCCCGCTGGCTGTGCTTGAATAAACATGCAGAGCTTACTGTGCAATCACTGGTCCTTCAGTGTTGCTCTTTAACTATGTACAGTGTCCTGGTCTTTTACACAGGAGTGACTTCTAGACATATCTCAATGGTTCAGATAGCAATTCTAAATTGCTCAAGCTACATTAGCTGCTGCCTGGCTGTCGGCCTTGGACATCTGTTATTCCATTTAATTTCTCTATTTATACCTCATTTTCTCTCTCTTATCTCTCCTTTCTTTTCTTAGTACAGTCTTGATCTCCCCTCACCACTTCCTCTTCCACCAGCATCTGTCAGAGACACCAAGTCACCACCAGGATTCATTACTGCAAAGATTCCAGATTCCTAAATAATGGCAATTTACTCAGCTGGCATGGGAAAAACAGGATGTTCAGAGAAAAGGGAAACAATTTGGAGGATTTGGGAAGATGAATCGCAAATGGCATTTGCTGTTGATTATAAGGTATCTGTTATTAAAATTGATATATATGAAGGAGGTATTATTGTAATTGCTAAAATAATGGGGGAAATATGAATATAGAGAAAATGCTGGAAACACTCAGCAGGTCAGGCAGCATCTGTGGAGAGAGAAACAGAGTTAACGTTTCAGGACGGTGACCTTTCATCAGACTTTTTCCAGCAGCCGCAGTATTTTGCTTTAGTATGGATATGGAGAGCTACTTTGGGTAAAACTGGAACTGAAAATCCAGAGGCACGATGATAAACTTTGTATAAGGAACAATGGTCAGTATTTCCTTCTGTTCACTAATGTTAATGAAACATTCAGTGCGAGTGTTACAAATTCTTGTCTACCTTGTTACTTTCTCTGGTTTTAGTTGTGTCACTTACCACCATAAACAGTCTGAACAGCTTACCTTTATGGGAGTTGACTCGCATAGTCCTAAATCTACATGTACGACTGGATGTTTAACAATGATACCTCTTGTGACCTGAATCAGATATCCATCTATTTAGCTATCTGTTATCAATTTCGGTGAAGGCAGACCAAGTTAGATGAAGTAGAGCTTAGCTGGAATTGGTAAACTGCTTTAGTCCGCAGGAGGTTTTATATTCAAAGCCATATTTATAATCAGATTTGTTTAGTTCAATTAATATATCTTATCTCTGCATAATAACTTAAAAATAATGAACATGCTGCGCTACTCTATTTCAGTGTTACTGAGTGAGAATTTTATGGGGAGAAATTGGTCTTCTCTGCGCTTCCCATAGCGCCTCCAGGCGGCAATAATGGGGCGCTATCGGTTCTGTGACCAGGCGTGGCAAGAGTACTGACGTCTGCGACATTGCCGAGGAGGTTTGCAGTGGCGGTAACCTCTCGCGCCACAATCTCCTGCGCCCCGGAGATCATGACGTCATCCGGCTGTGCAGTGCACCGGATGCAAACTTCGGTTCCATCCCCTGCAGCATCGCTGGGCATCAACACTGGCAGCTGCAGGAGATGTTGTTAGGGAGGCCGGCCGCTAGGGAAACGGTATTTAAAGGTGATGACGCTTGGGTAAGTAAAAAATGTGTTTTCAGCTCTTGGGTGATTTCTTTTCCATTCTGTTCTGCTGTGATTGATCAGCCTGCACTCTGTTAGAGTGCTTGGGGTTGATCATCGCAGATTGCGGCTGTGGTCGGCGACCAGGGAAATCCTTTAATACAGAGCCTGCAGCAATGGCCCTTCCCTTTAAGGGAGGGAAGGAGCCTACGATCCTGGCAGCACTGCACTCAACATTGTACATCGCTGCACTGCTACCGCACCTTTTGCCGGCTTTAGCGCTCCAAGCGAAGTGGTAGCGCTTGGTTTGGTGCTCCACTTGCTTCCTGGAGTGCTAAACGCAAAAGTTATTGCCCTAAAAGGGTCGCTATGCAATTTCTAGCCATTAGACTCATACAGCACAAAAGGAGGCCATTCAGCACATCATGCCTGTGCCGGCTCTTTCAAAGAGCTATCCAATTTAGTCCCAATACCCTGCTCTTTCCCCATAGCCATGCAAATTTTTCTATTTGAAGTATATATCCAATTCCCTTTTAAAAGTTACTATTGAATCTGCTTCCACCACCCTTGTAGTGCATTCCAGATCATAACAACTCGCTGCATAAAACATTTCTCCTAATCTTCCCTCTGGATTTTTTGCCAATTATCTTAAATCTGTGTCCTCTGGTTACCGACCCTCCTGCCAGTGGAAACAGCTTTTCCCTATCTACTCTAAACAAACCCCATATAATTTTGAAGACTTTTATTAACCCTTAACCTTCTCTCCTTTAATCATAACTTCTCTAGTCTCATTATTTAACTGAAGTACCCCTGGTACCATTCTAGTAAAACTCCTCTAGTAAATATCCTCTTCTTTCTAAGGCCTTGACATCCTTCCTAAAGTGTGGTGCCCAGAATTAAATATAATACTCCAGCTGAGACTTAACCAGTGATTTATAAAGGATTAGATTTTGTACTCTATGCATCTATTTATAAAGGCAGGAATTCCATATGCTTTTTAACAGTCCTGCCACCTTCAAAGATTTTGGGCCCGAAATTGATGGCCGCCCACTGCTGCCGACATTCCTCTTGAAGTTGCGCCCAGTGGCACTTTCCATTTGGTGTGGAGTGGGCGGGCAGGGAGAACTACCGGGAACCACCGGCTGACGTCAGCGGACGGCCGAGTGGCGCAACTGACCTCCCGCCTGCCGAGATGCCATATTGATGCGGGCGGGAGTCGGTGCCAGAACGGGGAAGGACCGCTGGCTGGAGGCTGTTCTATCTCCAACGGTGAGTATGAAGAGCTGAAAAAAAAAGTTAGTAAACATCTTTTACATTTTTTCTTTACAGCGATTTACTCTGAAGGTGTTCCGATGGTTTTTTTTTTGATGATTTTCATTTTCAGGTCTTCGACCCTCCGTGGACCTGACTCCATCCTTGGCGGCACTTGGGCGGCAAGCGTCTTTGCTGCTGAGATTGGGAGCTCCCACCGGCCGCCGCCCAGATTGGCGACATAAGTCCCTCTTTTGCCGCCCGCCACCATTTCAAGGACCTTTTTGATGAAAACCCCACCGGAAGCACCGTCAAGTTCCTTGCCGGTCCTTTGGGCGGGCTGGGGCCTTCACCAATTTCAGCCCCTTGAGCCCCAGGTCTCTCTGTTCCTGTACTCCCTTTTCAGATTGTAACATTTAGTTTATAATGCCTCTCCTCATTCTTCCTACCAAAATGCATCACTTTACATTTCCCTACATTAAATTTCATCTGCCATGTGTCTGTCCATTTCACAAGTCTGTCGATGTCCTTCTGAAGTCTATTACTATCATTCTTACTGTTTACTATTTTTCCGAGTTTCATGTCATCTGCAAACTTTTAAATTATGCCCCTGTATACCCAAGTCCAGGTCATTAATATATATCAAAAAGAGCAGTGGTCCCAATACTAACCCCTGGGGGACATCACTGTATACTTCCCTCCAGACTGAAAAACAACTGGTCACCACTACTCTGCTTCCTGTCTCTTTGCCAATTCATATCCATGTAGCCACTGCCCCTTTAATCTGATGGGCTTCACTTTTGCTCACAAATCTATTATGTGTCACTATTAACACTCTCTGTTATTTAATCGAAGGACTCAATCAAGTTCGTCAGACATGATTGGTCTTTAACAAATCTGTGTTGATTGTCATTTATTAACCCATACTTTTCCAAGTGACAGTTTTATCCCAAATTATAGTTTCTAAGGGCTAGACTTTCACCTTCATTTTCGGCGGTTTTCTCGGTGGTACAGCTGTTTTTTGATGAAAATCCGCCCAGCCAAAGTTTCCTCCTTATATTTTTTAAAGAGTTCCGCCCACATTTTGAAAATACCGCCGGGCAGCAAACTGCCCACCTGCATCTGCGTGCACCGCCCACAAAAAGCTGCTCGAAACAGGGCGGTAGGTGAGTACCCTGCAAAGAAAGGTAAGTTTAAGGTGTTTTATAATTATTTCTAAAATTCTATAACGGCGAATACGTTAAAAAGTGTCTTGAGAATGTTTTATAACTTTTTAGTTTTTGTTTCATTGAAAAAATATTTTTTGAGTTTTCCCCCCTCCCTAGGCCCAACTGCAGTCTCGGACTAAATTTTAGTACTTACCATCCATTCCGGTAAGAACTGCCCGTTTCACCTCGTTTCACCTTTCAAGAATCTTGGTGCAAGATCCATTTTCTTGCCGGGCGATATTTTTTACCTTTATTATGGAAAGTTTCGCCAGCGTTAGTTGCAGAACGTTAACGGTGTTTCTGGGCGGCAATCGAGCGGTGAGGGGCTTTATGGAAAGTCTAGCCCTAGATGTTTCCCCACCATCAACATTAGACTGACTGGCCTGTAGTTGCAGGATTTATCCCTCTGCCTTTTTTTAAGCAGTGCTTTAACATTTGGAATCCTCCAGTCCTCTGGCACCACTCTCCTATGCAAGGAGGATTCAAAGATTGTAGCCACAGCTTCTGCTATTCCTACCCTTACTTCACTCAGCAATCTAGGATGGTATAATCAACCTGGTCCCCTAGAGGATGAGACTGGGGAATTAACAATGGGGAACAGGTAAATGGCAGAGACTTTGAACAAATATTTTGTATTGGTCTTTACAGTAGAAGACACTAAAAACATCCCAATAGGGGATAATCAAGGGGCTATAGCGAGGGAGGAACTTAAAATAATCACTATCACTAAAGAAAAAGTACTCGGTAAAATAATGGGACTAAAGGTGGACAATCCCCTGGACCTGATGGCTTGCATCCTAGGGTCTTAAAAGAAGTGGCTGCAGAGATAGTGGATGCATTGGTTGTAATCTACCAAAATTCCCTGGATTCTGGAGAGGTCTCAGCGGATTGGAAAACCGCAAACGTAACCCCCCTATTTTAAAAAGGAGGCTGACAAAAAGCAGGAAATGATAGACCAGTTAGTCTAACATCTGTCATTGGGAAAATGCTGGAGTCCATTATTAAGGCGGCAGCAGCAGGACATTTGGAAAAGCATAATATAGTCAAGCAGAGTCAGCATGGTTTTATGAAATGGAAATCATATTTGACAAATTTGCTGGAGTTCTCTGAGGCTGTAACGAGCAGAGTGAATAAGGGGGAACCAGTGGATGTGGTGTATTTGGATTTCCAGAAGGCATTCGATAAGGTGCCATGTAAAAGGCTACTGCACAAGATGAGAGCTCACGGGGTTGGGAGTAATATATTAGCATGGATAGCGGATTGGCTAACTAATAGAAAACAGAGAGTCAGGATAAATGGGTCATTTTCTGGTTGGCAAACGGTAACTAGTGGGGTGCCACAGGGATTGTTGCTAGGTCCTCAACTATTTAAAATCTATATTAATGACTTGGATGAAGGGACCGAGTGTAATGTAGTCAAATTTGCTGATAATAAAAAGATGGGTGGAAAGCAAGTTGTGAGGAGGACACAAAAAATCTACAAAGGGATATAGACAGGCTAAGTGAGTGGGCAAACATTTGGCAGATGGAGTATAATGTGGGAAAGTGTGAGGTTATCCACTTTGGCAGGAAAAATAAAAAAGCAAATTATTCTTTAAATAGAGAGAAATTACAAAATGCTACAGTGCAGAGGAACCTGGGGGTCCTGGTGCATGAAACACAAAAAGTGAGTATGTAGGTACAGCAAGTAATCAGGAAGGTAAATGGAATGTTGGCCTTTATTGCAAGGGGGATGGAGTATAAAAGCAGGGAAGTCCTGCTACAACTGTACAGGTATTGGTGAGGCCACATTTAGAGACAGTTTTGGTCACCTTATTTAAGGAGGGGTATACTTGCATTGGAGGCAGTTCAGAGCAGTTTCACTAGGTTGATTCCTGAGATGAAGGGGTTGACTTATGAAGAAAGGTTGAACAAGTTGGGCCTATACTCATTGGAGTTTAGAAGAATGAGAGGTGATCTTATTGAAACATATAAGATACTGAGGGGGCTCGACAAGGTAGATGCAGAGAGGATGTTTCCCTCGTGGGGGAATCTAGAACTAGGATGTATAGTTTCAGAATAAGGAGTCACCCATTTAGAACTGAAATGAGGAGGAATTTCTTCTCTCAGAGGGTTGTAAATCTGTGGAATCCTCTACCCCAGAGAGCTGTGGAGACTGGGTCATTGAATATATTTAAGGTGGAGATAGACAGATTTTTGAATGAGAAGGGAGTGAAAGGTTATGGGGAGCGGGCAGGAAAGTGGAGTTGAGCCCAAGATCAGATTAGCCATGATATTAAATGGTGGAGCAGGCTCAACAGGCCAAATGGCCTACACCTGCTCCTATTTCTTATGTTCTTATGATGCATCCCATCTGGAATGGGTGACTTTACAACTTTGAGCGATGCCAACCTTTTAAATACCTCTTTATTTTTATCCTATCCAATTTCTCTATCCCTTCCGCTTTACTGCGGCATTGGCAGCATCATCTTTTGTGAAGACAAATACAACTTATTCATTTAATACCTCTACCAACACAAGAAAATCTCCTTTTTGGTCCCTAATCGGCCCCACCCTTCCTTTGACAATCCTTTTGTCTCTTTATATGTTTATAAAAGACTTTAGTGTTCCCTTTTATGTTGCCTGCTAACCTTTTCTCGTACACTCTTTTTGCATCCTTATTCAGTTCTCCTCTGTGCTTTGCTTTCTGCTCGACTCAAAAAAACGAACTTTTCTGTATTTTGAATTCTTGAGCTTGACTTTTTTGGGGTCTTTTTGCCTCAGCAATTTCTCTCTTGCAAAAGCCACACTGCGTTTTAGGTGTAGTTGCTCTGCTTAATTTCTGACTGCTCAGTCAAAAAGTGATCGGAAACCTTGCAAAAAAAACGAAATGTTCTGGTTACAGAGACAAGCTACTGAATTATTCATTATTTAAAGTCGAAGAAGAAATTCATCATCATAGGCAGTCCCTCGGAATCGAGGAAGACTTGCTTCCACTCCTAAAGTGAGTTCTTTGGTGGCTGAACAGTCCAATACGAGAGCCACAGACCCTGTCACAGGTGGGACAGACATTCGTCGAGGGAAGGGGGGGGACTGATTTGTCGCACGCTCCTTCCGCTGCCTGCGCCTGACCTCTTCACGCTTGCAGCGTTGACATTCGAAGAGCTCAACGCCCTCCCGGATGCACTTTCTCCACCTAGGGCAGTCTTCGGCCAGGGACCCCCAGGTGTCAGTGGTGATGTCGCACTTTACCAGGGAGGCTTTGAGGGTGTCCTTGTAACGTTTCCACTGCCCACCTTTGGCTCGTTTGCCGTGAAGGAGCTCCGCATTGCTCATGTATTGAAGCTAGATCATAAGAAGCCTAACTAGCTACCATCTCATTAAATTTAGGAAATCAAATGAAAGTGTAGGGCAGCTTAACAGTTGAAAGCAGATTCACTAAGCATAAAGCATAAGTTTAATCTTTTCACCGATTTGCTCCTCTGACAGAGTTGACTTCTTATTGGGGTATGGTTTTACAGGTACTAGTACCTCATCCAAATGTGGCTTTTATTCACGTGAGCCTCTGCAGTAAATGTTGGAATGTTATAAGATCACGGAGGTGTTGCAACTGAGTGTAATACTGTCCCAAAACCTAATATGTAGACTTCCAGCAGTGGTTATTGGAGAGGAGCATTACTCTGACCTAATTTTTTTCTTCGTTCCTTAACCCAAAGATGCTGAAGACATAAAAAGCTACCTATGACTTGCTATAACTCTCAACTTCACATGGTAACTCATCAGAAATTGATAAAGGTTTATAAAGGAGGAAATCCAGACACCCTTAAGGTCTGTTTTGTAATTCCCTTATTTTTCTCTTACCTTCCAGCAGTGTGTTTTCAGATTTGAAAATGCACAGATTAGTGCTTCTCTGTCTGGCAATCTGATGAGCATGTGTACCCTGCCCACAGGTTAACTGTGCAGGCACAGGGTCTCTAGCAGCGGTCATGTACTATGCAGCCATGTGTGAAAATCATTACTATTCCTGACGGGAACCTATCACAGCAAATAATTTAAGACTAGCTGTCTGGAGCTTTTACTATTGAATACCAAATGTAAAGTATGCTTTCAGCTGGGCATATAATGTAATCAGATCCTACAGTTTTAACTACAGAAGTCCCAATTGTTAAAGTGTCTGATTATGCATATTATATGAAGCTCCCTCAGTGTAGAGAAGCCATATACATCAACCGTACCAGAACATTCTTCAATATTGGTCCCAAAGGTAGGTATTAAACTGAGCCAGCTTTATTTTACCAGGTCACTACTGTGCAAATTCAGTTCCTGTTTGAGCACAGGCTGATGTACTAGCATTTTACTGAACGGTGGATTGTTTAGACTTTTACTGTAAAGAAGGAGGATCTTACTAGAATTTGGCTGTCATTTGTTACATGGGTGAAGAGACATCAGTTAATAATTGTTGATACCTATGTCACATTGTTTATTGGCTTTTGCCTGGTCTTTTTGCTCCAACAGAAATTATAAAGCAACATTTGACAAGCTAGGCATCTGGTATGAGCATCGGTTAATCGATGACATGGTGGCTCAGATGCTGAAGTCCTCAGGAGGTTTTGTTTGGGCTTGTAAGAACTACGACGGAGATGTTCAGTCTGACATCCTGGCGCAAGGTAATTCTCATTTAAAGAGAGACAACTGATACTTGGCTCAGCTTCTTTAAAGCATTTGCCATGTATCTGCTGATCACAATGAAGGTGTAGATACTTTCTTGGTTCCAGTGGCATTAGTCGCTGCCATCAATGGTCTATCTTATTTCTATGGGAGCTGTTTCACATTACTCTGCATCTTTTCCATCTCTTTCCTCCTTTAAGATGCCCTTTAAAACCTACCTCTTTGACCAAGCTGTCCTAATATCTCCTTATGCGTCTCGGTGTCAAATTTTGTTTGATACGCTTCTGTGTAGCGCCTTGCGACATTTTACTATATTAAATATGCTATATAGATGCAAGTTGCCATTTTATGGTAGGATAATCTGGGAATGTAATAGAAATTCCCCCTGTTGACCTGAACTAGATTTATGTGTCTTTTGCAAAGTTACTTATTTCTTCAATCATTCTGAAGATGGGCCAAGCAAACACTTGGTGAAACACTGCTTGATGTGCCTTATTGCACAGCACATGAACATACAATTAAAGTCAAAAGTCATTTATTCTGTTCAGCTTCACATTGTTTTCCATACATAAAGAAAATAATGAACTTGACATACTGTTCCTCGTAGGAGGACTGACTTGCTTGTTATTTCAGAATTCTCTTACTTCCCCCTCGGCGCCATCCACTTCTTTATCAACATGGTGTCCCACTGGTAACAACATCTGCTGGCACAGGGGGCTGAGGATACTTAGCTCTAGCTCTCAATCACTTCTCCCAAACACTCAACTGCCCCCATGTGGTCAGACTGCTTATTTGACATTAAGTCCTAGATGAGTTGCAGCTTCCTCCAGCTCAACATCAGGAAGACCAAATTAATCGTCTCTGCTGCAAACTCCACTCCATTACCACTGGCTCAATCTCTTTGTCCAGCTGCACTTTCCAATTGAACCAGTTCATTCGCTATCATGGCATCCTGTTTGTCCTTGAGGTGAGCTTTAAACCGCACACCTTATCTAAGATTGCATATTTCCACCTCTGTAACATTGTCCACCTCTGCCCTTACCCCAGCCCCTCTGCAGCTGAAACTCTTATGAAAGCCTTTATCGCCACCAGACATGACTTTCTAATGCTGTTCTTCACCCTCCATAAATCACAACTTGTCCAAAACTCTGCTGCACATGCCCTGTTCCTTATTAAATTGCGCTTATGTATCACCCTTGTTGATCTAAACTAACCTCTCACCCCCAATGCATTTGATTCTGAAATCCTTGTACTTGTCCATATCCCTGAATGTCCTAGCCCCACCCCATCTCTACAATCTCCTGCAGCCCTGTAACCCCTCCAGCCCTGTAACCTCTCCTGAGTATGCGACTCTTGACACTGGCCTTCTGTGTATCTTTCACTTCCTTGACTAACCATTGGTGTCAGAGTCTTCAGCCACCTCAATCTTGATCTTTTAAAGTTGCTCCCTAAACCTCTTCACCTCTGCACTTCTCACTCCAACTTTCAAAACCTATCACTTTGATTTAGTTTTGGTCACCCTTTATAATTGTTGCCTTACAGCTCTGTGTCTGTTTTGTTATGCCTGTTTGTGAAGAGCCTTAAAATTTTTGTTTACATTAAAGGCCCTTGTATAAATGCAAGTTGTTATAGTTAATGTTGTCTTCATCTCCAAATAGGTTTCAAAGCCTCATGTAGCAGTTGATGGTTTGAAGTACTCTACACTTCTCCATTAGCCTACTTGTTATTCATCAGCAGGGATGAGCAAAAGGGTTTTAATTCCTTCACGTGAAAGGAAGTCACTTTCATGAAGAAGAAGTGAAAATATGATAAAGATCCCTGAAACTAAAATAGTTACTTCTGTATGTGTGGATATCAACAGGAAACATGGTTTTGAGAAGCTGTTGGTACTAAATGCACTTGTTTATAATGAGGAATAAGGCCGAGGAGAGGTTCATCCTCCCACTACTCGCAACAGTTCTTTATCGAGCTTTGTGGTACTACTTTTCTGCTTTAATATGAACTTGCAAGTTTATGGTCCTGGCTACTATCCTCAGCAAATAGATGTCCTGCAAAAAATTCCAGTCATACAAGCCTAAGCTCTTGTATTAAGCAGAAACCTTTAGGCTCCGAAGAGGATGTGAATGAGTGTGGCAGCCAGTCACTGCTGAGCCTTTATTGCTGAGCTTACTTTCCTAAAATGTATTTGCAGCAGACATTGAAGGAGGGATGGAGGTGGGGGATAGACAAGAAGAGGTGGAAACTGAACATTTGTGGTGATTTTATTTTTAGAAGTAAGGACAAACAAAAGTCCATAAGCTGTGGGAACACTTGTCAGTAATAGGGCTAGACTTTCCACTCATGATCGCCCATCTATCATCCATATAAGTAGGCTATCGCCCATTTTTGCTCAAAAGTGGAAAGTAGGGACAGAACATCACCGGCCCAACTTTCAGCATTCAGGAATGTGCTGCATCGCCCGGCCTAAGGCTATCACCCAGATAATCACCGACCGCAACTTTCACCATATCGCCCACACTTCGCCGACCTGATCGCTCGCCGAAAAGATCGCTGGAGAAAAGCTGCACTTACCTGACCTTAAGTCAGCACTACTTGGCAGTACTCGGCACAACAGACGCCATTTTGAATGTCAGAGGATCTATACTGAAAGGCTGCTTCAAGTGCTTATGAGGAGAATCAATTTGTGAGTGATTTTAAGGGCCTTTTTGACTCTTTCCAATCGTCTAATCACATTAGTATCTATTGAGGACAAATTTAGAGCATTTATAGTGATTTATAATGATGGGGTCTGTAATTTCTCTACCGGTATTGGTCACTAATCACATGCTGCAGACTGAAGATGGGAGAAGGTATATTGAAGAGCATTATGTGCCTAATCAAAAAGATGGCAGACTGCTGCGGAAGAGGAGACCTTACACCTAACGCAGTTACAGGGAAAAGCGATTATACCTGAACTTGTCCAATAACACATGCGTTAGGAGGCTGCGCTTCCGAAAGGAGGTCATCGGTGAGATATGGCAGCTAATTAAGGGAGATCTGTAGCCTACCAGCACCATCAGGACCGCACTGCCCGTTGAGGTTAAGGTTACTGCGGCACTTTCCTTCTACGCATCGGGCTCCTTTCAGGCCTCAGCTGACGACATTTGTGGTATCTCTCAGCACGCCACTCCATTCGACAGGTGACTGAAGCCTTTATGCACGCAGGATGGACTTTATAAAACTTCCCAAAACCAGGGAAGCACAGAGTGAGAGGGCTTTGGGTTTCTCGTGAATAGCAAACTTCCCCACGGTGCAGGGAGCAATAGACTGTACGCACATCGCCCTGCGAGCACCTTTACAGGATGCAGAGGTGTTTTGGAACCGAAAGGGATTCCACTCCCTGAATGTGCAGCTTGTTGTCGACCACAACCAAATAATCATGGCAGTAAATGCAAATTTTCCAGGCAGCATCCATGATGTGCACATCTTGTGTGAGAGCACTGTCTCTGACCTGTTTAAGAGTCAGCCACAAGGTCACAGTTGGTCTCAGGAGAGAGGGGAGACAGAAGAGAAAGACAAAGAGGAGGATGACAAGGACCTCTGGGAGGACAATCAGCCTGATGATGAACCCATGCCCCCGCCCCCCCCCCCCCCCCCCACAAGACTGGAAAAGCCCCGTGGTAGTTGCGTGAAATTACATTGGTAACAGTTACAGTTGCATTACGTTTCATCATTGCCTCAATTGGCCTTGGCCATGGCCATTATTTCCAACCATTGTACTCATGTTTTACCGTACATTATTAGAAGTCACTTCAGGACAATTGCGAAGTTAAATAAAAGAATTCAATAATGAAAGAGAAATTTTAAAATTTTTACCTGAAACATATAAAACCCTTCCGCTCCCGCCCCCCCCCCACACCCCTATCCCGAACATTCAACAATATTTTTAACACAACACAACACAACACATCAATAACATGATTAACAAGAACTAACGATATACCCCCCCCCCACCCCACCTGCGGCCACGCTTCCCTCCTGATCCTTGATTTCCCACCCCCCATTGTCTTAACCCCACCCCCCCACCGTTTTAATCACCGAGTAATGGGACCAATACATCTTGCAGCAGGGGACCTCAAGGCCTGCTGCTGTGGGGTGGGGGGGGAGGGGTGGGGGGTGATGTTGGCAGCATTCCCTCAGTGGCTGGAGGAGAAGATGTTTCGGAAGAAACGTCTTCCGAGCCAGAAGGAAGTTCTTCCTCCTGACTCGCATCTGTCCTGGTGGTTGGTGGGACGGCACCTTGGGGTGCAGTGCCATCTCCCGACGCTATCGCACGCCGCAAGGCATGGACAGCGTCGGTTGTTTGGCCCATTGCTACAACTATGCGATCGAAGCCCTCCATTATTCGAGCAGACATTGCGGCAATGTTTACAGTCACCAATCGCCTGGAGGAGCTCTCGACCGATATCGACGCTCTCCTTTGACAATGCGGCCATGCCCTCGTTAGGATCTGCCCGTTGCAGCGAGTACCTACCTCGCCGACTCAAGCTCCGTAGGGTCGATGTGGGCACTGTACGCCTTGGAGTCGCCTGCTGCAAGCCGCTTGGGCCTGCTACTTCATCTGTTGATGAAGACATGGCCGCAGGTACCACAGATGAAATTGGGTCATCGTCCTCCTCCTCCTCTTCCTCCCCTTCAGAGCTGTCCTCTCCACCCGTGGTGATGACCACCTGCAATGGGACAGCTGCGGCCTCCCTTTGTGCCTCAGGAGTCTGGGGACCTGCAAAACATAATTGAGCTTATTAGAACAGAAGGGTAGACATGAGAATGCTTGCGCTGCTCTGGCATACGTAGGAGGAGCAGCACTACTGCAATAAATGTGAATGAGAGAAGTTACATATATGATTACATCATATGGTTGTACGTCTATGGAATTCACTGCCCCAGAGAGCTGTGGAGGTTGGATCATTGAATATATTTAAGGTGGAGATAGACAGATTTCTGAATGATAAGGGAGTCATGGGGAGCAGGCAGGGAAGTGGAGCTGAGTCCATGATCAAATCAGCCATGATCTTATTGAATGGCGGAGCAGGCTCGAAGGGCTAAATGGCCTACTCCTGTTCCTATTTCTTATGTTGTTAACCTGAGAGTAGCACAGAAGCTGCATGCATAACATGACATCATTCATATATTATAATGAAATGCCATTACATTACTTTGAATTACCACTGGTTTACCACTGCTTTACACATTACTCACGTGGCGCAACAACGGAATCTGCACCACCACGGGTGGCAGAGCGACTGACTGCCCATTAGTGATGCAGACATTCCTCCAAGTCACTGAGCAACAATACTTGAGCAGGTGCGCCTCTGCTCCGATCAATTCTTAGATATGTTCCTCTGCAAACATGACAAGAGCATGGCATAAGCTAATTGACTAGGTACTATCACAGAAAGACAACAGATTCTAACGTTATATGCCAATACGGTTTGTAACCAATGGATGCATGATTATAACCTCTACGTTCAGAGAAAATATTTAATAAGATCATGTTTAGGAACTAATGCTTAACACCAAACATCTCGCGTACAATTTCCAGGAAGGGCCCCATCCATGGGCTGTTGCATTCGGCGCCTGAGGGGAGGTAGGCGGTTTATTTGACTCGATGGAGGTTGGGGGGGTGGGTGGGGCATGGCAATGACAGGAGTGTAATGGGAGGGGGAACTGTGTCCATGGGCTGTGCTTGGAGACCTTCGTGTGGTCGGAGCTAATGTCCTAAAGTGTCCCAGGGCAGACAGTGAGCCAGGGCAGCTCTCCACCAGTCCAGGCTGGGTCACTGTGTGTGTGACAGGAGATTGTGCCAAAATTAGACTTAAAGGGTGCAGGTTCCGAACCCAGTCCAAATCTTAGAAGGGAATCTACACAAGAATACCCATCTTAATTTCAATCCGGCAGACTTACATATTCAGTGGATCATTACAATTTAAAATCTATTTAATATGAACCAAGCTGTTCCACTTCTTGCGGCACTGGTCCAGTTCCCTTGGTTCGTGGGACACAGAGGACATCACATCGCCGATCTCGCTCCAAATTTTTTGATATGTCCTGGGTGGAGGTTTCCCACGCCCACCCCAGGTTAATTGGCCCCACTGAGTCTGCACTCATTTACTAAGGCCTCATTAGCCACATCTGAGAAGGGTTTTGCCCTCCTTCTCCCTTCAACCTCCTGCAGACTCTTTCCAGAATCATCGTGGGAGATCTCCATCATTAACTTCACAGCACTCGTTCAAATACACCTTCTGCAACAGCTTTCTTCTCTCTCTCCCTCCCTTTGCTTTCTGCACATCTGCAGATGACCCCTGACCTCCCGAATCGCGGGAAAACCTCTTTGCAAAAAAAACCCGCATGCACAGATCGGCCGTTGCTATGGACGCCAGCCTTCCACATCACCAAGGCCCATTTCACATTGCTAAGGCCCATTCTACATCGCTAAAGCTATCGCCCAAAATAAAAATGGGCGATCTTCCAGCGATCCTGAAAATATAAAATATAACATCGGCCATTTTTTGGGCGATAGCGATCTGAGTGGAAAGTCTAGCCCTAAATGTATTAACTTGAAAAGCATGGGCATTTCTCTTTCGTTCAATAGGGTTAGGTCAACAAAAAATGAAATGATCTGGCAACTGATATTGGACCTTTAGATGAGGTGTTGCAGTGGGTTAAATACCAGTCTTTCACCTTTTGGACCCAGATCCAAATCTAGCTCAGACTGACTTGGGTGGAAGTACAGTATCATCTGTCTGACTAAAGCGTCCAGTCCCAATCTGATTCCTAGTGGTCATTGAACCATAGTACAAAACTTTCCCTAATTCTGCAGCAAGTAGTCATGAAGGCCAATGGAATGTTGGCCTTTATTGCAAGGGGGATAGAGTATAAAAGCAGAGAAGTTCTGTTACAACTGTATAGGGTATTGATGAGGTCACACCTGGAGTATTGCATGCAGTTTTGGTCTCCGTATTTAAGGAAGGTATACTTGCATTGGAGGCTGTTCAGTGAAGGTTCACAAGGTTGATTGCGGAGATGAGGGGGTTCACTTATGAAGATAAGTTGAGTAGGTTGGGCCTGTACTCATTGGAGTTCAGAAGAATCAGAGGTGATCTTATCGAAACATATAAGATTTAGAGGGGGCGCGACAAGGTGGATGCAGAGAGGATATTTCCACTTATAGGGGGAAACTAAAACTAGGGGACATAAGGCTCAATTTTCCCCAGTGATTTGTGCCGTTTTTTGGAGCAGACTGCTTTTTTTGGCCTAAGTTTTAAAAAAAAACAGTTTCCCCAATCAATTTGCACCAGCGTAACTCAGTTAGTTACGATTTTTTTAGGGTTTTTTTTCAGCCAAAGTAACCTGCCACCCGCGCCAATTCTGGCCATTTAGGCAACTTTGGCCAGCTGAGAGTTACTCCAGTTCTGCAGAGGCCAGTGTATGTGGCCGCTGCAGAAAAACCTTCTGGAGAGTTAAAGAAATCGATACAGGTAAGTGCAGCGGATACCCGGGCAGAGGAAGGACGGAGAAGGAGGCCGACTGATCAATCGGCCTGGGATGTCGGGCGGGAGACCAGCAAGCCCTTCAGCCAGGGCTAGGGATGGGAGTAGCGGGACCGCTGCAATATATTTTAATGTGTTTTTAAGTTGATGCAATGTGTTTTAATGTGTTGGGAGCTGGCTGTATGTCTCACTTTACAGCCTCAGTTTGCATTGTGTCCCTGGTTACCATGGCAACCTGATCTTTTTGGCGCAGATCAAGGCTCCACCCCCAAAACTAAAGGACAGGTTAGGCCAGGCCAAAATGAAGAAATCCAACAGGGAAACTTAGAACATTTATTTTGGCGTACTTGGGCCCCCAAAAAATGGGCGTAACTCTTCAAGTACGCCAAAAAAAAGCTTTGGGGAAAATTGAACCCATAATCTCAGAATAAGGGACCGCCCATTTAAAACTGAGATGAGGAGGAATTTCTTCTCTGAGGGTTGTAAATCTATAGAATTCTCGGCCCTAGAGAGCTGTGGAGGTTGGATCATTGAATATATTTAAGACGGAGATGGACAGATTTATGAGCAATAAGGGAGTAAAGGGTTATGGGGAGCGGGCAGGGAAGTGGAGCTGAGTCCATGATCAGATCAGCCATGATCTTATTAAAGCGAGGGTCCAAATGGCCTACTCCTGCTCCTATTTCTTATGTCCTTATGTTTGCCCGAATGCCACAGGGTGATTGATAGGGAAAGACGCATTGCTGGAGCAGAGTAGAGAGAGCATTGTGTTGTATCCATGCTATATTAGACCGGGAAGTGTTAATGCTGAGGGTAAATTTTCTGAGGCTTCGCCAGTGGCACGAGGGGCTTTTGCTGGTGACGGGCATGGGACATTAAATTGGGGATGTGGCTAATTTACTGCACTACATTCCGCAATGTACAATTTTCGGGGCTGAATGAGACAGAACTGCAAGCATGTATACATGAGTCTCCTTTAAATAGCTATTTATTAAAATTAGATCCCATACTGAATCTTCTGACTTTGAGCAAGGTTCAGCTGCCGCACACACCTTATCCATAATAAATGGGCACATAGAGTCCGAGGATCTTAAGTGGGCTTAAAGGGAGATCACAGTTTGAGTTGCTGGTAG
This sequence comes from Pristiophorus japonicus, assembly GCF_044704955.1. Classification (NCBI taxonomy): domain Eukaryota; kingdom Metazoa; phylum Chordata; class Chondrichthyes; family Pristiophoridae; genus Pristiophorus; species Pristiophorus japonicus. Next base: position 194,004,081 of record NC_091977.1, read on the forward strand.
AAGTATTTGTTTATTTTGAATTTTCAATTATATTTAGCTGCATTTTTCTCTTCGCATTATTTGCTGGATAGCCTATGAACATACGAACAATGATGGACAGGTAAAAACTATCTGGTTCATCGAGTCTGTCCCACACAATTGCGATACCTTGTGTATCACAACTTATACACTCCACCCCACCCGAAACCATGTGATCTCCTGGGAGAGGCAAAAAAACAGATTAAAAAACCCTGGCCAATTTGGGAGGGAAACAAATCTGGGAAATTTCTCTCCAACTCATCTCGGTGATCGAAACTAGTCCAGGAGATCACTCTGGCCTTGAATTCCCTGCAGTACCTACCTTCTGTAAGAGCCTGCCATTTTTGCATTTTTTTTCCAGACAATACTTCATTCATTATTCGTGGTTCCTGCTGCCATTTAAATAGCACCATAAAAAAGTGGTGAGGATCAGAAATCCTTGGGAGTTCTGTTAAAATTCTATTGTTTAAATGAGGATGCCAAGTTCATGAGGGACCAATAAATGCAAGTGAAATAACCAGCATCTCCAGTGCCTGAAAGGGCAGGTTTCCATTCTCCAGTAGTAATATCCATCACTTTAATGAGCATAAAACTGTACAAAAAGAAACTGCAAGAATTCATACAAATCCTTGAGTTGATGAGATATCTTTTAAAGCAAGTGTTTAGCAGGGTGCTGCATGAAGAAATATTTTTGAGTTTATTTTATGTTGGCAGTAATGTATTTTGAAGCTGTTTTGGGGAGAGGCCTAATAATACTTGGCTGTGTAAACTAATGTTTTGTCTAGTCTTGTCACATTGACATTGTTTGTCTGCAGGTTTTGGTTCTCTTGGGCTGATGACATCAGTGCTGATTTGTCCAGATGGGAAAACAGTCGAAGCTGAGGCAGCTCATGGAACAGTCACTCGCCATTACAGAGAGCACCTGAAGGTCAGTGCCCCTGTATATGGGAGCTAGGAGATAATGCAGTATGGGATGTTTGGTCCATTCGTCTTCCCTGACAGCTGCGGCTAGGCATCTGACCTAGATATCGTAAAAAGGGCAACATGATTGAGGCGTCACCACCTCATGGTGTTTGTGTTTAGGTTTAGGTTTAGGTTTCAACGTCTAAATTCTATTATTTTTAAATTACTAATACCTTACTTCAACTGTTACTCAAGGATAAGATCTTATGCTGGTTGATTCTTTTAATTGGAGCTAAAAGTAATTAAAATTAAAATGAGTATCAATGGTTATGCAGTGTGTCACAAGTTACTGTTGCAATTATGAGGTTGAATAATATGAAGCTCTGAGATGTGTACAAAGTCATTGAAATTTCTTCTATTTGTTTACATTTTCAAACTAATTTCATATGGAAGTATTGTAAGTTCTTCCCACCCAGAAAAATTATTATAAATAGTCACTGGATGAACTATGCTGATATGCTGCACAATAACATGCAACTTCAAGTATCTGCAGGTGTAAAATAAGAGACCATACACGTCTGAAATCATAGACTTTAAGATGGGGTTTGAATTACATCTGTGCATCCTGGTCCCATTATCCCCCGCCTTCCGGCTCTGCTTTACTTTGGTCTTGTCCCCATGTGCATTGCCACGGGAGATTGCGTGTGTTAATGGTGTGCAAACATTTTGTGAACCATAGTTTAGTTCTGAAGTACTAACCCAGACTAAATTCAGCACTCCATATTGCGACTTTAAGCTGTTCTTTATGTCCTGTTCTAACACCAGGGCAAAGCCACGAGCACAAACCCAATCGCCAGTATCTTTGCCTGGACTCGAGGGCTAGAGCACAGAGCAAAACTCGATGGCAATCAGCAACTTAAACAGTGAGTCTTTGCTGTTTTTTTGAAGGATACTGAGTTGAGAATGTCCAGCAGTTTATAGAGAGAACATGACTGCACAGAACACTACACTGACAAGACCTGAATGTTTCACCTAGTGGGCAATAATGCGAAAACCCTGTTCCAGTATTCAACACTGAGGGGGCCTTTGTCCAGCACTAAATCTCACAGGGCTGGATTTTGTGCTTCTGGTAATTCCAAGTGCCGTTACTGCTTTTCCTCCAGTTTTATTAACGGATGAAAGTAGAGCAACTGCAGTAGGAGCTTTACTACTCTGGGCAACGCTTCCATCTTCTGATCACTCCAGTGATCCCTGCTGGAAAGTGCATGCGTGGGCATCATGTGATGGTGGATTCGGGCTCAGCTGTGGTGTCTCCCCAAATTCATCAAAATCGCTGTCGAGGCTCACAATTGTGTCGGGTGCCCTGCGCAAATCGAACTGCTTTCCCGTCAGAGATCAGTGCCTTCAGGAGAGGAAAAGGAATAGAATTTGGCCCCAAACCCCTGTAAAAACATTGAAAATTAAATTACATTTTTTATTTCCCTTGTGTAAACCTTGCATGTATGTGTCTATTGTCTTCTGTGTCATTCACTTTTTTTCTTTTTTCCCCCTCCCTTTCCCTCCCTATTCAAAGGATCTGAATTCTCCTCTGCACCTCCTACAGTGACACAGTTGAGATGGAGAATTGTAGATGTGATGCCAATTCCTACTCACTGCCTGAAAGGGTGGTAGAGGCAGAAAGCCCCACCACATTTTAAAAATACTTGGATGTGCACTTAAAGTGCCGTAACCTACAGGGCTACAGACCAAGAGCTGGAAAGTGGGATTCGGCTGGATAGTTCTTGGTCGGCCGGCGCAGACACAATGGGCCGAAATGGCCTCCTACCGTGCTGTAAATTTCTATGATTCTCTATGATTCTATGACAAGCTCTGGCCAAGATAACTTGGCCTTTTCCGGAGCAACAACTGAGGTGAGCTATAAGAACATAAGAAATAGGAGCAGGAATAGGCCATACAGCCCCTCAAGCCTGCTCCACCAATGTGATTGTCTCTCCCTGTATGCAAGAAAGCATCTGATCTGGCTCATTGCATTTCCCAAGTCTGCTGCTGAGATTGAGTGTTCTACCTAAGAGAAGAATGCCCAAAAACTCATTCATTCCCATTTTATGATATGGTGCATTGAAGGATCACGTTGCTATTGCATAGTGATACAACTGTCTGTCATTTATAAAATATTACATTCTCCTAGGTTTGCTGATATGCTGGAGCAGGTATGTGTAGAAACCGTGGAGAGTGGTATCATGACAAAGGACTTGGCAGCTTGCATTCATGGGCTTCAGAAGTAAGTTACTTTTTTTTAATTAAATAAAAATGCCTTCAATGCTGAATCTACAAATCAATTTAAACGGCGTCTATCTAAACTAAAAACAGAGTTATCAAAAGTAAGGTATGAAATTAGATAAGAATCTGATTTAGAACAGGAATGGGAGATTACTCATGAGAGATTATAAGGGTCCATATGATCAGTGATTGAACGTTTATTGTTTCTAATGTAGATTAATGATCTGGGTACTGAAACTAATTGAAATAAAAACAGCAAATGATGGAAATACTCAGCAGGTCAGGCGGCATCTGTGGAGAGAGAAACAGAGTTAATGTTTCAAGTCGATGACCTTTTGTCAGAACTGGAGAAAGTTAGAGATGGAACAGGTTTTAAGCAAGTACAGAGAAAGGGGGAGGGGAGAAAAGAACAAAATGGAAGGCCTGTGATAGGATGGATTGCAGGAGAGATTAAATAACAAAAGCTATGATTGTACAAAGCAAAAGGAGGTGGTAATGGGTCAAGTGAAGAAATAAAACATGGATCTGGAAGAGGTAAATGAAAATAGTAGAAACTAGTTAGAAACTGATCAAAGTTACTAATGACACAAAAATAAAAAGGGAAGCAGAGGCAGGTAAACACAGCAAATGATTGGCGAAAAGAATTTAAATTGATAGTTCAATTGGAAAAACACAGAAGATTAAATTTCCCCTGATAAATGAAATTGTTATACATAGGTTAAAAACGGTGGAACATGGAATGAAATGAACAGTTAAATTAGCACAAGTTAAACTGCTCTTACACTGACGTTAGAGGATTGACGTTACACTGAAAGAAAAGGCAGGTTTTTCCCATCTTATGTCTTGGTGATACTGCCGTGTCTACAAGGCGTTGCCTCTGCATGCACCAGACTTATGTGTCAGGAACTGACGGCAAAAATACCCCAATAAGGGCAGTCTAACTGTATCTATGGAAAGGAGTGGTGACTGAGAGTAATGGAAGCTACATCACTTTCAATGTCGGGACAATGTGACAACAGTTTTTTAAAATGCTAATGGACTGCACGACTATTTTGCCAAAAAGTAGAATACAAGACTATAAGTTATGATGTTTTATGATGCATTGGTCAGTACACACTTAAAATAATGGCTCAGAACTTGTGGTGGATAATAAGAGTGAACAAACAGCATTCACTGTTATTACCACTTTGAAACTGACCACAACTTCAGGATATAGCGCACGCACATCCTATCACAGAAATCCTGAATTTGCAGTGGGTCATTCACTACTCCGATGCTGGCTGCGCTGGTGCCCCTCCCCCACAATCAACAGAAAGAAAGAAAAAATTTTTTTTAGAAAGTTTGTTCATCTTTATTTCAGGTTTGCCTTTTCCACATGAGAGCCAAAATCTTTATTTTGCTCTGTCTAACATTTTTAAAAAGTTAAAATCAAATGAGCTTACTTACTTCATTGTTCGCTGTCTGTGAGAATTCGGCATTTTGATTGGCTGCTTTGAATGCTTGTTGACGTCACAGCAGTTTGCGTTAGGGATTCTCCGTTAGCTCGCGTTGATTTCAACTACACGTTGGAAAAGCCGAACTTCTCACCACAGTGATCACGAGATCATTGTGGGAAGCTTACTGTGGGTTAGTGGCAAAAGCCTTTGCTTCACCGCTCACAGTAAATTATGGGCCAATGTAATTTTGGGCACTACACTACAGAAAGATAGAGTGGCATTAGAAAGAGTTCAGAAAAAGGCAAGCGCTATGAGAAATGGAAAGAATCTCGCCTTATAGACGAGAAAGAAAGCAGCTTTATAGAGGAATTCATCAAAATATCTTGAACTATTAAATAGTATATAGATACGAACACAGATTATTATCTTAAAAGTACACCAATCTTTAGAATCGGGCAACATGAATAGAGATTATTGAAATGCAAATTTAATTCAGGTATAGGGAAATCTTCTGTTGAATGATGTTTGGGGTAATCTGCTAAGTACGGTAAAACATTAGAGTTCTCTAAAATACAATTTGATGTCATATTGGGAGATTCAATATATCAGAGGATTGAGCTTTGTTGACTTGAATGACCGCTTCCCATCTTCATTTTTTTAATGTTCTATTATTACAATGTTGAGGACTGTGGTTAAATTGTATATTATGCCAACTTCATTTTCTCTGATGGGATAAATATGTTACATTATGAAGAAGCTGGTGTGTAGTGCTCTGAAATTGAAGGCACGTTATGCTACTGTATAATTAGATATTGGGCAGTGTGTGCACACTCCTAAATGTAAGATGCTGAGACCACTTACAGGAGTGACTAGCATCACTGTACTCCGGAATATATCTGCGGCAAGATCAGGAGCTTATAAGAACATAAGAAATAGGAACAGGAGTAGGCCATACGGCCCCTTGAGCCTGCTCTGCCATTCAATAAGATCATGGTTGATCCGATCATGGACTCAGCTCCACTTTCCCGCCCGCTCCCCATAACCCCTTATCCCCTTATCGTTTAAGAAACTGTCTATTTCTGACTTAAATTTATTCAATGTTCCAGCTACACAGCTCTCTGAGGCAGCAAAGTCCACAGATTTACAACCCTCTAAGAGAAGAAATTTCTCCTCATCTGTTTTAAATGGGCGGCTCCTTATTTTAAGATCGTGCCCTCTAGTACTAGTCTCCCCTATCAGTGAAAACATCCTCTCTGTTCCACCTTGTCAAGCCCCCTCATAATCTTATACGTTTCGACAAGATCACCTCTCATTCTTCTGAATTCCAATGAATAGAGGCCCAACCGACTCAACCTTTCCTCATAAGTCAAACCCCTCATCCCTGGAATCAACCTAGTGAACCTTCTCTGAACTGCCTCCAAAGCAAGTATATCTTTTCGTAAATTTGAAAACCAAAACTGCACGCAGTATTCCAGGTGTGGCCTCACCAATACCTTGTATAACTGTAGCAAGACTTCCCTGCTTTTATACTCCATCCCCCTTGCAATAAAGGCTAAGATACCATTGGCCTTCCTGATCACTTGCTGTACCTGCAGACTAACCTTTTGTGTTTCATGCACAAGTACCCCCAGGTCCCGCTGTACTGCAGCACTTTGCAATCTTTCTCCATTTAAATAATAACTTGCTCTTTGATTTTATACCACTTGTATTTGCATAATATTTTCCCCATATTTTCTGCTGCTTACTCACTTGAGGGAAAATCTGCATAATTAACTGTTTTGCATCTAGCACAAATCCATAGTTCTATACCTTTCAAAGGTACCACCCGACAGTGTGGCCTCCCACGCAGTGCACTGCATAACATCATGTATCGGTGGGGCAAAAGATATTAATTAACTTAAATAACACCAGTTATTAACCAATCAAATATCAATTGACTAAATATGAACAAATTAAAAGTAACAAAAAGTACCAATGAAGAATGACTAACCAACAGAGCAATGAGAAAACGGTTACAAAATCCATCTGCACCATAGTGTCAAGGAAGTCAGGATTAAACAGCAAAGGAGTTGGACAAAAAGAAAATCAAGGGGCCGAAATTGGTGAAGGACCCTGCCCGCCCAAGTGCCGCCTAAAGGACCGCCGATGGCTGCCGAGGTACCTATCGGTACTTTGGGCGGGGTTTTCGTCAAAAAGGTCCTTGAAAGGGCGGCGAGCAGCAAAAGAGGGACTCATGCTGCCAATCTGGGCGGCAGACAGCGGGAGCTCCCAATCTCAGCAGCAAAGGCGCTTGCCGCCCAAGTGCCGCCGAGGATGGAGTCGGGCCCATGGAGGGTCGAAGACCTGAAAAGGAAAATTATCTAAAAAAAAACATCAGAATACCTTCAGGGGACCCCATCCAGGTAAGTCGCTGTAAAGAAAATTAAAAAAAAATGTTTACTAACCTTTTTTTTCAGCTCTTCATGCTCACCGTCGGAGATAGAACAGCCTCCAGCCAGCGGTCCTTCCCCGTTCTGGTGCCGACTCCTGCCCGCATCAATATGGCACCTCGGCGGGCGGGAGGTCAATTGCACCACTTGTCCGTCCGCTGACATCAGCCGCCGGTTTTCCCCTCCCGCCCTCTCCACACCAAATGGAAAGTGGCACTGAGCGTAACTTCAAGAGGAATGTTGGCGGCAATGCGCGGTAATGCCATCAATTTCGGGCCCCATGTATTTTTTTAAAAGCCACTTACTCCAGTCAACAAGTAGTTTGGCACACGCTCAAAAATAATGTAGACCAGCGACAAATTAGAATGGCGTGCATATTTTTCATCTTTTGAGGAATAATCTAAATTAGGCCCAAATGCAATTTACTCCATCCTTTCATCTCAATCTCTTGTTTAAAATTGGTCAAGTATTCATTCCTGCCGCAGGGAGTAGTCTGTTGTAAAAGTTATGTTGCAGAACAATGGGCACCAGTTCCAACTGGGTATGGTTGTAAAGGTCACATTTTGTTGTTTGTGCTCGAGTTGAAAAGGAACTAAATGCTCAAAACCTGTTACTGAAAGTTTCCACTAACATGCTGTAATTTCCTCCATTGCTAGTGTAAAACCAGGGCAGCACTACATGTACACTGAAGAATTTCTTGATGTCATCAAGGAAAACTTAGACAAGAAGTTGAGTCATTGAAAAGGACCAAGAACAATGAAGCATCTTCAGGATTCATTTCAGGATGCTTGTTACCTAACTTTTCTGGGGATGCAGATTTAAGCCACTTGAGGCTGCCATTAGTTTATTCAGGCAGTGGGATTTGCTTTGGTTTGAGGTGAAGTTCCGTTCATTATTGCTATTATGTGTTTATTGGAACATGTTTTTTTTAAATTAAGAAATGTTCAGTTTCAACTCATTCCTTCCTTTGCAGCAGCAGTTTTGGTACAAAGCAACTAATGGTTTCATGCAATGTCAGAGCCTATTATCTGTGACAGCGGAAGTGAGCCAAATACAACTTCTCTTTATGCCAATTGAAACTGTTCAGTAACTATTGAAACTTTGTACTCTTTTTTTTAAATGAACAGGAGCAGTGTGTTTTTAAAATGAAAGTACATGTTTTTTTTAACCTGTGCTGGTCTAGAACTACTTTAACCCTTCTAGGTTCAGATCAGCTAGACCTACAGTGCAGAACAGCTGTGAAAGAGGTGCAAGTGGGTGGGATCCTGCTGTCTGCATGGCCCACCTATATTTAAAATGGCAGCCTTGACAGAAAGAATTATAAAATGCTGGTAATTCATTTTAAATATCATTGATTCTTTTGTGTGTGGGTGAGGAGATTATACTTAAACGGACGTATAGTAATTATGTTACAATCTTTAATGAAAGATCGTTCATTACCTACACAAAGCATCCTAGTTAACACAAAAAGAATGAAACTTAAAATTAAACTACTCCTAACAATTCCATGTTATTATCGACTATAGAAAATAGTGAATGCAGGGAAGAGAAAAAACGGTTGTTAACTTATTTACTCCTACTCTGTTCTTCTTCAATCTGATCTACCTATCTGTCCCTCTGGTCAAATCTATCTCTGTAGATGGCAGTACAGTCCTGCTCTCAAAGTTAGGAAAAGCTACTGGGCTTATCTTTGCTCCCTTATAATGCAAAACTAATCCATCCTGATTTTACATTGCAGGGAAGTTTTGGCATAACTTTTCCTCCCACTAGTATTCCCTGACACTAGTTATGACAAGACCTAAATAAACGTTACAGAGGCATGGCAGAAAGGACAGACAGGGACATCACGTCGGGAGAATGTGGAAGCAGATTGCACCAGCTGGTCAAGTAGCAGAGGGACAGATATACATGGGGACTTGCACGTATTGAACAAGAAAGAGAAAATCAGATGGATAAATTGAACCAAGTGAAATTATCTCCAGTTTAGGCAGTGAGAAAATGTAAAACTGAAGAACTGAGGGGTGGGATGCACAGACAAAGAGCAGAAGAGCAAGAAAAGAAACAAACCAGTTTAAAATCAGGTCAATAATGGAAAACAGCAACATTGGAAAAGGCAAGCAATTAGGGAGGAAACAAATTCTAGATATTGTGGTATAGTATTTGATCACAGGGGAGGGAGCGATTTAAAAACCTATCTCACAGTTCATTTTAGCTGAATTTAACAAGATTCCTGTTTTCACTCATGACTTTTTCCTCACTAAAATTGTCAACATGAGGAATTTCACCTCAGTGGTTTGTCTTTCACTTAAATACACATCGTGAAAGCTACAGAAACACCTTTTTTCTATTTTTTAGTGTAATGACAACTGAGTGTATACAGAAAAAAAGCAAATAGAAATACAGAAGATTGAGAGGTGTGGTTTGGAGTATCTGATCTTGCTATGGGAGCACTCGCTAAACCTTGTGATCAGATTCTGACCTGTCCATTATCCATGGGTATCTATTATTTTCTATTCCATCCATTTGTATTAAAAAAAAATAGATATTTGTCATTGAAAATCAATTACAGCAGAATTACTCATTTCAATTTTGTCAACGATGCTAATTAAGGAATAAATATCCTTTAGAATTTTTGTTATAATTCTGAAAGCTGGAGCTGTTACGAATAAACATGCTTTGGAAAGTAGCAGAAGCTTTTCCTGCATTTATTGCAGTATTGTTAGTCTCAGTGGTACATGATTCCTGAAGAGGATGGGGTTCTGCAAACACGAAGGCTGCGATTTTGCTAACCTCGGCGGTCCGTGGTGGGCGACATCGGTGGAGGGTTCCGACCCTGCCGCTGGCTCCAGCCCATTGTCTGAAATGAATTTCCCTTGATTGGGCCTCTTAAGCCCGCCCAATGCATTTCTCGGCCAATTAGAGCAAGCAGATCATTTTATGCCACATCATCAGCCGGTTTCCTTAAAGGGACCATGCCCAATTTATTTTGACATTTGTGCTGTCAATGTTCTATAGCACTGAGGTGCTGCAAACACTGACAATCACTGCACAAAGACACAGGGCTGTACCCAGGCTCTCCTATGACTCCCTCCATATGCTTATAGAGGAAGTCACAGCACACAGGGCGGTCCTCTTCCCTTCCCTTCCATGGGCGGAAGAGACCTCCCCAGGAGATCAACACAGCCTGGTTGCACAATGCAGAGGAGGGCACAAGCAGGGATGTCGTAGGAGAACCTGGGTGCAGTGCCGCTAATGTTTCAATAATCTCAGTAGAACATGAATCGTTAGTATAAAGCCACACTCAACTTCATCCTGCTGTGCCTCTCATCACATCCCCATCACTCTGCCTTCCCTACCCTACTCCTGCACATCCTTACTCACACCAACTTACCTTGCACCTCCACCCATCCCTCTCCATCCATATTATCACATCCCCATCTCACTAGCCACCCCTCACACTCACCCTCATCCTAGTGCAATCACACCAACTAACCACACACAAGGGTAGACACTTGGGTTTTAGCCAATGTTCATGTAGAGTTTCTCTTTATGTGGTGTCAAACATTGAAACCTTCATTTTCAACATTTTGCGTTCTTGGACAGATTAGTGTGCACCTTTGGAATTGGCTTAGTGAGTTGCAGTGAATGGTGAGACATAATGATACCCCCTGCAATGGTGATGAGTATGAAAGGAATGGCTTGGGCATTGCAGGGATGCTTTATGGTGCTGGTGTGGGGTGGTGCCAACCTGGTGCATCATGTGGCAGCCAGGGTGTACATCATCAAGTGAAGTAAATCTGGCCATGGTGAGGCCATCACTGGCGTTCTGGGCAGCAATGTGGTCAGTTGCTGATGCCCTGTATCCTGTGCAGCATCTGTTGATTGCGGAGAAGGTTGGTGTTGTTGCTGCTGCTGGTGTTGGGGCTGATTGTGGTGGGATTATGAAGACCAAGGTGAGATAGTTTCAAGGGCACTGATGCTGAAATAATAGATGGCAGATGAAGTAGAGATAACAGAAGCGATCTGTCAATGGTGAGAGAGGTAATGAGGTCAGACTGGATGGAGACTTTTGTAAAGACTTGCAGCATCGTGGCTCTATTGTGGAAATTCAATGAGGAAGAGCTTGTGGCTGAAGGAAGATATCTTTGTAAGGTAGGAATTTTTACTTTACATTTGAAGCTTTTAACTCAACAACTGATTCAATGGCCACTAAACTCCTGCTTCAGCTTCACAGACGTGATTCCCGAGCAGCGAGGACCCTGTGGGTGAGCATGTAAAATCCAAAGGTAAGCTGAAATGTATTCTTAATGATGTCTGAAAATGGTCATAATCAACTGAGTTGGGCCCGGCTGCTGCGTGTCAGATCTGCTCAGCGCTGACAGACGCGACATCGGGGAAAGGCGCTTGGCAGCGGGTTCACAGAAGGGTCACAACCTGCTTGGGAAAAAAAACACTTTCCCACCCGACCTGCCATCGTTCACACCCGCTGACTCCCCACAAAAGCTCGGCCTAAAGGTTTATTTCACCTCTTCATTTTAATTTTTCACTTCATCCTCTACCCTCTTCTGAAGATGCTGCCACTTGCTAGAATATAGTCCTACATATTCTAACATATTCTAACAACCCCACTCAATGCCTTGAAATGAGGCTTTTTGAATAGCAGTGTATAAATACTTAACATGGATGTGTGGAATCCTTTGTTCCCTCTTTGAAAGGAGGCGCTCAAAGGTTCACTCTTTTAAAATAGCAGACAGAGGAATTTCATACCAAGGTGTTGAGCATTTGTAAGCTAACGTGCAATGTCTAATTCTGCGCCCAAGTGGCCTTCTTCATGTATGATCCTAGACCATGAGTGGCAGAAAATTATTCAATTTTGGAGGCTTCACATCTGAGCAAGATCCTGTCGTTGCCCAAGATCCACATGTGACACATCCCAGAATATTTGTCAGTACGCCAATGAATATAGATTTTTAAATATAATTAATTTTCTGACAGTTTCTAAATTGATACTGTTGTAAACATTTTACTTTAATACGTGATTCTATGCCTATACATGTCCACAAATCTCACGAGCCGAAAAACCCAGCGTGGTCATATCCCTGCATCAGGACTGAGATGCACCTGCTTGGATCTCTGGCAGGAACACCACCAAAGTTGTCAGGACTATGGGGAGGTCTGTCCATTTAAATAGCTTGGGTGAATGCCTGTGCTACTAAGGGAACATATGACATGCCCGCCTGTGAAAGGAGACCGTTACTATGGCAGGTGTTTGCTGGGCCAGGGGTCAAGGACTTCCCTGGAAAGCAAGCTCCAGTGTCCCCTTGGTGTCTCTTCCAAAACAGCAAATGTCACAAAGCTCTAGTATTTCCCAATAGTAATACTTGTAGTTTGGACTCTAATCCGGCGTCAGGGAAATTGGCGGGTTCAGGTAGTACAACCATTTTACACTGCCTGACTTTACTCTCCATTGTCTTCAATGGAGAATAAAATTGGGCCGGATGCAAAGCGATTGGCCGAACGGAACCCAACCATTTCATGCTGGGGTGGACTAGGTAAAAATGACCTTCTCGGTGCCTGCAATGAGTATTTTTATATAAGGCTGAACCTTCAAGGGGTTCTTCATTAACCTCAGCCCAAATATCAATACAGCAAGATGTAGGCACTGGTACCAACTTCAAGGCAGCTTCTGGCTACAAAATTGTTAAAAGGTACCTGGGTGTTATGTATGGAGAAAGAGTCAGACTGAACACAGTGAGCTCAAAGTAAAGTGTGCTTTGTCTTTTATTGCTAGTCTCCAGAGTGCCTCTCCAGCCTGTGAGGCCTCCTTAAATACCTGTGCTCCCAAGGGATTATGGGATCCCTTCGGACTCCAGGGGATGAGCCCTCTGGTGGCTGTACAGAGTAAATACAAGTTCATATATATAACAACACTCACCCCCACCCACCCCCCGCCCCCAAAGTCAATAGTGTAACTATTTACAATGTGAGTCGATCTGGGGCCCTTCTTTCCCTGGTTGATCGTCTCAGTGTGAAAGCTGGTATTGTTGAATCATTTGTTGGGCCCTCGCTGGGCTGCTGTGCAGCTGGCCTTGCTGGGCTGCCTGGTGTGTTGGGTCCTGCTGTGAATGATGGGTTCTGCTTCGTGGTCAACCGTTGTGCTGGTTGCCATGTTGTGTATGTTGGGAGATCAAAAAAGGTAGGGTCCAAGGTGGGTTGCTCAGGATAGTTCGTAAATCTGAGTTTGATTTGGTCCAAGTGTTTCTCTGTCGCCTTCTCTCTCTCTCTCTCTCTCGCCTTCTCTCTCTCTCTCGCCTTCTCTCGATCTCGCCTTCTTTCTCTCTCTCCCTCTCTCTCTCTCCCTCTCTCTCTCGCCTGCTCTCTCTTTCGCCTTCTCTCGCTCTCTCTCTCTCTCCTTCTATCTCTCTCTCTTTCGCCTTGTCTCTCATTCTCGCCTTCTCTCTCTCTCTCTTTCTATCTCTCTCTTTCGCCTGCTCTCTCTCTCGCTTTCTCTCTCTCTCTCCTATCTCTCTCTCTCTCTCTTTCGCCTTCTCTCTCTCTCGCCTTCTCTCTCTCGCCTTCTCTCTCTCGCTCTCTCCTTCTATCTCTCTCTCCCTCTCTCTCTCGCCTGTTCTCTCTCTGTCTCCTCTCTCTCTCCTTCTCTCCTACTCCCCCTCTCTCTCGCCTTTTCTCTCTCTCGCCGTCTCTCTCTCTCGCCTTCTCTCTCTCTCGCCATCTCTCTCTCGCCTTCTCTCTCTCGCTCTCTCTCTACTCTCTCTCTCTCTCTCTCTCTCTCTCGCCTTCTCTCGCTCTCTTTTTCACATCACCAATCACATCATTGTTCACTTGGGGTGATCACAACTCCTGTCTTCATGGGAAGGTTTTTATTTTTCCCCCGAAATTGACCTTTGGTTGGAAGCTGCATGGACTGCATTGCGCAGTGGTTGTGTTAGCATCGGGTGAAGGATGGTGATAGCAGGTAGGATCTTATTGAATGGTGGGGGGCGGGGAATGGTGGAGGGGAAGAGACGCACAACATTGTAAGACCACAGAAGCATGGTGGGAGAGATCTTGTGGAGTGCTCGGAGGCCTCGTGGGGGGGGTCTCCAATCGTGGGGGGTGGGCTAGGTCGGGATGCTGGATCCAGGAGGTAAGTGTATAGGCAGTACTCGCCTTCCATTAGTTCACGGATTTCACGAGGCCTGCAAAATTCGACCAGCTAAAGTTAACTTTAAAATAGAGGTTAAATCTGAGGCATGGCAGCTTCATTATAATATTTAAATGACGAACTGCCACCTGGGAGTGGGTTTGCTGTCCCGCCTCCATTAAAACCGGAAGTGGGTGGGTTGGAGGTGGGTTCTGATTGGGATTCAGATTTTTAACACTTTCCCACATGACCCCAACCCACCTTTGGGTTAAAATCCACCCCTCTGTATCTACCCTATTAAATCCCTTTATTGTTTTAAACACTTCAATTAGATCACCCCTCAACCTTCTAAACTCAAGCGAATGCAAAGCAAGTTTATGCAACCTATTCTTATACCTGCCTTTTAAGACATGGTATTATTCTAGTGAATCTGCACTGTACCCCACTCCAAGGTAAATATATCCTTCCTGAGGTGCAGTGCTCAATACAAAACGCAATACTCCAGATGTCTGTATTCCTGATTGCTATCCAGTGGCCTGTGCTAGAGATGTGTCTGTGAGTGTGGGAAGGCAGTGGGTGAGGGCAAGATTATCCTTGGCAGGGGTACTTTGCTAAAATTGAATAGTCTGCTAGCACTCTCTGTCTAAGCTCAAACATGAAAATGATCGATCAAACAAAGTACCAGCATACAACTGTCATTTTTAAACCAGAAGCCCATTGTGAGATCCACACCTCCAGGAGAGAAAGAGGAGAAAATACATTATTCTACTGGTAAATCTTTCTCTTTAATCTTTATTGTTTCTTTATCAACAATATCAATGGCTGCAGTTGGTTTTCCCACAGTACGACATCCTTATTAATATTTGAAATGTTTGCGATATAAAACTAGATTTAAAAAAATTTAAGTGAAATTGAATTAATTTCATTTTCTGACCACATGGGAACAAGTACTGCAAATGAATGTGAAAGGGGATGTGCTCCCTGAAACAATTGTATAAGAGCACATGTAGTTAAAACAGAACTGTTTACAACCCAGAAGAGTTGAGGTGAACTTTCTATTTGATTAAGAGAGCACCTAATTCCATGTAACAGGAGACTGCTCATTTACAATAATCTTGTTATGTGCTGTTAGTTTACTTTGCTTGCAGTGTGAACTCTGAGTCCTCCAGGGCAGGGTGGAGCAGTATTCCTTAATACAGTTAAGTTGTGCCACCCAAGTTATACTGCCTGCACACCCTGGGTACTCCATCTTCCTCTGGAGTTCAAAGTACCACCACAACAGGAGGACCAGTATCTGCTGCAGTCAGAACATTGTGGCCCATTATGGACTTGAGCATGTAATCGAAGTCAGTGTAGTAATGAGGGAATGCAGTAATACCAACCCAACCGTCCAGTAAATCATGGGACGATCTCTTAAAAATCAAGTGATTGGGTAAGAAATCATGTGTTGCTAATTTTTGGTTTATAAACCTCGTGACTTTATTTAATCTCTAAAAGGTCACAGCTCTTTACAAAAACTATTACTGCATCCCAAAATGCTTTACAAAAAACTTTTAAAACATTCTACCTGCTATCACCATCCTTCATCCGGTGCTAACACAACCACTGCGCAATGCAGTCCATGCAGCTTCCAACCAAAGGTCAATTTCGGGGGAAAAAAACCTTCCCATGAAGACAGGAGTTGTGATCACCCCAAGTGAACATTGATGTGATTGGTGATGTGAAAACTTTTGTCTTCCCTTCAGCTGAAAAGTAACCCTACAGGTTCCACAACATGCGTGTTGAAGACTTCACTGCACTACACCTCCCTGCTTTTCTTGGAGTGGGATTAGACTTGGTGGCTCCTGTTGGGAACACTGGCACCGTTTTAGGTGTAACACTGCCTACTCGCTGCACAGCTGCTGAGTGTTTCAGAGTCTTTTTCTCCCCGTTTGCTGTTCACAGGCCTTTCTGCGCGGACCCCAGATTGTGAACCACTGGATTATTCTTCTATTATCCAAATACATGGCAGGGCTACTGTCATAGAATCATAGAAATTTACAGCACGGAAGGAGACCATTTCAGCCCATCGTGTCCGCATCGGCCGACCAAGAGCTATCCAGCCTCATCCCACTTTCCAGCTCTTGGTCTGTAGCCCTGCAGGTTACGGCACTTTAATGCACATCCAAGTATTTTAAAATGTGGTGAGGCGTTCTGCCTCTACCACCCGTTCATGCAGTGTGTTTCAGACCCCCACTATCCTCTGGGTGAAGACATTTCCCCTCATATCTCCTCTATAGCCCCCCTCCCCCCCCCACAATTTCTTTAAATCTATGCCCCCTGGTTGTTGACCCCTCTGCCATGGGAAACAGGTCCTTCCTATCCACTCTCCAGGCCCCTCATAATTTTATACACCTCAATCAGGTCTCTCTTCAGCCTCCTCTGTTCCAAAGAAAACAGACCCAGCATCTCCAATCTTTCATCATAGCCAAAATTCTCAGTCCAGGCAACATTCTTGTAAAACTCCTCGTCACCCTTTCCAGTGCAATCACATCTTTCCTGTAATGTGGTGACTATAACGGCACACATTACTCCAGCTGCAGCCTTACCAGTGTTTTATACAGTTCAAGCATAACGGCCTTGCTCTTGTATTCTATGCCCCGACTAATAAAGGCAAGTATTCCATGTGCCTTCTTAACCACCTTATCTACCTGGCCTGCTACCTTCAGAGATCTGTGGACCTGCACTCAAAGGTCCCTTTGTTCCTCTACACTTTTCAGTGTCATACAATTTAATGTGTTTTTCCTTTGCCTTGTTAGACCTCCCCAAATGCATTACCTCACACTTATCCGGATTGAATTCCATTTGCCACTGTTCTGCCCAGCTGACCAGTACATTTATATCTTCCTGCAGTCTGCAGCTTTCTTATTCATTATCAACCACTCAGCCTATTTTAGTGTCATCTGCAAACTTCTTCATCATACCCCTAACATTCAAGTCCAAGTCATTGATATATACCACAAAAAGCAAGGGACCCAGCACTGAGCCCCGTGGAACCCCACTGGAAACAGCCTTCCTTTCACAAAAACACCTATCAACCATTACCCTTTGCTTCCTGCTTCTGAGCCAATTTTGGATCCAACTTGTCACTTTCCCCTGGATCCCATGGGCTTTTACTTTTGTGACCAGTCTGCCATGTGGGACCTTATCCAATTCATATCCAATGTGTCATTTCCAATTAGCAAATTACAACAACAAGAGTGTTCTGATTGACCTTGGGCAATGCTCTATTACCAGATATTGACATATAATCATTTCAGTTAACTGGGCATGTGGGCTGACGTACGGGAATTATTTTTGTCACTGGACTGAAGAAAACATCAGGTGCAGACGAAAAACTTTAACACCCTCCTCATCGTCCTCCACTTTCCTGGCACCCCATCCATCTATCGGTCTCCACTCCACTCCTCTTCCATGCGTCCCCCTGCCCCCCCTCCCCTTTGTCTCTCTCCCTTTTCTTTCACCCCCTTGCCTCTGATCTTGCTTCCCAACCTTTCTGATATCTCTCTTCTGCCCCCTTCCATTTTCCCGTCCCCGTCTCTCTTTTCTCACTACCTCTCAGTTTCTTTCTCTCATCTATGTCTCCCCTTTCCTCTTTCCCTTGTGCTCACTATCTTTTGCCCTCAGTGTGCACTCCTCTCTCTACATCTCCGGTCTCTCTCTCTTCCTCCCACAATCACTCCCACACTCCTCTCCTCGGCTGCATAAATCTCTTCCTTTTTCATCTTCATTTCTCTCTGTACCCCATCTCTCTCTCCCATTCCTCTCTCTACCACCATCTGTCTCCCATTCCACTCTGTACCCCCTTCTCTCTCTGCATCAATCTCCCCCACCTCTTTCTCTGTACCGACATCTCTCTCCCCCATTCCTCTCTATCAACCGCTTCAAATAGTGTCATGGCATCTTTTACATCCACCTGAGCAGGCAGATGGGGCCTTGCTTTATTGTCTCATTTGAAAGATGACACCTCTGACACTGCACCATTCCCAGTAATGCCAAACTCTCACGTATTAATTGTGAGACACAATTTTTAATGGAAATGTACCTCAACTCGCAATCTCGTGATTTAACTGAAAAGACATGGGTGCCGAAATTGTCTCCCAACCAGAAAGTAAGCACGCTCGCCGATTCCTTAGGTCTGTCTCTGCCCCAAGATTGGACCGATATTCACCTCTTTGGTGTTTATTTCCGGTCGGGGCAGTGTTGATGGGCGGAAGTGCCGTTGAAGCAGGGTGGCTGTCCCTCTTCGTCATCAGACTATCGCAACGTCCCTCCCCTGCAATTAAAGGGGAGGGCCGCTGCGAACCCTGCTTGGGGTTTAGTTAGGTCCACTGGGCTTATGGTCTACAGGTCTGTAATGATACCCGACCTCCTGTATGGCTCAGAGATGTGAACCATATACAGTAGACACCTCAAAGCATTGGAGAAATACCACCAGCGCTGCCACCGCAAGATCCTACAAATCCATTGGGAGAACAGACGCACCAATGTTAGCATCCTTGATCAGGCCAACATCCCCAGCATTGAAGCACTGACCACACTTCACCAGCTCCGTTGGGCAAGCCACATCGTCCGCATGCCCGACACGAGACTCCCAAAACAAGCGCTCTACTCGGAACTCATACACAGCAAGCGAATCCCAGGTGGGCAGAGAAAACATTTCAAGGACACCCTCAAAGTCTGCTTGATAAAATGCAACATCCCCACTGGCACCTGGGAATCCTTGGCACAAGACCGCCCTAACTGGAGGAAGAGCATCCAGGAGGGCGCTGAGCACCTTGAGTCTCGTCGCCGAGAGCGGAAGGAGCGTGTGGCAAACCAGACTCCTCACCCACCCTTTCCTTCAGCTGTCTGTCCCACCTGTGACAGAGACTGTATTTCCTGTATTGGACTGTTCAGTCACCTGAGAACTCACTTTGAGTGGAAACAAGTCTTCCTCAATTTCAACGGACTGCCTGTGATGATGACTGGGCTACCAGGGAGAGTTTCAGCCAGGCCAGCGTCCCGGTACCCAAGAGGGGGTGCCGGGCTGCCTGTTGCTGGCCCGACTGAACCCGTGGGCACCATTGTTGGGCCGACCTGGCAGTCGGCTGACAATTAAAATAAGATGATGACTGCAGCAGCTTGCCCTCCCCTTCAAGGGCACATGTGCTGCCCAGCCACACACAGCTTCCCGCTGGGGAAAGCTGTCGGGGGGCACCAACCGGCCTGCGCTCCCGCCGGTCGGAAGGGGGTCGGTGCGTGTCCAACGGGACAGCAACACGGGTGGCGCAGATACCCGTTCCCGCAGCTCCCAGCTTGGCAGTATAGGAAGCGTCGGCCTATCCTTCTGCCCCAAGTCAGTATGGCCTCTCCACTCTTAGAGGCGGTAACGGAGCTTAAGGAGGGGGGCAATTTCAGCCCCATGATTTTTTTTCCTACTTTATTAATCTTTGTTACGCCTCCTGGTGATTGGCTGCTCTGGAGCATGTGGGCTTGGTCAGGCCAATCAGCTGCAAGATTCTTCGATTGACAACTGCTCACAGGTCTGACAGTTAATTGGCAGCAGAGGGAGCCAATCAGAAAGCGAAGTGACGGTAAGCAACCAATGGAAGAGCAAGGAAGGCGGTGGCAGACCCACCATTTTGTGAATCGGGCAGTTGCAGGACTAAGAAATGTACAGTGTTCCAGGAGTTGTTAATAGACCCTACAGTTCCACAGCTGTTGACTTTAGGACACACTATACATAACTATTAAAGTAGGATTTCAGATCATTATTATATGCAGGAGATTACTGTTAAATGCAGTCTTTTGGAGGCTTTTTAATGTACTTTTTCCCTACCAATTTTCTTCTCTCTTCTGAAGATATTGACTTCTTATATCTGTTCCATTGGAACTGCACACCCTCTGGTACCTCACTGTTGTGTATGCAATAACTGTTGGACTGAGTACTGTTTAACTCCAAGAGGTATGACCTTGGCTCTGCTTTATTAAGGCCCAAAGTGAAAAATATACAAAATGGCTCGCCTTTTATACTTAGGCTGCATACACGTGCATGCAGCCCAATGGCCTCCAACTGTGACGCCATCTAGTGTCTAGTGATCCCAAAAATACATACATGACAATACCCCACTCTGAGATGTTAACACAGTCTTTTACAAATTGAGACGGTCCGGTGTTATACGCTCCTGGGTTGACTGTCTCAGTTCAACTCCAGCCTTGGGTGAGTGTTCAGAGTCTGTTGTGACTGGTGGCTGGGTGGCTGACCTGGTGGCCATGTCAGGGATTGAAAGTCAATTTTCATTGAATATGTCAGTGATTGGGCCTTCACCGATGACCGCTGAGTGCTCTGATGACTGGGGGTAGGTTGGTCGGTTGTCGATTGTCTCTTCCTCCGACTGTTCTGGTTTGTCTGTGTGCCGCAGCTTTGTCTGATCCATATGTTTCCTGCATGTTGCCCATTTTTGAGCTTGACAATAAATACTCTGTTGCCCTCCTTGGCCATGACAGTACCAGCGATCCACTTGGGACCCTGACCATAATTCAGAACAAATGCAGGATCATTTACAGAAATATCGCGTGACACAGCTGCACGATCGTGATACTCTTCCTGATTTTGTCTTCTATATTCAACATGATTATTCAAGTCAGGGTGTACAAGAGATTGTTTAGTCATAAAACCTCTCTGCATCATTAGTTCAGCAGGTGAGACCCGGGTCAAGTGTGTGTGGTATTGTCCTGTAACTAAGCAGTATGCATGACAGGCGGGTCTGCAGTGATCCTTGGGTTACTCGCTTCATACTCTGCTTTATGATTTGGACAGCACGTTCTGCTTGCCCATTGGATGCAAGTTTGAATGGTGCTGACCTTACATGTTTGATACCATTGAGTTTCATGAACTCTTGAAACTCCTAACTGGTGAAGCACGATCTGTTGTCGCTAACAACGATGTCAGGCAGACCATATGTCGCGAACATGACACTGAGATTCTCAATGGTAGCTGAGGATGTGCTGGATGACATGATTATGCACTCTATCCACTTCGAATATGCATCCACCACAACTAAAAACATCTTCCCCAGGAAGGGACCTTCAAAGTCTATGTGGATCCTGGACCATGGTTTGGACGGCCACGACCACAGACTCAGCGGCGATTCCGCTGGTGCTTTGCTGAGCTGCATGCAAGTGTTGCATTGATGCACACATGATTCCAGCTCAGAGTCAATTCCCGGCCACCATACATGGGACCTGGCAATGGCTTTCATCATTACAATGCCGAGATGTGTGCTATGTAGCTCACGTACAAATGTTTCTCTCCCTTTCTTGGGCATAACAACACGATTGTCCCACAGTACCCAATCCGACTGAATAAACAGTTCATCTTTGCGATGAATGTAAGGTTTGGTCTCGCACATTTCCTTGGGTACGGCAGACTAATCACCTTTGAGGATGCAACTCTTCACCACTGATAAAATCGGGTCCTGGCTGGTCCAAGTCTTAACTTGTTGAGCCGTGACAGAGGTTCCTTCATTCTCAAAAGCATCCATAACTAACAATAGGTCCTCCGGTTGTGGCGTTTCCACCTCCGGTGATGGGCAACGGCAGGTGGCTCAAAGCATCGGCACAATTCTCGGTGCCAGATCTATAGCGAATGGCATAATCATAAGCGGATAATGTCAGCGCCCACCTCTGGATGCGGGGTGAAGCATTGGTATTGATACCTTTGTTTTCAGAGAACAGTGAAATGAGCGGCTTGTGATCGGTCTCCAGTTCAAACCAAAGACCAAACAGGTACTGATGCAACTTTTTAACCCCATACACACAGGCTAGTGTTTCTTTCTCTACCATGCTGTAGGCTCTTTCCGTTTTAGACAAACT
Organism: Pristiophorus japonicus; assembly: GCF_044704955.1. Lineage (NCBI taxonomy): Eukaryota > Metazoa > Chordata > Chondrichthyes > Pristiophoridae > Pristiophorus > Pristiophorus japonicus. Next base: position 194,026,187 of record NC_091977.1, read on the forward strand.
TTTTGAAGCATAAGCGACTGGTTGAAGTTTACTCAACTCATTAGCTTGTTGGAGTACACAATCAATTCCATATGACAAAGCATCACAGGCCAATACTAAGCGTTTACATGGGTCATAATATACCAGCAGCTTGTTAGAGCAAAGCAGATTAGTGGCTTTCTCAAAAGCTCTGTCTTGAGACGCACCCCATACCCAGTTGTCGCCTTTTCTTCACAGCATGTGCAGTGGTTCTAATAAGGTACTCAATTTAGGTAGGAAGTTACTGAAGTAGTTGAGTAGATCCAGGAACGAATGCAGCTCCATCACATTCTGAGGCTTAGGTGCATTCTTGATGGCCTTGGTTTTTGCGTCCGTGGGCCTGATGCTGTCAGCTGCAATTTTCCTCCCCAGGAATTTGACCTCTGGTGTCATGAAGACACACTTTGAGTGTTTCAGTCTGAGTCCCACTTTGTCCAGACGATGTAGAACCTCTTCCAGATTGTTCAGATTTTCCTCGGAGTCACGACTTGTGATCAGGATGTTATCTTGGAACACAATGGTTCTGGGAACGGACTTCAGTAGACTCTCCATGTTTCTCTGAAATATTGCTGCAGCCAAGCGAATTCCAAAAGGGCACCTTTGATAAACAAACAGTCCTTTATGCGTGTTAATGCATTTAAGTCTCTTCGACGTCTCGACCAGCACCTGTGTCATGTCGGCCGACGTCAAGTCCAGTTTGCTGAACGACTTCCCCCCCGGCTAGCATTGCAAACGAGTCATCAACCTTCGGTAATGGGTACTAATCCTGTTTCGAAACCACAGCGTTGGGCCATTGCCTGGGACAATCCATAGCAATAACTTGTGAAACGCACCATCATACGACACTTTAATTGTGGCACTGCCAATCACCATTATGAATTCTTTGGTATACTTGCGCAACTTGGCATTGACTGGACTCAGCCTGGGCCTCACAGCCTTAGTATCCCACAACTTGTCGAATGCCCTCTGGCTCATTATCGATTGACTCGCCCCCGTGTCCAATTCCATCGATACCGGCACCCCATTAAATTTCACATTGATCATTATCAGTTTACTCTTAGTTCGGAACGAGTGCAGTCCATACATTTCCTCCTCTGGTATCTTGGATTGCGTAGTCCGGATCTGCGTTAGTCTGACCATCATCCTCCACGTGGTGTGTCGCAGCACGCTTGCTCATCTGCGGACACTTGCGCTGGAGATGCCCCACTCTCAGACAACCTTTGCAACTATATTGCTTAAATCGGCACTGCTGGTGCCAGTGATTTACCCCACAATGCCAACATGGAGAAATCGGATGCATTCTCGCTGGCAGACTTTGGGGAGCCACAGGTTTCGTGTACGCAGTCGGGTAGGCCCTGCCATGTGCTGCTCTGCCGAACGCCGAATCATATTTACAGTATTTGCCGAGTTTCAATTTTTCACTGATATCTGCTTTAGACTTCTATCCGTCGTCATTCATGATTGAGCGATCGTGATGACCCTGTTCAAGTCCAACATCTCCACTGCCAGTAGTTTACGCAGGATCACATCGTGGTTGATGCCGATTACAAAGAAGTCCCGCAGCATGTCTGCCAACGCAGCCCCGAACTTACACGGTCCCGCTAGACGTCTCAGGTCGGCAACGAATTCCGCCGCATTCTGGCCCTCTGAGTGAACGTGCGTGTAAAATCTGTATCTCGAGATGATGGTGCCTTCGTCTGGCTTAAGGTGGTCCTGTACCAGTGTACACAATTCTTTATACGTCTTCTCTGTTGGACTCACAGGTAGGAGTAGATTCTTTATCAGACCATAAATTTTTGGACCGCAAACCGCGAGGAACATCTGCTTCCCCGACCTCTTCCATTTTTTTGGCCACGAAGAACTGGCTCAAACAGCTCACAAAGTCTGCCCAATCTTCTCCTTCCACAAATCGCTCCAACAATCCAATTGTACTCATTTTTGCATGCAAAGGTTCTCGTTGACTCGTCGCCAAATATTGTGTATGCAATAACTATTAGACTGAGTACTGTTTAACTCCAAGAGGTATGACCATGGCTCTGCTTTATTAAGGCTCAAAGTGACTCATGTACAAAATGGCTGGCCTTTTATACTTGGGCTGCACACACGTGCGTGCAGCCCAATGGCCTCCAACAGTGACTCCATCTAGTGGCTAGTGATCCCAAAAGTACATACATGACACTCATCCAGATGGTCATTTTCCATATGAGAATCTTAACAATGTTGCAAAACTGCTTGTCTGAGGGGAAATGTCACAACGAAACCCGATCATGTCCTCACCCAATGTCCACTGCATAGTGATCAAGAGCAGAAATCGTGGCTGATTTATTTTTCTCCCCTAATTAAAGGGTACTGAGGCCAAATGTAACACCCTTACTTGCCAGCCTGGCTGAGATCAGCTAATTCAGTACAGACCAGGAATCAGACATAGAACTTCTTGTTCTGTGTGGTTCACATATTCGCTGGATAAACTCAAGGAATGATCAAAAGAATTGCAATCTTTTGTGCGTTAAACTAAAAGCATGTTCCAAAGTGAGTATTTACATGCATTCTCTATTATTTAATCAGCATTAAAGTTGTGATTTATTGAAAACCCTTATAAAGATGGAAAATACTGGAATAAAATGTGTCAATTTTCTTTGTGGGAGACTAAAGATATCTACTTATTGTTGGATTAGTGAGAATAATATTTAACAGAAGGAAGTACAGACAATTGTTACACACAGGAATCTAGAGGGCCATCATGAAGAGGATGTGAGTATCTCACAGCATTCTAGTTTCAGTCTCATGTCTCTATCCACACAAAGTGGGAGAAACAAAGAAGTTGTGGGAATTGAGAAAAAAATTCTTGCAAGATTTACAGTAATATGTATAAAATCTGAGAACATGCACATGAGAAACTGCTAACCACTTGGTTATGGAATAGAAATTAATCATTTGAAAAACCCTTCAGAGTGAAGTGTGGTTTAATGCTCCTAAGTTGTGCAGTAAATATTACTTTGCGACAACAGTAAGTTTTTTAAACAGTCGCCAGTTTTAATTATTGACATCATTATTTACTGAATCAATTGAATTATGGTCTAGGCTTTTAAGACCCCACATAATTATCAAAAAACATTTGGCAAATATTTATTTGTTTGGAGAGGGAGAATATGTAGAAATGCCATGCACCATCTTTGACTCCGTGACATTGCAGTGATTGAATTACATATTTTGATGAGGTCTACATTACACCATATAGTTGCAAACAATGATAAGAATTTTTCACTCTGAGTGAAAACAGTGCCCATATAATGTTTCCTTCACTTGTGGTAATCACCATTAGAGCCCCGATTTTAACTTGCTGCTCTCACGAGGCTTGCAGAGGGCTACCTTTCTTGCAGCGGCCGACTCACCCAATCCCCGCTGACCACAGGTCAATTTAGCAGGCCAGCCAGCGGGGCTGCTCATGTCTGGCAGGCAAGGACCTCATTGAAATTTAAAAGTGGAGGTCTGATGAAGTCATTTTAACCTGGACAGCTGCATTCAATGCCCAGTGCCGGCCTCGCCAGGAGCACCTGGTGCAAAGGAGAAGCAGACCCAGGAGAGATAACTAAAGATAACTCACATTGATTTTTTAATGTTTCTTTGTGGGCCAGGAGGAGCAGGAGTGAGACTTCCCACCTCATGCCCCTTCCCTTCCCTCCACTCCTTGACTGCCGGGGATCACGCTGTTGCTTCTTGCCCCGCTCACCAGCTCCCACCCACCGCCTCCACGTTATTGGCGCCAGGTTCGGGTGGGTGTCGGGCATAACTTCTTTAAATGAAGCCTCACCGACCCCACACTAACATCGCCAGCCCCACAATTGCCCTTTGCCCCCAATTAAAATCAGAGCTTAGATGCCTGCAAGAAAGTATTTACAGATATATCATCAAAAATATGCACCTTTTCAACATTACCAAATACATCAGAACTGATTGTTAAAAGTTTCTTTATTTATAGTATCTGGAAATATATCCTTTAAAGTTGCAGCTTCCCTTTTCCTTTGCCTTTTGTAGGCTTGGATTGAAATCTGTAACAAAAACAGATTATTACTCTTGTTTGAATTTCTGCAATTAGCCTGTTTATACTTGAGGATCTATGTTGAATTCTGTCTCCCAGTGTTTATGTTAGACTTCTGTCCAGTCCTGAAGGAGGACATGAGTTAGGCACTGTGGAGTTTTAATCTCGTATACTGGCCTCTCTGGCCTTATTTAATGTATAACCTGAGTTGAGATGTCCTTGAAATCTATCCATTTGGTTAACCTTGTTGATATTTTCAGCAATGATTAATACCCAGAGTCGAATCCCTTCCAATATACAATATATTTATTTAAATTGAAATACATTTACCATTCCCTTATATTTCATTTATGAATAATGAACATTCAGTGACTTAGAGCAGACAATAACAGTACAAAAGTTCTCTCTCACTCCAACTCCCTATGTTGATTTACTGAAGGTGCCAAATTAATATGTGAAATAAAATATTACAAGCCATTAATCAGCCTTCATGGTGTGTTGAAGGGGCTATTAAACAGGTAAATTGATCTTCTGTCTTCACTCCACAAGAGGTTGGAAACTCCTCTCTGCCTCTGCATCCTCTCCCTCCCTCCTGGAGTAGTTACTTAGGTCAGTGAAGTAACAATGATAGATTTTCTCTCATCATCTTGAATAGGTTCGGCAGCATCACATCTGTTTGCTTGTACCATTTATAAAAATGTAACAAATAGTTCAATTCTTTTGTTTCATTTGTTGATCATTTTTGTTGCATCCAATATATTTTCTCAATAAAATTATTACATGTCCTGTCCGAGTTCCATAATAATTACATTCATCTAAGTTTCTCTAAAGAAATTGTGGGCAACCTGAAGTTATAGAACTGCACATTAATTTATCGATGCCCAAACATCATAAAATCAGAAGTTTGGTTGCAAGTTAAAACAAATTATTATAAGAACACAGGAATCGACAGAACCTGAAGAGATCACTTAGTTGGTCTCAAACTTCAAAAATAGTGCAGAATGTATTTCTCATGGGGTGCTCAATCTACGACTCTCGGGCACATGCAGCTCTAAAAGCTCAGGTAACTAATTCCTATTTGTCTTCATTATCTGTTTGTGCTGTTTGAATTTTATGGGCCTGGAGATTTGGGAAGGCTTATCATAAGTGTTGTAAGTGCTGTTGCCCTATTGGTGAATACATCCTAAATCAGAAAAACTCTGGGCTTGATTTTCCCCAGTAATCTGCGTTGTTTTTTGGTGCGCACCGCTTTTTTTGGCCTAAATTATAATATCCAAGTTTCCCCAAAGTTTGTGCGCCAGCGTAATGCAGTTAGTTACGATTTTTTTTAGGTTAGTTTTTTTTGCGTAATCTGATGTCTGCGGCAGTTTTTCAGATTTATGCAAATTTGGCCAAGTTTCTCCTAGGACGGCATACGTGACCACTCCCAAAAAACATTCTGAGCACTTAAGAAAAACCAACGCACATTAAAAAAATTGGCGCAGAATGACGCCATTGTTTTTATGCAAAGTTTCAGAGGGAGTCAAGAAGACATTAAATACGCATCATGAAGCTTAATTTTTTTCAAAATTAAAATAGAGAAAATGGAAGTCGAATGCAATTCTTTAATTTTAGATTTTTTTAAAGTGCTAAGCTACCACCGAACGTCTCCTCTGCGGGCTCAAGGGTCAGAGCTTGACCGGCAGAATTGCTCCCTCGCCCGGACACGAGCTCGAGGCTCGGATTCAAAAGAAGCCCAGTGGTGGGGGTGGGGGGGGGGGGGGGCGGGGTGGGGTGGAAGTCGAACTGAAGGGATGTGAAGCCCAGCTTCAAAAGAAGCCCGGGGCGGTGGGGTGGTGTTTGCCGTGCCCCTGTGTCCGGGTGAGGGAGCGATTCTACCGGCTGACCCTCGAGCCCGGTGAGGAGACATTCGGTCAGTGGTGGGGTGGTACTTTGAAAAAAAATCTAAAATTAAAGAATTGCATTAGACTTTGTTGCCCCCAATGTCCTCATTTGAATGCCTAGCTTCCCATTCTAAGCAAAAGTAATACGCATGCGCAGACCTAGGTGTGGTCCATATTAGGGCATCGACCTTCGGGAGAGAGAGAACAAAGAAGCTTGTCCTGCTGTTTTGAGCTTCTTGCAAAGGTACAATTTAATTTTGGGGACAATATTGACAATGCCATACCTCGTGCAAGCCTTCTCCATGATGATGCTTTGGAGGAAACGATTGATTCATAGTCATCGCATGAGGAACCTCAGAGCACGTAGGATGATGGGCAGGAGGCCTTACCCACGTTGGATATATCGAGACAGGCATTCATACCTGCACCTGAGTGTTGCAGACTGTGTGAGAAGGCTGCATTTCTGCAAAGAAGTTGTAACCGTGATCTGTGCGTTAGCAAAAGCAGATCTTCAACCTAGAAGCATCAGGACTACTTTGTCAGTTTAAGTGAAGGTTACATCTGCACTTTCATTCTATGCATCTGGATCATTCCAGGCCACAACTGGGGATGTATGCATCAATTCTCAACATGCAACACATATCTGCATTCAGCAGGTGACTGCTGCACTATATATCTGGAGGAATGACTACATAAAGTTCCCCATGACAGCCCAGGCAATGCCTGAAAGTGCTGTGGGCTTCTCCAGGATTGCAGGCTTCCCAAAGGTACAGGGCTATATTGATTGTACCCACATTGCCTTGCGAGCATCTCTGGAGGATTCCGAGATGTACAGGAACAGAAAAGGCTTCCACTCCGTTAATGTGCAGCTCGTGTGTGACGACATGCATCGCATCATGTCGGTTGATGCTAGATACCCTGGGAGTACCCATGATCCGTTCATCGCGAGAGCACTATATCTGCCATGTTTCAGCAGCAGCCAGAAGGGCAGAGCTGGCAGCTGGGAGACAAAGGGTACGGCCTCCACACCTGGCTCATGACGCCCCAATGTGTAACCCGGACGGAAGCTGACCGGGAATGAAACATGTCGCACATTGCGATGTGCAGCATAATAGAGAGGACCATTGGCATCTTGAAACAGTGTTTCCGATGCCTGGACCATCCTGGAGGCTACTTGCAATACTCCCCTGAGATTGTGCTGCATGCTGCATAACTTATCCATCATGAGGCAGCAGCAGCTGGTATTAGAAGACCCAGCTGAGGTGAGAGTGGCTGATGATGAGGAGGAAGATGCAGATGACGAGGAGGAGAACGCAAAGCCATGCAACTACCTGAACCCAGAATACGACAGCAGAGGAAGGCGGGCCGTCATGCCCCTTTAACGATTGTTCAAAACTTGCGCCAACAGCTCATCCGTGAACGCTTTGCTGCCTGAAGGCTCAGCAGCAGCTATTCCAAATGGACCATGTTTACTGTTTGGACCTGTTCCGTAATGTTGTGTTGTGTTAATGGAACAAATAATGGAAATAATTCTTCAGTTCAAAAAGCTGTGTTACTAATGGAACAAATACTGGAAATGATTAAGTTATAATTTAAAATATATTTTATTCAAAAGTTTAACTTTTTTTGTATTTAACTTTAATAAATTTATTCTTGTATCAAACTTTAAAGTTTTCAGGTAAGATCACTTACAAACTTTAAGATCAGTTACAAACTTTAAGATTACTTACCAATTTTTAAACTTGTAAATTTACATAACTTACAAAAAACTTTTAATTTGAGAACAGTTACAACAGTAACAGCAGCAGCAAAGAAAGGCTGCACCCATCTCTCCTCCATCTTATTCTAAGACCGCCCGCTGCGCTTGGTCTTGTTGACTCCACCCCTGCCCATAAGGTGATGGCACAGCGTTTCTCGGGTTAATATCGAGCTTATTCTTTCGAACATCTCTGGTAATGCTCACTTCTTGATGGGGGGCGTGGACAGATGGTAATGTAGAAGGCCCGACTTGGGCCTCTTCAGAGGCTGGCTTGGAGATTGGAGTGGGAGTGGCAGTTGATTCTATCAATGGGTGCGGGGTCTGGGCGTGTTCCTTTATTGCAGCAGCTAACTCTGACATTCCCTCTCATGTGCCCTGACAGTGTCTCAACTACCTGTGACATTCCCTCCTTCATGTGCCCGGACAGTGTTCCCATTTCTCGTGAGAGTGCTGTTACTTCTCCCAACAGTCCTGATACTTCATTACCCACCCCACTGATGGTGTCCGGGAGTGATCATGTAAGATAACTACTCTCCGCACTCATTGCTATCATCTGAACCACATCTGTTAGATCCTGCACCTCAGGAGAGCTCTCCTTCCCCTCCTCGCCCTGGGTGTGGCTCGCAGCATCCCACTGGGACCCGCAGCCTCGGACGGTGGGGCCCTGGGTGTGCCTCACTGCACCCCACTGCAATCCCCAGCCTCGGACTGTGAGAAACCATGGAATGTCCCAACACTCGTACCACTCAGGAAAGGGCCTGGCACCTCCTCAAGAGTGAGCATGAGTGGGGGCTTCATCCAGCACCTCCCCCTCCCCTAACCACCAGACTCTTGGTCTGGAAGGTGGGATTGAAAGATGTTCTCCTCTTCAGGCTCGTCCGTGTCTGAATCTTCTGCATCGGCTTCAGCCTCGTCAGAGTTGGCCTCAAGTTCTGCAAAATATAACAGAACAGACAAATGGTTAGCAACAGAGGAGGGGGCAGGGTGGCATGAGTAGGCTCACACAGGGCGGGCAGCAGGCTGATTTGAAGGACCACAATGAATGATAGCACATTGCATCAACTGAAGCACAGCTGACAGAGACATCCCCATGTACCAAAGCATTGCTAGCCCACACAGAACTTAACATTTAACAAAGCCAGACTGGAATTTGGAGTGTGGGCCCAGCTTGTGCAATGGTGGTTGCTTTTCTCCAGGCAGGACACATCATAGCAGTGACCCAAGGGTGTCAGTGGGTGCAAATTTGCCGGGCCCCCTCCTGTTCGAGTTCTTTCCCTTTTGTTGTGTGCCACCTTCCTCTGCAAAGATGAAAATATAACTTTTTAGAGAGGGTGTCTTTCTGCTGGGTGGGACATATACAAATGGTCACATTTACAATTCCAATTTCATTGAATAAACAAAAATATTATTTACATTACCACTACTTGACCAAGGTCCTGCCACTTTTTGCACTCCAGACCTCGGGGTGGTCAATATTGCACAGTAATCGTCTGCAAGTTGTTTCCAGCGTTTCTTCATTTCTTTTGGTGAAACTTTTATGTGACCTCTGCTGGTGTCCAGCTCGTGCCATCTGGCCTCAATTACAGTAACCAGTGCTCCACTTCATCCTGTGAGAAATTCTTGGTCTTTGAGCTATGTTGCATATTGTAGTGCAGCTCTGATTTTCCCACTGCGAATTAAAGTTCTCATGTACAACTGGCTCTTTAAAAATGGCCGAATGTAGACTGGGAACTGTACTGAGCATGCGTGCCCATAGCAATCACATCAAAAAGGTCCTTTTTATCCGTGCATGCGCAGAAGGGAGCGGGGCATTGTTTTTTGGCTCAGACATTAGACTCCACCCCCTGAAGCAATAGAACGGGGAAACTTGCAAGTTATTTTTTTGGAGTAGTAGGAGCCAAAAAAAATGGGCATAACTATTGCAATATACCAAAAAAACACATTCTGGAAAATTGATCTGATGGTATCAGCAGCTTTGAGATTTGAAATTATGAGATGGCAGATTTAAACTTTGTATGTGGTCCATGATATTTGGACTACAATATCACTCAAACTTTTCAATTAATTTCTCTGATGAATATATATCCACTTCCCTCTTAAATTTTCTGTCTTCTTGGGAAGCCAGTTCCAACTATTCATCACCCTCTATGTAAAGTAATCTAAACTTCTGCTCACATTCACTATTCTGACCTTAAGTCTGTGCCCCAACATTTGTGGAATATGTAATTGTGTGAAACCTAGTGGCCCGAAATTTGCGGTCGGCAGTGAAGCAAAGGCTGCTCGCCCTGAAGTACACTTTGCACATTGATTTCAAGATCCCTGTGTGGAGAACTTTGGGTTTTCCAACCTTCAATTCAAATCAACGAACTATAGGAGAGATCCCCTATGTGCGAACTCACAGACAGCGAACAAGGAAGTGAATAACCTTAAAATGTTCACTTTTTAAAATAGTTAGAGACAGCAAAACAAGGATTGGGGCTCTTGCATGGGAAAAAGGCAAACCTGAAATAAAGATGGGTAAACTTTAAAAGTTTCTTAATTTTTTTTAATTTTTAGTAAAATGGACAAATTTCACAGATTGCCGGCTGTTGTGGGGAGGAGGAGTGGGGGTAAGCGGGGTTGGCACACGCAGCCTGTTTCGGAGCTGTCACTGACAGACCGCAACATCGGGATTTCCACCTGCGCATGCGCCAAATCCCAAAGTTGTGATCGGTTTCAAAGGCGGATTGACGTCAAATGCTGCCAGTCCACCATCATCCCGACCACAAATTCCGTCCATTATTAAGGTTCAGTTTATTTATAGCTCTTAGAATTTTGAATATTTCAATAAGATCTCCCATAAACCTTTTTTCCAGAGTAAATGGTTCCAGATTCAGCAGCTGCTCCTTGTAGTTCAGGTGCTAATATAATGTAACAAATTAGTTGCGCTTTGCTGTACAATCTCGAGGATGTCCCACTGTATTGTGGTGTTCATCATTGTATCTAGTATTTCAGATGAGGTCAGAGTAGTGCTCTGTACAAGTTCATTATCCCGTTCTGTGAGTTTTATTTCTTGGATCTCTGTCCTGTCTGTGCTATGGCCTGCAAAATAATGCCTTATTTTGCCACTGCTTATTACCCTTCACCAGTCTCCTCACTTTGCATTTATATTAACATTGAACGTCATCTGCTACTTGTCATCCAATTTAGTATTCGCCCCAAATTCCTCTGTATTTAATCATCTTTTCCATGTTATTTGCATCTTCCCAGATTAGTATCATCAGGACAAATAATTTAGGTACATTGTTATACTAACACAGGTACAAACCTGGCTTTGCTCTATTAGGTCTCAAAGTGATTACATTACATGATGGCTTGCCTTTTAAAACTGGGCCGCACACACGTGCGTACAGTCCAATGACCTCTGACAGTGGCACCACCCGGTGGCTAGTAACCCCAAGCATACATACATGACAATATCCCCCGTTAAGATATTAGTAACAGTCTTTTTACAAATTGAGATGGTCCGGGGCTTTCCGCTCCCGAGTTGAATGTCTCAGTTCAACTCCAGCCTTGGGCGAGCGTTCTGAGTCTGTTATGACTGGGGGCTGGGTAGCCGATCTGATGGGAGTGGCAATGACCATATCAGGGATTGAAAGTCCAGATTCATTGATGACAACGGAGTCCTCTGATGACTGAGGGTAGGCTGGTTGGTCACTGATTGTGTCTTCCTCAGACTGTTCCGGTTCATCCATGTGCCACAGCTTTATCTGATCAACATGTTTCCTGCATGTTTGCCCATTCTTGATCTTGACGATAAACACTCTGTTACTCTCCTTGGCCCTAACAGTACCGGCGATCCACTTGAGACATTGACCATAATTTAGTACATACACAGGATCGTTAACAGAAATGTCGTGTGATACAGCAGCATGATCATGATACCACTGCTGACTTTGATGTCTGTATTCAACATGATTGTTCAAGTCAGGGTGGACAAGAGAGAACTTGGTCTTAAGAGTTCTCTTCATCAATAGTTCAGCAGGGGGGACCCCGGTAAGCGTGTGGGGTCTTGTCCTGCAGCAAAGCAATATGCATGATAAGCGAGTCTGCAGTGTTGCAGATTCGCTTGTCATGCATATTGCTTTGCTACAGACCTTGAGTTACACGTTTCATATTCTGCTTGATGGTTTGGACAGCATGCTCTGCTTGACCATTAGATGCGGGTTTGAATGGTGCTGACCTCACATGTTTGATACCATTCAGTTTCATGAACTCTTGAAACTCCAGACTAGTGAAGCAAGGTCTGTTGTCACTGACAATGATGTCAGTCAGACCATGAGTGGCAAGCATGACATGAAGGCTCTCAATGGTAGCTGTGGATGTACTGGATGACATGATTATACACACTATCCACTTGGTATATGCATCCACCACAACTAAAAACATCTTTCCCAGGAAGGGACCTGCAAAGTCGATGTGGATCCTGGACCATGGTTTAGATGGCCATGACCACAGACTCAGCGGCGATTCCGTTGGTGCTTTACTTAGCTGCGTGCAAGTGTTGCACTGATGTACACATGATTCCAGATCAGAGTCAATCCCAGGCCACCATACATGAGACGTGGCAATGGCTTTCATCATTACAATACCGGGCTGAGTGCCATGTAGATCATGTAGAAATTTCTCTCTGCCTTTCTTAGGCATAACAACACGATTACCCCACAGTAAACAATCTGAATGAATGGATAGTTTGTCTTTGCGACGGTTGTAAGGTTTGGTCTCATCACCCATTCGCTTGGGTATGGCAGACCAATCACCACTAAGGACACAACGTTTCACAACCGATAATATCGGGTTCTGGCTGGTCCAGGTTTTAACTTGTTGAGCTGTGACACGAGTTCCTTCACTTTCAAAAGCATCCATAGCTAACAGTGGGTCTGCAGGTTGTGGCGTCTCCACCTCCAGTGTGGGCAACGGCAGACGGCTCAGTGCATCGGCACAATTCTCGGTGACAGGTGTATGGCGAATGACATAATCATAGGCAGATAATACCAGCACCCACCTCTGGATGCAGGACGATGCATTGATATTGATACCTTTGTTTTCCGAAAACAATGAAATGAGTGGCTTGTGATCTGTTTCCAGTTCAAACCGAAGACCAAACAGGTACTGATGCTTCTTTTTAACCCCATACACACAGGCTAATGCTTTTTTTTCTACCATGCTGTAGGCTCTTTCTGCCTTTGACAAACTTTTAGAAGCATACGCAACAGGTTGCAGTTTACCCGCATCATTAGCTTGTTGGGAGCATGCAACCAACTCCATATGATGAAGCATTAGGGCCAATACTAGACGCTTACACAGATCATAAAGTACCAGCAGCTTGTTAGAGCAAAGCAGATTAGTAGCTTTCTCAAAAGCTCTATCTTGAGACACACCCCAAACCCAGTTGTCGCCTTTTCTTAGCATGTGCAGTGGCTCTAATAAAGTGCTCAATCTAGGTAGGAAATTACCGAAGTAGTTGAGTAGACCAAGGAAAGAATGCAGCTCCATCACATTCTGAGGCTTGGGTGCATTTTTGATGGCCTTGGTTTTTGAGTCCGTAGGCCTGATGCCATCAGCAGCAATTTTCCTCCCCAGGAATTCGACTTACGGTGCCATGAAGACGCACTTCGAACATTTCAGTCTGAGTCCCACTTTGTCCAAATGATGTAGAACCTCTTCCGGGTTGTTCAGATGCTTGGTGGTGTCACGACCTGTGACCAGTATGTCATCTTGGAACACAACGGTTCTAGGGACAGACTTCTGTAGACTCTCCCTGTTCCTCTGAAATACGGCTGCAGCCAAGCGAATTCCGAAAGGACACCGATTGTAGATAAACAGTCCTTTATGAGTGTTGATGCACATAAGTTTCTTCGGCATCTCGACCAGCTCCTGTGTCATGTAGGCCAACGTCAGATCCAGGTTAGTGAACGACTTCCCCAGCTAGCGTTGCAAACAGGTCATCAGCCTTCGGTAATGGGTATTGATCCTGTTTCGAAACTCGGTTGATCATAACCTTGTAGTCTCCACAAATCCTGACAGTGCCATCACTCTTCAACACAGGAACAATGGGGCTGGCCCATTCGTTAAATTTGAGCAGTGATATGACCCCTTCACGCTGGAGTCTGTCCAGTTCGATTTCAACCTTCTCCCTCATCATGTACGGAAGCACCTGAGCATTACAATGGATGGGTCTTGAATCCAAGTCCACGTGGATCTGCACCTTGGCTCCCGTGAAACTGCCAATGCCTGGTTCAAGCAGTGAGGGGAACTTGCTCAGCACTTGAGCACATGGAGTATCATCCTCCGATGGCAACTCTTTGATAGCGTTCCAATTCCATTTGATTTTTTCTAGCCAATTCCTGCCGAACAGCTTGACTACTGCACTGCCAATCACCATTATGGGTTCTTTAGTGTATGTATGCAACTTGGCATTGACTGGACTCAGCTTAGGCCTCACAGCCTTAGTATCCCACAGTTGTCGAATGTCCTCTGGCTCATTATTGATTGACTCGCACCCGTGTCCAGTTCCATCGGTACCGGCACACCGTTAAGTTTCACATTAATCATTATCAGTTGGCTGTTTGTTAGGAACGAATACAGTCCATACACTTCATCCTCTGGTATCTCGAATTGCATATCTGGATCCACGCTATACTGGTCATCATCCTTCACATGGTGTGTTGCAGCACACTTGCTCAGTTGCAACACATGTGCTGGAGATGCCCCAGTCTCGAACAGCTTTACAAATGTACTGTTCAAACCAACATTGATGAGTTCAATGATTGCCCCCACAACATCAACATGGTGAAATCGGATTAATTCCCGTTGGCGGACTTTGGGCAGCCACAGATTTCGCCTACGCAGTTGAGTAGGCCCTGCCATATGCCAAACGACGATACAATCTTGTTTACAGTACTGGCCGAGTTCCAATTTTTCGATGATATCTGCTTTAAGTTTTTGTCCATCAACATGCATGCCTGGGCAATCGTGATGGCCTTGCTCAAATCCAGCATCTCCGCTGCCAATAGCTTACGTAGGATCACCTCATGGTTGATGCCACTTACAAAGAAGTCCCGCAGCATGTCTCCCAACGCGTTTTTGAACTTACACGGTCCAGCTAGACATCTTAGGTCGCCAACAAATTCCGACATATCCTGGCCCTCAGAACGAATGTGTAGAATCGATATCGTGAGATAATGATGCCTTCTTCTGGTTTGAGATGGTCATGTACCAGAGCACACAATTCCCCATAGTCCTTCTCCATTGGACTTGCAGGCAAGAGAAGATTCTTTGAGTCCATAGATTTGCGGGCCGTAAATCGTGAGGAAGACCGCCCTGCGCCTAACTGCATCAGTGGGTTCCTCCATTTTGTTGGCCACGAAGTACTGGTCCAGGCGAGCTACAAAATCTGCCCAGTCCTCTCCCTCCACGAATCGCTCCAGAATTCCAATTGTGCTAATTTTTGCATGCGAAGCTTCTGAAGTTACCTCCTCGCCAAATAGGCTGAATACTGTAAACTAACACAGGTACAAACCTGGCTCTGCTTTATTAAGGCGCAAAGTGATTAATTACATGATGGCTTGCCTTTTATACCTGGGCCGCACACACGTGCGTACAGCCCAATGACCTCCGACTGTGGCGCCACCTGGTGGCTAGTAACCCCAAGCATACATACATGACAGATATAAGAGGATAAGCACTGATCCCTTAAACCCTCCTCCCCCGCCCCCCCTCCCACCCCGCACTAATCATGTCCCTCCAGACAGAGGCAGCTCCATGTGCAGTTATTTGTTTTCTCTAATTTGGCAAATTTTCAATCTACATCAGAAGCTCCCCTCTCTCCCTACTCCATGTCTTCCAACCTTGTGCGCCAATCTCCTGTGTGGCACTGTGCCAAAAGTTTTGCCAAAATATAAATAAATAATCTTGTCCCAATCATCAGTGAGGAGACATTTGAATATTGGGCGGAACTTTTAACTTGCTAGGGGGCATAAAATGGGCGGTTGTGGATTGGACACCCGCCTGATACACTCATCATGCAACTGCCCGATACACCCATCATACACCCGGAGATGAGGGAGTTGACTTATGAGCATTGGAGTTCAGAAGAATGAGAGGTGATATTATCGAAACATATAAGATAATGAAAGGGCTCGACAAGGTGGATGCAGAGAGGATATTTCCATTCATAGGGGAAACAAAAACTAGGGGACATAGGGCTAGAACCTCCACTTTTGAGCTTACCACACAAAAATGGGCGTTATATCCGGCGTGGGTGGTAAAAAATGGTTTTCAGATCACCGGCTTCTTGCCCATTTTCAAAACACCTAGTTTACATTTTTGAAAATGGGCGTTACGGTGAGCGATATCAAATGGGCAGTTGCGTTAAATTATTTTAACCTTCTACCATAAAGTGTGGCTGTCCTTAGCAACGGCATGGCAACTCTCGATTCCCGCAATTCAGGAGGTCAAGGGTCGGCATGACATGCGCAGAAGAGGAAACAGAGAGAGAGGGAGCTCAGAGGGACTGAAGGCGTGGCTGGGTGTGGTGTGGCTGCTTTGGGAGGAAGGGGGGAGACTTTAGAGCTTCACAGCAAGTAGGCAAACAAAAAGTAGCTGTTACCAGCCACATATTTGACCGAATTTGCCCTATAATGCAGGGGGAGGAGGAGGCATCAAAGCACACTGTGAGACTGACGTCGGAGAGAGCAGTGAGCTGGGAGAGAAGCACATTGGAGGCCGCAAAAGAGCCAGGAGGTTCTCGGACGAGGCAAATGCCTCCCTCCTGCAGGAGGTCAAGTTACGCTGGGGTGATTTGACACAGGGAGGGTGTGGGAAGCCCACCCCAAAGGTCTACCAGAAGATATGGACCGAGATAGCAGAGGGTGGTCTTGTCAGTGACCAATGAGGTGCATGAGAGCAACCAATGCCGCAAACGATGGAATGACCTTGTGGGATCTGCAGGAGTAAGTATTACATTGATTTACATGTACTTATGTATTTAGATAATTTGATTTGTAAGAGTCATGAGTGACTATCAGCAGATGTGAAGTCTTGCACTATTACCGGGAATGTTGTAGTCAAAGCCTGCGGTCACGGTGAACGTCTCTAGGTAAAGAATGATAATAATCATAATAATCATGATTACACCTGTCGGTTATGTGTTGCATCAGTGTCTGTGACAGTACCTAGCAATGATATCACGCAATGATCTCATGCCATGTCATCCTGTCACATTTTACAGAAGAAGCTATCGACAATGAGGTCCATGCAGAGGCGAACGGATGGGGGGCCATCAATCCCCAGCAACATCACTGACATGGAGGAGCGAGTGCTAGCACTCGTGGGGAAGCACTCCCAGACAGCCATGGACACATCTGCAGACCCTGAAGTGATGCCACCTGAGTAAAGCTTACATCATTGCGTGATGTAAATATAGAAAATAGGTGCAGGAGTAGGCCATTCGGCCCTTCGAGCCTGCACCGCCATTCAATGAGTTCATGGCTGAACATGCAACTTCAGTACCCCATTCCTGCTTTCTCACCATACCCCTTGATCCCCCTAGTAGTAAGGACTTCATCTAACTCCTTTTTGAATATATTTAGTGAATTGGCCTCAACAGCTTTCTGTGGTAGAGAATTCCACAGGTTCACCACTCTCTGAGTGAAGAAGTTTCTCCTCATCTCGGTCCTAAATGGCTTACCCCTTATCCTTAGACTGTGACCCCTGGTTCTGGACTTCCCCAACATTGGGAACATTCTTCCTGCATCTAACCTGTCCAAACCTGTCAGAATTTTAAACGTTTCTATGAGATCCCCTCTCATTCTTCTGAACTCCAGTGAATACAAGCCCAGTTGATCCAGTCTTTCTTGATATGTCAGTCCCGCTATCCCGGGAATCAGTCTGGTGAACCTTCGCTGCACTCCCTCAATAGCAAGAATGTCCTTCCTCAAGTTAGGAGACGAAATCTGTACACAATACTCCAGGTGTGGCCTCACCAAGGCCCTGTATAACAGTAGTAAGACCTCCCTGCCCCTGTACTCAAATCTCCTCGCTATGAAGGCCAACATGCCATTTGCTTTCTTAACCGCCTGCTGTACCTGCATGCCAACCTTCAATAACCTCACATTTATCCACATTATACTTCATCTGCCATGCATTTGCCCACTCACCTAACCTATCCAAGTCACTCTGCAGCCTCATAGCATCCTCCTCGCAGCTCACACTGCCATCCAACTTAGTGTCATCCGCAAAATAATACCCTCGTCTAAATCATTAATGTACAATGTAAACAGCTGGGGCCCCAGCACAGAACCTTGCGGTACCTCACTAGTCACTGCCTGCCATTCTGAAAAGTACCCATTTACTCCTACTCTTTGCTTCCTGTCTGCCAACCAGTTCTCAATCCACATCAGCACACTACCTCTAATCCCATGTGCTTTAACTTTGCACATTAATCTCTTGTGTGGGACCTTGTCGAAAGCCTTCTGAAAGTCCAAATACACCATATCAACTGGTTCTCCCTTGTCCACTCTACTGGAAACATCTTCAAACAATTTCAGAAGATTTGTCAAGCATGATTTCCCTTTCACAAATCCATGCTGATTTGGACCTATCATGTCACCTCTTTCCAAATCAATTTCTAAAGTCAATAGATGCCATACCAACTCATATCCGACCAATCATATATGATAGGTGATTTCTAAAAGTGTCACAGAAATAATACTGGCCTAATGAAAGTCATTGCAATCTACAAAGTGTTGATGGTCATGAAATGTGATGTCTGCGATGATTTTAAGAGCGGTGGTGCTTTTGTCGTGCATATGCTGTGTGTAACGCTGGACTCACCTTGTCACCCAAGCACCCCCTTCTCCTCTAACAACCTAATTTGTGTCTTGCAGCTCAGCCAGCAGCACAGCCCCAGGCAAGGCAATAGAGGCCAGAAGGTGGGGGCGCGGGGCAGAAGTCGGCGGACGATCCTACTAGAACTCTTTTTGGGGAGTACAAAATAACATTAGATCGAGTGCCCCCCGATCTGGGGGACACTCCAGACACTTATAACAGCCCTCTCTTTTTCTTTTCTTTTTTTTTTGTATTTTTGTAGGGGGTTTTTTTGTGTTTATTTTTAGGGCATTAAAATTCCACATTTGACAAGTGCCCCCTATAAAAGGGGAGAGGGACACTAAAAACCCAGCAATTAAAACAAATTAAATCTTAAAACATATAAAGTCAAATTAAAATTTGGTTGCCGGGGGTGACAATGCACTCCAGTCCCTCCAGCGCCCACCTCTCACGGAAGGCCACGAGCGTACCGGTGGACACCGCGTGCTCCATCTCCAAGGACACCCTGGCGCGGATTTACGCGCGGAAGAGAGGCAGGCAGTCAGGCTGAACGACCCCCTCGACCGCCCGCTGCCTGGACCGGCTGATGGCACCCTTGGCTGTGCCCAGGAGCAGTCCTACGAGAAGGCCCTCGTACCTACCCGTTCCCCTCCGCACAGGGTGCCCAAAGATCAGGAGTGTGGGACTGAAGTGCAACCAGAAATTGAGGAGCAGCCCCTTTAAATAATGAAATGGGCTGCAACCTCGCACACTCCATAAAAACATGGAACATGGACTCTTCCAGACCGCAGAAATTGCAGGCGGCCTGGGAGCCCGTGAACCGACTTAAAAATTTATTGCACGGGACTGCTCCATGCACCACCCTCCAGGCCAAGTCCCCGATAAATAGTGGGAGGACTCCCGCATAGAGTGCACTCCATCGGGGACCCCCGCCTCCTCCGGATGGCAAGATGGTACGCCATGGCGTGTCCGGACGGCAGACGAGGATGGCAAAGTTGAGAGTGTGCAGGAGCAGCCCATATAGGAAACCCCTCCGCGCAGAACTGAAAGGCACGGAGGGGATTTCCCCGAGGTGGCTCAAGCCCGAGGGAGGTTCCGGGGTTTGGCGCCGATGAGGAATTCCGTCCGGACGGGGGTCAATTCGGATGGGATCTCCCCACGTGCTTGAGCCTCCTCGATACACCTAACGGAGTCAGGGCCCAAAGCTGTTTTTAGCGACTCGATGGCATTGGCCGCGCGGCGGACGTCGGCCGAATTTAGGCGCCGTGCCAGCATGTCTGGCGCCATCCAGCCCGCTCCTCCGCCATCGAGCAGGTCCCTGACCCTGGTCACATCACCAGCCACAGCCCTCTCATCCGAACGATCCTACTACATCTGGTGCTGAGGAGCTCCAATTGTTGCCCGTCAATCCGCTGGGTCTGTTCTCGACGGATGAGAGCATGGACTTCGAAGAACTTGCATCGCCACGCTCCAGAACCCATTCCACCCCAAGGCCATCTATTGGTCCTTTGGTCATTCCCGCCTCCACTCTGGAGGTTCCAGCCCCAAGCATCTCTCCACAGGGCACCCCATTTGTCCCCAGGATGGCGCCTACCCCACGGAGACTTCATGGATGCGGCAGGTCTGTTCGACGAGTGTGACATGACAGCGGAGAGGTGTTACAGTGGTCCAGGAGAACTGTAGACATTGGTGACCAGCTCATCGAAGCTTTGGGGGGCATATCCCGACACTTGGCCACCATGTCTGAGTACATTCCACGCATTGCGGAGTCCCTGGATGCGATAGCCAGGAACACTGCTGCCACAGCCATCCCAGTGGTCCCAGAGCACGGCACTCCACCCCTAGGTTCCGCATCACTACTGCCAATGATAGATGCGAGCAAGGACCAAGATCCTGCTTCTGCATCAGAGAATGTTACCCCCTCGGCACCCCCAGCTCTCATACCCGTCCAACCAATGCACCTGCCTTCATCCCCCCCCAATAAGGCACGACCTGAGGAGCTCCTCGGCAAGGCACCGTGGAGCGAGGAGGGGAAGGGGTAGAGGTGGGGAGAAGGAAAGGGGGGAAGGAAAGTGAGGTGCATGTGTGCAGGTGATGGCTGTGTTATATCTCCATCTGGGTGTATGCAATTTGTTGCAATGTATGGGGGCTGGGGACCACGCTCCTGCTTTGCCTTTGTATTCTGTGTTGCTGGACATGTTGAACATGTGATTTATGTCAATGGTGGAAAAAGTGGGCTGTGGACGGGGGTTGGGTGTTATTGTCTGTGTTACTTATGACTTCAGACCAATGTTGGTATTAAACTTTTGTTATTGAACATAACCTTGTAGCGCATTGTCTCAGATAGCTGGGCCGTTGCACACTGGTGATTCCTTACCTTGAAAGGGTTAAATACAACTTTACATCAATCAACATAAACTTTAACTGGCAACAAGGTGATGGGCACCATTGATGTCTGAGCTGCACACACACAGCAGTGTGTCAGCGTTGTCACTCACATCAGCGCTCTTTCAGGCAGATCTTTCTGATATCAGCTCCTCACGTAAGAGTGGGATTTAACAAATGCCAGCCACACCACTGGCGTCCGTTCTGGTTAGTTCCACTTTTTGTGGGTGGTTTTTTGAGCGAGCGATATTGTGGCCGATATGTGCGCGAGGTGGTGAGATTGTCGGTGGACGATCTCCATGGCCGCTAGATTGGGTAAATATGCTCTTTATGACAAAAAACATTCGCCGGGCGTTATTATTGAATCTCGGCGTTAAGTCCGTGAGGAAAGTAACGCTGGCCGATAATATGGGTGATGTAATCGCCCATTCTGTTGATTCCATCCAAAAAAGTGGGCGGGTGGTAATATTTTTTCTCGCCGTTAAGCACATGGGGAAAATAACACTCGCGATAAGTCTCCTAAAAAGCCCGTCAGTTTCCATTTTGTGCCAAAATGGGCGTTATATGTCATTTCAGTGGTTAAATGGATGTTAAGTGGGCGTTAAGCAGGCAAAACAAGTGGAGGTTCTAGCCCATAGTCTTAGAATAAGGGGCTGCCCTTTTAAAACTGAGATGAGGAAGAATTTCTTCTCTCAGAGGGTTGTAAATCTGTGGAATTCTCTGCCCCAGAGAGCTGTGGAGGCTGGGTCATTGAATATATTTAAGGCAGAGATAGACAAGTTTTTTGAGTGATAAGGGAGTAAAGGGTTATGCGGAGCAGGCAGGGAAGTGGAGCTGAGTCCATGATCAGATCAGCCATGATCTTATTGAATGGCGGAGCAGGCTCGAGGGGCTAAATGGTCTACCGCTGCTCCTATTACTTATGTTCCTATAATGGAGGTTGTAAGGTTCATTAAATATTCTAGAGTTTCACTTGATTATCTTTGCAGTTGAGAGAGAATTTATTTTGAAACATTTCTTTCAAAAGGTTCATAAGTTTGGTAGGGTCCATGATTAGGCCAGTTATAGATAGCTCACAGAAAGAATGGATTTAATGGACTAAATGATCTTTACTTAATGTATATTTTTTATTTTCTTATGAATTGTCTTCCAAGAATCTAGGTTTTAGTGCTTAACTTATTGATTTACCGCAAATGCTCTCATAAACTAGCTTTGGTTCAGTACCACTTTCGGCTATCACTCAGTCTAGTTTTTGAGTCAGTCTTGTGTCCTCATTCTTATGAGCTGGTAATTTGCTTCCCTTGCTTTCTATCCCCAAAGAAATTAAAAAAGCAACTTAGATCAGAATGCCAACATGAGAAATTCTCATTTTTCAGCTTTCCTTTTTTTTTTACAAATAGGAGAACTGTCCCTTCAAACCACTTCTGTTGGATTGCCTCTGGCATTAAACCACTTGTGTGTCCATCTTCAGTGCTACTGAGGATAAAAAAAAATAATCAGTGGAACAGCAACTTCTTTACGTTGTTCCATTTAAGCTCCTCGTAATGTCACAAGCAGTTTTATAAATCTTATATACAGGTACCTTTATAAGATCACCTCTCGGATACCTCCTTTCCGAGCTGAAAAGCTCAAGGGGGTCACTTTCATGCGGTGTACGACTGGCGGTATTGCATCAGCCATGTATTTAACAGCCCACCCGATTTAACTTTCCATAGAGGAGGATTTCCTGGAGTGTATAAGGGATGGTTTTCGAGACCAATATGTTGAGGAACCAACTAGAGAGCAGGCCATCCTAGACTGGGTCTTGTGTAATGAGAGAGGATTAATTAGCAATCTTGTCGTGCGAGGCCCCTTGGGGAAGAGTGACCATAATATGGTAGAATTCTTTTTTAAGTTGGAGAGTGACACAGTTAATTCAGAGACTAGGGTCCTGAACTTAAAGAAAGGTAACTTCGATGGTATGAGATGTGAATTGGCTAGGATAGACTGGCGAATGATACTTAAAGGGTTGATTGTAGATAGGCAATGGCAGACATTTAAAGATCACATGGATGAACTTCAACAATTGTACATCCCTGTTTGGCGTAAAAAATAAAACGGGGAAGGTGGCTCAGCCGTGGCTTACAAGGGAAATTAGGGATAGTGTTAAATCCAAGAAGGAGGCATATAAATTGGCCAGAAAAAGCAGCAAACCTGAGGACTGGAAGAAATTTAGAATTCAGCAGAGGAGGACAAAGGTTTTAATTAGGAGGGGGAAAATAGAGTATGAGAGTAAGCTTGCAGGGAACATAAAAATTGACTGCAAAAGCTTCTATAGATATGTGAAGAGAAAAAGATTAGTGAAGATTAATGTAGGTCCCTTGCAATCAGAATCAGGTGAACTCATAATGGGGAACAAGGAAATGGCAGACCAATTGAACAAATACTTTGGTTCTGTCTTCACTAAGGAAGACACAAATAATCTCCTGAAAATACTTGGGGATTTAGACAAAGGAATTGAATGTAATATCTCCAAGTTTGCAAATGATACTAAGCTGGGTGGCAGTGTGGGCTGTGAGGAGGATGCTAAGAGGCTCCAGGGTGATTTGGACAGGTTAGGTGAGTGGGCAAATGCATGGCAGATGCAGCAATAATGTGGATAAATGTGAGGTTATCCACTTTGGTGGCAAAAACAGGAAGGCAGAATATTATCTGAATGGTGACAGATTAGTAAAAGGGGAGGTGCAACGAAACCTGGGTGTCATGGTACATCAGTCACTGAAAGTAGGCATACAGCTACAGCAGGTAGTAAAGAAAGCAAATGGCATGTTGGCCTTCATAGCGAGAGGATTTGAGTATAGGAGCAGGGAGGTCTTGCTGTAGTTGTACAGGGCCTTGGTGAAACCACACCTTGAGTATTGTATGCAGTTTTGGTCTCCTAATCTGAGGAAGGGCATTCTTGCTATTGAGAGAGTGCAGCGAAGGTTCACCATACTGATTCCCAGGATGGCAGGACTGACATATGAAGAAAGACTGGATCGACTAGGCTTATATTCACTGGTAATATGTCCTTACTATACAGTAAAAAATGCACACGAGGCCCATACTTGAGAGAAGGTCACTCTGTGACCAGTAACCTTTATTAGTCAGCACTGAAGTGAAGAAGATGGGTGGAGCCTCCCCTTTTATATCTGAAAGTCCAGGTTAGAAGTGTCTCCCACAAGTTCACCACCTAGTGGTCAGTGTTCTCACAGTGTACAACTTAGGTCAGTTTATACATGGGTTACAATGACAGTTGAATACATGACAACTGGAATTTAGAAGAATGAGAGGGGATCTCATAGAAGTATATAAAATTCTGACGGGATTGGGCAGGTTAGATGCAGGAAGAATGTTCCTGATGTTGGGGAAGTCCAGAACCAGGGGTCACAGTCTAAGGATAAGGGGTAAACCATCTAGGACTGAGATGAGGAGAAACTTTTTCACCCAAGAATTGTGAACCTGTGGAATTCTCTACCACAGAAAGTTGTTGAATCCAGTTCGTTGGATATATTCAAAAGGGATCAGGGGGTATGGAGAGAAGGCAGGAGTGGGGTACTGAAATTGCATGATCATATTGAATGGTGGTGCAGGCTCGAAGGGCCAAATGGCCTGCTCCTGCACCTATTTTCTATGTTGAAGTCTAAGTTTAACTTTAAAGAGTTTGGGGCAAGTGCGAAATGCTCTTCCTGGTCTAAGTTTCAGATCCTGTGTATTTTAATTGCCAGGTGTCATCTAAATGCTACCGGTCCACTTCCCATCTAGCAGGCATAGACATGGCCACCCATTCATTAACGGGTAAGTTGTGGGGAGGTGGTTTTGGGAGGATCTCGCAAGATGGAAGTGCGGAGAGTCTGGGGCAGAGGAGAACATGACCTTCAATGCGGGTCCCGAAAAGCTTCTCTGCTCCTGGCCCCACAAAATAAATATTTTGACTTACCTTGAGGGCCTCTTCGCCCTTCACACCAGCTGATCACCTGCTTCAGCCTTGTAACAAAGCCGCAACAGGTTCCCTGGTTGAAAAGCCTTTGGGGTCCTATTGATGTAATAGGACCCCGATTAATCCGAAGGGAGTTTCATCTGCCATCAAAGCAAGTGGTTATAATCGGAAATGTGAATAAATGGGGCTGGTGATGGAGCTGTTCCATTTTAACTGCTGGCCTGCTCTGTTCCAGTCCAGTGGGGAGAGTTAACCTTCCCCACCCCCACCCCCCACAATGATAGAAGAATTAGTCAGGATGTTTAATGAGCAGCCGATCCGCTACCACCAGTTTTACACCCCTGCCGCAGATCAGAGTATCTTCTATATTTCCTCATAACTCAGACTCCTGAAACTAGAGATCTGTCTTGTGGATCTTCACTGCACTGCTTCCAGCATTTGAATGTCTTCCTTAATACTCAACATGCAACTTTTTTCACTTCTCCCCTTTAATTTATGCATTACATTCGGCCCAACTAGTCTGTTCGGGTGTTTATACGCCTCACGAATCTCCTCACATTTCATCTGCCTCATAGAATCATAGAAATTTACAGCACGGAAGGAGACTATTCGGCTCATCGTGTTCGTGCCGGCCGACCAAGAGCTATCCAGCTTAATCCTATTTTCCAGCTCTTGATCCGTAGCCCTGTAGATTATGGCACTTTAAGTGCACATCCAATTATTTTTTAAATGTGGTGAGGCTTTCTGCCTCTGCCACCCTTTCAGGCAGTGAGTTCCAGACCCCTGGGTGAAGAAATTTTGCCTCATATCGCCTCTAAACCTCCCCCAAATTACTTTAAATCTATGTCCCCTGGTTGTTGAGCCCTCTGTCAAGGGAAACAAATCCTTCCTATCCACTCTATCCAGGCCCCTCATAATTTTATACAGCTCAATCAGATCTCCCCTCAGCCTCCTCTGTTCCAAAGAAAACAGACCCAGTATTTGCAATCTTTCTTCATAGCCAAAATTCTCCAGTCCAGGCAACATTCTTGTAAATCTCCTCTGCACCCTTTCCGGTGCAATCACATCTTTCCTGTAATGTGGTGACCAGAACTGCATGCAGTACTCCAGCTGTGGCCTAACCAGTGTTTTATACAGTTTGAGCATAATGTCCTTGTTCTTGTATTTTATGCCTCAACTTATAAAGGCAAGTATTCCATATGCCTTCTTAACCACCTTATCTACCTGGCCTGCTACCCTTCAGCGATCTGTGGACATGCACTCCAAGGTCCCTTTGTTCCTCTACACTTTTTGGTTTGCAACTTTCTTCTTCATTATCAACCACACAACTTTTCAGCATATCTTTTAATTCCCTTTTCTCTGATGTACTCATCTAGTGCCCTCTTGAAATAATCAAAGCTTTTTTGCCTCAACCATTTCCTGTGGTAGCGAGTTCCACATCCTAACCACTCTGAGTAAAGAAATTTCTCCTTATTTCCCCATTGGACTTATTGGTAACTATGTTGTATATATGGCCCCTAATTTTGGATTCTCCCCCAAGTAGAAACATTGTCTACACATCTACAAAAGCAAAATACTGCAGATGCTGGAATCTGAAATAAAAACAGAAAATGCTGGAAGTGTCAGCGGGTCAGGCAGCATCTGTGGAGAGAAACAGAGTTAACGTGTCAGGTCGATGACCCTCCATCAGAACTGGCAAAAATGCAAAGGGCACTGAAAGGGGGGGAGGAGGAAAGAACAAAAGGGAAGATTTGTGATTGGGTGGAAGGCAGGAGAGATTTGAGAGACAAAAGGGATGAAGGGCCAAATTGAGATGGTAATGGCACAAGTTAGGAAACAAAAGATGAGTCTAGATCGGGTGTGAAAGGCAGAATAATTACCAGCTGCCATGGGAAGCAGAGAGAAAAAAATAACTAAAAAGGGCAGGGGGAGTGGTTAAAAAAAAAAGGGGGAAGGGGTGGGGCGGCAGTAAAAATCCCGGAAATAGGGAGCGCGTCAGGAACCTGCTGTCTTCTTGGCCCCTCGCACATTTAACTTGGGCGGCTTTGAAGGCGCGACAGATCCAATCGGCAGAGGCGGACGACCTCATTGAAATAATTAAATGCTTGGTGAGAGACCCTTAACAGTGAATTTAATGGCAGCTTTTGAGTTTTACTGCAGGAGCACGGGATTCACAGAGGTCGGGTACCTCACCTGCAAAGGAGAGGCGGAAGGTCAGTGGCCATTGGCGATTCAATGACAGCTGGGAAAAAGCACATAATTACTCCAACATTACACCTCATTGCTTGTCTCATGGAAAGGCTCTTGCTCACTCCATTGTGTCCACAAATTTCGGTGTCAGCAAGGTTTTGAAACCCTGGAAGCGAATCTCACCACATTGCTACTCACTATCACAATATTGAGGAATTGGCTCTCTCATCTCCACTTTACCCGCCATTTACTGCATCAGCACGGGTGTCACTTATACTGTTTCACCTTGGTCCTCAGAATCGGACCAGGATGGGCCCCACCACCAACTGCACTAGCAGCAGCAGCAGCAACCACAACAACAACCATCTCCTCAATGACCCGACTCCACAGGAGGCAGGGGGACACCACAGGGCTGCAGCGCACCAGTGGCAATACCCACAACACAGGGTATATAGACAGAGGATGAGCTTCCTGGACATGACTGAGCAGCAGTGCTTCAGGAGGCTCAGGCTATCGCGCCAGGTCATCGCAGACATTTGTAACCTGCTGGAACAAGACCTGCAGCCCAGAGGTCCTGAAGGACACTCCTTACCAGTGGCTGTCAAAGTCACCACTTCTTCGCCTCAGGTTCCTCCCAGGGATCTGCAGCAGACATTTCTGGGGCCTTGCAGTTGACTGCCCACAGATGCATCACACATTTCACAAGTCAACCAATTATATCAAATTTGCCACTGATGAAGCCAGTATTACTGAGCGGGTGCTCAGCTTTGCCGCTCTGGCTGACTTCCCACAGGTGCAGGGCATCATCGACTGCACACATGGAGTAAAAATAAAACGGGGAAGGTGGCTCAACCGTGGCTAACAAGGGAAATTAAGGATAGTGTTAAATCCAAGGAAGATGCATACAAATTAGCCAGAAAAAGCAGCAAACTGGAGGACTGGGAGAAATTTAGAATTCAGCAGAGGTGGACAAAGGGTTTAATTAAGAGGGGGAAAATAGAGTACGAGAGGAAGCTTGCTGGAAACATAGAAACTGACTGCCGAAGCTTCTATAATCCTTTGGGAGCACAGGTATTTAAGAAGGCTTCACAGGTTGAAGAGGCACTCTGGAGACCTGCAATAAAAGACTAAGATCGCACTTTATTTTGAGCTCACAGTGTTCAGTCTGACTCTTTCTCCATACACAACAACTGGCGACGAAATACAGATAGCGAACCCAAAGATGCAGAGAACAGTGGGCATCCTGGGCAAATTCTCGGAGGGAGATGAATGTGAAACTTTTGTGGAGCGACTCGACTAATATTTTGTGGCTAACGAGTTAGATGAGGAAGAGAGCGCAGCCAAATGAAGGTCGATCCTCCTCACCATCTGTGGGGCACCAACGTATGGCCTCATGAAGAATCTGCTCTCTCCAGCAAAACCCACGGAGAAATCGTACGACGATTTGTGCACACTGGTCTGAAAGCATTTGAACCCGAAGGAAAGCATTCTGATGGCGAAGTACCGGTTCTACACCTACAAAAGGTCAGGAGGTCAGGAAATGGTGAGTTATGTCGCTGAGCTAAGATGCCTTGCAGGACATTGCGAACTTGGAGCACATGCTCAGAGACTTTTTCATCCTTGGCATTGGCCACAAAACCATACTTTGCAAACTTTTGACTGTAGAGACCCCAACCTTGAGTAAGGCCATAGCGATAGCCCAGGCGTTCATTGTCACCAGCGACAATACGAAGCAAACCTCTCAGCACACAAGTACTGCTACAAGTACTGTGAACAAAGTGATGTTGTTTTTGAATCGTAACGTACAGGGCAGGTCAAACATACCTGCAGCTGCATGTCTGCAGATGACTCAGAGTCCACCATCAAGGGTGATGAATGCAAGGCCATTAACACCTTGTTGGCGCTGCGGGGGTGATCATCGTTTCCATTCATGCCGATTCAAAGAGTACATTTGCAAGGGCTGTGGAACAATGGGACACCTCCAACGAGTGTGCAGACAAGCTGCTAAGTCTGTTAAACCTGCAAACCACCATGTTGCAGAGGAGGACAGATCCATGGAGGATCATGACGAACCAGAGCCTCAGATAGAGGAAGCAGAGGTACACGGGGTGCACACATTCACCATGAATTGTCCCCCGATAATGCTGAATGTTGAACTAAATGGACTCCCGGTGTCAATGGAGCTGGACATGGGTACTAGTCAGTCCATCATGGGCAAAAAGACTTTCCAAAGGTTGTGGTGCAACAAGGCCTCAAGGCCAGTCTTAAGTCCAGTTCGCACGAAACTAAGAACTTACACTAAAGAACTGATTCCTGTAATCGGCAGTGCTACTGTAAAGGTCTCCTACGATGGAGCGGTGCACAAGCTACCACTCTGGGTGGTACTGGGCGATGGTCCCACGCTGCTCGGCAGGAGCTGGCTGGGAAAGATCCGCTGGAACTGGGACAACGTCCGAGCGCTATCGCCCACTGACGACGCATCGTGTGCCCAGGTCTTAAACAAATTTCCTTCGCTGTTCGAACCAGGCATCGGGAAATTCCAAGGAGCAAAAGTGCAGATCCACCTAATTCCGGGGGCGCGACCCATCCATCATAAGGCGAGAGCAGTACCGTCCATGATGAGAGAAAGGGTAGAGATCGAGCTAGACCGGCTGCAAAGAGAGGGCATCATTTCACAGATCGAGTTCAGCGAGTGGGTCAGTCCTACTGTCCCAGTCCTTAAGGGAGACGGCACCATCAGAATCTGTGGCGATTACAAAGTAACTATCAATCGTTTCTCCCTGCAGGACTAATACCCCCGACCAAAGGCCGACAACCTCTTTGCATCGCTGGCGGGACGAAAGACGTTAACAAAGCTGGATCTGACTTCAGCCTACATGACGCAGGAACTGGAGGAAACATCGAAGGCCCTCACCTGCATCAACATGCACAAAGGTCTTTTTGTTTATAACAGATGCCCTTTTGGAATCTGATCAGCGGCGGATATTCCAGAGAAACATGGAAAGTTTACTGAAGTCGGTCCCGCACACCGTGGTCTTCCAGGATGACATCTTGGTCACAGGTCGGAACACAGTTGAGCACCTACAGAAACTGGAGGAGGTTCTTAGTCGACTCAACCGCGTGAGGCTCAGGTTAAAATGCTCGAAGTGCGTTTTCCTGGTGCCTGAAGTAGTGTTCTTGGGAAGGAGGATTGCGGCAGATGACATCAGGCCCACTAACGCGAAGATGGAGGCAATTGCGAATGCACCGAGGCCACAGAACGTGACGGAGCTGCGGTCGTTTCTGGGAATCTTGAACTACTTTGGTAACTTCTTAGCGGGTCTCAGCACACTGCTAAAACCACTACATGTCTTACTATGGAAAGGGGACGAATGGGTTTGGGGCAAAAGCCAAGAAAATGCCTTTGTAAAAGCGAAAAAATTGTTATGCTCAAACAAATTGTTTGTGTTGTATGATCCATGTAAGCGTTTGGTACTAGCATGTGATGCTTCGTCATATGGCGTTGGCTGTGTATTGCAACAAGCTGATGATTTCGGGAAACTGCAAACGGTTGCTTATGCATCCAGGAGTCTGTCTAAGGCTGAGAGAGCCTACAGCATGATTGAAAAAGAAGCATTAGCGTGTGTCTATGGGGTAAAGAAAATGCATCACTACCTGTTTGGGCTAAAATTTGAATTGGAAACTGACCATAAGCCACTTATATCCCTGTTTTCCGAGAGTAAAGGGATAAATACCAAAGCATCGGCCCGCATCCAGAGATGGCCGCTCATATTGTCCGCATACAACTATGCCATCCCCACAGGCCAGGCTCTCAGTAGGCGGACATTGCCCACCACGGGGGTGGAAATGGCGCAGCCCGCAGATGTAGTCATGGTTATGGAAGCATTTGAGAGTGAGCAATCACCCGTCACTGCCCGGCAGATCAAAACCTGGACAAGCCAGGACCCCTTATTATCTCTAGTCAAAAGCTGTGTGCTTCACGGGAGTTGGTCCAGTGTCCCAATGGAAATGCAGGAAGAGATAAAGCTGTTCCATTGGCGCAAAGATGAAATGTCCATACAGGCAGACTGCCTTCTGTGGGGCAATCGAGTAGTGGTCCCCAAGAAGGGCAGAGACACCTTCATCAATGACTTCCACAGTACCCACCCAGGCATCGTAATGATGAAAGTGATAGCCAGATCCCACGGGTGGTGGCTCGGTATCGATGCGGACTTGTTCACAGATGTAATACATGCTCGCACTTAAGCAATGCACCCAGGGAGGCGCCGTTAAGTTTATGGTCTTGGCCCTCCAAACCGTGGTCGAGAGTGCACTTCGACTATGCAGGCCCGTTCTTGGGCAAAATGTTCGTTGTGGTTGTAGACGTGTACTCCAAGTGGAGTGAATGTGAGATAATGTCAGCTAGCACGTCCGCTGCCACTACTGAAAGCCTGCGGGCCATGTTTGCCACTCACGGCTTACCCAATGTCCTGGTGAGCGACAACGGGCCATGTTTTACCAGCGCTGAGTTCAAAGAATTCATGATCCGTAACGGGATCAAACATGTCACATCTGCCCCGTTTAAACCAGCGTCCAATGGTCAGGCAGAGAGAGCAGTGCAAACCATCAAGCAAGGCTTGAAGAGGGTAACTGAAGGCTCACTGTAGACTCACCTATCCCGAGTACTGCTTAGCTACCGCACGAGACCCCACTCACTCACTGGGATCCCACCTGCTGAACTGCTCATGAAAAGCGCACTTAAGACAAAACTCTCGTTAGACCTGATCTACATGAACAGGTAGAGAGCAGGCGGCTTCAAGAAAGTGCATACCATGATAGCGCAAATGTGTCACGCGAGATTGAAATCAATGATCCTGTATTTGTATTAAATTATGGACAAGGTCCCAAGTGGCTTCCCGGCACTGTTGTGGCCAAAGAGAGGAGCAGGGTGTTTTGGGAGCACAGGTATTTAAGGAGGCTTCACAGGTTGGAGAGGCACTCTGGAGACCTGCAATAAAAGACTACGGTCACACTTTACTTTGAGCTCACAGTGTTCAGTCTGACTCTTTCTCCATACACACAAGAACATAAGAATTAAGAACAGGAGTAGGCCATCTAGCCCCTCGAGCCTGCTCCGCCATTCAACAAGATCATGGCTGATCTGGCCGTGGACTCGGCTCCACTTACCCGCCCGCTCCCCATAACCCTTAATTCCCTTATTGCTTAAAAATCTATCTATCTTTGACTTGAAAACATTCAATGAGCCAGCCTCAACTGCTTCCTTGGGCAGAGAATTCCACAGATTCACAACCCTCTGGGAGAAGAAATTATTTCTCAACTCGGTTTTAAATTGGTTCCTCTGTATTTTGAGGCTGTGCCCCCTAGTTCTAGTCTCACCGACCAGTGGAAACAACCTCTCTGCCTCTATCTTGTCTATCCCTTTCATTATTTTAAATGTTTCTATAAGATCACCCCTCATCCTTCTGAACTCCAACGAGTAAAGACCCAGTCTACTCAATCTATCATCATAAGGTAGCCCCCTCATCTCCGGAATCATCCTAGTGAATCGTCTCTGTACCCCCTCCAAAGCCAGTATATCCTTCCTTAAGTAAGGTGACCAAAACTGCACGCAGTACTCCAGGTGCGGCCTCACCAATAGCCTGTACAGTTGCAGCAGGACCTCACTGCTTTTGTACTCCATCCCTCTCGCAATGAAGGCCAACATTCCATTCGCCTTCCTGATTACCTGCTGCACCTGCAAACTAACTTTTTGGGTTTCATACACAAGGCCAGCGAGGCAGTGGATCTGCTCGCGGCCGCCGCCGAGACCATCCTCATTCCTGCAAAGGAACTCCGGGACTTTTTGGCCCAGAGCCGGGGTTGCTGCAACCAAGCCCGACTGGCCCTGGAAAAATGGTCCGAGCCAGAGCTGATCAAGGGGTCCGTCCGCGCCGCCGTTAAAACCTTGGCCGCGGGCGGGCCCTTGACAAAGGCGCAACACCTTGAGCTGCGCGAGCTCGAGGGACTCCTCGCTGGGCTGCGGAGGGAGCGGAGTTCAACAAAAGACTCCGCTCCCTCCCCCACAATAGGTTAAGGTAGAGGTTGCACTATGCTTTTGCCATGAAGATAACCGTAGCCAGCCTCAACATCAACGGCGGCAGAGGGGCACGCCGTAGATTTGACAATTTTTCACTCCTGCGGGAGGGGAAATATGCGGTGTGCTTCCTGCAAGAAACCCACACCGTTCCGGGAGACGAAGCCACGTGGCTCCTGGAATGGCAAGGAGAGGTCCGCATGAGCCACCTCACCGCCATTTCTAGTGGGGTGGCCATCTTGCTGGGCCCGCATTTTCAGCCGGAGATCTTGGGGGTCGAGGAGCCCGTGCCAGGCCGCTTGCTGCACGTAACGGTTCGCCTGGGGGACGTGCCGCTCCATCTCGTGAACGTGTACGCCCCTCAGCCCGGCCCGCAGCAAACGCGCTTCTTTGAAGAGGTGTCCGCTCTTCTTGGCTCCGTCGACGTCGGCGACTGCATTGTCCTCGGGGGGGATTTTAACTGCACCCTCGAGGCGAGGGACCGCTCCGGTGCCCCGCAGTGCATGACGGCGATGGAGAAGTTGAGGGACCTGGTCGGGTCCTTCGACTTGGTGGACGTCTGGCGAAATCTCCACCCCGACTCCAGCGCCTTTACTTGGGTGAGGCCTGGAGTTGGATGGTCTAGAGTCGACCGCCTTTACATGTCTCGGGCGTACGTTTCCTGCGTCCCGGCGGCCTCCATGCGGCCGGTGCTGTGTTCGGACCACCACCTGGTGTGGGCGGAGCTCGCTTCGCTCTGCGCGAGGACGGGGTCCGCGTACTGGCACTTTAACAACCGGCTGCTGGAGGACGTGCGGTTCCAGGACTCGTTCCGTCGATTCTGGTCCGACTGGAGAAGGAAGCAGGGGGGCTTCCCCTCCTTGAGGCTATGGTGGGACGTGGGCAAGGCTCACGTCCGCGTCTTCTGTCAAGAGTACGCGAGGGGGTCGACCAAGAAGCGGGCGGCCAGAGTCGGGCGCCTAGAAAAAGAGGTGCTCGACCTGGAAGCCCGTCTCGGTCAAGTCGTCCAGGACCCGGCCCTGCGGACGGTGTACGAAGCGAAGAAGGCCGCGCTGAAGGACCTGCAGCTCGTCGGGTCCCGAGGCGCGTTCGTGAGGTCGCGGATCCGGTTCCTGCGGGATCTGGACCGCAGCTCCCCCTTCTTCTACTCGCTGGAAAAAAGGCAGAGTGTCCGTTAGCAGCTCTTGACGCTGCTGGCCGACGACGGCTCTCTCGTCTCGGATCCGGAGGGCGTCAACAACAGGGCCCGTGAATATTACGGGGCTCTGTTCTCTCCGGATCCGTCCAGCGAGGAAGCGCGTAGAGTTTTGTGGGAGGACCTGCCGAAGGTCAGCCCGGAGGGCGCCGAAAATCTGGAAGCTCCGCTAAGCCTGGCGGAGCTGACCGGTGCCCTCGACCGGCTCTCGAGGGGAAAATCCCCGGGGCTGGACGGGCTGACCGTGGAGTTCCACAGGGCGTTCTGGGACGTTCTGGGGGGCGACTACGCGCGGGTCCTGGGGGAAAGTCTGGCGACCGGGGAGATGCCCCTCTCTTGGCGCAGGGCAGTCATCGTCCTGCTGCCTAAGAAGGGCGATCTCCGCCTCCTTAAGAACTGGCGCCCGGTCTCCCTCCTCAGCACGGACTACAAAATCTTCGCCAGGGCGATGTCTGCTCGCCTTGGTGCCGTGCTGGACCACATGATCCACCCCGACCAGTCCTACACGGTCCCGGGCCGGACAATCCACGATAACATCCATCTGGTCCGGGACCTCATCCATTGTTCCCAGGAGGCTGGTCTGTCGGTCGCCTTCCTATCCCTCGACCAAGAGAAGGCGTTTGACAGGGTGGATCACGACTATCTGCTCGGAACTCTGCGCGCTTTCGGGTTCGGGACGCATTTCGTCGCCCGGATCCGACTTTTGTACGCCGCCGCGGAGTGTCTGATTAAGGTTAACGGGTCCTTGACGGCGCCCCTTCGCTTTAGGAGAGGGGTGCGCCAGGGATGCCCCATGTCCGGCCAGTTATACGCCGTTTGCGTGGAGCCTTTCCTGCGCCTCTTGCGGACGAGGTTGACGGGACTGGCTCTGCAAGGGCCGAGCGTGGAGGTCGTCCTCTCGGCTTACGCCGATGACGTGCTCCTCGTGTTAGAGGATCCCGCTGACCTGTGGAGGATGCATGAGTGCCAGGAGATTTACTCGGCCGCGTCCTCCGCCAGGATCAACTGGGAGAAATGTTCCGGACTCCTGGTGGGTCAGTGGCGGGTGGACTCCCTGCCGGAGGAGCTCAGGCCTTTTGCCTGGAGCACGACCCATCTCCTCTATCTGGGAGTCTACCTTAGCCCCGACGAGGGAGCCTGGCCGGCGAACTGGCAGGAGCTGGAGGCCAAGGTCACCGCTCGCCTAGGGCGCTGGACAGGACTGCTCCGAGTGCTGTCCTATAGGGGTCGAGCGCTAGTCATAAACCAGCTGGTGGCCGCAATGTTGTGGTACCGGCTGGTCACTTTGACCCCTCCCCCTGCGTTTGTCGCCAAGATACAGAAGAAGCTGGTGGACTTCTTCTGGAACAACAGGAAGCACTGGGTCTCTGCCGCGGTCTTGAGGCTCCCGCTTGAGGAGGGCGGTCAGTCGTTGGTGTGCGTCAGCGCCCAGCTCGCGACTTTCCGTCTTCAGACCCTGCAGAGATACCTTTACGTCGAGCCCCCTCCTAGGTGGTGCGCTCTGGCGAGGTATTTCTTCTGCCAGCAGCGCGACCTCAATTATGACACGCAGCTCCTGTTTGTGAACTTGGGGGGTGCCAGGACCGCCCTCCGGGAGCTGCCTGTCTTTTACAGGGAACTCATCAGGGTCTGGAACAAAGTCTCCACCAAGCGCAGCTCTCCGCCGGCTGGAGTGGCGGCCGTCCTGCAGGAACCGCTGCTCGGGAATCCGTACCTCCACGGCCGAGGTTTTATGTGGCGGTCGGAAGAGAGGGCTGTGGCTGGTGAGGTAACCAGGGTCAGGGACCTGCTCGATGGCGGAGGAGCGGGCTGGATGGCGCCAGACACGCTGGCGCGGCGCCTAAATTCTGCCAACGTCCGCCATGCGGCCGATGCCATCGAGTCGCTAAAAACAGCTCTGGGCCCTGACTCCATTAGGTGCATCGAGGAGGCTCAAGCACGTGGGGAGATCCCGTCCGAACTGACCCCCGTCCGGACGGAATTCCTCATCGGCGCCAAACCCCGGAACCTCCCTCGGGGGCCGGCGCCTCACAACTTGAGCCGCCTCGGGGAAATCCCCTCCGTGCCTTTCAGTTCCGCGCGGAGGGGTTTCCTGTACGGGCTGCTCCTGCACACCCTCAACTTTGCCATCCTCGCCGACCGTCCGGACACGCCATGGCACACCATCTTGCCGCCCGGAGGAGGCGGACGTACCGGTGGACACCGCGTGCTCCATCTCCAAGGACACCCTGGACCGGATGTAAGAGCGGAAGAGAGGCAGGCAGTCAGGTTGAACGACCCCCTCGACCGCCCGCTGCCTGGACCGGCTGATGGCACCCTTGGCCGTGCCCAGGAGCAGTCCTACGAGGAGGCCTTCGGACCTACCCGCTCCCCTCCACACAGGGTGCCCAAAGATCAGGAGAGTGGGACTGAAGTGCAGCCAGAATTTCAGGAGCAGCCCCTTCAAATAATAAAACAGGGGCTGCAACCTCGTGCATTCCATAAAAACATGGAACACGGACTCTTCCAGACCGCAGAAATTGCAGGCGGCCTGGGAGTCCGTGAACCGGCTTAAAAATTTGTTGCATGGCACTGCTCCGTGCACCACCCTCCAGGCCAAGTCCCCGATGAATAGTGGGAGGACCCCTGCGTAGAGTGCCCTCCACGAGAGGTGGGCACCGGAGGGACTGGAGTGCATCATCACGCCCGGCAACCAAATTTTAACTTCATTTTACGTTTTAAAGTTTAATTTGTTTTAATTGCCGGTGCTTTTAGTGTCCCCCTCCCCTTTTATAGGGGGCACTGGAAAAAATTTGATTTTAGCGCCCCAAAAAAAAACCAAAAAAAAAGAGAAGGAAAAAAAAAAGGGGCCTTGAAAATGTCTGCTGTGTCACCCAGGCGGGTGGCACGGTTTAATGTTTATGTTTATTTTCAGGTAAACTCAAAAGAGTTTCATGCACAAGGACCCCCAGGTCCCTCTGCACTGCAGCATGTTGTAATTTCTCCCTATTCAAATAATGTTCCCTTTTACTGTTTTTTTTTCCAAGGTGAATGACCTCACACTTTCCGACATTGTATTCCATCTGCCAAACCTTAGCCCATTTGCTTAACCTATCTAAATCTCTTTGCAGCCTCTCTGTGTCCTCTACATAACCCGCTTTCCCACTAATGTGTCCTCTGCACAACAACAATGACCAAGCCATTCTTCTCACCCCAAGCTCGAGGTTAAGTAATGTGTCACCATTCACACCAAGTGACAAAGCCTTTTCCAAGGTTTGACGAAAAAATGGACAAGACCTGAAAGTAGTGCAAACAAAATCATTTATGTGGGTCTTCAAAATAACTGAAACATAGCACTGACATATTTGATACACCCATGTGCATACCCTTGTGCATCTACTTTTGTGTCATTTTTCTTTTCCAACTGCTTCTACGCGGTGCAACCCCTGTGGCTTCAGCAGAGGTAGTTATACTTCCCTGCTGCGACTTGTCTGACACTTTTGGCGATATCCTCTGGATTTTGGAGCCTGTGAGGGCCCCGCCAAAGTTTGCTCCTCCTGCCACTGTGCAGGGGCAGACTCGGCCATCGGGATCCGAGGCAGCATGTGGGGCTCTGACTGAGGGAGAGGCAATGGGGGAGAAGTGGGAGCGCTTTAAGAACAGCCTCCGCTTCCATGGCCCCTCTCACCATCATCCAGCCGCACTTCCCTGCTAGCAAGGAGCCGGTGAGCACCTTGCTGCACAGCAGTGAGGCGATGAAGGCCCCAAGTCTACGTTTACATCCCTCCTTGAGAGGAGGTCTATGAGCGCCTGCCATCTGTTGTCCAAACTAGCCTGTGCTCATGTGAGGGGTGCATTTGCTGCTCCAAGCAGGTGACCATCTTTTCCATGGAAGTGCACATCGTCACTATCGCCTGCGACATGATAGTGCTCATGTTGGAGATGGACTCTGCCATTCTCTGAACATTTGCAAACATCACGGCTGCTAAAGATGCCAGAGCCTCCTACAATTGTTGCTTCCCCTCCAGGATCACCCTTTTTCTCAATGGCCCCGAGACTCAGCATCTGCATGGAGCACAACAGAGCTTGGAGTGTCCTGCGCCCTCCGGCGAGGTGTCTCCACTGCTGTCCCTGTCAACACCACCTGCTCTTGCTCACTTGTGAATTGTGAGACACCAGGTGACAATTCTACTCTATAACGTGAAGAACCCACTGAGGTGTGTGTATCTGCATTGGTGCTGGCTGTGCTTGGGTCTGCTGGCGGTGTACCCTCAGTGGCTGGAGGTTCCTATGAGGAGTAATTTTCCTCCTCTGGCTGGACAGTGGCGGGGGGGCGGCGGGTGGGGGTGCAGCGGGTGGGGGTGCAGTTGATGGACCTGTGATAGAGTAAAGAGATGAATTAGAACTGTTATAATGAGAATGGGTAACGGTACCATTATGCACATGATGGCATTTCACTGGCTGCTGACATGTCACCATATGAGTGACTGTTGCATGCCATGTGGCTTTGTGAGATGTGATTCTGTCAGCAGGTTGCTGGGATGTCCCCCTCTCTCCATCTCCCACTGCCGGCATCTCTCGAATTCCCAAGATCTCCAGAGCCCCCTCCTCTGCTGCTGTTAGTTGGGTGAAGACTGGAGGGCCACCTCTGATTCTCTTCTCTCCCACGTGTTCTGAGCTCTTTACTTCTGCAAGGATGGAAAGAAGAACAGTTCAAGTGAGAGTGATGGAATGAGTGTAAGGAATGGATGGCTTACATTTGTAGAGGGTAACTATGAGGGAGTGGCGTGCCAATGCCAAATGGCCTCCTCCTGTGGTGTTACTTGTTATGATTGCATTAGGAGGAGGGTGAGGCGTGGTTAGTTAGATGGGGATGTGAGTATGTAGATAGGGAGAGAAGGATGGGTGGATCTGGAAGGTACATTAGTGTGAGGAATGATGTGAAGAAGTAGGCTTGGGAAGGCAGATTGATGGAGATGTGTTGACAGAGACATCAAGATGAAGGTGAGTGTGGCATTGCACTCACTTTTCCTGACCTCATGAGATCATTGAATCTTTTCCTGGATCCAGGTCCTCCTCACAACCTCCCTGCTGCTGACCTCCTCTACTATTTCCAGCCAGGCCCTTTTGGTCTCGGTGGGGTGGGGGGGGTGGGGGGCGGGGGTCTCTTGCGTCCATTTACTGGGAAGAGGACCTCCCTGCGAGCTCATACTGCCACCACCAGAATATGCAGCAAGGCATCTTTAAAGTGGGATGCAGCCCCTCTCCCTTTGGATATTTATAGTTTTCACTTTGCACAATAACTCCAACCTTTCCAATGCTCCTTTCACACTCCTTAACCAACCTTCAAATGAGTTGTGTGCAAGGCTGCTTTAAATATGGGTGCTGGAAATGAATCATCGATGATGTCATCTGCCCCGCACCATTTAATAGGGCTGGGAAATGCGCATGCCTGGTTTAATGGGAGCCATTATGCTTAAGTCGCTCTGAAGAGCGGCCTGAGCAAGACATCACGTTACCGACCCACTACGCAGCCCTTACGCACCCGACCCGACTCAGAAATAAAAATAACGGCCTATATCTTTAGTCATCCAGGAAGTTCTAGCTTTGGATGCCCTTCCTTTCCCCCTCATGGGAATGTGTCCAGTCTGTACCTGAACTCGCTCCTCTTTAAAGGCCTCCCTTTCCTCATTTACTGTTTTACCTGCCAATCTTTGATTCCAAACCACCTGGGCCAGATCCCTTTCAACTCACTGAAATTAACCCTCTTCCAGTTGAATATTTTCACATTTGATTTCGCTTGTCCTTGTCCATAATTACTTTAATGATATTGTGATCAGTGTTTCCAAAATTTTTCTCCACTGAAATATGCTCTCCACTTGTCCCACTTCATTCCCCATGAAGTATGTTTGTTATCTATTTGTACTTCCTATATGCTATATTTTATACTTCTCTGCATTCAACTTCATTCTGCCATTGCTTGGTCCACTGTTTAACTCATTCATAATCTCTGGGCTTGTCTCCTTTGATTGCACTGCCCCTCTTAGTTTAGTATTGGGTAATTTAACCAATTTACATTGAGTTTCAGAACCCAAGTCATTGATGTAGATTAAATGGTATGGAAAAGGTTAGTCCTTAATACTACTTTAAATTAAACCGCGTGAGTAGGACAAGGGACACAGGCTCAAACTAGTAAATGGTGCCATTAGGACAAATATCAGGAAATTCTTCTTCACACAGATAGTAATCAACACTTGGGGGTGGAAATTCAGTTATCTAGCACCTCAGTTAGTGGCCAGAAGGGACGTTAAAGCGAGCGCAAGAACTTAGCAGCCGGGTGCACAGCTTTTCGCGCCCAGCCTGAAAATTCAGTTGAGGGCTAATGGGGGCGTGAACAGCTAGCACCTGGCTGCTGACTGTCAGTCCGATCATGATGTCAGTCGAATGCAATGACCGCGCTAGTGCCCCGCCTCATTTAGCGACCGCCACTAATCACATCTGAAAAAAAAGTCGGTACTACCTTCCACAGTCGTTATCTGGTGGCTACTTAAAAGGATGAGGAAGCGTTTCCCACAGAAGTCACATTCAGTGCAATGTTTACACAGAGCACGGTGCGTGAGCCTCCGAGTTTGCAGCAGCAAACACACATAACAGTACAGCTTGAAAACAAATGATTTTGAAAACTTTAATGGGTGCATTACTATGCCACGCCTTTAAGACTCGGCTTTTCCCGGGATTTCAAATCGGACTTCGGAGCATGCGCAATGAATTCCAGAATTTAACACGAGCATTTTCGTTTGCACCCCCCAGGATAAGTGTGTAACGGCTGATTATGCTCCCCTGTCAGCTCTTGGCCCGATTCCAACAAATTTCTCGGTGGGAGGCACAAACTTTTTCAAGGCGCTATACTTATCGCTTCACTTGGATTAACGCCTCAAAATGGGCGGTAATGAATTTGCACCCTTAGAATGGACTTCAGGGCTGAGTGATGGAGGTGAAAAACCTGGAGTCATTTAAGAAACAACTCAATGCTGCAATGGGGGGAGTATAGTTATTTTGGATTGATACATTATGATGATCTGGATGGTCTTCCTCATCCGTAAGTGCCTTGTGATCTTGTAATATATTTGAGCATATTTTTACAATGTAAGCCTAATGTCACTGTGATGTTATTTTGGCTTTGCACTGTGCTAAACTTGTGTAGTATAAATTGGGTGTTAAAGGCAGAACTGACTAAAGCAGATGAAGTTCCCTCCTCCAGGGCCCTGACCCCAGTCTTAGGCTACATTTACACTATAACTGCAGCATTATTGAAAAGTGACACTATTACTCACCAACATTACAGTTGTAATGTAAAGTACTCTAAAATACACCAGTTCTAGAAACAAATACATATACACTGGGGTCAATTACCATCTTCATCGGCAGGTTCAATACGGGCAGGTGATCCACTTCACCCGATTACTGCCCATGTGCTGAGCACTAACATTTATGTCATTGGCACTTACAATTCCGAGACTATTAGTGTAAACAATAGGATTTCTGTTTTCTCAGAGAGTCAGGACTTCTGCCCCCTCAGGGATTTGCCACTGGTGATCTTCCAGTTTTGGGGTCAATTGGATACTCGAGGCAGTTCCCCCACATCCCCCATGGCCTCTGCCGGGTGCTCTGCTCAAATAGGGGTTGGGGTTTTGCTGCATCAGGCCTTTAGAAGCTGCTGCAGTATCAGGGTGCAGGTGAAACAGGCAATCTTTTAATAAAATATGTTTAACCTACCCTTTGGGCTTATGCACACCATGGCTCTGAGTGCAATTGCATAAGCCATCTGAGACCATTAGCATTGATGCCGTTTCCTAATTTGCATTTAATCTCAATACAGCTTGAAAATTGTTAACTATTAGTGGGTGAGGGGGAAAGGGGGGCACACAGCAAGCTGGGGTGTGGAGAAGAATGCCTGCCTGCCCAGATCTGCCAGAATATTTCTAATGCAAGCATATTGGGGCCCATTGTCAAACTCCTGGCTGATAATTTCTTATCTGAAAAACAAGCAGCGGCTGTTGAAAATCGGGGCTGGTGGGGGGGCCTTCAGCCGTATCTTGGATACCCAAGGCCCACCTGATGCAATTTTCAGGCAGGCTTGTAAAGGGTGGCTCTATAAAAAGACTGGAGCCCACAGCCGGCCCAATCTTGACCACTCTCTGGGATTGGCTTCCTCACACCTCCCAGGCCTGTCTCCTCCCCCCTCCCAGGCCCTACTCCGCCCCCCTCCCAGGCCCGGCCCCCTCGCCCCTCCCAGGCCCGGCCCCCTCCCCCCTGCCAGGCTCAACCCCTCCCAGGCCCGGCCCCTCCCCTTCCCAGGCCCAATCCCTCCCCCCTCCCAGTCCCAATCCCTCCCCCCTCCAAGGTCGCCTCCCAGGCCTAACCCCCCCCGCTCCCCCCCCAGGCCCAATCCCTCCCCCTTCCCAGGTCCCCTCCCAGGCCTAACCCCTCCCCCTCCCAGGGCCAGCCCCCTCCCAGGACTGGC
This sequence comes from Pristiophorus japonicus, assembly GCF_044704955.1. NCBI lineage: Eukaryota > Metazoa > Chordata > Chondrichthyes > Pristiophoridae > Pristiophorus > Pristiophorus japonicus. Next base: position 194,069,059 of record NC_091977.1, read on the forward strand.
CCTTCTAGTCGACTCAATGTCGAGGCCAGATGATTTCTCGTCCACCCACAAATAGTGAGTTGCATTGGAGCACTCATTTGGCCACGCCGCTCTTCGGCTACATTCAAATGAGGCCCAAATCTAAATATAGCTCCAGCCTTCTGATGCTGGCTTTAGACAGACAACATGGCTGTTTTGAAAGGAAGTTGAAAATGCACCACATTGATAAATTATATCGATATTGTAGGATAAGAACATAAGAAATAGGAGCAGGAGTAGGCCACCTAGCCCCTCGAGCCTGCTCCGCCATTTAATAAGAGCATGGCTGATCTGATCATGGACTCAGCTCCACTTCCCTGCCCGCTCCCCATAACTCTTTATTCCCTTATCGCTCAAAAATCTGTCTTAAATATGTAAAGTCCTGTCCCCTCAGTACAGATTCACACGAGGCATATAGTGAAGTCAAGGTCACTCTGGACCTGCACCTTTATTTCACAGCTCTGGAATGCTGCACTTGCCTGAGACCTGTCCTTATATACCTGTCTCTTGCAAGTGCAACCCTGGTGGTAAGGTATGCTGGTGGTTACAGGTCATATCTTATTACAGTCATGTATAGCATGTTAGGATACAGTTATATATAATAATGTAAGATACATGACAAAATATATCTTTTTATTGTATTGCTAAACATTAGTAATTTGGGAATTACAAAATAAACTTTGGAGTTAAAATTGTGCTTTGTTATATTAGCCACAAATGTGCTCATATGACATCCTTGTGTCCACTATTTGATTTGAGACATTAACTCATTCAAAATAAATTGTAATATCCTTTTTTAAAATAGAATTTGATCCAAACACATGAATGTATCTGTATTTGTACGTGAGTGGAACTGTGAGTGTGTGAATCTGCGAATGTGTCCGCATTTAGATGAGCATCCACAAAAAACATGCCTTGAGGCCTTGTGTACAGCCCCTCTCAGGGCCAGCAGTGATTGATTCTCCAGGTAAGCCCATTTTCTGCTTTCGGGAAATTGGGCCAGGGATCAACTGGACGCCTCTGACTATTGATTTTGGACAGCAGCCAGAATCCACTGCTGCTACAGCAGTGGCCGAGTTTCCTCCCCGCTTCCCAGTGCATGGCCCTGCCAGCGATCGGCCTGCTGCATGACCGAGCCATTCAAATGACTGGCCTCACCAAATTCAGGCATACTGAGGTCTGGACAGACCAGGAAAATTGACCGTATGTCTGTGTGCATGAGTGTGTCTGTACAGCTTGCACGCCTGGTTTGTGTGAATGTTGGTTCTGGAAATATGTAATTCAACTATCAGCTTGTAAAAAACATTGCTGTGAGCGGGTCAGCAGAACTGAAAAATCAGATGTTTGCAGCTTGTATCTGTGATTTGAGCGATTGCTGTGCCATGTCCCATTGTATTCTTATAATCCCTCTTTTCCCATATTGGACATTCGTGTGTGAACTCAATCCCTCGGGGAAACAAGGGTAGCGTTTTCACTTCCGCTTCCTTTCCTTTGTTTGAAGAAATAAGGGAACTCAGCTGCAAGTTACGCAGAAAAAAAGGAATTTAAAAAGTCCAGAAAGTGGCCAATCTCCTTGTTTCACATTGTGCATGCAGCAAAGAGGAAATAGTGAGGAGCGCTGATACAGGGCCTCGTGGGATTGAATCCGGTCACTCCCAGTTAACAAAGAGGCGTATCTTCCTTCTTACATGCTGCAATCTTCTCTTTGTCTGATTACAAACTCTGCTATGTCTGTTATTTGCTGAAGAAAATGGTTCTGCTAGTTTTTCTTACAGCAGTAATTCTTTTATATCATTGTTAGCTTTGCAATACTGCAATAGAAATAGTTTTAACAGCAACAAATATGCAGGTTCTCCTAAAATACTTAAAAAATTGAAAATCCTTCAAAAATGGTAATTAAAGGGAACAATCTGAAACAGAAAGATGGGGGGCCATTTTGGGTCTATCCTTCTGCTGAAGGGCCACATACAAAGCAATAACCTATCTTTCATTCAGTCGTTTATCTACCTCCTGTGTGTATATATTTCATATTTTCATATTCATACCTTTCCTTTGTATTCTGTATTTATAGGAGATTTGTGCTTAAATGACTTTCTGTGTACAGTTGGCTCCACTTAAAATGGATGGGCAATTCCATTTAATGAACAAAATCTAGAAATCAAAACCACTGCCCATTACTTCAGGGTTAAAACGGACAAATTCTTCAGTGAAAACAACTGTAGCCATCAATGTTGCACTTCTTTTACATCTCCAGCTGTTCTCTCCCCCCAGACTCTGTAGTTCCTGGATGAGCAGAAACTTCCTCCAACTAAATATTGGGAATATCGAAGCCATTGAAAGGAATTTTCATTGGGAGGCAGGTTGGGAGGGGGTGGGGGTTGGGGTTGTTGGGAAGTGGTAGGGAAACTCGGGAGAATGGGTTTCCCGGAAGCCCTGTCAAATTTAATGGAAGTGCTTGATTTGTATTTGAAACTTCTGTTTCAGAGGGTGGCTGGCTGCAGGCGGGGGCCAACATCAAGGGATTGGGGGAGTGGTGTGGGGTGGGGTGGAGTTTGGAAGGGTGAGAACGGGGCCGGCATCAAGGGATTGGGGGAGGGAGAGAATATCGAGGGCCTGAGATGATTGGGGGGAAGGAAAGAACACTGGGGGGCCTGGAGTACGATGGGGGGAGGGAGGCTGGGACGGCAATTGGAGGCCTTGTAGGGAAGTTTCCGCTCATGGGGGATGGGTTAGGCAGGGACACTGGATCCAGGAGGTAAGTGGTAATTACTTCCTGGATCCAGCAGTCTTCGCCTTCCATTAGCTGTTGTGTTCCCTGAGGTGAGCGAAATCTGACCAGCTATAGTTACGTTTAAAATGGTGGTTAAATCTGAGGCACACCAGCCTGATTATAATATTTAAATGGGAGACCCGCCTCCTGGGAGCGGGTTGGCTGCCCGCCTCCATTCCCCCACCCCCCGCCCGTCCTGTCTCCGCTAAAATCAGACGTGGGCAGGTTGGAGGCGGGTTCGGGTCAGGATTCAGATTTTTAATACTTTATCTTCTCACCCGAACACAACCCACCCATTTTTTGGGGTTAAAGTTTTCCCCATTGTCTTCAATCCCCACCACAAACTCCGTTCCCTAGCTACCAATTCCATCCCTTTCCCTGATAACTGTCTGAGGCTATTGTATTTGACCCCGAGATAAGCTTTCGGCCACATGTCTGCTCCATTCCCAAGACTTCCACCTCCGTAACATTACCCGTCTCAGTTCATCCTCTGCTGAAACCCCCAACCATGCCTTTGTTACCTCGAGACTTGACTATTCCAATGCACCCTTGGCCAGTCTCCCATCTTCCACCTTCCATAAACTTGAGCTCATCCTAAACTCTGCTGCCTGTATAATAACTCGCACAAAGTCCCCTTCACCCATCATTCATATGCTCCTTGACCTATATTGGCACCCGGTCCGGTAAAATTCTCATCAGTGTTTCCATGGCCTCATCCCTCCCTATCTCTGTAGCCTCCTCTAATCTTACAACCCTCCGAGAGGTCTGCACTCCTCCAATTCTGGCCTCTTGCGTATCCCCGATTTTAATCGCTCCACCATTGGTAACCGTGCCTTCTGCTGCCTAGGCACTTAAGCTCTGGAATTCCCTCCCTAAACCTGTCTGCTTCTTTACCTCTATTTCATCCTTTAATACACTCCTTAAAACCTATCTCTTTGATCAAGCTTTTGGGTCGGTGATCGCGGGGTGGGGGTCAGTGATCGTGGGTGGTGGAGTCCGATCTGTGTTGTGGAGTCGTGACAAATCCAAGAAAAATGTAGGGAGCAGCATCAACCTCTGTACATGGCTTTCTTTGACCTCACAATGGCCTTTGACTCTGTCAACCGAGAGGGATTATGGGGTGTCCTTCTCAAATGTGGCTGTCCTCAAAAATTTGTCACCATCCTCCGCCTGCTTCCCGATGACATGCAAGCCGCGATTCTTACCAACGGATCCATCACAGCCCCAATACAAGTGCAGACCGGGGTCAAGCAAGGCTGTGTCATCGCACCAACGCTTTTCTCAATCTTCCTCGCTGCAATGCTACATCTCACCTTGAACAAGCTGGAGTGGAGTTAATCTACAGGACAAGCAGGAAATTGTTCAACCTCCGTCGCCTCCAGTCCAGATCCAACCTCTGTCTTCGAATTACAATATACAGATGACGCTTGTGTTTGTGCACACTCGGAGGCCGAATTCCAAACCATCGTTGATACCTTCACTGATGCGTACAAGAGTCTGGGCCTTACATTAAACATCCGTAAGACAAAGGTTCTCTACCAACCTACCCCGCCACACAGTACTGCTCCCCGATTATCAAGATCCATGACGAGACCTTGGACAATATGGACCACTTCCCACATCTTGGGAGCCTACTATCAGCAAGGACAGACAACGATGACAAAATTCAACACCTCCTTCAGTGTGTCAGTGCAGCCTTCGGTCGCCTGAGGTAAAGAGTGTTCGAAGATCAGGATTTCAAACCCGGCACCAAGCTCATGGTAGTCATGATATCTGCCCACCTATATGCTTCAGAGACATGGACTGTTAAAAGTAGGCATCTCAAAGCACTGGAGAAGTACCACCAATGCTGCCTCCACAAGATCCTGCAAATCCATTGGCAGGATAGGTGCACCAATGTCAGTGTTCTCTCTCAGGCCAACATCCCCAGCACCGAGGCACTGACCACGCTCGTTCAGCTCCAATGGCCAGGCCACATTGTCTGCATGCCCGATACTAGACTCCCGAAACAAGCACTCTACTCCGAGCTATGTTATGGCAGGCGAGTCCTAGGACAGCAGAGAAAATGCTTCAAGGACACCCTCAAAGTTCCCTTGAAAAAATGTAACATCCCCACCGACTCTTGGGAATCCCTGGCCCAAAACTGCTCAAACTGGAGAAGCATCCGAGAAGGCGGCGAACATTTCGAATCTCTTCGTCGGGAGCATGTGGAAGACAAGTACAAACAGCAGAAGGAGTGTACGACAAATCAAGCACCCCACCCACCCGTCCCTCCAACCACCATCTACCCCACCTGTGACAGAGACTGTAGATCCCACATTGGTCTCAACAGTCACCTTACAACTCATTTTAGTGTGGAAGCAAATTATCCTCGACTCCGGGAGACTGTCTAAGAAGAAGAGAAGGAAGGAATCCGATCGAGTGGAGTGGGAAAGAGGTTTGCTTGGTGAGTGGGGAGAAAGTACTCAAGCTCCTCCTGGCCCACAAGCAATGGTGGAAAAGTACTTACCTCTTCCATGCAGCAGAACTCATCTCCCTTTAGCTGCTGGGTTTCCCAAGTTGGACGTTAAAGTTGGAAGAGAGATAAAATCTGAGGAACGCAGCCTCATTAAATTATTTAAATGAATGACCTGCCTCCTGCAAGCGGGTGTGTTGTCTGCACGCCCTCCCCACCCACCGCCCCACCCCGCCTCCGTTAGAACCGAAAATGAGCAGGTTTGAGGCAGTTTGGGTTCGTGTTTGAGATTTTTTAATTTTTTGACATTCTACCCGACCCAAACCAACCTGTTCTGGGGAGTTAAAATTTGCCCAAACAAGTCTGAAGAATGTGCGCATTGTTCACTGCCTACTGCACTCTGGTCTCTATATAGAATCAGACAATGATACAGCACAGAAGAAGGCCACTTGACCCATCGTGCATGTGCTGTCTCCCTGAGAGAGCTACCAAATAGTCTCACTCGCTGGCTCTTTCCCCATAGTCCTGCAAATTGTTCCTTTTCCAGTTTATCGTGTAATTTTAAATTACATAAAGGAAGGGATCTATACATGGAACATTCCACTACTCCTGTTTATGATTTAAATGGCAGATTTGGGGGCAAATTTTAACCTTCACCCTTGAGCGGAAAACTGGCAGTGGCCTCACTGGATTTTTCTTTCCTTTCGATTTCAATAGGAAAGAAAATCAGGCGGGGTATGTAATGTGCGGACGATCCACTATCACCAGTTTTCCGCTTGCCAGTAAAAGTTCTAATTTACCCCTTTGTGTTGAACTCCTGATTTCACATGACGCGGAAATGTCTCTTCCCAGACTGCCCTAAACCAGCAGCTTTGAAGCTTAAAACATGGTAGCACAAAGTGATTTAGAGATACTCATCATCATGACCATAGGTAATCCCTCGGAATCGAGGAAGACTTGTTTCCACTCTTTGAATGAGTCCTTAGGTGGCTGAACAGTCCAATTCGAGAGCCACAGTCCCTGTCACAGGTGGGACAGACTGTCGTTGAGTGTAAGGGAGGGTTGGACAGATTTGCCGCACGTTCTTTCTGCTGCCTGCGCTTGATTTCTGCATGCTCTCGGCGATGAGACTCGAGGTGCTCAGTGCCCTCCCAGGTGCACTTCCCCCACTTGGGGCAGTCTTTGGCCAGGGACTCCCAGGTGTTGGTAGGGTTGTTGCACTTTATCAGGGAGGCTTTGAGGGTGTCCTTGCAACGTTTCTTCTGTCCACCTTTGGCTCATTTGCCATGAAGGAGTTTCGAGTAGAGCTTTGGGAGTCTCGTGTCTGCCATGCGGACAATGTGACCTGCCTAGCAGAGCTGATCAAGTGTGGTCAGTGCTTCAATGCTGGGGATGTTGGCCTGGTTGAGGACGCTAATGTTGGTGCATCTGTCCTCCCAAGGGATTTGTAGGATCTTGCGGAGACGTCGTTGGTGGTATTTCTCCAGCGACTTGAGGTGTCTGCTGTACATGGTCCATGTCTCTGAGCCATACAGGAGGGCAAGTATTACTACAGCCCTGTAGACATTAGCTTGGTGCCAGATTTGAGGGCCTGGTCTTCGAACACTCTTTTTCTCAGTCGGCCGAAGGCTGCACTGGCGCACTGGAGGTGCTGTTGAATCTCCTCATCAATGTCTGCTTTTGTTGATAAAAGGTTCCCAAGGTATGGGAAATGGTCCACGTTGTCCAGGGCCGCGCCGTGGATCTTGATGACTGGGAGGCAGTGCTGTGTGGCGAGGACAGGCTAGTGGAGGACCTTTGTCTTACGGATGTTTAGCGTAAGGCCCATGCTTTCGTACGCCTCAGTAAATACGTCGACTATATCCTGGAGTTCAGCCTCAGAATGTGCGCAGATGCAGGCATCGTCCGCATACTGTAGCTCGACGACAGAGGTTGGGGTGGTCATGCACCTGGCCTGGAGATGGCAAACATTGAACAGCTTCCCACTGGTTCTGTAGTTTAGTTCCACTCCAGCAGGGAGCTTGTTGACTGTGAGGTGTGTTGTGTATGGAGAAAGAGTCAGACTGAACACTGTGAGCTCAAAGTAAAGTGTGACCGTAGTCTTTTATTGCAGGTCTCCAGAGTGCCTCTCCAACCTGTGAAGCCTCTTTAAATACCTGTGCTCCCAAGGGATTATGGGACTCCAGGGGATGAGCCCTCTGGTGGCTGTACAGAGTAAATACAAGTCCACATATATAACAACACTCCCCTCCAAAGTCAATAGTGGAACTATGTATAATGTGAGTCGATCTGGGGCCCTTCTTGCCCTGGTTGATCATCTCGGTGTGAAAGCTGGTGTTGTTGAATCATTTGTTGGGCCCTCGCTGGGCTGCTGTGCAGCTGACCTTGCTGGGCTGCCTGGTGTGTTGGGCCGTGCAGGGCTGCTGTGGATGATGGGTCCTGCTTCGTGGTCAACTGTGATGCTGGTTGCCACTGGTGTGTATGTTGGGGGATCAAAAAAGGTAGGGTCCAAGGTGGGTTGCTCAGGATAGTCTGTGAATCTGAGTTTGATTTGGTCCAAGTGTTTCCGGTGAATGAGTTCATTTGAAAGTTTGACCCGAAACACCCTGCTCCCCTCTTTGGCCCCGACAGCACCGGGAAGCCACTTGGGCTCTTGTCCATAATTTAATACAAACACAGGATCATTGATTTCAATCTCACGTGACACATTTGCGCCATCATGGTATGCACTTTCTTGAAGCCCTCTATCTGTTCATGTAGATCAGGGTGAGCAAACGAGAGTCTTGTCTTAAGTGCTCTTTTCATGAGCAGTTCAGCAGGTGGGATCCTAGTGAGTGAGTGGGGTCTTGTGCGGTAGCAAAGCAGGACTCGGGATAGGTGAGTCTGCAGTGAGCCTTCAGTTACCCTCTTCAATCCTTGCTTGATGGTTTGCTCTCTCTGCCTGACCATTGGACGCTGGTTTAAACGGGGCAGATGAGTCATGTTTGATCCTGTTATGGGTCATGAATTCTTTGAACTCGGCACTGGTAAAACATGGCCTGTTGTCGCTCACCAGGACATCGGGTAAGCCGTGTGTGGCAAACATGGCCCGCAGGTTTTCAATAGTGGCAGCGGACCTGCTAGCCGACATTATCTCACATTCAATCCACTTGGAATACGCGTCAACAACCACAAGGAAGATTTTACCCAAGAACAGGCCTGCATCATCGACGCGTATCCTAGACCACGGTTTGGAGGGCCAAGACCATAAACAATGCCTGGGTGGGTACTGTGGAGGTGATGAAGGTGTCTCTGCCCTTCTTGGGGACCACTACTCGATTGCCCCACAGAAGGCAGTCTGCCTGTATAGACATTTCATCCTTGCGCTGCTGGAACGACTTTATCTCTTTCTGCATTTCCAATGGGACACTGGATTAGCAACCGTGAAGCACACAGCTTTTTACTAGAGATACTAAGGGGTCCTGGCTTGTCCAGGTTTTGATCTGCCGGGCAGTGACGGGTGATTGCTCACTCTCAAATGCTTCCATAACCATGGCTAGATCTGCGGGCTGTGCCATTTCCACCCCCGTGGTGGGCAATGGCAGCCTACTGAGAGCATTGGCGCAGTTTTCTGTGCCTGGACTGTGGCGGATGGTATAGTTGTATGCGGACAACGTGAGCGTCCATCTCTGGATGCGGGCCGATGCTTTGGTATTTATCCCTTTACTGTCGGAAAACAGGGATATAAGTGGCTTATGGTCAGTTTCCAATTCGAATTTTAGCCCAAACAAGTATTGATGAATTTTCTTTACCCCATAGACACACGCTAACGCTTCTTTCTCAATCATGCTGTAGGCTCTCTCAGCCTTAGACAGACTCCTGGATGCAAAAGCAACCGGTTGCAGTTTCCCGAAATCATTAGCTTGTTGCAATACACACCCGACGCCATATGACGACGCATCACATGCTAGTACCAAACGCTTACATGGATCATACAACACAAGCAATTTGTTTGAGCATAACAATTTTCTCGCTTTTACAAAGTCATTTTCTTGGCTTTTGCCCCAAACCCATTCGTCCCCTTTTTGTAGTAAGACATGCAGTGGTTCTAGCAGTGTGCTGAGACCCGGTAAGAAGTTACCAAAGTAATTCAAGAGTCCCAGAAACGCCCGCAGCTCCTTCACATTCTGTGGCTTCGGTGCATTCTCGATTGCCTCCGTCATCACGTTGGTGGGCCTGATGCCGTCCGCCACAATCCTCCTTCCCAGGAACTCCACTTCGGGTGCCAGGAAAACGCACTTCGAGCGTTTTAACCTGAGCCCCATGCGGTTGATTTGACTAAGAACCTCCTCCAGGTTCTGCAGATGCTCGACTGTGTTCCGACCTGTGACCAAGATGTCATCCTGGAAGACCACGGTGTACAGGACCGACTTCAGTAAGCTTTCCATGTTTCTCTGGAATATCGCCGCCACCGATCGGATTCCAAAAGGCTATCTCTTATAAACAAAAAGACCTTTGTGTGTGTTGATGCAGATGCGGGCCTTCGATGATTCCTCCAGTTCCTGCGTCATGTAGGCTGAAGTCAGAACCAGCTTCATGAATGTCTTTCCTCCCGCCAGCGTTGCAAAGAGGTCGTCGGCCTTTGGAAGTGGGCATTGGTCCTGCAGGGAGAAACGATTGATAGTTACTTTGTAATCGCCACAGATTCTGAGGGTGCCGTCTCCCTTGAGGACTGGGACGATAGGACTGGCCCACTCGCTGAACTCGATTGGTGAGATGATGCCCTCTCTTTGCAGCCGGTTTAGTTCAATCTCTACCCTTTCTCTCATCATGTACGGTACTGCTCTCGCCTTGTGATGGAGGGGTTGCGCCCCCGAAATTAGGTGGATCTGCACTTTTGCTCCTTGGAATTTCCCGATGCCTGGTTCGAACAGCGAAGGATATTTGTTTAAGACCTGGTCACACAAAGTGTCGTCAGCAGACCATAGCGCTTGGACGTCGTCCCAGTTCCAGCGTATCTTTCCCAGCCAGCTCCTGCCGAGCAGTGTGGGACCATCGCCCGGTACCACCCAGAGTAGTAGCTTGTGCACCGCTCCATCGTAGGAGACCTTTACGGTGCCACTGCCGATTATAGGTATCAGTTCTTTCATGGCATTTCTTAGTTTCATGTGAACTGGAGTTAAGACTGGCCTTGAGGCCTTGTTGCACCACAACCTTTCGAAAGCCTTTTTTCCCATGATGGACTGGCTCGCGCCCGTGTCCAGCTCCATTGACACTGGGAGTCCATTTAGTTCAACATTCAGCATTATCAGGGGGAAAATTCGTGGTGAATGTGTGTACCCCATGTACCTCTGCCTCCTCAATCTGAGGCTCTGGTTCATCATCATCCTCCATGGATCTGTCCTCCTCTGCAACATGGTAGTTTGCAGGTTTAACTGGCTTTGCAGCTAGCCTGCACACTCGTTGGAGGTGTCCCATTGTTCCACAGCCCTTGCAAATCTTTGAATCGGCCTGAATGGAAACGATCACCCCTGCAGCACCAACAAGGTGTTAATGGCCTTGCATTCATCACCCTTGATGGTGGACTCTGAGACATCTGTGGACGTGTAGCTGCAGTTGTGTGTGACTTGCCCTTTGTTCACAGTACTTGTAGCAGCACTTGTGTGCTGAGAGATTTGCTTCGTATGGTCACTGGTGGCAATGAACGCCTGGGCTATCGCTATGGCCTTACTCAAGGCTGGGGTCTCCAGTCAAAAGTTTGCGAAGAATGGCTTTGTGGCCAATGCCAAGTACGAAAAAGTCTCTGAGCATGTGCTCCAAATGTCCTTCAAATTCGCAATGTGCTGCAAGGCATCTTAGCTCGGCGACATAACTCGCCACTTCCTGGCCTTCAGACCTTTTGTAGGTGTAGAACCGGTACCTCGCCATCAGAACGCTTTCCTTCGGGTTCAAATGCTCTCGGACCAGTGTGCACAAATCGTCGCATGATTTCTCCGTGGGTTTCGCTGGAGTGAGCAATTTCTTCATGAGGCCATACGTTGGTGCCCACAGACGGTGAGGAGGATTTGGCAGCGCTTTCTTCTCCATCTAGCTCATTGGCCACGAAGTATTGGTCGAGTCGCTGCACAGAGGTTTCCCAATCATCTCCGGCCGAGAATTTCTCCAGGATGCCCACTGTTCTCTGCATGTTTGGGTTCGCTATCTGTATCTCATCGCCAGTTGTTGTGTATGGATAAAGAGTCAGACTGAACACCATGAGCTCAAAGTAAACTGTGACCGTAATCTTTTATTGCAGGTCTCCAGAGTGCCTCTCCAACCTGTGAAGCCTCCTTAAATACCTGTGCTCCCAAGGGATTATGGGATCCCTTGGGACTTCAGGGGTGAGCCCTCTGGTGGCTGTACAGAGTAAATACAAGTTTACATATATAACAAGGTGGAGCATGGCAGCGAGGAAGATTGAGAAGAGGGTTGGGGCGATGACGCAGCTCTGTTTGACCCCGGTCCGGACATGGATTGGGTCTGTGATGGATCCATTGGTAAGGATCACGGCCTGCGTGTCGTTGTGGATCAGGCGGAGGATGTTAACGAACATTTGGGGACATCTGAAATGGAGGAGGGGCTCCATAGACCCTCACGGTTGACAGTGTCAAAGGCCTTTGTAAGGTCGAAGAAGACCATGTGTAAGGGCTGGTGCTGCTTCCTGCATTTTTCCTGCAGCTGTCACACTGCAAAGATCATGTGCGTTGTGCCCCGTAGGGGACGAAATCCGCACTGTGACTCCGGGAGGAGCTCCTCGGCCACAGGGAGAAGACAGTTGAGGAGGACTCTAGCGACAACTGCCTTTGACTTGAGTGTTCTCGACTCCATCCCACAGCATGCGACCCACCTCAACCTCAGTGAAACCCCAACGCCGCATGTGGTAGGAAAAGCCATAAGACAACTCAAGAACAACAAGGCTACAGAGGAGATTAGAATTTCTGCTGAGGCACTAAAGTATGGCGGAGAGGCGCTGTTGACGCGGATACATGGCCTCGTCTCTCTCATCTGGAGGAAGGAGAGCATGCTGGGAGATCTCAGAAATGCAGTGATCGTGACCATCTTTAAAAAAGGGGACAAGTCCGACTGTGGCAACCACAGAGGAATCTCCGTGCTATCAGTCACTTAGAGATACTATCAAGTGCATGAATATCTCCGTTTAGAACTTAATATTGCGGGCAAATTCTGTAGAATGTACTTCCCCTTTAAACAGAGCACCGTTCCTTTTTAATTCCGATATTCCACAAAAAGTTGCTGCATAATTGGTTCACTGGTATGACATAGTCCTTCATCTTAAATGAGCAAACACAGGACACATTTACAATGTAATTACCAATGAGTCTTATCACTGATTGTACAAGTACAGAAGAATGTAAGTTTGAGAAAAGACAATTGAACACAGCCAGCTTGCTTTGCCATTCTTTCAGAGTCGCACTGACCTCTTTTTATCTTCCTACTTCCTCGTTAGCAATAAGAGCAGAAGAATGTTGAAACAAGAGCATTTTTATGACAATTAAAAATTGTTTCCTTTGACAGAAGAACTGATCATTTAACATTTTCGATGCTAATACTCCAGTACAGCAACAGGCTTACAAGAAAGAAAGACTTGCATTTCTATAGCGCCTTTCACAACCTCAGGACATCCCAAAGTGCTTTTCAGCCAATGAAGTACTTTTGAAGTGTAGTTGCTGTTGTAATGTAGAAAATGCGGCAGCTAACAGAGGATAGGAAACATTAAACACATGAATCCATTGTTAAGTTAATATTAGGATGTTAACAATTGGTCTCACTGGGGTAGATTTTAATGATTATTGTTGGACAGAAAATTGGTCACCCATCATACCCCCACCCAGCCCACGACTAACTTTATTTTGAAAGGAAGATCCAGTCAGGTGTATAACAGGTGACTGATCTGCTACCACCAGTTTTCAGCTGCCTTAAGGAATAGGAAAAATCAACATTATCTGTGACCCCCTGTTAGAAGCTTGAATGTATGGCCTTTGGATAAGAACAGGATCAGACTCATCCGTAATGCTCTCTGTAATGATGCTTGTTTCAAAACTTACTAGCTACTAGACACTTTCACTCTAACAGTGCCAATACCTAACATTCCACTGCTACACCAGGACATACCACCGCCCCTCTTTTGGTGGTCCCTGGAGTTGGTGGTAGTTGAGGTGGAAAGCAGAGAATTTGTCAATGTTTCCATTCCAAACCCACTGCTATTATTTAAATGTGGTGAGGCAGATCAAGGCTTAAGCAGCCAAGTTCTCTGCTGGGGTGGGAGAAGAAAGTTCCTAGCGATGCTCTGAGGGGCAAGAATCTGGAAGTAGGTCTCCTCGCCCGTAATCCTTTCATTTTCTGCCTCGATAGTGCCCAATTTTGGGAATTGTAACGGAGGAAATTCCCACCCACAATCTGCTTACAATAACTAACGACAGCTGTTCCCATAACATAAAGGTAGGAAAGAAAACTCAAATTGTGACATCGTACAAAAATAATAGTAAATGTGTTTAAGAGAAGAGGAGAAAAAGAGGATAGAATTTTGGGAAAAAGTTAAATGGGACATGTTATCGAAATACAGGTACAGCGTCAAGAATCTGGAACCCTCGAGACCGAGGCCATTCCGGATTCCGGGTATTTCCGGACTTCGGAACGTCTTGCTGATGTCACGAATCCAGAAATACCCGAGCCGTCGAGGAAGTATTCAGGCGGGCCCCGCTGAGAAGCTGTTCGAGTGGGTCCCGCCGAGGAGGTGTTTGGTTTGGCCCTGTCGAGAAGCTGTTCGAGTGGGTCCCGCCGAGGAGGTGTTTGGTTTGGCCCTGTCGAGGAGCTGTTCGAGTGGGTCCCGCCGAGGAGGTGTTTGGGTCGGCCCTGTCGAGGAGCTGTTCGGGCTGGCCCTGTCGAGGAGGTGTTTGGGTCGGCCCTGTCGAGGAGGTGTTTGGGTTGGCCCTGTTGAGGAGCTGTTCGGGCTGGCCCTGTCGAGGAGGTGTTTGGGTCGGCCCTGTCGAGGAGGTGATCGGGCTGGCCCTGTCGAGGAGGTGTTTGGGTCGGCCCTGTCGAGGAGCTGTTCGAGTGGGTCCCGCTGAGGAGGTGTTTGGGTCGGCCCTGTCGAGGAGCTGTTCGGGTTGGCCCTGTCGAGGAGGTGTTTGGATCGGCCCTGTCGAGGAGCTGTTCGGGCTGGCCCTGTCGAGGAGGTGTTTGGGTCGGCCCTGTCGAGGAGGTGATCGGGCTGGCCCTGTCGAGGAGGTGTTTGGGTCGGCCCTGTCGAGGAGCTGTTCGGGCTGGCCCTGTCGAGGAAGTGTTTGGATCGGCCCTGTCGAGGAGCTGTTCGAGTGGGTCCCGCTGAGGAGGTGTTTGGGTCGGCCCTGTCAAGGAGCTGTTTGGGTCGGCCATGTCGAGGAGCTGTTCTGGTTGGCCCCGCCGAGGAGATGTTTGGGTCGGCCCTGTCGAGGAGCTGTTCGAGTGGGTCCCGCTGAGGAGGTGTTTGGGTCGGCCCTGTCGAGGAGCTGTTTGGATCGGCCCTGTCGAGGAGCTGTTCGAGTGGGTCCCGCTGAGGAGGTGTTTGGGTCGGCCCTGTCGAGGAGCTGTTCGAGTGGGTCCCGCTGAGGAGGTGTTTGGGTCGGCCCTGTCGAGGAGCTGTTTGGATCGGCCCTGTCGAGGAGCTGTTCGAGTGGGTCCCGCTGAGGAGGTGTTTGGGTCGGCCCTGTCGAGGAGCTGTTCGAGTGGGTCCCGCTGAGGAGGTGTTTGGGTCGGCCCTGTCGAGGAGCTGTTCGAGTGGGTCCCGCTGAGGAGGTGTTTGGGTCGGCCCTGTCGAGGAGCTGTTTGGATCGGCCCTGTCGAGGAGCTGTTCGAGTGGGTCCCGCTGAGGAGGTGTTTGGGTCGGCCCTGTCGCGGAGCTGTTCGGGCTGGCCCTGTCGAGGAGGTGTTTGGATCGGCCCTGTCGAGGAGCTGTTCGAGTGGGTCCCGCTGAGGAGGTGTTTGGGTCGGCCCTGTCGAGGAGCTGTTCGAGTGGGTCCCGCCGAGGAGGTGTTTGGATCGGCCCTGTCGAGGAGGTGATCGGGCGGGCCCCGCTGAGGAAGTGTTTGGGTCGGCCCTGTCGAGGAGCTGTTCGAGTGTGTCCCGCCGAGGAGGTGTTTGGGTCGGCCCTGTCGAGGAGCTGTTCGGGTTGGCCCTGTCGAGGAGGTGTTTGGGTCGGCCCTGTCGAGGAGGTGATCGGGCTGGCCCTGTCGAGGAGGCGTTTGGGTCGGCCCTGTCGAGGAGCTGTTCGGGCTGGCCCTGTCGAGGAGGTGTTTGGGTCGGCCCTGTCGAGGAGGTGATCGGGCTGGCCCTGTCGAGGAGGTGTTTGGGTCGGCCCTGTCGAGGAGCTGTTCGGGCTGGCCCTGTCGAGGAAGTGTTTGGGTCGGCCCTGTCGAGGAGCTGTTCGAGTGGGTCCCGCTGAGGAGGTGTTTGGGTCGGCCCTGTCGAGGAGCTGTTCGAGTGTGTCCCGCCGAGGAGGTGTTTGGGTCGGCCCTGTCGAGGAGCTGTTCGGGTTGGCCCTGTCGAGGAGGTGTTTGGGTCGGCCCTGTCGAGGAGGTGATCGGGCTGGCCCTGTCGAGGAGGCGTTTGGGTCGGCCCTGTCGAGGAGCTGTTCGGGCTGGCCCTGTCGAGGAGGTGTTTGGGTCGGCCCTGTCGAGGAGGTGATCGGGCTGGCCCTGTCGAGGAGGTGTTTGGGTCGGCCCTGTCGAGGAGCTGTTCGGGCTGGCCCTGTCGAGGAAGTGTTTGGGTCGGCCCTGTCGAGGAGCTGTTCGAGTGGGTCCCGCTGAGGAGGTGTTTGGGTCGGCCCTGTCGAGGAGCTGTTCGGGTTGGCCCTGTCGAGGAGGTGTTTGGATCGGCCCTGTCGAGGAGCTGTTCGGGCTGGCCCTGTCGAGGAGGTGTTTGGGTCGGCCCTGTCGAGGAGGTGATCGGGCTGGCCCTGTCGAGGAGGTGTTTGGGTCGGCCCTGTCGAGGAGCTGTTCGGGCTGGCCCTGTCGAGGAAGTGTTTGGGTCGGCCCTGTCGAGGAGCTGTTCGAGTGGGTCCCGCTGAGGAGGTGTTTGGGTCGGCCCTGTCAAGGAGCTGTTTGGGTCGGCCATGACGAGGAGCTGTTCTGGTTGGCCCCGCCGAGGAGATGTTTGGGTCGGCCCTGTCGAGGAGCTGTTCGAGTGGGTCCCGCTGAGGAGGTGTTTGGGTCGGCCCTGTCGAGGAGCTGTTTGTATCGGCCCTGTCGAGGAGCTGTTCGAGTGGGTCCCGCTGAGGAGGTGTTTGGATCGGCCCTGTCGAGGAGCTGTTCGAGTGGGTCCCGCTGAGGAGGTGTTTGGGTCGGCCCTGTCGAGGAGCTGTTTGGATCGGCCCTGTCGAGGAGCTGTTCGAGTGGGTCCCGCTGAGGAGGTGTTTGGGTCGGCCCTGTCGAGGAGCTGTTCGAGTGGGTCCCGCTGAGGAGGTGTTTGGGTCGGCCCTGTCGAGGAGCTGTTCGAGTGGGTCCCGCTGAGGAGGTGTTTGGGTCGGCCCTGTCGAGGAGCTGTTTGGATCGGCCCTGTCGAGGAGCTGTTCGAGTGGGTCCCGCTGAGGAGGTGTTTGGGTCGGCCCTGTCGCGGAGCTGTTCGGGCTGGCCCTGTCGAGGAGGTGTTTGGATCGGCCCTGTCGAGGAGCTGTTCGAGTGGGTCCCGCTGAGGAGGTGTTTGGGTCGGCCCTGTCGAGGAGCTGTTCGGGTTGGCCCTGTCGAGGAGGTGTTTGGGTCGGCCCTGTCAAGGAGCTGTTTGGGTTGGCCCTGTCGAGGAGCTGTTCTGGTTGGCCCCGCCGAGGAGGTGTTTGGGTCGGCCCTGTCAAGGAGCTGTTCGAGCAGGCTCTGCCGAGGATGATCGATCCGGTGTGGATCACGCAGCACAGGCAACTCAACTCGAGGAAAAAGTGTATCGGGTACATACCTTCACCACCAAGAGCCCTCCTATAATGCTGAAAGTCAAATTAAATGGAGTTCCAGTATCCATGGAGTTGGACATGGGTGCGAGTCAGTCAATAATGAGCCGGTAGACTTTCGAGAAACTGTGGAGCAATAAAGCACAAAGGCCCAAACTGAGCCCGATTAATGCAAAGCTGCGTACCTACGCCAAAGAGCTCATACCAGTCATTGGAAGTGTGGCAGTGAAGGTATCGTATGATGGAGCTGTGCATGACCTATCATTGTAGATTGCTCCAGGCAATGGCTCAATGCTGTTCGGCAGAAGCTGGCTCGAAAAGATTAGATGGAATTGGAACGACATCAAAGCACTATCTTCAGTGGATGACGCCTCGTGTGCTCAAGTGCTGAGCAAGTTTCCCTCGATATTAGAACCAGACATCGGCAATTTCACAGGCGCCAAGGTACAGATCCATCTAAGCCCCGATGCACGGCCTGTCTATCACAAGGCTCGGGCGGTTCCGTACATGATGAGGGAGAAAGTTGAGATCAACCTGGACAGACTCCAACGCGAAGGAATCATATCGCCAGTCGAGTTCAACGAGTACCAGTCCAATTGTTCCGGTGTTGAAAAGCGATGGCACGGTCAGAATCTGCGGAGACTACAAGGTAACGATTAACCGAGTCTCACTACAGGACCAGTACCTGCTACCCAAGGCGGATGACCTGTTCGCAACGTTAGCGGGGGGGAAGTCATTCACCAAGTTAGACCTAACCTCCGCCTACATGACACAGGAGCTGGCTGAATCTTCGAAAAGACTGACGTGCATCAAACACACAAAGGACTGTTTATATACCACAGGTGCCCTTTCGGGATTCGCTCAGCTGCAGCCATTTTCCAGAGAAACATGGAGAGTTTGCTGAAATCTGTTCCGCACACCGTTGTGTCTCAAGACGACATCCTGATCACTGATCGTGACACCATCGAACATCTACACAACCTGGAAGAGTGGGACTCAGGCTGAAACGCTCCAAGTGTGTTTTCCAGGCGCCAGAAGTTGAATTTTTGGGGAGAAAGATTGCAGCAGACGGCACCATGGACTCAAAGACAGAGGCCATCAAGAATGCACCCAGACCACAGAATGTGACGGAGCTGGGTTCGTTCCTGGGACTCCTCAATTATTTCGGTAACTTTCTACCCGGGTTGAGCATGTTGTTAGAGCCTTTGCACATGTTGCTACGTATGGGTGATGACTGGGTTTGGGACAAATTTCAAGACACAGCCTTTGAGAAGGCCAGGAGCCTGTTATGTTCAAATAAGTTACTTGTACACTATGACCCATGTAAAGGTTTAGGGCTAGCTTGTGACGTCTCATCGTACGGGGTCAGCTGTGTGTTACAGCAAGCCAATGTATCGGGCAACCTCCAACCAGTTGCATATGCGTCTGGAAGTCTGTCTAAGGCTGGGAGAGCCTATAGTATGGTTGAGAAAGAGGCGTTAGCATGTGTCTTTGGGGTTAAGAAAATGCACCAATACCTATTTGGACCGGTTTGAGTTTGAAACTGACCACAAGCTGCTCATTTCGCTGTTTTCAGAGAGCAAAGGTATAAAGGTATAAATACCAATGTTTCGTCCGGCATCTAAAGATGGCCACTAACATTATCCGCTTATGACTATGTTATCCACCACAGACCAGGCACTGAAAACTGTACCGATGCTCTCAGCCGGCTACCATTACCCACCACTGGGGTTGAAATGGCGCAGCCCGCAGACTTGCTACTGGTCATGAATGCTTTTGAGAGCGAGGGGTCATCCGTCACAGCTTTCCAGATCAGGACCTGGACCAGCCAGGATCCTGTGCTATTATTAGTAAAGAGTTGTGTCCTAAATGGGAACTGGTCAGTCGTTCCCGGGGAAATGCAAGATGAAATTAAACCGTTTCACCGACGCAAAGATGAAATGTCCATCCAGTTGGATTGTCTCTTATGGGGCAATCACGTGGTTTTGCCAAAAAAAGGCAGGGAAACGTTCATACGCGACCTACACAGCACCCACCCAGGCATTGTCATGATGAAGGCAATTGCCAGGTCGCATGTTTCGTGGCCCGGCATTGACTTGGACTTGGAGTCACGCGTGCATCAGTGCAACACTTGCTCGCAACTGAGCAATGCACCAAGGGAGGCTCCGCTGAATCTGTGGTCATGGCCCTCCAAACCGTGGTCTAGGATCCACATAGATTTTGCCGGCCCCTTTCTAGGAAAGATGTTTTTAGCAGTTGTGGATGCTTACTCCAAATGGATTGAATGCGTAATCATGTCATCCAGCACGTCCACAGTCACCATTGAAAGTCTCCGGATCATGTTCACCACCCATGGCTTGCCCGACGTCCTTGTCAGCGACAATGGACCGTGTTTCACCAACTCAGAATTCAACGAGTTTATGACCCGCAATGGCATCAAGCATGTCAGGTCTGCTCCGTTTAAGCCCGCGTCTAACGGTCAAGCGGAGCGGGCAGTCCAAACAATCAAGCAGAGCATGAAACACATGACAGATGGCTCCCTGCAGACCCGCTTGCCTCGCATTCTGCTCTGTTACCGGACGCGACCCCACTCGCTCTCCGGGGTTCCCCTGGCAGAATTGTTAATGAAGAGAGCCCTCAAAACCAGGCTCTCCCTAGTCCACCCGGATATAATGATCACGTGGAAACCAGGCGACATCGGCAGAACATGTACCACGATCGCGCGGCTGTTTCACGCGACATTAATGTTAACGACCCTGTGTTTGTCCTGAATTACAATCATGGTCCCAAGTGGGTTGCTTGCGCTATTTTGGCCAAGGAAGGGAACAGGGTGTTTATAATCCAATTGTTAAATGACCAAACATGCAGAAAGCATTTAGATCAGACCAAATTGCGATTTACTGACAACCAGGAACGACTTGAAGAGGACATCACCATCGACAATGCAACAACACACACCCAACCAGCAATCGACCTCGCTGTCAATCACGAGGATGAACCCACCGTTTCTGACAGTCTGGTCAGACCAGCCGCGGTGCAGTGCAGCAATGGTCCGGCCAACTCACACACACCAGGGTTTGAACTTAGACGATCAACCAGGGAGCGAAGGACTCCGGAGTGACTCAACTTGTAAATAACTTGTACCGAAGACTTTGGGTGGGGAGTGATGTTATGTATGTAACTATGTAATACTTGCCACCAGAGGGCGCGACTGTTGGAGTCCTAATGGTCACCTGCTCACACGTGCAGGGTCAGTATAAAAGGTTGGCTGCCATGTTGTTTAGATACTCTGGAGTTGTAATAAAGAAGACTAAGGTCATACTAAGTTTAGCTTACAGTACTCAGCCTTGTGGAGTTCTTCTATGCACAACACAAGGTATTGTTGAGGCCACACCTTGAATACTGCATGCAGTTTTGGTTTCCATATTTACGAAAGGATATGCTTGCTTTGGAGGCAGTTCAGAGAAGGTTCACTAGGTTGATTCCGGGGATGAGGGGGTTGACTTATGAGGAAAGGTTGAGTAGGTTGGGCCTCTACTCATTGGAATTCAGAAGAATGACAGTTGATCTTATCGAAACATATAAGATTATGAGGGGGCTTGACAAAGTGGATGCAGAGAGGATGTTTCCACTAGAACTAGAGGGCATTGTCTTAGAATAAGGGGCCTCCCATTTAAAACAGAGATGAGGAGGAATTTCTTCTCTCAGAGGATTGCAAATCTGTGGAATTCGCTGCCTCAGAGAGCTGTGGAAGCTGGGACAATGAATACATTTAAGACAGAAATACACAGTTTCTTAAACGATAAGGGAATAAGGGGTTATGGAGAGCGGGCAGGGAAGTGGATCTGAGTCCATGATCAGATCAGCCATGATCGTGTTGAATGGCAGAGCAGGCTCAAGGGGCCGTATGGTCTACTCCTGTTCCTATTTCTTATGTTCTTATTGTTGTATCCTTAGATGCTCTAACAATGACTCCACGAGGCAGTGCGCTGTGCTTGAACTGTAGTGACCTTAGTCCTTTATTAGTTAACTCCAGAGTGAGGATCACACCTGGTGGCCTGCCTTTTATACTAGGCCAGGCACACCTGTACAGGTAACCTACAAGTCTCCCACTGCTGTGCCCTCTGGTGGCACAGCTTTGTATAGTACCAACAGTGGCCATGTAAGATACGTGACATCACCTCCCCCATAACCCTCAGTGCAAATCGCCTCTGCATTAACTGTGCTCTGGGCTTAGCTCCATGTGGGTTTTGTCTGGTAGACCTCTAGCGGGCCGGCTCAACCTTGGGTGGGTAGTTGGTGCAGTAGCGTGCTGGTGGTTGCTGTTTGTGTGTGTGTGTGTGTTCCTGACCACTCCATTCTCCCTTCCCCTCCCACGTTGGTGTGGCGGGGGCTCCTGGCATTCATGTACATACAAGTTCAGGTAAGTGGGTTTTGCTTTTTTTTGTGTGTTTCCGTGGTGCGACAAGAGCGTTAGGTACCTTGTCGATGCGGTGACCGATGTGTAAGGACGAGCTAGTTCCGGAGCTGCTGGGTGGTGTCCCTGCAGTCTGGTGGCAGCTCAGTGCCCGGTGCTGGCAGTGGGAAGCCGGTTGGCTTGCGTAGCCTGCTCTCGGGGCTGTTGCCGTGGTTCCTAGCGTCAGGCAGGTTCACAGGTGTCTGTGACCCCCCCCCACTCCCCCGTCCTTTACGCCCTGTGTTATGTAATGATGTGTGTATCGTCCCAGTACCTTAAATGTAATGTAAGCACTATGCCACACCACAGAGGGCGCTGTGGTGGGAAACCTGGTAGTACCTGTAACAAGGGCTATATAAGGCTCACCACCACACCTGAGAGGCACTCTGGAGCTGAACAATAAAGGACGAAGGTCACAGCAGTTAGACTTACACCAGACCGTGTAGAGTCAGTGATTTGTGTGCTACATACACCACATTGGCAATGAGGAAGTGGACGAACTCCACGCAACCATGGCTACTCTGGGCTCGCTAAAGGATTTTACCGTGGGCAATAATTGGGAGGCCTTTGCGGAAAGGCTCGAGTACTACTTCACAGCAAACGACCTGACGGAGAACACGTACGCAATGAGAGATAAGCGTAAGGCAATATTGCTCTCCAGTTGTGAAGATGAGGTTTACTGTCTCGTCAGGGATTTGCTGGCCCCCGCGAGCGCCAGGGACAAGTCATACGAGGAGCTGACTGAACTCATTCGTGACCAGTTGAAACCGAAGGAGAGCATCCTCATGGCCAGATACAAATGTTACCGTCACTGCAGACCTGAGGGCCAGGATGTCACCAAATATGCTGTGGACCTCAGGAGACTCGCGGCGCCGTGTGATTTTGGCGCATACGAGGCGTTGTGGGACGTTTTCATTATGGGGATTGGCCACGAGGGCCTCCTTCACAAGCTGCTAGCCACGGAACCCACAGTCACTCTGACAAAGGCCATCGCCATCAGCCGGGCATATATGACCTCGACTTGCAGCACCAAGCAAATGATCCACACAGTCTCGAACCCGGCAGGCACTGTCCACAGGATAGCGCCCACCACGGACAAAACTGCAGAACGTGGCTCTGCCCAGGGCAGAGAGCACGGACCTCGGGATCCTGGAGCTCAGAGTCCGCTGAGGGGGGCCAATCAAGCAGCACCATGCTGGCTTTGCGGAGGAAGCCATGGGGCTCACCAGTGCAGGTTTGAGGAGTATACGTGCAATACCTGCCACGTTAAAGGCCACCTTCAGCGTATGTGTAAAAGAAATCAGACTCACCATGTGGCTGAGGAGATGGGGGATGATCTACTGTCCAGCGAGGAGCAGGTAGAAGAAGATGAGGTGCTTGGACTGTATACGTGCACCGACGATTCTCCCCCAGTGATAAGTGAAGTAAAAATCAACGGAGTCCCAGTGAGTATGGAAGTGGACACTGGCTCGGGTCCATCGTTGATGAGTCAGAAAACTTTTGATAAACTGTGGATTTACCCAGCTGCACGACCCAAGCTGGTCCCGGTCACGGCGAAGCTGCGTACCTACACCAGGGAACTAATACCTGTTCTCGGCAGAGCGATGGTGCAGGTATCCCACGGGGACGAGACGCACGGTTTACCTCTGTGGGTCGTTGCAGGCGATGGGCCGACACTTCTCAGCCGGAGGTGGATGGGGACGGTCCGTGGGAGCTGGGAAGACTTCATCACCCCACAGGCTGCTGCTCCCCGGGGTGCTGCCATGCCCCGGGTCCCCAGAGAGCAGCACCGACCGAGCTGGAGCTGCAGCCTCAATCCACCCACAGGCAAGCCCCAGGCCCGGACCTCACACAGAGACCCTGCAGCCTCAGCCCCCACAGGCAAGCCCCAGGCCCGGACCTCACACACACATCCTGCAGCCTCAGCCCCCACAGGCAAGCCCCAGGCCCGGACCTCACACACACATCCTGCAGCCTCAGCCCCCACAGGCAAGCCCCAGGCCCGGACCTCACACACAGATCCCGCAGCCTCAGCCCCCACAGGCAAGCAACCCTGCAGAGAGGGGCCTAGTGGGGAGGGGGGTGAGCCGGTGGGGTGCGAGGGATCCAGGATGGCCGGCGGTTCGGAAGAGCCCCGCCGAGGAGCTGTTAGTGTCGGGCGGCGGCAGCAGCTGGAGGTCGGCGGCTACGGAGGCCACGGGGGACGCGGCAAATGCGGCCGATGGAGAGACCACGACGGCTGCAGGAGAGGCGGCAAGTGAGGTGGCAGCGGAGGGGAGCGGAGGCTGCGACGGCGGAGGACATCCGGAGCGGCGGAGAAGAAGATGGCGGCGGCATCGTGTCGGAGCAGTAGAGCATCAAAGATGGCGGCGCCCAAGGAGAAGCCTCGTGGAATCCTCCTGCATCAAAGATGGCGCCTTAAAAAGGAAATGCACCCGGGAGTCTTAAAAGGGCCTTACCAAGAGGTGGTCCCCACAAAGGACTTCTGTAAGGCAGAGCGAGTCTAAAATGAGCTGTGTTAATGTGAGATAGTGAATTTATAATAAGAATTACTTTTTTAATGCTGAATGGCCACTGTATTTGTGTAAAATAATGGATGAAGTACAATTAATGATAACGGCTAACAAGGAAATCAAGGATCTGTTACCAGTCAATAACCAGTTAATGTACCAGATAATATGTACCATACTAACGCACTGTCTATGCCTACCTGCCTGCCGTTGGACAAGTGTGATGTTATGTAATGATGTGTGTATCGTTGTCCTGCGTCCAGGTGGGGGGGGAAGGTGATGTTATGTAATGATGTGTGTATCGTCCCAGTACCTTAAATGTAATGTAAGCACTGTGCCACACCACAGAGGGCGCTGTGGTGGGAAACCCTGGTAGTACCTGTAACAAGGACTATATAAGGCTGACCACCACACCTGAGAGGCACTCTGGAGCTGAACAATAAAGGACGAAGGTCACAGCAGTTAGATTTACACCAGACCGTGTGGAGTCAGTGATTTGTGTGCTACATACACCACACCCTGGGTCCCAGCTGCTCCCTGAGGAGCTGTTGTCTAGCAGTGCATAGGGAACTGCTGACTCGCTGGCCTGAGTGTCACTGGGTTTGAGATCCTGGCTGGCGCTTGTTTCCTCTCGTGTGACGGGTGACCCTACATTTATGGGTATGGCCTTGGTGCAGTCTGCTCCTTCAGGCTCGTGGCAATTGGTGCCATCGGTTGCCTGAGCGATGGAGCCGACCCAGGGCATGGTATCAATACTGTTGCCATTGCCCTGCTGAGGTTGCTTCACAGCTCGTGTGTGTTGGCAGCTTGTGGCCACACTTCGTGGTGCATGACTCTGGTCCCCGGGACGCAGGCTACAGCATTGGGTAGCTCTCTGGACCTGTGTGCACCCAATGGGTGTCTGCCTGCTGCATTGGCTGCGTGCAGTGGGAATCCTGCATCGCACAGCTTTTCCTTACTTATGATGGACACTCCAGGGGTCCGATCACGATCGCGCTGGTTGCATATGCACAGTTCAAATCATCAATTACACATTGTACATAATCGTGCGACTTTTCCTCACTGGTTGCATGTATACAATTCCGATTATCAATTAACATTTTACATGATCAGTTCCAAACTTTACATAATCCATTACACCTTTAGTCTCCAACTTATAATTCTTGTTACATTGCTTAATTGTGTGGAACTGTCCCTTTAATTGCAGTGGGTTGCTGGCCTCCTTTAAGAGAGCCTTGCTTTCTTTACCCCAATCCGTTTCTCCGTTTGGTGCTACGTGTTGCTCCATCAGCGCTGCACCTCGTGGTCTGGCCGTGGCCATCTTTGTCTTCAGCGCATCGCCTCGTGGTGTGGGCGCCATCGTTTCTTCGTCCACGATGTCTACTGCGGCGATCCTCTTCTCCCCGGATTCTGCCTCGGCAGTTGGGAAGTCGCTGCTGGATCCGATTTTCTCCCTCCTGAGTCCTGCCACTGGAGGCTGGAAGCTGCGTTCAGGTCGTCTCAGCTGGATCATCTCGTCATGCCGAGCGGTCTGTGTCTCGGGTGCCATGCTGGTCAGCTCACCGATGCTGGGTCCACCCTCAAGTTAGGGCTTGCTTTGCCTCTGAGCGCAGAGGGCTTCGATTGCTGGAGGGGTGAAGTCTTCCCACTTCCACTGGATCTTCTCCATCCACCTTCTGCCAAGCAGCATTGGTCCATCACCTGCAACAATCCACAGAGGTAACTTGGCACCGCGCCATCATGGAGTACCTTTACATTCACACTACCAATGACTGGGATAATTTCATCGGTGTAGGTGCATAGCTTTGCCTGAACAGGGGCCAACTCGAGTCGTTCAGCCGGATTGTCCCATAGCCTCTCAAAGGCTCCTTGATTCATCACTGACTGGTTCACCCCGTGTCCACTTCCATGAAGACTGGACTTCCCTCTATCTCGACTTCCATCTTCAGCGGGGAGCACTCGGTGGTGCAGGTAAACATGCTATGTACCTCCACGTGGGACTGGGCTGCCTCTCTGTCTAACAATTCATAATCCACGCTGGATTCATGGCCATCTGCGGACTCCTCATCGACAGTGAGTCCTATTTCTTACACATTCGCTGGAGGTGGCCCTTTGTGCCGCAGCCTTTGCAAACATGGTCTTTAAAATGGCACTGGTGAGCTCTGTGATTCCCTCCACAACGCCAGCATGGTGCTACTCGATTAGCCCCCCTCGGCGGACTCTGAGTTAAGAGACGCGGGGGCCTGTTCTCTCTTCCCTGAGAGGATTCACGCTCTACGGTCCAGCTTCTGAACGGTGCCCCTCTGTGCACAGTATCTGCCGGGTTTGAGTCCTGAGGGTGAGACATCTGCCTCGAGCCACAGGTCGAGGTCATGAATGACTGGCTCACAGAGATGTCCTTCTGCAGTGTGACTGTGATATCCGCCAACAGTAGCTTGTGAAGAAGGCTCTCATGGCCAATTCCAATGACAAAAATGTCCCGCAGTGCTTTGTTGAGATGGGTGCCGAACTCACACGGTGCCACCAGCCTCCTGAGGTCTGCGGCGTACTTCGCGACTTCCTGGCCTTCGGACCGTTGGTGGGTATAGAACCGGTGTTTGGCTGTGAGGATGCTCTCCTTGGTCTTGAGTTGCTCCTGGATCAGTGTTACGAGCTCCTTGTATGACTTGGTTGTTGCCTCCTCTGGTGCCAGCAAGTCCCTGACGAGGCCATAGATGTTGGGCCCACAACTGGTTAGCAGGATAGCGCGGCACATATCAGCCAGTGCGGCCGGGTCGTCTCCTGCCAGGTCGTTTGCTGTGAAAAAGTTTTCTAGTCTCTCCACAAAGGTGTCCCAATCATCACCATCGACGAACCGCTGCAATGTACCAAGGGTAGCCATTTCCGCGTGAAAGTTCGTATTCTCGTCGCCAGTTGTTGTGTCCTTAGATGCTCTAACAATGACTCCACGAGGCAGTGTGTTGTACTTGAACTGTAGTGACCTTAGTCTTTTATTAGTTAACTCCAGAGTGAGGATCACACCTGGTGGCCTGCCTTTTATACTAGGCCAGGCACACCTGTACAGGTAACCTACAAGTCTCCCACTGCTGTGCCCTCTGGCGGCACACCTTGGTATAGTACGAACAATGGCCATGTAAGATACATGACACATATGTTCTTATGTTGGCAGCAATGGTGGAGTGGCAGGTCTACAGCTCAGGAGTGCTGTGATCTTGAGAGAACACATCATGATCCTGGTCCGAGGAGCCTGCGCCACTCCCCTGGGGCAGCACCTCACCATCCCCACCAATCTACTGGAGCACAGGTCGGTGGGGTGGTGCGACACTGGAAGGTCCTCTGCGGACTGTGGTGGACCCAGCCGTGATGGCAGAAGTCAGATCTCACGTGGCATCCAGCTGAGACTGTATGAGAGCAGACACAGTCTTGATGCCACTAGAGACGACAGCAGTAAGATGCTCCGTGGCCTGTTGATCACAGTGCATGAGAACATTCTGAGTTTCCAGGGCCGCGGTCATCGTATCCAAAGCAGCACTCAGACGCTCGTTCCCTTGCGCCAGTGCTATAATGGCAGCTGCCACATCACCCAAGACACGCGGCATCACAGCTAGATCCGTATGGTCATTCTGGGAGTCCCCATCGTCTGCACACTGCAATGATGGGCTCCATGGTGTGTGCAGAGCTGTCCACTATGTAGGAGGCGGACTCCTCCACATTCCTGACTACTTGCAACAGCCTCTTGGGCACACTTGCCATTGCCCCCAACATCTGAGAATACATGGCCTCCACCTTTCTTTTATAAGCCCCAACATCGATGGGCTCGACTGAGTGCTCTGCACCAGAACTCGTGTGCGAACTCGTCCCCCAGAGAGATGGGACCCAAGGTTGCCTTTGCCCTTGACCATGCTGCAGCCTGCTAGGCCCTGGTGCATCACCCAGTGCAGGCCCCTCTGCTAACTCTATCTGTCCCGACCGAGTACTCCCAGTATCTGAGCTTGCACGTGGGAGTGTAGGAAGCAGTGACACGGTGCTGCCAGCAGTGTCCCCCTCTTCCTCGCCCTCATCGGACATGTGCCAATGTCTGCACTCGGCTCAAGGGTGTCCTCCTGACTCTGGCTCGCAGTCACCTCAGGAGTCTCGGTCTCACTCTGCATCACACTCAGGGTCTTATCTGCAATCATAAATAGCACAAGGGGTCCCGCGAGGGTGAGGTAGGGCATTGCACCATGCAGCCAGCAACTTGCACACAATCATAAGCAATTGAGTGGTAGGCACTTGGATTTTCCAGGAGAGATGGCATTAAAGAAAGGCCTTTGCTTACTGATGCTGCCCCCAGCGGGATCCACATGACTGGCGGCCACAGGGAAGGCAACATATGGGCCCACTCTGCAACATGAGGGCTGCACCCTCTCTTCTATATCAGTCAGCTGCTGGATATCGGCCTCGCCCCCACCTGTCCTCTGTTGCTCCAAACGGTTGTGGGAGACCTTGGCCTGCTGAGTAAAGTGTCATGAGGTCTCGACAACGAATGCAAGTGTTGGTCCACAACATGCAGGTCTCACATGAAAGGGACCTTCCATTGCAGGTATGCACACATAGAAATACATACCTCAGCAATCAAATGGTGCTTCACTGACTATATAATGAAGGTATGAAATAAGAGGTGAGGGAGAGGCTCGCAGATGGAAGGTGAGGAGTTGGGGAAACATGTACTCACTTTCATCAGGCGAATGATGTCGTTCAGCCTTTTGTGGCATTGGGTGGCGGTGCGGTCATAAATGGAGGTCCCCAACACCTCCACCGCGATCTCTCTCCACGCATTGACAAACACATCGCGAGTTGGTCTGCCTGTGTCGGAATACAGTACGCGCCTCCTTCCCTCCACAGCTTTGATCAGGGTCTCAAGTTCAACATCCGAGAAGTGGCTGGCCCTCCTTAGACCTCTTGCATTAGCCATTCCTTCGCAAGCAACAGAGACAAACTCAGTGCTCAGAGCCTAGCACGACTGAAAGCGGGTGGTGTGCCTCATTTCGGGCGGTGGGCAATTTCGGCCCCACTGTCTGTGTTGGGGGTAAGAAGTGGTGGGAGGACAGCCTGTCTGTGTTGGGGGGAAGGGGAGGAGTGTCTGTCTGTTGGGGGAGAAGGAGTCTGTCTTTGTTGGGGAGGAGTGGGGAATGCATCTGTCTGTTGCGGGCGTAGAATCTGTCTGTGTTGGGGGGGTTAGTCTCTCTGTTGGGGGGGGGTGTGGGAGTCTGTTTGTGTTGGGGGGGAGGCTGTCTGTTTTTCGGGGGGGGGCGGGGGTAAGTCTGTGTTGGGGGGTGGGAGGGGAGTCTGTCTGTGTTTGAGGGGGTGGTGGGAGGGGAGTCTGTCTGTGTTGGGGGGGAGGGGAGTCTGTCTGTGTTTGGGGGGGTGGGAGGAGAGTCTGTCTGTGTTGGGGGGTGGGAGGGGAGTCTGTATATTGGGGGGGGAGGAGTGTCTGTGTGTTGTAGGGGGGAGAGAGTCTGTCTGTGTTGGGGGGTGAGAGGGGAGTCTGTCTGTGTTGGGGGGTGGGAGAGGTGTATGTCTGTGTTGGAGGGTGAGAGGGGAGTCTGTCTGTGTTGGGGGGGGAAGGGAGTCTGTCTGTGTTGGGGGGGGAGGGGAGTCTGTCTGTGTTTGGGTGGGGTGGGAGGAGGGTCTGTCTGTGTTGGGGGGTGGGAGGGGAGTCTGTATATTGGGGGGGGAGGAGTGTCTGTGTGTTGAAGGGGGGAGAAAGTCTGTCTGTGTTGGGGGGTGAGAGGGGAGTCTGTCTGTGTTGGGGGGTGGGAGAGGTGTATGTCTGTGTTAGAGGGTGAGAGGGGAGTCTGTCTGTGTTGGGGGGGGAAGGGAGTCTGTCTGTGTTGGGGGGTGAGAGGGGAGTCTGTCTGTGTTGGGGAGTGAGAGGGGAGTCTGTCTGTGTTGGGGAGTGAGAGGGGAGTCTGTCTGTGTTGGGGGTGAGAGGGGAATCTGTCTGTGTTGGGGAGTGAGAGGGGAGTCTGTCTGTGTTGGGGAGTGAGAGGGGAGTCTGTCTGTGTTGGGGGTGAGAGGGGAGTCTGTCTGTGTTGGGGGGTGAGAGGGGAGTCTGTCTGTGTTGGGGGGTGAGAGGGGAATCTGTCTGTGTTGGGGATGAGAGGGGAGTCTGTCTGTGTTGGAGGGTGAGAGGGGAATCTGTCTGTGTTGGGGAGTGAGAGGGGAGTCTGTCTGTGTTGGGGGGTGAGAGGGGAGTCTGTCTGTGTTGGGGGGTGAGAGGGGAGTCTGTCTGTGTTGGGGTGTGGGAGAGGAGTCTGTCTGTGTTGGGGGGTGAGAGGGGAGTCTGTCTGTGTTGTGGGGGGGGGAAGGGAGTCTGTCTGTGTTGGGGGGTGAGAGGGGAGTCTGTCTGTGTTGGAGGGTGAGAGGGGAGTCTGTCTGTGTTGGGGGGTGAGAGGGGAGTCTGTCTGTGTTGGAGGGTGAGAGGGGAGTCTGTCTGTGTTGGCGGGGGGGAAGGGAGTCTGTCTGTGTTGGGGGGTGAGAGGGGAGTCTGTCTGTGTTGGGGGGTGGGAGAGGAGTCTGTCTGTATTGGGGGGTGAGAGGGGAGTCTGTCTGTGTTGGGGGGTGAGAGAGGAGTCTGTCTGTGTTGGGGTGTGGGAGAGGAGTCTGTCTGTGTTGGGGGGTGAGAGGGGAGTCTGTCTGTGTTGGGGGGTGAGAGGGGAGTCTGTCTGTGTTGGGGGGGAGGGGAGTCTGTCTGTGTTGGGGGGTGAGAGGGGAGTCTGTCTGTGTTGGGGGGGAGGGGAGTCTGTCTGTGTTGGGGGGTGAGAGGTGATTCTGTCTGTGTTGGGGGGTGAGAGGGGAGTCTGTCTGTGTTGGGGGGGAGGGGAGTCTGTCTGTGTTGGGGGGTGAGAGGGGATTCTGTCTGTGTTGGGGGGTGAGAGGGGAGTCTGTCTGTGTTGGGGGGTGAGAGGGGATTCTGTCTGTGTTGGGGGGCGAGAGGGGAGTCTGTCTGTGTTGCGGGGTGAGAGGGGAGTCTGTCTGTGTTGGGGGGTGAGAGGGGAGTGTGTCTGTGTTGGGGGGAGGGGAGTCTGTCTGTGTTGGGGGGTGAGAGGGGAGTCTGTCTGTGTTGGGGGGTGAGAAGGGAGTCTGTCTGTGTTGGGGGGTGAGAAGGGAGTCTGTCTGTGTTGGGGGGTGAGAAGGGAGTCTGTCTGTGTTGGGGATGAGAGGGGAGTCTGTCTGTGTTGGGGGGTGAGAGGGGAGTCTGTCTGTGTTGGGGGGTGAGAGGGGAGTCTGTCTGTGTTGGGGGGTGAGAGGGGAGTCTGTCTGTGTTGGGGGGTGAGAGGGGAGTCTGTCTGTGTTGGGGGGAGGTGGGAGGGGAGTCTGTATATTGGGGGGGAGGAGTGTCTGTGTGTTGTGGGGGGGAGAGAGTCTGTCTGTGTTGGGGGGTGGGTGAGGTGTCTGTGTTGGGGGGTGGGAGAGGAGTCTGTCTGTGTCGGGGGGGAGAGGAATCTGTCTGTGTTGGGGGGTGAGAGGGGAGTCTGTCTGTGTTGGGGGGGGGGAGGGGAGTCTGTCTGTGTTGGGGGGTGGGAGGGGAGTCTGTCTGTGTTGGGGGGGAGGGGTGTCTGTCTGTGTTGGGGGGTGGGAGGGTGTCTGTCTGTGTTAGGGGGTGGGAGAGGTGTCTGTCTGTATTGGGGGGGGGGCGGTGGGAGGGGAGTCTGTCTGTGTTGGGGGGTGGGAGTGGAGTCTGTATATTGGCGGGGGAGGAGTGTCTGTGTGTTGTGGGGGGGAGAGAGTCTGTCTGTGTTGGGGGGGGAGTCTGTCTGTGTAGTGGGGGGTGGAGTGGTGGAGTAGAAGTAAGAGAGAATCTTGCTGGATTTGGTACGAATTGTGCAATACATTTCTGTCAACTTTCCACAAGCCTTTCATGTGCAGCTGCATCTTTATTAATAATGAATGAGGAACTTTAGTGTTCGGCAGTGCACGTTACAAATCAAAGTGCTGAGATGGACTTTGCACAGTACTTTGTTTAAAAAAAAATCTAAAGTACTGATATTTTGTCAAGTAGTCTGAAAGAATTTGTGAAGTACTTTAAAACATGTTATAAATAGGGTGGAGTCCCAGTGTGCTGTAACATATTGGTATGAAATTCCTCTTTCCATTGTTTCTTTAAATGGCAATTAAACAAAAATATGTTCATTAAAAACACCAAAGGGACATTACAAAAAGGATTGAAGAGTGCTATAGCAGAATGGCAGTACAGACACCACAATTGGCCTCAGTGCCCTCGGCTAGGGAGGGTAAAATTGGCCAGTTCCAATTCTGATCAGTATCCAGCAACCCCTGCTGAAAGTGCACATTGACATTGAACAAGGGCAAGATCTAATTCCCCTGTGATGCCTCCATGGTCAAATAGATTGCTGTCACGAAATGTGAAGCCACTGTCAACGTTTGCACTCAAATAATGGGCACTTTGATGTGGCTCTGAGGGTTCCCAGCATGTGTAAAATTGTGCCCCCCCCCCCACAAGATGTGAGGAAATGCTACAAGAAAGTTAATAAGAAAAAAAAACAGGGAATGCAAGAAAGAAGTGAAATCTAGCACTGAAAGGATTCATTATTAAAAATATCCAACACAGGACCTCAGTATCCAAGTTACTTATTTACACAATCAGGGCACATTCAATCTCAGTGCTAACATGGCAACCAGAATGGTAAAATACTTCTTACGTAATCCTGTGGTTAGTGGTTTGAACCTTGAAGTACTGAGCTAGTCACTTTGTGAGGAGGGCCACTGGTTTACCATCACGTGCTAACTGAAGAAGAGATAGAAATAGGATTCTGCTGAACTGGCTGGAATAAAATCGTTGGAACTGTACACACCAGAGCATGAATGGAGTGTGGTTTACTCTATACAATAGATATGAGATCCATGACGAGACCTTGGACAATTTAGGCCACTTCCCATACCTTGGGAGCGCAATGTCAGCAAAACGGACATCAATGACGAAGTCCAACACCGCCTTCAGTGTACCAGTGCAGCCTTCGGTCGCTTGAGGAAAAGAGTGTTCGAATCTCAAACTCGGCACCAAGCTCATGGTCTACAGAACAGTAGTGATACCCGCCCTCCTATATGCTTCAGAGACATGGACTATGTATAGTAGGCACCTCAAAGCACTGCAGTGGTACCACCAATGTTGTCTCCGCAAAATCCTGCAAATCCATTGGCAGGATAGGCGCACCAACGTCGGTGTTCTCTCTCAGGCCAACATCCCCAGCATTGAAGCATTGACCACGCTCGATCAGCTCCGATGGACGGGCCACATTGTCCGTATGCCCGATACTAGACTCCCGAAACAAGCACTCTACTCCAAGCTCTGTCATGGCAAGCGAGTCCCAGGAGGGCAGAGAAAAAGCTTCAAGGACACCCTCAAAGTCTCCTTGAAAAAATTTAACATCCCCACTGACTCCTGGGAATCCCTGGCCCAAGACCGCTCAAAGTGAAGGAGAAGCATCTGAGAAGGCGCTGAACACTTTGAATCTCTTCGTCGGGAGCACGCGGAAGCCAAGCAGAGACAGCGGAAGGAGCGCATGACAAACCAAGTACCCCATCCACCCCGTCCCTTCAACCACCATCTGCCCCACCTGTCATGTATTTCACCATCTTGCAATGACAATAGTTACGTAACTGTAACTCATGCACACTGTACCTGTACCCTTGAAATGCACACCCTGACCACAGGGGGTGAGCTTGCGGGAGACACTCCTCACCTGGGTTTCCAGGTATAAAAGGGGAGGTCCCACCCAGGGTCAGCACTCCTTGGCCCTGGGAATAAATTGAAGGTCACAGAGTGATGGTGTCTGATATATACATGCCTCGTGTGAGTTTGTAACAAGGTGCAGAGACACTATATTTGGCGACGAGAAACGGGAATCACTGAACCACGAGGATGGCCACCGGTGGCACAGAGGAACGCTACTGTGTGGGTGAGGACTGGGATGACTTTGTGGAAAGACTCCAGCAGAGCTTTGCCACAAAGGACTGGCTGGAAGAGGCAATGGCTGACAAGTGGAGGGCGCATCTACTGACCAGCTGTGATTCACAGACGTATACGCTGATGAAAGAGCTGCTCGCACCCCAAAGGCCAGCAGACAAGTCCTTCGAAGAGCTCAGCCAGCTGAGCAGTGAGCATCTCAAGCCAGCAAGTAGCGTACACATGGCCCGGCACCAGTTCTACTCTCACCGGCATCGGGAGGGTCAAAACATCTCGGACTTCGCGGCGGAACTGCGGCGTTTGGCCAGTCTCTGTAAGTACTCTGATGCCTGCAGGGGGGAGATGTTAAAGGACTTTTTCATCAAGGGCATTAATCATGCCGGCATTTTCAGGAAACTCATAAAGACCAAGGACCTGACTTTAGAAGGGGCGGCGTTGATAGCTCAGACCTTTATGGCAGGGGAAGAGGAGACCAAGCTAATTTACGCACGCAGCCCTGGTTTCAACGTTGTGATGAACCAGGGAGTTAATGTTGTAAAAGTGATGCAGAACCCCGCAGGCAGGCAACGGCAATTCGACACCGCCCAGGCAGGCAGGCAAGGGCAATTCGACACCACCCAGACAGCAACAAGCTCCAGGGTGAGCCCGCAACAGGGTCAATGGAAAGGGGATTGGCAATTCACGCATCACGAGGAACAATGCATCCCATGATGGGACCATTAACACCTTCCATCAGAGTGCTTAGAAACAGCCAAACGGGCCATCAGAGAGGAATGCCTGGGAATAGTACTTTTGTTAACAGCACTCTCAGCTCATGCTGGAGGTGTGGAGGTAGACACACTGCCAAAAGCTGCAGGTTTCAGCTTTATACCTGTAGGATTTGTAATGTCAGTGGACACTTGGCCAGGATGTGCAAAAAGGCAGTAGCGAGGCTAGTCTGTGAGACAGAGGAACCAGACGAGGGGTCTGTAATGCAGGATGAGGCTGAAGTTCAGAGAGTTCATGTGGCTGACGTCCACAGCTCATACACTAAAACGCCACCCATGATGATGAATGTCCTACTGGTGCACATGGAGCTGGATATGGGAGCTAGCCAGTCACTCATGAGCGCTCAACAATTTGAGAGACTATGGCCACACCGAGCTAGCAGGCCCAAACTGGAATGCATTGAGACGCAGCTATGTTTGTACACCAAAGAGATCATCCCAGTGTTGGGCAGTGCAAAATTGGTGGTAACGCATAATGGATTACAGAACCGGCTGCCACTCTGGGGGGATGTGCACGCCATTTCATCCGTGGAGCGAAGTTCACGCTCGCAGGTATTGCAACAATTCGAGTCACTCTTTCAACCCGGTGTCAGAACGTCAAGGGCACTAAAGTAGTGATACGCATCACTCCGGACGCCAGACCAGTGCACCACAAAGCCAGAGCGGTGCCGTACATGATGTGTGAGAAAATTGAAAGTGAACTGGACAGGCTGCTCAGAGAAGACATAATTTCGGCCGTTGAATTCAGCGACTGGGCAAGTCCCATCGATCCCATCCTCGTCGCATTGCCTGTTATGGGGCAGCCAGGTAGTCATGCCTCAGAAAGGAAGGGAAGTGTTCATCAGGGAACTTCACAGCGAGCACCCTGACATCGTGTTAATGAAGGCCATTGCCCGGTCACATGTATAGTGGCCGGGGATTGACTCAGACCTGGAGCACTGGGTTCGCAGGTGCACGACGTGTGCCCAGCTGGGCAATGCCCCCAGGGAGGCTCCACTCAGCCCGTAGCCCTGGCCCACCAGGCCATGGTCACGTATTCACGTAGACTATGTGGGCCCGTTCAAGGGGAAAATGTTCCTGATCGTAGTCGATGCAAACTCGAAGTGGATCGAGTGCATCATATTGAACTCGTGCATGACATCCATCACAGTGGAGAGTCTGCATACGGTTTTCACGACCCATGGCTTACCGGACATCCTGGTCAGCGACAATGACCCATGTTTTACCAGCCATGAATTCCAGGAGTTTATGTCGGGCAATGGGATCAAGCACGTCCGGACAGCGGCGTTCAAGCCCACTTCCAATGGCCAGACGGAACGGGCGGTCCAAGTCATAAAGCAGGGAATGCTTCGCATCCAAGGACCCTCCCTTCAGTACCGCCTGTCGCGCCTCCTGCTGGCCTACAGGTCCTGCCCGCACTCGCTCACGGGAGTCTCGCCAGCGGAACTCCACATGAAATGCACGCTCAAGACGCGGCTGTCCCTCATTCACCCAGACCTGGCAGACATTGTTGAGGGCAAGCGACAGTTCCAAACCGAGCTCCATGATCGAGGCTTAAGGGGGAGGTGTATAGAAATAGATGACCCGGTATTTGTTCTTAACCATGCTTTGGGACCCAAATGGCTTGAGGGCACCGTAATTGGAAAAGAAGGAAACAGGGTCATAGTGGTCAGACTAAACAATGGGCAGATATGCCGCAAACACTTGGACCAAGTAAAGAAAAGGTTCAGCATAGACACACAGGAACCGGAAGAAGAGCATGATGAGATAGCACCCACACCACTGCCAGCGTACGAGCAACAAAGACAGCCCTCAGCATGCATAGTCCCTGCGGCCAGCCCGGACAGGCCGGAATCACCTCAAGTGACCGAGACGTGTGCTGAGGCTCAGCCACCAGAGCCACAACTGCGGCGCTCCACGAGAGAGCGTCGACCACCCGATAGACTTAACCTCTGAAACTAAAAGACTTAAGGGGGGAGGTGATGTCATGTATTTCGCCATCTTGCAATGACAATAGTTATGTAACTGTAACTCATGCACACTGTATCTGTACCCTTGAAATGTACACCCTGACCACAGGAGGTGAGCTTGCGGGAGACACTCCTCACCTGGGTTTCCAGGTATAAAAGGGGAGGTCCCACCCAGGGTCAGCACTCCTTGGTCCTGGGAATAAAGTGAAGGTCACAGAATGACCGTGTCTGATACATACATAAGAACATAAGAATTAGGAACAGGAGTAGGCCACCTAGCTCCTCAAGCCTGCTCCGCCATTCAACAAGATCATGGCTGATCTGGCCGTGGACTCAGCTCCACTTACCCGCCCACTCCCCATAACCCTTAATTCCCTTATTGGTTAAAAATCTATCTATCTGTGACTTGAATACATTCAATGAGCTAGCCTCAACTGCTTCCTTGGGCAGAGAATTCCACAGATTCACAACCCTCTGGGAGAAGAAATTCCTTCTCAACTCGGTTTTAAATTGGCTCCCCCGTATTTTGAGGCTGTGCCCCCTAGTTCTAGTCTCCCCGACCAGTGGAAACAACCTCTCTGCCTTTATCTTGTCTATCCCTTTCACTATTTTTAATGTTTCTATAAGATCACCCCTCATCCTTCTGAACTCCAACGAGTAAAGACCCAGTCTACTCAATCTATCATCATAAGGTAACCCCCTCATCTCCGGAATCAGCCTAGTGAATCGTCTCTGTACCCCCTCCAAAGCTAGTATATCCTTCCTTAAGTAAGGTGACCAAAACTGCACGCAGTACTCCAGGTGCGGCCTCACCAATACCCTGTACAGTTGCAGCAGGACCTCCCTGCTTTTGTACTCCATCCCTCTCGCAATGAAGGCCAACATTCCATTCACCTTCCTGATTACTTGCTGCACCTGCAAACTAACTTCATGCCTCATGTGAGTTTGTAACTAGGTGCAGAGACACTACACCACCTGTGACAGAGACTGTAGATTCCGCATTGGTCTCATCAGTCACCTTAGAACTCATATTACTGTGGACGCAATTCATCCTCGACTCCAAGAGTTTGCGTAAGAAGAAGAGATGAGACCTGGCTTTACATCATTAACACTGGTCGCAGTCTTACTTCAGAATGCCAGTTGTCAGTTTAACATTTCATCGTACATATGTATAACTAACCATATCATTGGGGTCGGAGAGGAATTTTCCCAGATATTTTCTCCCTAAATTGTCCTGGGTTTTTATCTGTTTTTTGCCTCTCCCAGGAGATCACATGGCTCCAGTTGGGGAGGAGTGTAGAATGTTTCAGTTTCAGGAGTGTCGCAGTTGTGTGAGGCGGACTGGTTGGGCTGGGTGCTCTTTGCCTTTCCGTCATTGTTCATAGGTTTATATGTAACCTTTAGGGCTACTGACCAAGGGCCGTGCGGCTCTCTGTCAGCCAGCGTGGACACGATGGGCCGAAATGGCTTCCTTCTGCGCTGTAATTTCTATGTTTCTATTTTAACTCTACCGGGTGGAAACTGAGCATGTGGGCAATTAAAATGGCCCAGGTGACTTACTCACTGATAAAATGACGGCCCATCAATAAACTTGAAAGGAACCAATCTTAATTGCACTCTGGGAGTTTTATCCACATAGTGCTGACACAGAGTAACAATGGTGCATTTTGAGAGTTGTTTGGTTTAATATTTTTATTAAGTTGGTAGAGTGGTAGCTGTGGAAAACCCCATGAATTCAAGTCTGTACCTGAAAGAGGACATGCTTTTGCAGAAAATATTACCTGTATTGGAGTAATTTCAAACACTACAAAGGTAACTGGGTAGGTTTAGCAATGTTTTGTGAACTATTATATTTAGTGTTTTTTATGTCAGAAAGCTGATTTTTAGTACATAAGAACAGGAGTGGGCCATTCAGGACTTTGAGGAAGACACAAACAACCTTCCGAATGTACTAGGGGACAGTGGGTCTAGTGAGAAGGAAGA
This sequence comes from Pristiophorus japonicus, assembly GCF_044704955.1. NCBI lineage: Eukaryota > Metazoa > Chordata > Chondrichthyes > Pristiophoridae > Pristiophorus > Pristiophorus japonicus. The sequence goes on from NC_091977.1 coordinate 194,107,908, forward strand.
ACTGAAGGATATCCTTGTTAGGAGGGAAATTGTGTTCGGGAAATTGATGGGATTGAAGGCTGATAAATCCCCAGGGCCTGATAGTCTGCATCCCAGAGTACATAAGGAAGTGACCCTAGAAATAGTGGATGCATTGGTGATCATTTTCCAACAGTCTATAGACTCTGGATCAGTTCCTATGGACTAGAGGGTAACTAATGTAACACTACTTTTTTTAAAAGGAGGGAGAGAGAAAACCGGTAATTATAGACTGGTTAGCCTGATATCAGTAGTGGGGAAAATGTTGGAATCAATCATTAAGGATGAAATAGCAGTGCATTTGGAAAGCAGTGACAGCATTGGTTCAAGTCAGTATGGATTTATGAAAGGGAAATCATGCTTGACGAATCTTCTAGAATTTTTTGCGGATGTAACAAGCAGAATGGACAAGGGAGAACCAGTGGATGTGGAGTATTTGGATTTTCAAAAGGCTTTTGACAAGGTCCCGCACAAGAGATTGGTGTGCAAAGTCAAAGCGCATGGTATTGGGGGTAATGTACTGACGTGGATAGAGAACTGGTTGGCAGACAGGAAGCAGAGAGTCGGGATAAACGGGTCCTTTTCAGAATGGCAGGCAGTGACTAGTGGGGTGCCACAGGGCTCAGTGCTGGGACCCCAGCTCTTTACAATATACATTAACAATTTGGATGAAGGAATTGAGTGTAATATCTCCAAGTTTGCAGATGACACTAAACTAGGTGGCGGTGTGAGCTGTGAGGGGGATGCTAAGAGGCTGCAGGGTGACTTGGACAGGTTAGGTGAGTGGGCAAATGCATGGCAGATGCAGTATAATATGGATAAATGTGAGGTTATCCATTTTGGGGGCAAAAACACGAAAGCAGAATATTATCTGAATGGCGACAGATTAGGAAAAGGGGAGGTGCAACGAGACCTGGGTGTCATGATTCACCAGTCATTGAAGGTTGGCATGCAGGTACAACAGGCGGTGAAGAAGGCAAATGGTAAGTTGGCCTTCATAGCTAGGGGATTTGAGTATAGGAGCAGGGAGGCCTTACTCCAGGCCTCACCTGGAATATTGTGTTCAGTTTTGGTCTCCTAATCTGAGGAAGGACATTCTTGCTATTGAGGGAGTACAGCGAAGGTTCACCAGACTAATTCCAGGGATGGCTGGACTGTCATTTGAGGAGAGACTGAATCAACTGGGCCTTTATTCACTGGAGTTTAGAAGGATGAGAGGGGATCTCATAGAAACGTATAAGATTCTGACAGGACTGGACAGGCTAGATGCGGGAAGAATGTTCCCGATGTTGGGGAAGTCCAGAACCAGGGGACATAGTCTTAGGATAAGGGGTAGGCCATTTAGGACTGAGATGAGGAGAAACTTCTTCACTCAGAGAGTTTTTGACCTGTGGAATTCCCTGCCACAGAGAGTTGTTGATGCCAGTTCGTTAGATATATTCAAGAGGGAGTTAGATATGGCCCTTACGGCTAAGGGGATCAAGGGATATGGAGAGAAAGCAGGAAAGGGGTACTGAGGGAATGATCAGCCATGATTTTATTGAATGGCGGTGCAGGCTCGAAGGGCCGAATGGCCTACTGCTGCACCTATTTTCTATGTTTCTATGAGTCTATTCCGTCATTCAATGAGATCATGGCTGATCTGCATCCTAACTCCATTTATCTGCCTTGGCTCCATATCCCTTATTACCCCAGCTAGCAAAAATCTATTGATCTCAGATTTCAAATTATTAACTGAGCTAGCATCTAGTGCTTTTTGTTTATAACCCGTTACATATTATTTTCCTTTGGACACGTCGGAAAGCATTCACTTCCAATTCAGAAACTTAAATGAATAATATCCAATATCTTTAAAATTTCATTTTGTTGTTTGGTGAACAAAAAAAAAACAGCTGTCAGTGGAAAGGGTTAACTCGTTTGTAGGTTTGTAAGAAGGCAGAGCAAATATAGTCAGACGCACGCAATTGCATCACTTTACGTAATTTTTTTTAAAAACCTTTCCCGATAGAAACTTTTTTCCCCAAGTCTTTGTGTCTTCAAAACTTGTTTAGAAATAAAACCTTCTCATCGGGAAAGACAGCATTTTAGATTACACTCCAATTGTTTCTAAACTTCCAATTCAAATACTGCTAATGATTTTTTAAAATGGGAGTATCTCTTTTACGGAACTATAAAATCACATAATTTAAAATAACCGGAATTTCCCTGTGGTCACAATGTAAGTCGAGTTTTTACAATTTAATAAACATCATACATTATACACAAAAAGAAAAAGAGGTCTGAGCTTCCCTCAGCTTACATTCAAATAGGCTTCTTTTTAAAACAGGGACACTAAAGAAGACAGTGCTTTTTAAATGTCCAAATTGATTTAAAAAACAAGACCACGCATTTTTACTTTAAACTATATAAGACAATAGCAATTTTGTTTACTGTAATCCAATTTAAAACAAAGTACTAGCAACTGTGACTTCAAGGCCAAAGATTATCTTTTTTCATAGCTCCATAAATCATAGTCAAAACAATCAGGGAAACTGCCACACCTTAACACGTTTTTACACAAACTACATACATTCCAGCATTTTGTTTTTTTAAGATCCCATTCACTGAGCAAATCTTGTTTTTTATTTCTCTCGGCACAAAAGCTAAAACTTCCTTGCAGGTTCCACTTTCTTTTTTTTATTGTTGTTTTTCCTTCCTTTGCTGAGTTCCGAACATACAATTTAGATCTTTTCCCTCGCTATAAGAACATAAGAACATAAGAATTAGGAACAGGAGTAGGCCATCTAGCCCCTCGAGCCTGCTCCGCCATTCAACAAGATCATGGCTGATCTGGTCGTGGACTCAGCTCCACTTACCTGCCCGCTCCCCATAACCCTTAATTCCCTTATTGGTTATCTCCACCTCTTCGGTCCTGCTCGTTTAGACTGTTCGTGACTTTTTCTCGATAATCAGCACCATCCAATTTGTGTTAGGCTTCACCTACTTGACACACTCCCTCCCGCTTCCTTCTTTCAGAGAGAAAAATACTCAGTCTAAGGACCAAGTCTGCCGGACCACCGCTAGTCAGAACCTTACAACTTCCAACACTGACACCACTGTAAGATTGAGGATCACAGGTTACACACAGATACCCAAAGGGTCTTAGGAGTTATAAGGCATTTATTAAGGGAGCGATAGTTCAAATATAGTCAAGCATAACACACAATCAGAATAGACTTAGCCATACGACCGTGACAAATAGCTGTTTTTAGTCCCGATCGGACAGACAGCTGGTGGTACGAACACTTCTTATCTTAGCATCTGCCCTGAAACACCTTCTGGGTCTTTCTTTTATTCGCTTTTTAGGAGTGGGCCTGGTGTAGGATATTGGCAAGCCCACTTAACCTATGATATGTTGGGTTCTTTGTATCAACTCTTGGGTGAAACCCTCCTCTTCACATCCTCCCGAGGTTGGAGTCAGACATGCCATTTTTGGCTGTCAGATGTTTGGAGCTGCCTGTTATTGGTTAGTTATGTTCACATGTTCAAGTCGCTCTAGCTATTGTACCATGGAATGAATCCTTCAATTCGAACACCAGTCTGAAGTGACATCTTGGTCTCAAGTTATCTCTTCCAATTCATGATTTCTTACAGTGGATGTCGTCGGGCCCCTGCCTCAAAATCCCTCCCTGCCCATTGTCTCAAGCTGATCCAGACTGTTTGCAACTTCAGCGCCCTATTTGACCCAGAGCTGAGCTTCAGACTCCATATCCTCTCCATCACAAAGACTGCCTACTTCCACCTCCATACTATCACCCATCACCAATGATAAAGTGATTGAATACAGTCGATACAGAGGAACAATTTCCTCTGAAAGGGAATTCAGAACAAGGAGTAATAATATTAAAATTAGAGCTTGGTCATTTAGGAATGAAATCAGGAAACATTTTTTTCACACAAAGGTTAGTAGAAATCTGGAACTCTCTCCCCCAATATTCCGTGGATGCTGGGTCAATTGACATTGTTAAGACTGAGATCAATAGATAAACACCAGGTAAGATTATCAAGGGATATGGAGCAAAGAAGGGTAAATGAAGTTGAGGTACAGGTCAGCCATGATCTAATTGAATGGCGGTACAGGCTTGAGGGGTTGAATGGCCTACTCCTGTTCCTATATTCCTATGTTCTAGAAAGAGCATTTAAAGTGGAAGCAATTAAAGTTATTGAATAAATCTACTGAATTGCTGCTGCATTACTGCACAATGCAGCACATTACCTTCTGTTTAGCAAGATATTCAGTAACACATGATGTACTTTGTATATTTTTATTGAGTAAACTATTATGAATATTATGAAACAGAATATATGGAACAATTAGCAATGCAAATCTTAATTATATTAATTATCTTAAAAACATTCTGGAAATATTAGCATTGTCAATATTGAAAAATGAGTGCGGAAAATATCCTGTAAAGGGAGGGTGCAATTTTGTGATTCACAGCATCTGCTCCCTTGACAATGTAACAGGAGTAAAAAGTGAAGAGGAAAATTGTATATTTCTATTGTTGATGAAGAATAAATACAAGCAGTTTGGTCAAAACTACATGTATTCCATATTGGTCCTTTACTACATGTACTTTAAACTTTAGAGTAATACTGGATAACGATGATTTCCAACACATAGAACCATTATTTCTTTAAAGAATGTTATAAATGAGTGCATGAGTAAATGACAGAATATTGTGGTAATATTCTCTGAACAAATGCTTTATATTTACATTTCTACCTAATTTTCCTCACCCTTTTCTACCATCTCAATCATAATTGCTTGCTTCTGATTATCTGAACATCCTGTTCAGCTATGAATTCATATCAACAGACCTCAGCATGATCTCCTACACCAATGGACTCAACCAACAGAAGTGCTTTGGGTAGAGAAGTACACACATTTCCCCCATCCCCTCCCCAAATGGATCACTTCAGTATTATGAGGCCTGGCTGAAAAGCAACTAATTTTATTTCATATATAAATGGCGGATTTCAAGCATGAGCCAGCACCGGAACTCAAATCCTCAGCCATAATGTGGGGCCGACATTCCTGAGCATCTAAGTCAATGTTTACTCCAGAATTACATGAATTATGGAGGAGTTTAAACAAGTGGTCCTTAAATTTTCATAAGGACCAAATAAAAAGAAAAACCACAAGACGTTCGTGTATCTCACAAAAGAGCATTCATTTGTTTCTTTATCTTCAGATCAGACACAGATGACAAGCATATGAGATTTTCCATTTCAATGAAAACCCATGATTATTTTATTGTTACATATTTTCTCCATTTGTCATTGGTTTGTAATAGTTCCGGCATTGCTTCATACTTCAGCGAATGTATTTTATTACTTTAAAAAACTTTGCATGCATGAAGGACATAATTTAAAGTTATATTTTAAATCTAGAAAATATACCACAGAAATGCACCAAAATGTGACTGGCTAATATCTGATTAGTAATTTCAATGATAGGTACATTTAAAATAAGCACTCTAAATGATATCTGGAGAAATATCAATATTAATTTGCATATTGAACATTTGAAAACCCTGCACATTATCTTTCCTTATTAACATGGCAAACAAAAGTGCTCACTTCCTATCCCTGTGGTGACACGGGCTAGATACAATCTGTTCATAAACGCGCAGTGAATAGAGTCAGTTGTCTTAGCCAAGTGCATGGTCAGGAAGTCCCACTGTTAAACAGGCAAAAATTGAGGATGGCGTCTTCTTCATTATGCCTGCCAAGCAGATAGTTTGACTATTGATGAAACGCCGACATTTACAGCTTTGCATAGTTACCAGGACTTTATATCAAATGTCAGTGCCACTGGTTGCCGTATGACAGAAGGGCAAGTTATGTTGATGTGGCCCTACGATCAAAGAGGGTTCAAGCCAATGAACTACATAATCTAACTAAACATTAACATTGTAAGCAAAAGTTATTGTGCACCTCATACTTTTGATGTCCCTAATCAGAATTCCATATTCTTTTACACCATTCCTATTTCTTTCAGATTTTTAGATCAATATAGTGATTACATTTTGTCACCTTGAGTTTTTCACACTGGGCTGCACCTTCTGTCAAGACAAAAGTCCTTGTAACTTTCATTGATATCCATTAGATAGTGCATGGCAGCAGTGCTATGGTCAGTTTCAGTTCCATTTGGCAGAAATTTTCCATCAGACATCAATTCTTCGTCTTCCTCATTTATCACTCCCTCTTTGTCCTGTTCTTCATTGTCTAAGTATCTGAAGTCTTGAATCAGTCTTCCTGGTTTCTGGGATAGATCTTCTGGCATGTATATTTTGTCTGCTCTGCAATACTCGTCAGGACTGTATTGTTCCATTGAATAGTAGATGTCTTCTTCTTCTTCTTCTTGACATGAGCTCCCCTTGGCACTCTCACCATCAGACTGGGATAGGTTTTTTATTCTGCTCTTTTGGGAAAGGTCAAAGGGCTCTTCCTGCTCAAAATTGCTCATTAGATTGTTCTGTGCAAATCCAATTCGCCCTCTCCTCCTGAAGCCTAAAATTAAGGTACATCAACATGATCATCAATCAAGAGATCACACAAAATATTTTATATGGTTCTACAAAACCTTGTAGATAATAATAATCTAATATTGAATTAAATATTTATCCTTCTTAATTATTTAAAATGAATACACTTAAGACACTTCAGATTGCCAGTAGTTAATAAAGTTTTGAAACACAAAGGGAGAAAAATTCTGTTGCACCCTGTTTGGGGGCGGCAACATCTGGGAGACGGGACATTTTGCACCAGGCACAGAAATGTCGCCCCGCTCGCTAACTTTGTGTTACTGCCCCCGAAAGGAAGTGAAGCATAAAATAACACGTTCCACTTGGGGCATTAGCGGGCTGGTTACATAGGGAGCGGGGCAGGCACGTCGGTAGCGGGGTGCAGCGTTGTGCACTGGGTTATGTAGTGCTGCCGTGTGGGACGGATCCTTCCCTTAATTAAAGGGAAGGGTCCAAGCTGCAAACTCTGCAGTATAAAAATGGGCCTCCTTAGACCATCTTGGGAATGGGGTTGCCCTGCCAACAGCCCGGCACTTGCTGAGCGATTGCGGCACGGACCCCACGTTCAAAGTGCCCATGGGGTGCTCAGCAAAATCGGCAGGTTTTTTTTTTCAATGGCCGACATCTGTCCTTTAACTATCACTCCGCGAGCTGCCTGCCGCCCGGTTCACATCCCCTAAAGCTGTTGCTGTCATCACCCAGTGCAGCATCAATGGGCGATACCCAATTTAGGGCGATAAAGGGGCGCTGCGCACGGTGATGATGTCAGCACAGCAAAACGGGGTGCTACGGGTTACCGTCATTGTAACAGGAGGTGCAAACAACCCAAATTTCTAGGCCAAAATAATCTAAGCAAGTGTATTATTGGAACAATCCTCACTGACTATATTTATCACATCTCTTTTTATTCCATTCTCTCCCTCTCTGAAGGCCCCGATTCATTGCTAATATGGTTGTGGTGGTGAAGCCCAGGGCAAGGGAGGCCCAAGGCTGCCTTGTGAGGCCCATAGGAGAACTTCTACCTCTCCTGGCACACAAGGAAATATAAAATTAAAAGTAAAAATATTAGAGGTTTATAAAACATGAACACTGAAATCTGAATTAAAATCAGAAAATGCTAGAATTGTAGGTCAGTCAAAATCTGAAAGAGAAAGTTAGGTTAATGTTTCAGATACAAACCCTTCACCACCTGAAATGTTAACGGAAAACATCCTAGTTTAAATTTCTGTTCTCTACTCATCATTTACTATATGGGGAGGCAAAGCAGAGAAAAATATCAAAAACAGATAACAATACATTTATCAGGTTTTGATTGAAAGTTAAAGGTTTTTTTTATTTATGACCATTGTTTCAAAAAGCTTTTGCCCTCGTGAACTACTCTTTGAGTACAGGATTTAATTGTTTTATTTAGCTATTGCAGGGTCACAGTAAGTACAAGTGTATTCATTCACAACTGGAACAAAAGGGAATTAAATGCTATAAATATTAGGGCACATGAACTTGAGTGTTTGATGTTAATCTCTCCCGGTCATGACACAACAGGCCTGCTGGAAATAGTTTAACCTGTCAAATTATTTCATCTCCTCTGGTCTATATGCTGATTAGAATATAGTTTATATTTATTTATTGTTCTGACTTATTTAGTTGGCCAGGATAATTGTATTTTATAATGTTTTATTACAGAAGATGCCAACAGATTATTGATAGAAAAGAAAAGCCAACTTGTTCTGGTCAGGGTCAATACATGGTTTGTACTGCCAGGGAAGATAATAGTTATCATAACCTCCCAATTCACAGCATAGACACTGTTAGTAGCCAGGAAGTTTAGAGAATAAGAAAGAAAAAGGTAGAGTTGAAAATATTTTATATGTCAATATTAATTAACTAACCAACCATTAATTAATTTTAAACATTCTCAATGTAATTATCAAAAAAAATCTTATAAAGTTGCTGATACAAAATCTTGATGAGAAATCTGTAACTGCAGCCAACATGTGCCACCCTTCCATATCTCTACTACCTGTCTCTCTCTTTCAGCCTTTCCCTATGCTTTTGACATCTGTCCTTGCCCTTCACCTTTCCTGTTTCTGACTTTCCATTTTCTGTATCTCTTCATTCCTCCTTTTTAATAAAAAAAACCTTAGAGATGTTACCATGAACATAGCTCTATGTTTTATTCATTCCTGGAGGAAGGTTATCTACCAAGAGGACCAAATATTCAACATTATACAATGGCTCTCTGTAGCAGGGATGGTAGGAGGATGTAATCCGTGGAAGGAAGTAGGCCAGAATTGAATAGCAAAGATGCGAGGATATGTTTTACAGGATAACCTTTGAGCATTTGAAAATATTTACACAAAAAGTTTCCTCAGGAGAATAAATGGGTGGGATGGAGTACATCATAGGGTAGATTGTATGTTATGAAAGGAGTGGGTCTTTATGGTCTGAACAGAATTTTCTAATTCTATATTTTTTAATGTAACCTTTGTTCACATGTTACCTAGATTTCATTGATGCCTTTTACCATTCAGATTTCTTGCTATCCTTCAACAGTCTTCATTCTGTGGTTATCACCTAAATGTGCTGTCTTGTCAACAGTTTCTCCTTATCTCAGGAAGGTTTGTCTTTTTTGGCTGCCGGTTAAATTTTGGCATTTTTGGCCTATATTCTCACTTCTACAATTAATTTCTGAATTGTGTTTTTATCTGAGTTTTAGTACAGTCATGGTTGGTCTGGTAGGGCTACTTTTGGGGCTGGAGGACAGGATGTTGAGTGTGGGAGGGTGGGGGGGGCGGTGTGGGGGGGGGGGGTGGGGTGAGGCTGCGGGCAGTAAAGAAGATAGGAGAGGGCAGGAGCAGCTGGGACAAGAGGAAGAAGGAGGGCATTGCGTGGGAGGCCACAGCCACAGAGGATCCTCAGGGAGCACTTCTGCTACCTGAAATTCACAGAGGAGCAATGTCTCAGGCACCTTCGCTTCACCAAGGAGGTTAAGCTGAGCTATATCACCGAAGGCAGTCACGACGCAAGCCTCGAACCAAGGCATGAACAGCACTGCCTGTGGCTGTCAAGGTCACCATGGCCTTTAACTTTTATTTAACAGGCTCCTTCTAGGCTGCAGCAAGTAACATCAGCGACACCGCCACAGTTGTATCAGGAAGGTCACCAAGACTCTCTATCCCAGGAGGAACCCCTACATCTCATTCCTCATGGGCAGAGCAAGGTAGGACAAGAGAGTACCAGGCTTCTTCCGCATTGCAGGCTTCCTCAGGGTAAAAGGTGCCAATGACTGCACCCACATTGCCTTTTGTGCTCCGTTTCACCATTATAGCATCTATCTGAATAGAAAAGGATTCTACTTTCTCAACATCCAGCTTGTTTATTGCTGCAAACAATGCATCAGGCAGGTATGTGCCCAGTTCCCTGACATTTAAATTACATATTTAAAAGGTACTCAGATATGCACTTGAAATGTCATAACCTACAAGGCTACGGACCAAGAGCTGGAAAGTTGGATTAGGCTGTGTCATGTATGTAGACCATGTATACTAACTGTATAGTCACATAAGGTGTGCTATCAGAGGGCACTGCGGTGGGAGACCTGAGGGTCACCTGCATAGGTGTGCAGGACCCAGTTTAAAAGGCTGCCCACCATGCTTGTGCCTCACTCTGGAGTTACAATAAATGGGACTAAGGTCACAACAGCTCAAGTATAATACTAGACCTCGTGGAGTCATTCATAAGAGCATTAAAGACATAACAACTGGTGATGAGATTAAGAACTTACATGCAAAAATGACTAACGTTGGTGCATTAGGAAAGTTCTCAGAGGATGAAGATTGGGAAGACTTTACGGAGTGGCTAGACCAATATTTCATAGCAAACGACCTGGTAGGCGATGATCCGGCCACGCTGGCAGATAAGCGCAGAGCTATCCTGTTGACCAGTTGTGGGCCCGGGGTCTACGGCCTCGTCAGGGACTTGCTTGTACCAGAGAAAACAACGACCAAGTCATACGAGGAGCTGAAGCTGCTAATTCAGGACCAACTCAAACCGAAGGTGAGCATCCTCACGGCCAGGCATCGATTTTATACACACTGCCGCCCCGAGGGCCAGGAAATCACGAAGTACGCTGCCGACCTCAGGAGGCTGGCAGGACCGTGTGAACTCGGCGCATCCTTCGCCGATGTGTTGCGGGATGTCTTCATAATTGGCATCGGTCATGAGGCCCTTCTTCACAGGCTACTGTCTGCCGAAACCACCATCACTCTGCAGAAGGCCACCAGCATCAGCCAGGCATTCAGGACCTCAAGCTGCAGCTCCAAGCAGATGATGACTCACTCTCAGGACTCAAACCCAGCAAGTCCTGTAAATAGAATGGCGCCTTTCACAGGCAGAACTGTTGAACGTGAGTCTGCCCAGGGCAGAGCGTACAGGCCCCCGAGTCCTTTAACTCAGAGTCCGCTGAGAGGTGCAAACATAAGTCGAGTAGCACCATGCTGGCGTTGCGGAGGTAATCACAGGGCTCATCAGTGTCAGTTCAGAAACTATGTTTGCAAAGGCTGCAGCACAAAGGGCCACCTCCAGCGAATGTGCAAAAGAGCTGACTCACCACGTGGAAGAGGAGTCAGCAGATGGCTGTGAATCCAGTGCGGATTATGAGGAAATGGCTAGAGAGGCAGCTCAGTCCCAGATCGAAGTGTATGGAGTACCTACCTGCACCACAGATTGTCCTCCATCGATAATGGAAGTCGAGATAAATGGTGTTCCAGGCTTCATGGAGTGGACACGTGGGCGAGTCAGTCAGTAATGAGCCAGGAAGCCTTTGAGAGGCTATGGAACGATCAAGCTGAACGACCCGAGCTGGTCCTGGTTCAGGCAAAGCAGCACATCTACACCAAGGAACTGATATCAGTTGTTGGTAGTCCGGATGTAAGTGTATCCCATGATGGTGCGGTGCACAATTTACCATTGTGGATTGTTTCAGGTGATGGACCAACACTACTTGGAAGAAGGTGGATGGGGAACATTCATTGGAACTGGGAAAACTTCATCCCTCCAGCGATCGACGTCCCCCGTGCTCAGAGGCAGAGCAAGCCCCCACCTTTGGTTGGACCAGGCACAGGAGAGCAGATCCGCACAGCCCCCGAGGCACAGACCACTCATCACGACTGCGTGGCGATGATCCGGCCGAGACGACCCGAATGCACCTTCCCGGTTTCAGTGGCAGGACTCCTGGGGAGGAAGATTGGATCCGAGGGCGCCTTCCCAGCTTCAGTGGCAGAATCCCTGGGAAAGAAGATCGCGGTAGTCGACATCATAGGGAAAAGATGGCATCCAAATCACGAGGTGCAGCGTTAATGGAGCAACGACACGTGGTTCCACGCAAGGAAGACGATTGGGGTAAAAGTAGTAAGGTACTTTAAAGGAGGCCAGCAACCCGCCATTTTTGAATGAACTGCTTGAAATTGGTAACCAATGTAAAAGTCCAGCTGTAACGAGCAAAATGTTGTTGAGTGATGTCGGGTGCAAATTGCAATCAACCAATGTAGCGGGCGCACACCTAACGGTCGTATACAGGTCCAGCGGGCTATCCAATGCTGTAGCCTGCGTCCCTGGGACCAAAACGATGTATCATAAAGTGTCCCCGCAGCTGACAGAGGTAGACAAGCCGCAGAGTAAATGATCCCTGGAGAGCAGAGGCACCGGTAGCGATACCCTGCCTCAGATCGGTTTAACATTGCAGGCACCCGATGACATGAACCGCCACGGGCCAGAAACAGTAAACTGCGCCTATGCTCGCAGTCGGCTACCGTCGCCCACCACCCGGTTGGAACAGGCGCAGCCCACAAACCCCCTCACTACCACGGTAATGCCCAAGAGCGAAGGGTCACCCGCAACGGCTCCTCCGAACGGGACCTGGACCAGCCAGGATCCCAAACTAGAGAGTGCTCACAATGGTGCCCTCAAGGAAAGCGAGTCAGCAGTCCCCTGCTAACTGCTAGACAAGACGAGGCAGCCCCACCGTCGCTTAGACGAAACACTCACTCGCTCAGATCGCTTCCCAGGGAGCAGCAGCGACACTGTGCAAATGAAAAGGCAGGAATGTCATAGACACATCAGCTGTCTTTGGGCCTGCCCAACACTAGGAGTAACGGCAAGAACCCTGAGCTCCGGCAACTTGAGCAAAATAAGCTCACCTCGCCCACAGACCCACTAGCATGGGGCGCTGTGCTGCCACCAGACGACCCGGATCTCATCCGGCCGTGCTGGAACTAGACTGTCCTTGTGTACCTGTACTGATATATCTGTACTGATCATGTAAATGTACCACACCAAAAGAAGCGCAACTGTAATCCAACCAACAAATGTACCAAGATGTAAATGTAAAACCCATGTGATGAACTTGAATACAACTTGCATGTAACGGGCCATTAGCATGATCTCTGTGTGGGGGGGGGGGGGGGGGGTGGAGAGGGGCGGGTAATGGAGTAGTCATAGACTCACAACCAGATACCACTGGAACCTCCATTGACAACAAATCTCACTACCAAGCTAGAAGCGACCCTCCAATGGTCAACCAGGAAGAGCAAAGCCCAGGTCACCATCAGTGTACAAGTCAATTTGCATTAAAGACTTGGGGGGAAGTGATGTCATGTATGTAGACCATTTATACTAACTGTATAGTCACATAAAGTGTGCCACCAGAGGGCACTGCGGTGGGAGACCTGAGGGTCACCTGCATAGGTGTGCAGGGCCCAGTATAAAAGGCTGCCCACCATGCTTGTGCTTCACTCTGGAGTTACAATAAATGGGACTAAGGTCACAACAGCTCAAGTACAATACTAGACCTTGTGGAGTCATTCATTAGAGCATTAAAGACATAACAGGCTGGATTGCTCTTTTTTGGCTGGCATAGATAGGCTGAATGGCCTTCTTCTGTGCCATAAATTTCTATGATTCTATGATGTCAATGATTCAGTCATGATTTATTCATCCAGCTCCAGTTCTCTGCTGCCTTTATTCCAACCAGGTCGTCAGGTCACAGGGTCGCTACTGGACGAATTTAGACTTGTGACTTCTGCCAGCAACCCAGGCACAGCTGCAGAGCTGGCTTACAACAAGAGCCATGCTGCCACCAAAAACATCGTAGAGCATCCACTCATCAGCAGACAATGATTCCTCTACCTGGGCCATTCGGGAGGAGCTTTGTAGAAACACCTGATCCAGATTTGTGGTTGTCTGCTGAATGTTGCATAGCTTTGCCATCGTGAGGGACCAGCCCTTACCAGCATCTGGGCAGCAAGAAGTCCAGCAAGAGGAGGAGTCGGGGCAGGAACAGGAGGTTGAGGAGGAGGAGAAGGAGGAGAGCAGCATGAAGAGGAGGAAGAGCAGGAGCAACATTGATCACCAGTGCCCCTAGCTCCCAAAGCTCTCAGAGAGAAACACACCCGGGACCGCTTCATTTGAACCATTCCTCCCATCTCCAATACACCAAAAGTCCCATCATTCTTATCACCCCTGACCTTACAATCACTATCTGACTGCCTTAATTCAGTCTGGCTTCAGGGTCTTGCCCTCACTTCACTACAAATATAAGCACCAACACCAAATTCAGAACAAAAAGCAAATGTAGCCAACAACTCAATTCCATCTGTTTCTAATAGTTAACAGAAATATTTAAGAATCACCTTGTGCAACCCCTTAGTGCTTGTTTTCTGTGCTCATTTACCTCTCCTAGTGCTCCTACGAAGTGCTTCCCCAGTGGCTACTGCTTGGGACATGGAAGACCACTCAGCTTCCATTGAGGACACTTCGGATGGCCATGGTGGGCGATCTTCAGCAGCTCTGGATCTTGAGGTCATTCATTACATTCAGTTTCTACATCTCTTGGGCATCCGCAGTTATATTAGGTTTGAATTTAAATTTCTGTTTACACATTTCTTATATTTTCATAGAGTAACCTGTCCTCTTTTTTTGTTTTCAGTGGTAGTTTATAGCATAATCCCAGAATTATCTTTGCACCCATCACCTTACATTTCCAGCCAGGCTATCTCATTTAAAAGCTTCTCTTGTAGGAATGGGTCTGCTTCCTTTACCTCCCAGGCATAGGGAAAGAAATGATAAAAAGACCTTTCCAACTGGAAGTGATGAAATACCTCACTAAGTAGCGTGCCAACCCTTCATTATGGAATCTTCAGAGGACAGGAGAGAGAAGAAAAGAAGAGGGGGGAAGAGAGAAACAGAAAGAGGGGTAGAGAGAGAAAGAATGGGAAGAGAAACAAAGAAAGAGAAAGAGGAGAGAGGAGGATGGTCAAAGAGGGAAGAAATGGGGACTAAGAGAGGAGAGAAAAGACAGAAGGGAAGAGAGGTGAAGAGAGAAATAAAGGGAAATAGAGAGAAAGGACAGAGAGCTTTCAAAATATTCAATGCGGTGAATCAGGCAGGTCACATTCTGAAAAAAATCTCCATATTTCATTAAAATCTATGTTCTTACTTTGTGAATCAGGCCCTCCATCCATGACTCCATGTTTAACCTTCATATGACGTGTAAGATTTCCCTTCAAGGTAAATTTGCTGGGGCAATACAGACATTTGAATGGCTTGCTGTCAGAGTGCAGGTGCATGTGTCCCATCAGATTGTGCATCCGGTTAAACTCCTTTCCACACAACTGTCAATAAAAATGAATAAACAATTGAATTTGATTTATTTATTAATTTCTAAGAATGCAGTATTCTGTTGAGATGTTAATCACCACAAGAATAGATTTAGGACTGTACAGTGCGACAAAATAAGTTGCAGTGGCTTAAGTCAGACCTCCAAGTTTTTTTGCCAGCAACAAGTGTTGCTGCTGCAATGCCTCAATATTTGTATAAAAATGTTATATAAATACAAGTAGTTGTTGTTAATTCAAAAGAATCTGCAAACTGCCCGCGGTAAAGCTTTGCACATGGCCTGTGTCCTCTCTCACAGAGAGATTTGTCGCCTGCTACTCTGAACTGTGTGCACAGAGATTTCAATGTTTGTTACCAGTAGACTAGGTCTGATTCTGTGCTAGCATGCTCCCAAGAATCATGCAAAGTAAAAAAGGATTGTTGAAGTGTAATGTAACACCACGTGCCTTTCATGGAAGAAAGATAAATAAAGGCTCGTCTGAGAGTCTGCCCAAATAATGTTACAGTGTGTCTCAATACATGTCTGAATAATGGTGTAGAAAAGTACTTGGAGACAGTTATTTCTGATCATTCCTTTAGCTTCACACTGTCACATATTTAAGCTCCTGGATCTCTATCTATATGTCGATCAATCTTTCTATTTATCTACTTATCTATCGGGTGATCCATCTATTTATATATGCTTATGTTATCTATCAATCCATCTGTCTGTTTATCTATCATTGCCTACTTATCTACATATCTCTCTATCTATTGCGCCGAATTGCAGCGAAAATGAAGGGAAATGTGGCAGGGAAGCCTACTGCCAGATGCCTTCTCTTCAGTGCCGCCAGGAATTTTCCTCCCTCGCAGGAAGGAACTTGGGCGCCCAATGCTTGCCCACCACACTGCTTTTAAAGGACTTGGTGGGGATGGGTGGCGAGGCCAGGCAAACCATCTAATTTCCTTGCCTCCTACCTTAAGTACCAGCAACCCAAGGAGAGTGATCCCATTACATCCTGGGATGGCAGCAGAAAGCCTGCTAATGGCACTTTTGGAGGGAATGAGTTCAGTAGTGGGCACTTTTGCCTCTCTTCTGCCCCAAGAAATGATGTAAATATATTACTGAGGAACTGCATTGTCTTGATGACTATAATCTCAGATATTAGTAAACCCTTGAACCTTGCTTTGAAAATATCCACTGAAATAGTGCAATTACCTCAATAAATGTAATTATCAATAGTTTAAGTACCATTTCAATCGCCTGCAGTCAGTAATCCAGTTTCAATTGGTTGGGATTTAGAGCTATATTTAGTAACCATCACATTACTAAATATAGCTCTAAATTCCAACATTTAAAATCTCTGGGAATAGGAGGTTATGAAACAATGTTGCTTTCCACACTATGAATTCCTTTGGAGAGGTTTCCAAATTCTCAAAGAGAGAGGGAGCAAGTCTGTACACTGTCCAAAAGGACCGTGAGAAAACAGGAAGTTTTAAGGAGTACAAGAGAAAGCGAGATGAAATCTATTTGCAGACAGTTCCCCGGGGACATGAAACTATTGTTAAGCAGGCAGTCAGTGCAGCGATATCCTTCCTTCTGCTGAAGAGGAGCTTCATGCCAAAAGGCATCTATCTGGTCACTGTTTTAACCCTCTACCAGCCCGGGTCAGACATAGATCTTAGCCTGGTATTTAATCAGCTGATCATTTTTTTGTCTAGTTCCCAAAATGATGATAGTTGTCAAACTGGAATGTATTCATTTAAGAGTCCTCAGGATGTTGTTAACTCTTTGGGGCTGAAATTGCCCGCCTCCTTAAGGCCCATTACCGCCTCAAAGAGGCCTTACCGACTGGGGGCAGACGGATGGGCCAACTCGTCCAAAATTGCCCCCGGGCCGGGAACAAGTTTCTATGCCCATTGGGCCCGCGCCAACCCCACACTGACCGGCGGCGGCCCCCTTTCTACCCTCTGTGGTAATTGCCCCGCGGGAGCAGCGCCGTCGCCGGTAGGTGCCACTGACAGCTCTCTCCTGCGGGAAGCCGTGTGTGGCTGGGCGGCACGTCCACCCTTAAAGGGGAGGGTGCACTGCTGCGGACGCCATTTTATTCTACTTGTCGGCCGACTCTGAGGTCGGCCCGACAATGGTGGTCATGGGTTCGGCCGGGCTGCCAACGTACAACCTGGCACCTACTCTTGGGTACCAGGCTGCTGGCCCGGCTGAAACCCTCCCTGGTGACCCTCACTGAACCCCATGCAAAGTTTGCAGCAGCCCTCCCCTTTAACTGAAGGTCCCCCTTTCGGCCCCTTTATCTTTTATAATTTATAAAATACAGTTTCTGTTGTGCAACACAGCCACCATTAATTTTGTATAGATTCTCTAATGTTGAATAATTATTGCAGCAATGAAAGATACCTAAAATATGTATTAACTGCAGTACTGTCGGCATAAGCAAAACGTTGTAGATAGCATCTCAGCTTGGTGTAGAAGTAAGGATTTAAAAAGTATGTTTTACTTGTCCCTTTTACTTTCTGCTCTTTAGTTCACCACGCGAATATTGTAGGTTAGTGAGAAATTATAATCTCATTTTAACTCTGTGCAAGTCGCAGATAAGCACTACCCAGACTTCTTTTTAAAAAGGAGACTTTCATCCTCAAACTGGTTGAGAAGAATGGGACTCTTTCACTGCAATGAGCAAAGCAATGGTACATCTTACTGATCTTGCCCCCAAGTAACTGTTTTTTGGAAAGGCGGAGTAATCTTTTCATGCTCTGGCCTAACTGCAATGCTTTATATGCTAGGACCGTAATACGCATATTATTTTGTCAGGCCTGTTTTGGAGTGAAATTGTTTTGTGGTGTATTCATCATCATCATAGGCGGTCCCTCGAAATGAGGATGACCACCATGTGAGAACACCAGCGGCAGGTCGGGGCCATAAAAGTAGCAGTGTGGCGGCCCTGGGAGCAGCGTGGAGGTATACTACTCCAGGGAGCAGCGCGAGCTGGTGCAGGAGGGTGACGGCAGCGAAGAGTGGTGTATTAGCATACTAATGTGAACGGTTTAATGGATTTATATGTGAATATTGCACAGCATGATTTCACCCCATCAGTTGGTGCTGGTCAGTTCTCTGCTTGCGGAAAGGTGTTGCATTGGCGAGTTGATAGTTGGCTGATCATTATTAAATTCCCACTTTGTTCTGGCTGTTCCTTCTTTACTAAGTTATTAGAACTGTAATTCTTGCCTTGTGATTTTTCTTGGACTCTCTCTCTTTTATATTATAGCCTGCAATAATATCCTGAGGGTACTTATTCTTGTTTTGCACAGTTACTGCCTTTTATTGCTTTCTGTTGTGAGTGTTTATAATTCAATAAAGCTGTTTTTGGGTATAAAAAATCTTTCTCTCAAGGTGAGATTGTGATAACGATTTGTTTAGTTCATTGATACTGAAAGGCAATTTGAGTTGAATGGACCATGTGTCAGGCTCCAAATGTTTAAAGCAATCAAAAGATTTGAACGAATGTAAAAAAAAACTATTTGCAGAAAGTAACAATCTTCTCAGAATATAGCGAGAGCTGAGACCTCAGAAGCTTGGCAAATATGAGCATCCAATCCATTAAACCTTTGATTTGTATCTCTATTTTAAATGCTTCATGTCATTAGCATGCCCGAGTCACTAGATAATATTTGCAGAACTCCCCCATACAGAAAACAAGCCTATTTTTAGAAAGTGTATTAGAATCAGTTTTGTGTTTAGTTATGTTGGTGTTTATTTGTGTGACATAGCTGCCTAAATTTCCATAAAGTTAACGTTGATAATTTTGAAAAGCACACGCTTCAAGCGTCAAGCCGCACAGTGAGATATATAGATATACAAATTTAAGGTATTTGAATAGCGCTAATTATGAAGCTAGTTAACAATAAGTAGAATTAACTTTCTTTATCGTCATACGAACTTATATAATATTTACTTGCTTGTGACATTGGATTTTTTATTGAGCTTAAAATGATGTCGAACATAACAATAACTTGCATTATATAGGGCAACCCTGCTCTTTCTAAGTTTAAATACCTCGGGCGATTTAAATCCTACCCACCCATTGGAAGCCAGATTACTTACCCATCCTCGAATTACCTGGATCCTACAGGAGAGCTCCTCCAGATCCCACAAAGGATAATTTGGACCTCCCCTGCCCAATATTCCCCCCTTCCCTCCTGCGAGACCCTCTTCTGCACACCTACCTGAATGCCGGAGGTCAGCTATGGGGCAATTGAATTTCCGTAGATCGGGGCAATTGCTTCCCACCCATTTTACCCTGCATTCCGAGTGGGAAGTAGACCGGGGGGGAGGGGGGAATGTTAATAACCCAGGAGTTAAAATAGCTGGACCAATTTCTGCAACAGTGGGTGAGTATCCAACTCACCTCGCCACCACCCTGCCCAGAACCCACCCGGAGTTAAAATCGGGGCCCTCAAGTGCCACAACTAACGTAAATGTAACTTTGGGCACAACTCTCCTGTTTCCTCTCTCTCTCATCTCCTTAAGCCCAGCACCTCTTGAGGCATTTGACTTGTTCCCCAGTCTTTGGCTCCCCTTATGCTCCTGAACCAAAAGGGAGGCCTCCTGTATCTCATTGTTTTTCCTAATTTCCCTCACTTATGGCACATTTACCTTTTACTGTTTAATTTTACGGTCCTGCCTAGTGTAGCGCATCACTTTGCATCATATTTTGTTAACTATGTGTGATAATAGCAGCCTATCATACTGACCACCTTTAATCTATTGCGTTATAAGTTCCTAATAAGATCTATTTGTGACATTTTTGTGCTATTGGGCTTTGCGCACAATGTTTGTCAAAGTTATTGCCAACAATCAAATCTAATGATTTGAGTCCTGTGTACAACCTGACGAAACTGCTCACGTGAAAATTGGATTATTGGTATCAAGTTACTGCAACCACGCAATTATTGCCAGTGCGTCATTAGGCGGAAACAGTTTATTTGTTAGCCTGCGCAACTAATCAATACAAACCTTGCATTTGAAAGGTTTGATGTCAGAGTGGACAATCATATGTGCCTTCAATGTTTGTTTTTGCACAAAGCTCTTGAAGCAAAGGTGGCACTGGTAGGCCCGGATGTTGGTGTGAATAAGGACATGGCGCTTCATGTTTGCCAGCAAAGTAAACTCACGTCCACAGATTCCACATTTATGTTCCTTCACACCCTGAAACAAGAAACAAAAAGGGGAAACATTTTAGTGCAGGAATTCCCCTGATGGATCTCATTTTGTGCTTTCAAATACATGGATACTGTATAATTTTCCAATCTCTTTGACTCTGAAAAACTGATTTGAAATCTGGACCACAAAGAAGAAGTGAAAGCCAGATACAACAAATGCTTCTGTTTAGTTCTGTTTTCTTCTTTCATTTTAAAAGGCACTGACTCATGCAGCAGTACAGTTCCAAGAGCGCCCTCCCATACCTCTCCCAAATTATTCTTCATATATGAGCCGAGACATAAGGGCCCAATATTCTGTCTTGGCCCAGGTTGTATCTCCATGTTAACTGCTGGAGGGGGACAGAAAATGGTGTGGAACCCAGATCTGACTATCAAAGCCTGTGGACAAATGGTTGGGAAATTCCAGTGGGGTGCGAGTGGAGAGAGGAGGACAGATCTTCCACCTTGTCCTTTATGTCAAGGAGGTATATATGGGTGACTTTCTGGGCTTTCTGAGAAATTCCGCCCAGCCTGCCAACTGATATGTCCAACAGAACCCTTGCCTGCTGAAAGCCAGTGTCGGTTCCATTATGAGCTTTCGTAACACTCTAAATTCACTGCCAGCTGCGGCTCAGTGGTATCACTCTCGCCTCTGAGAGAAGATTGTGGGTTCAAGTCTCGACTCCGAAGACTTGATCACATAATCTTACCTAACGCTCCAGTGTAGTACTGAAGGAGTTAAACTGAGGCCCCATCTGCCCTCTCAGGCTGTTGTAAAAGATCCCATGGCCGTATTCATAAAAGAACTGGGGGCCGAAACTCAGCCTCCCGATTGCTGGAAAGTGGCGGCCACGCGGCGGTGTCGAATGGCTGCTGATTTTTTGTCGAATGGCCGCCGCTTGCGAAATTCTCCTTGGTGGTTTTTCCGGCAGTTCCCACTACCTCTTAAATGAACCATTGATCTCCCGCCCCACAAGCAAAATTCATCTAAAGAATTCTTGCACCGCCATGCGGTGCCCTGACAATTTTTTCTGTCGGTGCACTGTGTTTACAGTGTGTGCAAAATGGCAGTGCGGCCGCCATTAAAGGGGAGGGCCCACTGCCACCGCCGCCATCTTTTTTTTTGTCAACCGACTGCCAAGTCGGCCTGACAATTATGCTCCCTGGTTCGGCCGGGCTGCCAACAGGCAGCCTGGCACCTCCACTTGGGTGCCAGGCCGCTGGCCCGGCCAAAACCTTCCCTGGTGGCTCATTGGGCCTAACTAAAATAATCGCAGAGCTCGCAGCAGCCCTCCCCTTTAAGTGAAGGGGAGAGACATGGTGTCGCGCTATCATAATGACATCATCAGCGCTACGCTGATGGCCGACAGCGGCGGACACTCTGCCCGCCCCACTTCCGTCCCCATTATGACCGACTTCTGCTCCGCTCAAAAAAAAAAGACAAAGAGCTGAATTTCACGCAAGAGGCCACCTCATCCACTGCGGGGAAAACATAGGAAAAATGGTAGGTGCGATTTGTTTACGGTGAAGGTGAATTTCGGCCCCCTGGTGTCTTGACCAATATTTATCTCTCATTTAACACCATCAAAACAAATTATCTGATTATAATCTCATTACTGTTTGTGGGATCTTGCTGTGCACAATTTAGTTGTCATGTATTCCTTCATTATAACAGTGATTACACTTCAAAACTACTTAATTGGCTGTAAAGCACTTTGGGACATCCTGAGGTCATGAAAGGTGCTGTATAAATAACAACAACAACTTGTATTTATATAGGGTCTTTAACATTATAAAACGTCCCAAGGTGCTTCACAGGAGCATTATAAAACAAAATTTGACACTGAGCCACATAAGGAGAATTTAGGGCAGATGACCAAAAGCTTGATCAAAGTCTAGGTTTTCAGGAGCATCTTAAAGGAGGAAAGAGAGGCAGAGAGGTTTAAAGAGGGAATTCCAGAGCTTGGAACCTTGGCAGCTGAAGCACAGCCACCAATGGTTTTGATTAAAATTAGGGCTGCTTAAGAGGTCAGAATTACTTGGGGGGTAGTAGGGCTGGAAGAGATTACAGAGATAGGGAGGGGCGAGGCCATGGAGGGATTTGAAAACAATTTTGAAATCAAGGCATCATTTAACCGGGAGCCAATGTAGGTCAGCGAGCACAGGGGTGATGGGTGAACAGGATTGATGCGAGTTAAGACATGGGCAGCCGAGTTTTGGATGACCTCAGATTTACATAAGGTACAATGTGGGAGGCCAACCAGGAGTGCAACGGAATTAGTTATGGTGCAGAAGCTCAATGCTAGTTCTTTCTTTAAAAGTGCTTAAGGGAATCAATGATCTTGCAGAATGGCACAATTGCTCTCAAGAATGTTTCAGCTGTTCTATAGTGAAGCCCTTCTCAAAACTGTTCTGCTGTGTTGGAGCGGTATGGATCCACTTTGACATTCCTGGCCCCTGTCAGTGTCGGCACCACTGATGCATCCGCCCCAAACATGCTAATGATCTTGACCCTTCAATTTGGAACAGGGTCAGCATC
The DNA here is from genome assembly GCF_044704955.1 of Pristiophorus japonicus. Taxonomy (NCBI): domain Eukaryota; kingdom Metazoa; phylum Chordata; class Chondrichthyes; family Pristiophoridae; genus Pristiophorus; species Pristiophorus japonicus. Next base: position 194,130,903 of record NC_091977.1, read on the forward strand.
TATAGCTGGAAGTCCAGCTCCGCCTTCACCCAGCAGTGGAGCAGGGCTCTCAGATTCTTGACCCGAGTGTCAGCAGGCACTGTACTGACTATCACTGGATGGTAATTTGGAGGCAATAACCCTGGCTAAATTTCTCCCCAACCTTGTCAATTATAATAGCATGAGCAGCTGAGATTGGGTAACCACGCTCAGTTCTACACAGGACAATACACTGTAATGAAAGTTTAAGGCTATATAAGAAAACTGGTGCAGTAATAGACCTAAAAACAACCTCTAATATTTTCTTGCACAAATCTCCTCAACTCTTAAACAGTCTGGGGGGGGAAATACAACTGTTGACATTGGAGGTTATTGTTCTGTATGGAGAAAGAGTCAGACTGAACACTGTGAGCTCAAAGTAACGTGTGACCTTAGTCTTTGACTGCAGGTCTCCAGAGTGCCTCTCCAACCTTTGAGGACTCCAACCTGTGCTCCCAAGGGATTATGGGACTCCAGAGGATGAGCACTCTGTTGGCTGTACAGAGTAAATACAAGTTAACATATATAACAACACTCCCCCACCCCCCAAAATCAATAGTGTAACTATTTACAATGTGAGTCGATCTGGGGCCCTTCTTGCCCTGGTTGATCATCTCGGTGTGAAAGGTGGTGTTGTTGAATCATTTGTTGGGCCCTCGCTGGGCTGCTGTGCAGCTGGTCTTGCTGGGCTGCCTGGTGTGTTGGGTCCTGCTGGGCTGCTGTAGATGATGGGTTCTGCTTCGTGGACAACCGTGGTGCCGGTTGCCACTGGTGTGTATGTTGGGGGATCAAAAAAGGTAGGGTCCAAGGTGGATTGCTCAGGATAGTCCGTGAATCTGAGTTTGATTTGGTCCGGTGAATGAGTCCATTTGAAAGTTTGACCCAAAACACCCTGCTCCCCTCTTTGGCCACAATAGTGCTGGGAAGCCACTTGGGACCTTGTCCATAATTTAATACAAACACAGGATCATTGATTTCAATCTTGCGTGACACATTTGAGCTATCATGATATGCACTTTGTTGAAGCCGCCTGCTCTCTACCTGTTCATGTAGATCAGGGTGAACTAACGAGAGCCTTGTCTTAAGTGCTCTTTTCATGAGCAGTTCAGCAGGTGGGATCCCAATGAGTGAGTGGGGTCTCGTGCAGTAGCTAAGCAGGACTCGGGATAGGCGAGTCTGCAGCGAGCCTTCAGTTACCCTCTTCAAGCCTTGCTTGATGGTTTGCACTGCTCTCTCTGCCTGACCATTGGACGCTGGTTTAAACGGGGCAGATGTGACATGTTTGATCCCGTTGTGGGTCATGAATTCTTTGCACTCAGCACTGGTAAAACATGGCCCGTTATCGTTCACCAAGATATTGGGTAAAAACCGTGAGTGGCAAATATGGCCCGCAGGCTTTCAGTAGTGGCAGCGGACATGCTAGCCGACATTATCTCACATTCAATCCACTTGGAGTACGCGTCTACAACCACAAGGAACATTTTGCCCAAGAATGGGCCTGCATAGTCGACATATACCCTAGATCACGGTTTGGAGTGCCAAGACTATAAGCTTAGCGGTGCCTCTGTGGGTACATTGCTTAGCTGCGAGCATGTATTACATCTGTGAACGCAGGACTCACAAGTCCACATCGATACTGGGCCACCACACGTGGGATCTGGCTATCACTTTCATCATCACAATGTCTGGGTGTGTACTGTGGAGGTCATTGATGAAGGTGTCTCTGCCCTTCTTGGGGACCACTACTCGATTGCCCCAGTCTGATTTCATCTTTGCGCCGCTGGAACGGCTTTATCTCTTCCTGCATTTCCACTGGGACACTGGACCAGCTCCCGTGAAGCACACAGCTTTTGACTAGAGATAATAAGGGGTCCTGGCTTGTCCAGGTTTTGATCTGCCGGGCAGTGATGGGTGATTGCTCACTCTCAAATGCTTCCATAACCATGGCTAGATCTGCAGGCTGTGCCATTTCCACCCCTGTGGTGGACAAGGTCAGCCTACTGAGAGCATCGGCACAGGTTTCTGTGCCTGGCCTGTGGCGGATGGCATTGTTGTATGCGGACAACGTGAGTGCCCATCTCTGGATGCGGGCCGATGCGTTAGTATTTATGCCTTTACTCTCGGAAAACAGGGTTATAAGTGGCTTATGGTCGGTTTCCAAGTCGAATTTTAGCCAAACAGGTATTGATGCATTTTCTTTACTCCATCGACACACCCTAACATTCTTTTTCAATCATGCTGCAGGCTCTCTCAGCCTTAGACAGACTCCTGGATACATAAGCAAGCGGTTGCAATTTCCCGAAATCATTAGCTTGTTGCAATACACATCCGATGCAATATGACGACGCATCACATGCTCGTACCAAACGCTTACATGGATCATACAACACAAGCAACTTGTTTGAGCATAATAATTTTCTTGCTTTTACAAAGGTATTTTCTTGGCTTTTGCCCCAAACCCATTCATCCCATTTCCATAGTAAGACATGCAGTGATTGTAACAGTGTGCTAAGACCCACTTAGAAGTTACCAAAGTAATTCAGGAGTCCCAGAAACGCCCGCTGCTCCGTCACGTCCTGTGGCCTCAGTGCGTTCTCAATTGCCTCCGTCTTCGCATTGGTGGGCCTGATGCCATCCACCGCAATCCTCCTTCCCAAGAACTCCACTTCAGGCGTCAGGAAAACACACTTCGAGCATTTTAACCTGAGCCCCACGCGGTTGAGTTGATTAAGAACCTCCTCCAGGTACTGCAGATGCTCGACTGTGTTCTGACCTGTGACCAAGATGTGCGAAACGACTTCAGTAGGCTTTCCATGTTTCCCTGAAATATCGCCGTCGCTGATCGTATTCCAAACGGGCATCTGTTATAAACAAAAAGACCTTTGAGCGTGTTGATGCAGGTGAGGGCCTTCGACGATTCCTCCAGTTCCTGCGTCATGTAGGCTGAAGTCAGATCCAGCTTCGTGAAGGTCTTTCCTCACGCTAGCGCTGCAAAAAGGTCGTCGCCTTTGGTATTGGGCATTGGTCCTGAAGGGAGAAACAATTGATAGTTACTTTGTAATTGCTACAGATTCTGAGGGTGCCGTCTCCCTTGAGGACTGGGACGATAGGACTGGCCCACTCGTTGAACTCGATCGGTGAAATTATGCTCTTTCTTTGTAGCCGGTCTAGCTCGATTTCTACCCTTTCTCTCATCATGTACGGTACTGCTCTCGCCTTGTGATGGATGGGTCGCGACCCCGGAATTAGGTGGATCTGCACTTTTGCTCCTTGGAATTTCCCGATGCCTGGTTCGAACAGCGAAGGAAATTTCTTTAAGACCTGGGCACACGAAGTGTCGTCAGCGGGCGATAGCACTCAGACGTCGTCCCAGTTCCAGCGTGTCTTTCCCAGCCAACACCTCCGAGCAGCGTGGGACCATCGCCGCCGGTACCACTCAGAGTGGTAGCTTGTGCACCGCTCCATCGTAGGAGACCTTTACGGTAGCACTGCCGATTACAGGAATCAGTTCTTTTGTGTGAGTTCTGAGTTTTGTGCGAACTGGAGTTAAGACTGGCCTTGAGGCCTTGTTGCACCACAGTCCTTCGGAAGTCTTTTTGCCCATGATGGACTCGCTTGCGCCCATGTCCAGCTCCATTGACACCAAGAGTCCATTTAGTTCAACATTCAGCATTAAGGAAAGGTAACTTCGATGGTATAAGACCTGAATTAGGTAGAATAGACTGGCGAATGATACTTAAAAGGTTGACGGTGGATAGGCAATGGCAGACATTTAAAGATCACATGGATGAACTTCAGGCTCGAAGGGCCGAATGGCCTACCCCTGCACCTATTTTCTATGTTTCTATGTTTCTAAAATGGGGAAGGTGGCTCAACCGTGGCTAACAAGGGAAATTAAGGCTAGTGTTAAAACCAAGGAAGAGGCATATAAATTGGCCAGAAAAAGCAGCAAACCTGAGGACTGGGAGAATTTTATAATTCAGCAGAGGAGGACAAAGGGTTTAATTAGGAAGGGGAAAATAGAGTATGAGAGGAAGCTTGCTGGGAACATAAAAACCGAATGCAAAAACATCTATAGATATGTGAAGAGAAAAACAGTAGTGAAGACAAACGTAGGTCCCTTGCAGTCAGATTCAGGTGAATTTATAATGGGAAACAAAGAAATAGCAGACCAATTGAACAAATACTTTGGTTCTGTCTTCACGAAGGAAGACACAAATAACCTTCCGGAAATACTAGGCGACCGAGGGTCTAGTGAGAAGGAGGAACTGAAGGAAATCCTGATTAGGCGGGAAATTGTGGTAGGGAAATTGATGGGATTGAAGGCCGATAAATCCCCAGGGCCTGATAGTCTGCATCCCAGAGTACTTAAGGAAGTGGCCCTAGAAATAGTGGATGCATTGGTGATCATTTTCCAACAGTCTATCGACTCTGGATCAGTTCCGATGAACTGGAGGGTAGCTAATGTAACACCACCTTTTAAGAAAAGAGGAAGAGAGAAAATGGGTAATTATAGACCGGTTAGCCTGACATCAGTAGTGGGGAAAATGTTGGAATCAATTGTTAAAGATGAAATAGCAGCGCATTTGGAAAGCAGTGACAGGATCGGTCCAAGTCAGCATGGATTTATAAAAGACAAATCATGCTTGACAAATCTTCTAGAATTTTTTGAGGATGTAACCAGTAGAGTGGACAAGGGAGAACCAGTGGATGTGGTGTATTTGGACTTTCAAAAGGCTTTTGACAAGGTCCCACACAAGAGATTGTTGTGCAAAATTAAAGCACATGGTATTGGGGGCAATGTACTGACGTGGATAGAGAATTGGTTGGCAGGCAGGAAGCAGAGAGTTGGGATAAACGGGTCCTTTTCAGAATGGCAGGCAGTGACTAGTGGGGTGCCGCAGGGCTCAGTGCTGGGACCCCAGCTATTTACAATATACATCAATGATTTAGATGAAGGAATTGAGTGTAATATCTCCAAGTTTGCAGATGACATGAAGCTCGGTGGTGGTGTGAACTGTGAGGAGGATACTAAGAGGCTGCAGGGTGATTTGGACAGGTTAGGTGAGTGGGCAAACACATGGCAGATGCAGTATAATGTGGATAAATGTGAGGTTATCCACTTTGGTGGCAAAAACACGAAGGCAGAATATTATCTGAATGACGGCAGATTCGGAAAAGGGGAGGTGCAACGAGACCTGGGTGTCATGGTACATCAATCATTGAAAGTTGGCATGCAGATACAGCAGTCGGTGAAGAAAGCAAATGGTATTTTGGCCTTCATAGCTAGGGGATTTGAGTATTGGAGTAAGGAGGTCTTACTGCAGTTGTACAGGGCCTTGGTGAGATCTCACCTGGAATGTTGTGTTCAGTTTTGGTCTCCTAATCTGAGGAAGGACGTTCTTGCTATTGAGGAAGTGCAGCGAAGGTTCACCAGACTGATTCCCGGGATGGCAGGGCTGACATATGAGGAGAGACTGGATCGATTGGGCCTTTATTCACTGGAGTTTAGAAGGATGAGAGGGGATCTCATAGAAACATATAAAATTCTGACGGGACTGGACAGGTTAGATGTAGGAAGAATGTTTCCGATGTTGGGGAAGTCCAGAACCAGGGAACATAGTCTAAGGATAAGGGGTAAGCCATTTAGGTCTGAGATAAGGAAAAATTTCTTCATTCAGAGAGTTGTTAACCTGTGAAATTCCCTACTGCAGAGAGTTATTGATGCCAGTTCATTGGATATATTCAAGAGAGAGTTAGATATGGCCCTTACGGCTAAAGGGATCAAGGGGTATGGAGAGAAAGCAGGAAAGGTGAACGATCAGCCAGGATTGAATGGCCTACTGCTGCACCTATTTTCTATGTTTCTATTATCGGGGGACAATTTGTGGTGAATATGTGCATCCCATGTACCTCTGCCTCCTCAGTCTGAGGCTCTGGTTCGTCGTGATCCTCCGTGAATCTGTCCTCCTCTGCAACATGGTGGTTTGCAGGTTTAGCAGGATTTGCAGCTTGCCTGCACACTTGTTGGAGGTGTCCCATTGTTCCACAGCCCTTGTAAACGTATGAATGGAAACGATGATCACCCCTGCAGCACCAACAAGGTGTTAATGGCCTTGCATTCATCACCCTTGATGGTGGACTCTGAGACATCTGCAGACGTGCAGCTGCAGGTATGTGTGACCTGCCCTGTACATTACGATTCGAAAACAACATCACTTTTTTCACAGTATTTGTAGCAGCACTTGTGTGCTGAGAGATTTGCTTCGTATTGTCACTGGTGGCAATAAACGCCTGGGCTATCGCTATGGCCTTACTCAAGGTTGGGGTCTCTATAGTCAAAAGTTTGCGAAGTATGGTTTTGTGGCCAATGCCAAGTATAAAAAAGTCTCTGAGCATGTGCTCCAAATGTCCTTCAAATTCGCAATGTCCTGCAAGGCATCTTAGCTCGGCGTCATAACTCGGCACTTCCTGGCCTTCAGATCTTTTGTAGGTGTAGAACCGGTACCTCGCCATCAGAACGCTTTCCTTCAGGTTCAAATGCTCTTGGACCAGTGTGCACAAATTGTCATACGATTTCTCCGTGGGTTTCGCTGGAGTGAGCAGATTCTTCATGAGGCCATACGTTGGTGCCCCACAGACGTTTAGCAGCGCTCTCTTCCCCATCTAGCTCGTTGTCTATGAAGTATTGGTCGAGTCGCTCCACAAAAGTTTCCCAATCATCTTCCTCCGAGAACTTCTCCAGGTTGGCCACTGTTCTCTGCATCTTTCGGTTCGCTATCTGTATCTCATCGCCAGTTGTTATGTATGGAGAAAGAGTCTGACTGAACACTGTGAGCTCAAAGTAATGTGTGACCTTAGTCTTTTATTGCAGGTCTCCAGAGTGCCTCTCCAACCTGTGAGGCCTCTTTAAATACCTGTGCTCCCAAGAGATTATGGGATCCCTTTGGACTCCAGGGAATGAGCCCGCTGGTGGCTATACAGAGTAAAAACAAGTTTATAGATATAACAGTTATATGTTATTCTTTTGTCAAGGTTAAGGCTATCCTACTATGTGAAAGCACTCAAGCAAAACCAATTCAGATTTCAAATGTTGTTCGAAGCATTTTTTATATCAACAATGACCATCTTTGACCCAGCGCTAATAAATAATTCAAATGCTATGTACAATAGTGATTTAGCAGATCATTACCCAACTGTGTCCTCAATTACAACAATATAAAAACATTGGAAGCAGCAGAGACATTGGTATCATTTTATTTTCATATCCTTGTACATTTAGCTAATGCTGATTGCGCATTGCATCATAATTATATACGGCATTTCTTTGCTTTTTCCATAACTCTGTCCAGTCATATTGTGGTGCTTTTGAAAGTAATAGTAAGACAAGCCAGACTCTTCAACAACCTTGCATATTTTCCTCTTGTTTGAAACGCTCCTTCCTTCAGCATCCACTCCCGACTATAGGAACTAAGCCGGAATCTTACCAGCCCTGCGAGTGAGAGTTTGGAGGCGGGCCTGCTGTCAAAATGGCCCTGATTGACAGCAGGGCGGAAGTCCACTCTGAACCCGCCTCCTTGTCATTTTCCAAAGTGCCGGTTCTTGCTGCTGATTGCAGACTGGGCACTAAACGGCGGGTTAGGCAAGTGTGATAGTTAACAAGCTGCTTAAACCTATTTTAGCAGCATTTTACCAGCTCCAAAGGGTTTTGCCAAGTTTTTAATGAGCTTCCCGTCGCTCGGGCATCATGTCAGGTAAGTATGTTAGGTTCTCAGTGACTCTCCATTGCTTTGACTAGTTGACAGCTGCAGAAGTGGTATAAAAGCTACCATTTCACAACTGTTCACTTTCCAACCTCAGAAGCTGAAGCTTTCAGGATTTAGATGACACTTTTAAGCTTTATGCAGTTTGAATGCGTTTGCAGTGATCTCTGTCCACTCTCACCTCATTGGAACAACCCCTCTCACCATTGACAGATCACTTTTGTCATCTCAACTTCAGCTGCGGTGCCCTTGAGAAAATCTCAACTCGGTCCTCAGAATCCCATCACGATCAGCCCCAACACCAACATCACTAAACACACCAGCATCACCATCAATAACACCAAACTTCTCCGCAATCAACTGATGCTGCACATGACTCAGGGCATCAGCACCTGACCACATTGCTGGCCAGGAGGCCAGGGATGGCCTCACCATGGCCACATTTACTTCACTTAGCGCTGTACACCCTGGCTGCCACATGATGCACCAGGTTGACACCACCCCACACCAGCACCATAAAGCATCTCTGCAATGCCCAAGCTATTCCTTTCACACTCATCACCATTGTGGGGGTACCGTTAGGTCTCACCATTCACGACAACTCACTAAGCCACTTCCAAAGGTGCACATAAATCTGTTCAAGAACGCAAAGTGTTGAAAATAAAGATTTCAATGTTTGACAACACATTAGCAGAAACTCTACATGAAAATTGGCTAAAAGACCCAAGTGCCTACACTTGTGTCCTCTTAGTTGGTATGATTGGACAAGGATGAGAGTGCGTGTGAGGGGTGGCTAGTGAAATGGGGAACTGATAATGTAGATAGAGAGAGGGATGGCTGGAAGTTCAAAGTAAGCTGGTGAGAGTATGGATGTGTAGGAGTAGGGTAAGGAAGGCAGAGTGATGGGGATGTGATGAGCAGCACAGCAGGATGAGGTTGAGTATGACTTTGCAGTAACATTTCGTGATCTACTGAGATCATTAAAAGGTTTGGGCCACTGCAGCCAGCTCCTCCTGATGCCATCCCTGCTTGTGTCCTCCTGTGCAATGTGCAACCAGGCTGCATTGGTGTCCTGGGGAGGACTCTTCCTCCTTTGGAAGGGAAGAGAACCTCCCTGCATGCTGTGACTCCCTCCATAAGCATATGGAGGGAATCATGGGAGAGCCTGTGTGCAGCCATACACCTTTGTGCAGTGTTTGTTAGTGTTTGCAGTAGCTCAATGTTGTAGAACACTGACAACACAACTGTCAAAATCATGTGGCCATGATCACTTTAAGGAAACCGGCTGATGATGCGTCATCAAACGACGTCATCAGACCCGCTTCCTTCAATTGGCTGGAAACCTCGCAAGTTGGGCTTAATGAGCCCAATCAATCGTAGATTCTTCATACAGTGCGGGTTGGAGCCAGAAGCGGCTTTGCCACCTGCCACTGGCCGCCCCAGAATTGCCACAGTTGGCGGCAGCGCGGCTGCATTCACACTGTGGGGGCGAAATTCCCCAGTGCCCTGATTGGGGACGGTAACCGACTCAAGGCGGGACCTCCTGTGCCAGCATGGAATTCCCGCCCCGGCCACGAATTTGCGGTTATCGCCCCTCACAGACAGTGGAGCGCAATGTTGAGTGCTCCACTTCCTGTTGGGGCAGGATCCGGGGTGCTGCTCAGAGACGTTTGTCAGCGCTACAGCCCCGCGTAGCCTTACGCATTTTAATGCCCCTCTCCAGCTGCGCACTCTGCTGGGCCTCTGATGGCCTCCATTGGGCCACCCAAACAGAGTGCTGGACTGCACGCTGGCGGACCGGACCGCGTCAAAGGAACAAAGAAGGAGCCGACCAGCGAGTCAGCCGCAAAATAAAAATGGCGGCGTGCGGTGCACCTGAACTCCCCTTTAACTTTCGCCCTGCAAGCAGCTGTCAGCCCGGTTTGTGCCCCACAAGGCAGGCGTTGACACTGCTCACAGCAGCCTCATGGGGCGCTGGCCAATCTCCGCCACGGGGCAGAAAGGGTTCAGCGAGCACCGCTAAAAACTAATTATCTCTCCCTGTCTCCTCCACCCTCACCTCCAACAACAAGTGTGAGGAGCTCATGGACTTCTTTGTCTTTAAGATTGAGACTATCCGTTCAACTGCCTCTTCCTCTTCCTTCCCCTAGCTGACTGGGCCAATCTTCCTTGAAGGTTCCTCCCCGTCCTAGCTCTGACCTTGAATCTTTCTCCAGTTTCTCTCCGATCTCCTCTCATGCCCTCTCAGAGCTCATCTCGTCCATGAAACCCACTTCTTGCTCCCTTGACCTTATTCTCACGAAACTGCTGATGACCTATTGTGTCTGTAAGCACTCTAGTAATGACTCCACGAGGTAAGGTATTGTACTTCAACTGTGGTGACCTTAGTCCATTTATTGCAGCTCCTGAGTGAGGGTACAGTATGGTGAGCTCCCTTTTATACCTGGTTACCTGTCGTGTACAGGTGACCCCTAGGTCTCCACCAGTTGCACCCTCTGGTGATACAAGCATAGTGTATACAGTCTGAAGGTACATCCAGTGGTCTTACGTAATTGTACATTGAGTGTACAGGGAGTATACTTATGTAATGCATACACAACACCACCCAACTTCCTTTTCTGCCTCCCATGTTAGCGGTTATTAACGGTTCTCTCTCCTCAGGTACTGTCCCCCTCTCCTTCAAATATGCCGTCATCACCCCTCTCCTCAAAAAAACACTTGACCCCTCCGTCCTTATAAACTACCGCCCCATCTCCAACTTTCCTTTGCTCTCCAAAATCCTTGAATGCCTTGTCTCCTCCCAAATCCGTGCTCATCTCTCTGGGCCCAACTACAAACTCCGTTCCCTTGAATCAGGTTCCTGCACGTGCCACAGTACCGTAACGGCTCTTATCAAAGTCACAAATTACATCCTATGTGATTGTGACAAAGGTAAACTATCCATCCTCATCCTTCTCAACCTGTCTGCAGTCATTGACACGGTTGACCATTCCATCCTTCTCCAACACCTCTCCACTGTCATCCAGCTGGGTGGGACTGCACTCATCTGTTCCATTCTTATCTATCTAATCGTAGCCAGAGTATCACCTGCAATGGCTTCTCTTCTCACTCTGGAATCATTACCTCTGGTGTCCCCCAAGGATCTATCCATGGCCCCCTTCAAGCTCTCATCTATATGCTGCCCCCCCAGTGACCTCATCCCAAAACACAGCATCAGTTTCCACATGTACACTGACGACATCCAGCTCTACCTCACCACCACTTCTCTTGGCCCCTCCATGGTCTCTAACTTGTTGGACATTGTCTGCCATCCAGTACTGAATGATCATAAATTTCCTTCTATTAAATATTGGGAAGATCAAAGCCATTGTTTTCAGTCCCCGCCACAAACTGCGTTCTCTAGTCACCGACTCCATCCCTCTCCCTAGCATCTGTCAGAGGCTGAACCAGACTGTTTACAATCTTGGTGTCATACTTGACCCTGAAATGAGCTTCTGACTTCACATCTGCGCCATTATTAAGACTGCCTATTTCCACCTCCATAATATGTCCCGACTCCACCCCTGCCCCAGCTCATCCACTGCTGAAACCCTCATCCTTGCCTTTGTTACCTCTAGACTTGACTATTCCAATGCACTCCTGGCTGGCCTCCTATGTTCTACCCTACATAAACTTGATGTCATCTAAAACTCGGCTGCCCGTGTCCTATCTCGCACCAAGTCCCATTCATCTATTACCTCAGTGCTCGCTGACTTACATTGGCTCCCGGTTAAGCAACACCTCGATTTTTAAATTCTCATCCTTGTTTTTAAATCCCTTCATGGCCTCACCTCTCCCTATCTCTGTAATCTCCTCCAGCCCCACCACACGCCGAGATATCTGTGCTCCTTAAATTCTGGCCTTTTCGGCCTCCCTGATTATAATCGCTCAACCGTTGGTAGACGTTCCTTTAGCTGCCTAGGCCCTAAGCCCTGGGAATTCCCCCCCAACCCTCTCTGCCTCTCTACCTCTCTTTCCTCCTTTAAGACCCTCCTTAAAATCTACCTCTTTGACCAAGCTTTTGGTCATCTGCCCTAATAGCTCCTTATGTGGTTCGGGCTCAAATTTTGTTTTATAACGCTTCTGTGAAGCAACTTGGAACATTTTACTATGTTAAAGGCGCTATATGAATACAAGTTGTTGGTTGTTGTGATGGGCATCGCTGGCAAGGCCAGCATTTATTGCCCATCCCTAGTTGCATGTGATAAGGTGGTGTTGAACCTTACTTTTGAACCAAAGGTATTCCCACAGTGCTGTTGGATAGAGAATTCGATAATTTTGACCCAGTGACAATGCAGGAATGGCAATATATGTCCACATTGGGATGGTATGTAACGTGGAGGGAAAATTGGAGATGGTGATGTTCCCGAGGAAAAATTGGAGATGGTGATGGTCCCACGCACCTCTGGCTTTGTCCTTTTAGGTGGTGGAGGTTGCGGGTTCTGGAGGTGCTGCCAAACAAGCCTTCGCGAGTTGCTGCAGTGCATCCTGTAGATAGTACGCAGCACAACCATGGTGCTGATCAAGTGGACTGCTTTGTCCTGGATGGCGGTGAGCTTCTTGAGTGTTGTTCAAGATGCACCCATCCAGACAAGTGGAGAGTATTCCATCACACTCCTGACTTATGCCCTGTAGATGGTGGAAAGGCTTTGGGGAGTCAGGAGATGAGACACTCACCGCAGAAAACCCAGCCTCTGACCTGCTCTAATAGCCAAGGCATTTATGTGGCTGGTCTAGTTGAATTTCTGGTTAATGGAGACCCTGAGAATGTTGGTGGGGGGATTTGTCGATAATAATGCCAGTGAATGTCAAGGGGAGGTGGTTAGATTCTCTCAGAAATGGCCATTGCCTGGCACTTATGTGGCGTGAATGTTACTTGCCACTCATCAGCCTAGCCTAGCTAAAATGCTCTGTCATTTAGATTCATATTCAAGTTCAGCATAGCTATGAAGGAAGGAACCAGAGAATCATAGAATAATACAGCACAGAAGGAGGCCATTTGGCCCATCATGCCCATTCCGGCTCTTTGAAAGAGCGATTCAATTAGTCGCACTCTCCAGCTCTTTCCCGGGAGACCTTTTTCAAGTATATATCCAATTCCCTTTTGAAAGTGAGAGAGGAGAGGAGGGCATTATCCATAGACAGTGGTTTTTAGTGATTTAGTATGATGTTCCATATTTAGAATAGGAGTAAGTATCCTACAAAATTGATTTAACTGGTTCCATAATTATGTATGTGCAGAATTACACCAGAAACTAAAGAAACATACACATAATGATGGGAACTAAAGCTTCTAAAGAATTTGTAATAAACAGTAAAAAGCAAAACAATTTTAAGACATCTCAGCACCAGCTGCTTTCCTCTTCCTGCTGCATATGTACCAGAGGTGCAATGTTCTTTCTATCTAACAAGCTTGCAGGCATGTTTATATCCTGTCCTCTTTCAGTCAACTTCCTCAACTTTTCTTTTGTCTATTGCTGGTAGCTAAAACCCTCTGGAGGCAAAGCTGCACAAGTCTCAAGGGGTTAACTACAAGGGGTGGGGTTCCTTCCTGTTGTGTTCAAGTATGTTTAGTAGTGGATTGAGCAAAAAACAATCCATTTTGATCTCTTTGAGCTGCACTGTTCTGCCTTCTAAATTGGGGAGGAAATGATAAATGCGGCAGGTTATCAGTCAGGGGAAGGAGCATATGAAAAGAATGTTTTTTTTACATAATTGCTTTTCAAGTCAAAAGCACAGCAAGAATCTCACTATTAAAGATAATATGGTATGATTTATATCCATTGATCTGTCTCTCTCCAAATATACGGGCTTAATTTTCCCCAGTGACTTGCATCGTTTTTTTGAGCAGGCCGCTTTTTTTGGCCTAAGTTTCCCCAATCAATTTGCACCAGCGTAACTCAGTTAATTAAGGTTTTTTTTTAGGTTCGTTTTTTTTTCAGCCAAAGCGGGTGTAACCTGTCACCCGCGCCAATTCTGGCCATTTCGGCAAGTTTGGCCATCTAAGAGCTACTCCAGTTCTGCTTAGGCCGGCATATGTGGCCTCTGCAGAAAAACCTTCTGGAGAGTTAAAGAAACCGGCGCAGGTAAGGAAATCAGCGCAGGTGACTGCAGCAGATGCCCAGATGGCAGGGAGAGAGAGAGAGAGAGGTCAGGAAGGACTGGGGACCAGAAGGAGGAGACCATTCGGCCTGGGATGTCAGACGGGGGAGCGGACCGGCAAGCTCTTCGGCCAGGGCGGGGGTACATAAGAACATAAGAACATAAGAATTAGGAACAGGAGTAGGCCATCTAGCCCCTCGAGCCTGTTCTGCCATTCAACAAGATCATGGTTAATCTGGCCGTGGACTCAGCTCCACTTACCCACCCGCTCCCCGTAACCCTTAATTCCCTTATTGGTTAAAAATCTATCTATCTGTGATTTGAATACATTCAATGAGCTAGCCTCAACTGCTTCCTTGGGCAGAGAATTCCACAGATTCACAACCCTCTGGGAGAAGAAATTACTTCTCAACTCGGTTTTAAATTGGTTCCCCCGTATTTTGAGGCTGTGCCCCCTAGTTCTAGTCTCCCCGACCAGTGGAAACAACCTCTCTGCCTCTATCTTGTCTATCCCTTTCATAATTTTAAATGTTTCTATAAGATCACCCCTCATCCTTCTGAACTCCAACGAGTAAAGACCCAGTCTACTCAATCTATCTTCATAAGGTAACCCCCTCATCTCCGGAATCATCCTAGTGAATCATCTCTGTACCCCCTCCAAAGCTAGTATATCCTTCCTTAAGTAAGGTGACCAAAACTGCACGCAGTACTCCAGGTGCGGCCTCACCAATACCCTATACAGTTGCAGCAGGACCTCCCTGCTTTTGTACTCCATCCCTCTCGCAATGAAGGCCAACATTCCATTTGCCTTCCTGATTACCTGTTGCACCTGCAAACTAACTTTTTGGGATTCATGCACAAGGACCCCCAGTTCCCTCTGCACCGCAGCATGTTGTAATTTCTCCCCATTCAAATAATATTCCCTTTTACTTTTATTTTTTCCAAGGTGGATGACCTCACACTTTCCGACATTGTATTCCATCTGCCAAACCTTAGCCCATTCGCTTAACCTATCTCAATCTCTTTGCAGCCTCTCTGTGCCCTCTACACAACCCGCTTTTCCATTAATCTTTGTGTCATCTGCAAATTTTGTTACACTACACTCTGTCCCCTCTTCCAGGTCATCTATGTATATTGTAAACAGTTGTTGTCCCAGCACCGATCCCTGTGGCACACCACTAACCACCGATTTCCAACCCGAAAAGGGCCCATTTATCCCGACTCTCTGCTTTCTGTTAGCCAGCCAATTCTCTATCCATGCTAATACATTTCCTCTGACTCCGCGTACCTCTATCTTCTGCAGTAACCTTTTGTGTGGCAACTTATCGAATGCCTTTTGGAAATCTGAACACATCACATCCATCGGTACACCTCTATCCACCATGCTCGTTATATCCTCAAAGAATTCCAGTAAATTAATTAAACATGATTTCCCCTTCATGAATCCATGTTGCGTCTGCTTGATTGCACTATTCCTATCTAGATGTCCCGCTATTTCTTCCTTAATGATAGCTTCAAGCATTTTCCCCACTACAGATGTTAAACTAACCAGCCTACAGTTACCTGCCTTTTGTCTGCCCCCTTTTTTAAACAGAGGCGTTACATTAGCTGCTTTCCAATCCGCTGGTACCTCCCCAGAGTCCAGAGAATTTTGGTAGATTATAACGAATGCATCTGCTATAACTTCCGCCATCTCTTTTAATACCCTGGGATGCATTTCATCAGGACCAGGGGACTTGTCTACCTTGAGTCCCATTAGCCTGTCCAGCACTACCCCGCGAGTGATAGTGATTGTCTCAGGGTCCTCCCTTCCCACATTCCTGTGACCAGCAATTTTTGGCATGGTTTTTGTGTCTTCCATTGTGAAGACCGAAGCAAAATAATTGTTTAAGGTCTCAGCCATTTCCACATTTCCCATTATTAAATCCCCCTTCTCATCTTCTAAGAGACCAACATTTACTTTAGTCACTCTTTTCCGTTTTATATATCTGTAAAAGCTTTTACTATCTGTTTTTATGTTTTGCGCAAGTTTACTTTCGTAATCTATCTTTCCTTTCTTTATTGCTTTCTTAGTCATTCGTTGCTGTCATTTAAAATCTTCCCAATCTTATAGTTTCCCACTAACCTTGGCCACCTTATACGCATTGGTTTTTAATTTGATACTGTCCTTTATTTCCTTGGTTATACACGGCTGGTTATCCCTTCTCTTACCGCCCTTCTTTTTCACTGGAATATATTTTTGTTGAGCACTATGAAAGAGCTCCTTAAAAGTCCTCCACTGTTCCTCAATTGTGCCACCATTTAGTCTGTGTTCCCAGTCTACTTTAGCCAACTCTGCCCTCATCCCACTGTAGTCCCCTTTGTTTAAGCATAGTACGCTTGTTTGAGACACTACCTCCTCACCCTCAATCTGTATTACAAATTCAACCATACTGTGATCACTCATTCCGAGAGGATCTTTTACTCGGAGATCGTTTATTATTCCTGTCTCATTACACAGGACCAGATCTAAGATCGCTTGCTCCCTTGTAGGTTCTGTAACATACTGTTCTAAGAAACAATCCCGTATGTATTCTATGAATTCCTCCTCAAGGCTACCCCGTGCGATTTGATTTGACCAATCGATATGTAGGTTAAAATCCCCCATGATTACTGCCGTTCCTTTTTCACATGCCTCCATTATTCCCTTGATTATTGCCCGCCCCACCGTGAAGTTATTGTTTGGGGGCCTATAAACTACGTCCACCAGTGACTTTTTTCCCTTACTATCTCTAATCTCCACCCACAATGATACTCCAGATGATGTAATGGTCCTTTATTGCTGGGAAGGGTGGGATTTGCCTGAGCAGGGAAAGGCCAGAGTTTGAATAATGGAGATTAGAGGGATTGGTAAATATTATGGAGCTTTTGTTTGTTAACTTTTGGGGATCAGGGAGGATTTATGCAGATCCTTTCTTCAGAAGAGTAAGTGGGTGGAATTGAATTTGTGTTAAGGCAGATTGTACAGGGATGGTGTTTCGATGTAGTAGGGCCCAATGGTTAAATGTTTTTTTCTCATCTAATGCTAATGTACAATGCCTTAATGCTAATGATGCATTCATCCAGAAAAGCTGTTCAAATTCTGATTGACACCCCTTGAGTCTTCACTTCTGATCCACTTTTACTATTGAGAAAACAAAACAATGACATGAGTCAATGAGTCTGAAGATGCTCGGCCCCACTCTGTTGGTGTATGTGTGGGAGAATTGGCGCTGTATTATCTGGGGTCAAGGCAGGGTCAACTTATTTGCATGGATTTGGCCAACTTGAGTGTATCATGCTGCAGGAAAGGAGGGAGGGAAATGGCCACCTAGGATCACTGACTGGCCCTCCTCTAAAGTGCCCAATAAGGCAGCCACTCTGAAGAGGCAAATTAAGAATTTCTGGGATCTTTCAAGGTAGGATTCAGGCCTGGAGACCCCAGTGGGTTTCAGTTCTGCCTGTATACTGAGTTCATCCTGGCATCTTGGTTGATACATAGTAAGGATGCTGAGGAAAATCCTGGTATCGAAAATCCCTGCCCTCAGCCCCATTCCCTTCAATGCAATGGGCCATGTTTGGGGCATATGGATGTTCTGCCTTTCCTAGGACCCATAGGGGTTTGATTTCTAGTAGCTATGTGGCAGGATCCAGCATTTCTGGGACCTGCCAGAATTTGAGCCTCCATTAGGCCTGCTACGCCTGATTTTCACCAGGGACCTGCCATTGGGCCTGAGGATTTTCACGAGGAATGATTTCCCTATGGGGCCTGGGGCAGCCAGAACCTCCATATGCTACATACATTGCTGAAGATTTTCAGGCCCAATACCTCCATTTTCCTCTGATATACAGTCACTCTCTGAGAATTAGCTTTTTGTGGTACTGCTCACAAAGATCGCTAATATAAGTATGCTAGAAAAGCATATGATGAGCCACTCCACTGACAGAGACAACATAACGTCAGAAGGGAAGGCTACTCAGTCCAGAAAAAATGTCACTTTGACAATTAGAAGAAAGACTAACACAAGTAGCTGAAGATGTCTATAGTACACTCATTTATATGTACTGTTGCACTCTTGTAATATATGTATGCCTGGGTTTACCTGCCACCAGGGGGAGCAACCATAGGAGGTCATTGGGCCAAAGGCACACACGTACAGCCCTTGTATATGAAGAAAGCCTCCATGTTTAATCCTCATTTTAGAGCTAATAAAGTAGAATCAGGTCGCACGGAAGTTCACGGAAATTTAGAATCCAGCAGAGGAGGACAAAGTGTTTAATTAGGAGGGGGAAATAGAGTATGAGAGGAAGCATGCAGGGAACATAAAAACTGATTGCAAAAGCTTCTATAGATATGTGAAGGGAAAGAGATTAGTGAAGACAAACGTAGGTCCCTTGCCGTCAGAATCAGGGGAATTTATAATGGAGAACAGAGAAATGGCAGACCAATGGAACAAATACTTTGGTTCTGTCTTCAAGAAGGAAGACACGAATAACCTTCCAGAAATACGAGGGGACAGAGGATCGAGCGAGAAGGAGGAACGGAAGGAAATCCTTATTAGTCAGAAAATTGTGTTAGGGAAATTGATGGGATTGAAGGCTGATAAATCCCCAGGGCCTGATAGTCTGAATCCCAGAGTACTTAAGGAAGTGGCCCTAGAAATAGTGGATGCATTGGTGATCATTTCCATAAAGTCTATCGACTAGATCAGTTCCTATGGACTGGAGGGTAGCTAATGTAACACCACTTTTTAAAAAAGGAGGGAGAGAGAAAACGAGGAATTATAGACTGGTTAGCCTGACATCGGTAGTGGGGAAAATGTTGGAATCAATTATTAAAGATGAAATAGCAGCGCATTTGGAAAGCAGTGACAGGATTGGTCCAAGTCAGCATGGATTTATGAAAGGGAAATCATGCTTGACAAATCTTCTAGAATTTTTTGAGGATATAACTAGTAGAGTGGACAAGGGAGAACCAGTGGATGTGGTGTATTTGGATTTTCAAAAAGCTTTTGACAAGGTCCCGCACAAGAGATTGTTGTGCAAAATTAAAGCACATGGTATTGGCGGTAATGCATTGACATGGATAGAGAACTGGCTGGCAGACAGAACGCAAAGAGTAGGAAAAAACAGGTCCTTTTCAGAATGGCAGGCAGTGACTAGTGGGGTGCCGCAGGGCTCAGTGCTGGGACCCCAGCTATTTACAATATACATTAATGATTTAGATGAAGGAATTGAGTGTAATATCTCCAAGTTTGCAGATAACACTAAGCTGGGTGGTGGTGTGAGCTGTGAGGAGGATGCTAAGAGGCTGCAGGGTGACTTGGAAAAGTTAGGTGAGTGGGCAAATGCATGGCAGATGCAGTATAATGTGGATAAATGTGAGGTTATCCACTTTGGTGGCAAAAATGTGAAGGCAGAATATTGTCTGAATGGCGGCAGATTAGAAAAAGGGGAGGTGCAACAAGACCTGGGTGTCATGGTACATCA
This sequence comes from Pristiophorus japonicus, assembly GCF_044704955.1. Taxonomy (NCBI): domain Eukaryota; kingdom Metazoa; phylum Chordata; class Chondrichthyes; family Pristiophoridae; genus Pristiophorus; species Pristiophorus japonicus. The sequence continues at coordinate 194,150,333 of NC_091977.1, forward strand.
GTCATTGAAAGTTGGCATGCAGGTACAGCAGGCAGTGAAGAAGGAAAATGGCATGTTGGCCTTCATAGCTAGGGGATTTGAGTATAGGAGCAGGGAGGTCTTACTGCAGTTGTACAGGGCCTTGGTGAGGCCTCACCTCGAATATTGTAGATAGATAGAACATAGAAAATAGGTGCAGGAGTAGGCCATTCAGCCCTTCGAGCCTGCACCGCCATTCATGGCTGAACATACAACTTCAGTACCCCATTCCTGCTGTGTTCAGTTTTGGTCTCCTAATCTGAGGAAGGACGTTCTTGCTATTGAGAGAGTGCAGCAAGGGTTCACCAGACTTATTCCCGGGATGGCAGGACTGACATATGAGGAGAGACTGGATTGACTGGGCCTGTATTCACTGGAGTTTAGAAGAATGAGAGGGGATCTCATAGAAACATATAAAATTCTGACGGGACTGGACAGGTTAGATGCAGAAAGAATGTTCCCGATGTTGGGGAAGTCCAGAACTAGGGGTCACAGTCTAATGATAAGGGGTAAGCCATTTAGGACTGAGATGATGAGAAACTTCTTCACTCAGAGAGTTGTGAACCTGTGGAATTCTCTACCTCAGAGAGTTGTTGATGCCAGTTCGATATATTCAAGAGGGAGTTAGTTATGGCCCTTACAACTAAAGGGATCAAGGGGTATGGAGAGAAAGCAGGAAAGGGGTAATGAGGTGAATGATCAGCCATGATCTTATTGAATTGTGGTGCAGGCTCGAAGGGCCTAATGGCCTACTCCTGCACCTATTTTTCTATGTTTCTACTAAGCCTATTGAGTTTTTGCATATGCAACAACTCTATAGAAAATACTGATAAAGCTTTGCAATGTGTAGACAATGCGTAACACACCATTCTCATATGGCTATTGTAAAACATTTTCCAAACAAGAAAAAAGGTGTAGTAATGATGGTGCCCTTTAAAACAAATATTTAAATCCCAGACACCCAGATTCCTCACTGAGAAGAATTGCATAGACATGGCCTGACTACGGGGGGAGGGGAGTTGGATGCGGGATAAAGATCACAGCAAAAATAATTAAAAAAGATAACAGTTATCTTGTATAATAAGAACATGAACATAAGAAATAGGAACAGGAGTAGGCCATACGGCCCCTCGAGCCTGCTCTGCCATTCAATAAGATCATGGCTGATCTGGTCATGGACTCAGCTCCACTTCCCCGCCCACTCCCCATAACCCCTTATCCCCTTATCGTTTAAGAAACTGTCTATTTCTGTCTTAAATTTATTCAATGACCCAGCTTCCACAGCTCTCTGAGGCAGCGAATTCCACAGATTTACAACCCTCTGAGAGAAGAAATTTCTCCCCATCTTTGTTTTAAATGGGCAGCCTCTTATTCTAAGATCATGCTCTCTAGTTCTAGTCTCCCCCATCAGTGGAAACATCCTCTCTGCATCCACCTTGTCAAGCCTCCTCATAATCTTATACGTTTCGATAAGATCACCTCTCATTCTTCTGAATTCCAATGAGTAGAGGCCCAACCTACTCAACCTTTCCTCATAAATCAACCCCCTCATCCCCGGAATCAACCTAGTGAACCTTCTCTGAACTGCCTTCAAAGCAAGTATATCCTTTCCTAAATATGGAAACCAAAACTGCATGCAGTATTCAAGGTGTGGCCTCACCAATACCTTGTATAACTGTAGCTTTTATACTCCATTCCCTTTGCAATAAAGGCCAAGATACCATAATCTTCAGCATCAATAGACAAAAACTATTACTCACATCTCCCAATTACCTTTCTGCTGCCGTTGCAGTAATTCTTCTAACATTTTTAACTTAAGTATAAATTTCATAGAAATTGAATTCATGTTTACACAGATAGAACAGGTGTGATGACTTAATTTTGTTGAAATTTGAAAATATTATCATTGGTAAACATGTTATCCCCGATAATCTGCCAGCAAGTGATTAGGGCAACTACTCCGGAATCATTCCTGTCAGAAACCTCCACCACTGACCCTAGTGAACTTTCAGGGAGTTATAGGTTTCCTTTAAATCCCATGAGAGGGTTCCCAAGGCAATGGGATGCATCAAGGGTACCTGCCATACGTTGAAAGTCTGGTGGAGTGTCAGAAGAGGGTTGGGTCCCTCATGGAAATAATTCAATGGTAACCCCAGCAGCCCTCTAGTCAAAGCGGCCCCATTATAAAATAATTTAAAAAACATTATTAACAGAAAAGTAATTGGTAGGAGATTTAGAGGAGATTTGAGGAGAAATGTTTTCACCCAGAGAGGGTGGCGTGGGTTTGAAACTCTCTTTCTCAAAGGGTTGTCGAGGCAGAAACCCTCACACATTTAAAAAGTACTTGGATATGCACTTGAAGTGCCGTAACCTACAAGGCAACGGACCAAGAGTTCGAAAGTGGGATTAGGCTGGATAGCTCTTTGTCGGCCGGCATGGACACAATGGGCCAAAATGGCCTCCTTCCGTGCTATAACTTTCTATGATTCTATGATTTGCATCCTTTTCCGGGTCCCGGCCTCGATCCCATCCTGGCCCTTAGACGAGCCCCACTTCCACCCCTGTCGCCATGGCGTATCTGACCTGAATAACTCTAATGACCATACCCCAGATTCTACTGAAGGCCCAGCACATGGGGAGTCTCCAAGGCCCAAACCTGCCTCTAACCCCTTATGACAATGGCGATGTTTGGGGAAGACAGATGCTCCACTTCAAACAGACCAATGAGAAAACTTGGGAGAAAGCCAGGATTCAGTGTAAGCTGGACTTGGCCTAGTTTCCAGTAGTTCTGACTGAAATTACAGCAGGAGTACTCTGAATGGTCGAGGATTTTGAGGACCAACTTCTGTAATCAGTGTAGATAAAATCCAATTATTAGTCATAAATAGGAATCTAAGTATTCCATTTGATTTGCTACATAGTATTTTGAAAACAAGGTATGGTGGCTTATTGGATATGATTACATAATTAAGGTAAATATTGCAAGGTGAGGCTCCCAGAATGGAGTCTTGCTCAATGAGCGTGGAATGGAGGATCAGGGAGGTTAGCATGCTTGGTTCATGGCATGAATGAATTGAGCTGTGGTAGTTGAGCCATGAATGAAACGTGTGTGTGCCTGTGTGTATTCTGTGTTTCCTAATGCATATTGGGCCAGATTTTGTTGGCGTGGGCCCTGTTAGTTAGAATTGTTCGGCACGTTTAGGTTTAAAAAAATGTTGCCCACAAAGTTGCTGGAAGTGTGAGCTGATAAGGGTGCAACGAGGACAACAGGGCCTTGGTGAAGAATGGGTCAAACAGTGTATCTCCTTAATCAATAAGATTAAGGGATTTAGAAATAAACAGAGAAAGGCACGAGTAGGAGCAGATTTAGAGTGGGTGAATTCAAATCAGAGACAGAAAGAAAAATAAAGAGAGGGAAATAAGATTGGATTAAGAGGGAGAGAAAAAAGGGCCAGAAAGGAAAAGTAAGTTTTTTTTTAATTGACATTTTTAAAATCTCCTAAAACAATTCACAACTTAAAGGAATGACACTCTATACTTATCATTATTTACTTTCTGGGCAAGAGAGGCTGAATGACAGTCATATAAATTATCACATTGTTAAAAGAGTACTTATGTTATTAATTACTAGACAACTTTCTGTTATGAGTTTAATGGGCAATTAGTGTGCAAGTGCAGCAGTATTAGAATCACGGGGAGGTTAAGCGTGAGATGTCGTTTTTGCGAAGCTAATGGTGGAGCGGCGCAAATGGGCCAGAAACTTGTGCTGATTCTCAATTCATGGGGTACCTCTTCCTCGCTCCAAGTTGCTGGCCGATTTGAGCATTAATAACGGGGTGTGTTGTTCAGACGCTGTAATTTTTCAGCAAAATCTGGCCCATTGTGTTTATAATACAATATTGCAAGTGAGTAGTTGACTTTCAGCAAACCTTAAACATGTTTTTCCACATAACTGCCTATTTTAAAAAATTGATTCCATTTAATTGTAAATATAAACAATAAATATATTAAAAGACCTAGGGGGAGAAATTGTATAGCGTCCCGTTTGGGGCAATAACTATTGCGGTAGCACAAAAGTATCGCCGGGCGCTACTCAAGTGAAACTGACGCGAACTTCCGATTTAGCGCTCCAGGAAGGAAGTGGAGCGCTAAATCAAGCACAATGTCGAGTGCAGCGCTGCTGGTGTCCGAGGCTCCTCCCCTCCCTTAGACGGAAGGGCCATTGCTGCAGGCTCAGCCTGAAATTGATGTCCCTCCTCGCCGATGGCAGCCGCAATCCGTGACAATCAACCCCAAGCACTCTAACAAAGTGCAGGGCTGATCAAGGGCTGTGCAGCAAAATGTTGAAAAAATGTTCAAAAAAATGGTGAAAACTAATTTTTTATTGACACAAGCAACCTTACCTTTAAATATCGCTCACCAAGCGGCCGACCTCCCTAACTGTTGACGTCCGGCAATGCTGCAGGGGAAGGAACTGAAGTTCAGACCCAGAGCGCTACCGGGGCACTGCACAGCCAGATGACATTATAATCTCCGGGGTGCAGGAGATCGTGGCACTAGGGGTTACCTCCGCCGCCAACGTCCTCGGCAATTTCACAGTACTCTCGCCACGCCCGGTCGCAGAATCGGTAGCGCCCCGCTATCTCCCCTCCACCCCCGGAGTCACTAATGGGGCCAATTTCCAGCCCTAATTTTTCCATAAGGTAGAATCCCCTGCAATAGACAAACTGCTGTAGGTTTCTACCTTATTAACTTTTCTGTCACCATCTTTGAGAAGGTTTCAATGAAATATCCCTTTTCTATTTTGCACAAAATTCCTACCTTGTGAGTCAGGGAGTGTTGCTTGAGGTGGTGAGGCTGAATGAATTCCATCCCACACTCAGTGCATATATATGGACGGATATCTTTGTGTTTCATCATGTGATTTTGCAACTGACTTGGGTACTGGAAAGTCTTGTCACATTCATCACAGCGATACAGTGTAGGACCTCGGTGTGATGTCAAATGCCTCTTTAACTGGGCTAGGGTAGGGAAGTCAAGTCCACATTCAACACAAATGTTGTCTCGACCATTCTCATGCTTGGTTTCATGGGCTTTTAGCTCACTTGGATAAGCAAAACCCCTACCGCAAATACCACAATTGTACGGCTTCACATCACTGTGTTGCATCATATGTCGCTTGAGGTGGCTGGTTTGGGTAAAAGCTTTGTGGCAAACATGACATTTGTGAGGCCTGGTACCCTGATGTGTGAGCATATGAGTGTGTAGATGGCTCAGTTGCTTGAATAGTTTTCCACATTGAGAACAAGCATGAGGCTTGATACCACTGTGTCCCAAAATATGTGTCACTAGGTTGTACTTGGAAGTGTATGACTTCTCACACATTCGGCACTGCCAGCGTTTCTGATTGCCACCTACATCAACATAATAACTGTCATCAATTTGAATGTTTACATCGACTCGCTCAACCGTGTTCTTATTTTCTTCTGCAGCAGAGATACCTCCATTAAGATTTCCTAGAGGACCATTTTGATGAAAAGGATATCTAAAATGCAGATTTGATGGTGTCATAACAAAAGGGAACATAAAGTCTGGAGGGACATTGGCAAAATATGGTCGAGAAGGATGCAACATCAGCGGACTGGTAGGCCACATTAAGTTATGTTTAATAGACTCGTGCTTCAAGCCCGTAGTACCTAGGTGATCAAAAGTTCGGAATAACTGAAACCCTAAATTGCTTAAATCTATCATTTGGGCTATGGGTTGTGGTGATGGCAATTCAACTTTGATGTCTTCAAGTTCATCCATATCTTTTGACAAGTCTTCTGACTGAACATTATGAATTACTTTTGTGGGAGTACTTTTCCTCTTACGAGATCCTCCTTCAGAGTTTGCAGGGTACCTTTCTATAGATGCAGTGGAAATGTCATTTCTAGAATATGCAATTGTTGATTCATAGTCTCCCAAGACTGTAAATTTGTTTGGTTTGATGGTCAGTGAGAGAGGCTGCATTCTGAAGTGTGGAGAAGTCTGCCTTTCTTTTAAATCTCTGGAAATATGAATGTCTTCATTATTTTTATCAGTTGCCTTGTTCTCCATTGATGTTGACTCAGCTTCTTTCCTTAAAATAGAAGAAACAACATAAAAATAAAATCTTGGTGGTGAAATTGGTCTTCGGCGACAATAGTGCAAAACTGGCGATAGAAAATCAATCCCGACTGATTTCCTTTTCCATGAGTTTTATTATCCTGCTTGGTCTTTATCTTCCTCCTCCAAAAACCTCACATATCTGGGAATTCCCAATGGGAAACACCTTGGTGACATTAATGGAGCTAGAAGAAAAAGCAACAGCAGAGCATTTACCAGAAAGGGATAACAGTAAAAAGAAAACTAAAAGAAGAAAATCAGGGAAAAACTGTTCATTTAATTTTCCTATTATGCCCTTTTATATGAATTTCTTCCGATAGCTTATCCCAACACTGGATGCTCTTTATATGTGGCTGTGATTGACACCTGGCACTGTGAGAGTACAAAAGCTGGGAAAAGATGTCGAAGGCATAATGACATCACTTCCATGTCTCTTGAATATTATTCTAAAACCCAACTCTGCAGTGGAAATGTGCATTGTGTGTAAATGTGGTGATGACCTGGTAGTGTTGTTCTTAGTCTTTCTTCTGGACCATGATGTTCCTTGAACTGGTGCATACAGGGTATAAAGGACAAAAAATTGGGTCCATTAAGTTATATTGTTCAAAACTTTTGAATGGTGCTTTGACGATTCGCAATAGCCAAAAAAGTATCACCTTGTTTACCAGATCAGTATAATCAGCAATGAGGGATAAACTGTGACACTAACTTAAAAAAAGATTAAATTCAGTTCAGGTAACTCAGAATTAGATGACACGACTATGTATAACCTCATGGTGCATCAAAAGAGCTAATCCATTCTATTCTTTAGTGTTGAGCCAATGGAAAAGATATATGCCTGTAATCCTCTAGTGAGGCTGACCTTGGTTTCAAAATTAGACTTAAACCATCTGAATTTCAAGGTGGCATGGGCTCGACAGGTCGAATGGCCTTCTTCCGTGCTGTAACCATTCTATGATTCTATGATTCTAATTCCAAATTTAATGTTAGATTAAATATGAGTACTCAATTGTACCTGCAGCAAGTAACATTAATATTAACTGAACGTTATCATTATATTTATTTATTGAAGAATATTTAATATTTTGTGACATTCTTCCTTTAAAACACAGAGCTTGAATGCATAATAGCATCATTAAAGGTTTAAAAGTGGAGATTTGAGTTTCTACATCAACATTGAAATGTGATCTGAGGCTGTGTACTTTGGGGTTAGTCATTTAAATAATTAGCTCCTGAAAAATATCCAAGGGAAAATTTGAAAATATATAAATGTAACATAAAATGCCATACTTTATTTAAGGATTGATTGTTTTTGCTTAACATGTGTGAATACATGAAAGCCTAATTTTACATTAAAAACGCATATATGGGGAACAGGTTGATGAGGGCAAGTGTGAATGTGAATTAAGGTGACATCCCAACATGAACAAATCATTTCTCAAACAACTCTTCACCAATATCGATTGCTTTTGTGTGAAACAAATAAAGTGGATGGTAAATAATGTAATTATTTGCAACATGGAAGTCCTTGTTTCTCCCTTTGATTGATTACTTTTTGGTTCTTCCCCTACCTGTGTCAGTCATATATGGCTTCCCAGTTCCTAGAACAAATTACAAGCTGAGTTCACCACTAAGAAACAGCACGACCACTTTGCCTAACTTATAATTGCAGTTCAACGTTCATTTACTCTGCTGTAGACTGTGCCCCGTTGAAGAAAGCTCCCCTATGTTTCCAAACTGCGGGTATCCTAGATATTTGGGAATAGGGCTGTATCACTCCATTGTCAGAGGTGTTTCCAGGAAGACCTTTTGGTGATAAAATTCAACTTCGGCAAAACAGGTGGTAAGCAGATCTGCTGCGCATTATACACCCAGCCTGTTTTTCCTTTCCAACCATTCTGAATTTCCCCCGCCACAAAGGGTAGCTTATCAATATTAATATTGTCAATATTATCTTAGGAAAGTGCCTTGAATATGCTCTAAATATTTTAATTTTGTATAATATAGTTAGAAAATATAAACACATCGAATAACAAAACTCTGAGTTGTACACATGTCCATGTCTGGTTATACAAACAGATTGGCCAATGAGCAATGTGATCCTAACTGAAATGGTAAGGTACCATGTGGATCAGACAGCAGTGATTTTGTAGCGTTTGTCTCTGATTGCACAGAGACTTGTTTGATAGATTTAAATAAAAAGATGGCATGCTTTAAATATTACATAAAGTGATAGAAATAGAATCTACATAACTGCACAGTGTTCATCAGATGTTATAGCAACATTAATATTTGCTGTTGTGAATGGTAGAGGTTTGACCATCCCATGCAAATATATATTAAATTGTTACCACTGAATAACAGAAGATGCTTTTAAATCTTGCAAGTCTGGATTAAGAACAGATGAAATGTGCATTAAAGTCTCTTTTGACTTATTTTCTTCATTTAGAAATTATGCTCCTACACAAGCTCCAAACCAGATTTAAAAAAAAAACAATATTAAGAAGGGACTTGTTAGTATAATTACAAACGTATCAAACAATTGCACCCAAAATTAGTTTGAAGTTATACTGGTTAGGTTACAATTCAAGTTTCTGCTAAAATTGATTTGCATAATTGCAGACATAAAATCTTCAATGAACCAGCATAATTGGGCAGCGCGACAGAACGTTTTATTAATTCAGCTGAAAATGGCTTTATCACCAAAAGTAAACATTTTTAACTAAGGTGTCCAGTCCTCCAACTATGAGTAACCTGATTTAAAATAACTGAAAATGGCATTAACATTTTTTGCTGAACCATGTAACAGTTTTATTGTTGTATGCTAGTTAGTTTCATATTAGTAAATTAAATATTTTTTTATATGAAAAAACTTTTAAAACATGCTTATTGGAGCCTGCCCGCCTAAGAAAATGGACGCAGTATGAAGAGCCTTTCCTAACCAGCACAATCGGCAGAATCTCGCAATTTCGACTTGGGAACTGGCCAGTTTTTGAGCGGGGCCTGATTCGGGCGAATTGAATCTTGAACCAGCATAAAAGATTGTGAAAAACATGAGCGGAAGTGGTCTTGGTTGTAACTCACTTACGTTTGAAATTCCCCACCCGAATTACGTTGATATTACTCATGTAAATTCAACCACAGGGTTCTGTGTCATACCTTCCATGAATAATCCTGGATTCTACCTCTTGTTCTTGGAATGTATTTCCCTAATCAGTGCCAGAAAATCAAAATCACATCCTTTTTGTAAAACATGCCTCTAGTTTTTCTGAAGAGATGTCTATATGAAAGATAAATAGATATACACAGCTCGTGATATCATCAAACTCAGAGAATTTCAGTAGTGTAAATGAAAGAACAAACATTTATATAGCACCTTTCATGACCTCAGGGTGTCCCAAAGTGCTTTACAGCCAATTAAGTACTTTTGAAATGTGATCACTGTGGTAATATACAGCAGCCAATTTACACACAGCAAAGTCCCACAAACAGCAATGAGATAAATGACCAGATTATCTATTTTTAGTGGTGTTGGTTGAGGGAATAATATGGTCAACATACCAGGAGAACTCCACTGCTCATCTTCAAATAGTACCACAGGATCTTTTACACCCCTGCTGAGAGGCGGGGCCTTAGTTTAACATCCGAAAGATGGCACTTCTGACAGCGCAGCACTCCATCAGTACTGCACTGGAGTGCCATCTTAGATTATGTGCTCAAGTCTCTAGACTGGGACTTCAATCCACGACCTCTGACTCAGAGGTGATAGAGCTACCATGAAAACCAAGACTGACACATTGATATTTCCAAAAAAGGCCTAGTGAAAGACTCAGGAACTTCCTGTGGTGAGATCGGGAGGAAACAGACCACAGAAAGAAGCATGTTTCTTTGTGCATGCATTGGAACCCTGGCCCAAGATTTGTAGTTGGGGGGATCCGTATCAAAATGCTGCATGGGGCAGACCTGAGAAACCACTTCGAAAGGCCTCCAAGTTACATGGCTTGGTGGGCAACGTTCCCTCTAAGCTGCGCAGCTGGGACAGGCTTTTCAAATGTGAAATTTTGTGCATGCACAAAACTTTGGCAGTGCAGCCCGCTAAATGGACCGCGCACCCAAAAATATATTAGAGGGAACATTGCTAGTGGGTATTGTCAAGTATGTGGGAAAGTTATTGGAGTCAATTTATGGCTACCTTTGTAATTTTTGCTAGGTGCTTTTATGAGCGAAATTTTATTTTTAGGGCTATCCAGTTGCAGAGGTGAGGAGCTGTCTTGGCAGTTCTATCTTGTGGATATTTTTCCTGGAATGTGATTTCAGAGAAAATTAACAATGGGAGGAAAGGTTTTGCGGACCATGATTGGTGAATAATGAATGTAAGCAGTTAGAAGGGAGAGGAGTAAATTCCCATTTACATTGTTCCTGGCGTGCCAGAATTGCATATCAGGAATTTAGATGTGCCATTTTCTGTCTGTTGAAGTTAACAGATAAAAAATTGTGGGACACTCGCTTTACCTGACAGTCACACACTCACACTTCCAGTAGGGGCTGCTAGACATCAATCAGGAGTGGGAGCCATTGCTAATTATCTTCTCTGTCACCGTGGAGTGGCAATAATCAAGGGAATAATGGAGGCATATGAAAAAGGAACGGCAGTAGTCATGGGGGATTTTAACCTACATATCGATTGGTCAAATCAAATCGCAGGGGGTAGCCTGGAGGAGGAATTCATAGAATGCATACGGGATTGTTTCTTAGAACAGTATGTAACAGAGCCTACAAGGGAGCAAGCCATCTTGGATCTGGTCCTGTGTAACGAGACAGGAAAAATAAACGATCTCCTCGTAAAAGATCCTCTCGGAATGAGTGATCACAATATGGTTGAATTTGTAATACAGATTGAGGATGGGGAAGTTGTGTCAGAAACGAGCGTACTATGCTTAAACAAAGGGGACTACAGTGGGATGAGGGCAGAGTTGGCTAAAGTAGACTGGAAACAAGGACTAAACGGTGGCACAATTGAGGAACAGTGGAGGACTTTTAAGGAGCTCTTTCATAGTGCGCAAAAAAAATATATTCCAGTGAAAAAGAAGGGCGGCAAGAGAAGGGATAACCAGCCGTGGATAACCAAGGAAATAAAGGAAAGTATCAAATCAAAGACCAATGAGTATAAGGTGGCCAAGGTTAGTGGGAACCTAGAGGATTGGGAAAATTTTAAGCAACAGCAAAGAATGACTAAAAAAGCAATAAAGAAAGGGAAGATAGATTACGAAGGTAAACTTGCGCAAAACATAAAAACAGATAGTAAAAGCTTTTACAGATATATAAAATGGAAAAGAGTGACTAAAGTAAATGTTGGTCCCTTAGAAGATGAAAAGGGGGATTTAATAATGGGAAATGTGGAAATGGCTGAGACCTTAAACAATTATTTTGCTTCCGTCTTCACAGTGGAAGACGCAAAAACCATGCCAAAATTTGCAGGCCACAGGAATGTGGGAAGGGAGGACCTTGAGACAATCACTATCACTAGGGGGGTAGTGCTGGACAGGCTAATGGGACTGAAGGTAGACAAGTCCCCTGGCCCTGATGAAATGCATCCCAGGGTATTAAAAGAGATGGCGGAAGTTATAGCAGATGCATTCGTTATAATCTACCAAAATTCTCTGGACTCTGGGGAGGTACCAGCGGATTGGAGAGCAGCTAATGTAACGCCTCTGTTCAAAAAAGGGGGCAGGCAAAAGGCAGGTAATTATAGGCCGGTTAGTTTAACATCTGTAGTGGGGAAAATGCTTGAAACTATCATTAAGGAAGAAATAGCGGGACATCTAGATAGGAATAGTGCAATCAAGCAGACGCAGCATGGATTCATGAAGGTGAAATCATGTTTAACTAACTTACTGGAATTTTTTGAGGATATAACGAGCATGGTGGATAGAGGTGTACCGATGAATGTGGTGTATTTAGATTTCCAAAAGGCATTCGATAAGGTGCCACACAAAAGGTTACTGCAGAAGATAAAGGTACACGGAGTCAGAGGAAATGTATTAGCATGGATAGAGAATTGGCTGGCGAACAGAAAGCAGAGAGTCGGGATAAATGGGTCCTTTTCCGGTTGGAAATCAGTGGTTAGTGGTGTGCCACAGGGATCAGTGCTGGGACCACAACTGTTTACAATATACATAGATGACCTAGAAGAGGGGACAGAGTGTAGTGCAACAAAATTTGCAGATGACACTAAGATTAGTGGGAAAGCGGGTTGTGTAGAGGTCTCAGAGAGGCTGCAAGGAGATTTGGATAGTTTAAGCGAATGGGCTAAGGTTTGGCAGATGGAATACAATGTCGGAAAGTGTGAGGTCATCCACCTTTGGAAAAAAAACAGTAAAAGGGAATATTATTTGAATGGGGAGAAATTACAACATGCTGTGGTGCAGAGGGACCTGGGGGTCCTTGTGCATGAAACTCTTTTAGAGTCTACCTGTAAAACATAAAACATTAAACCGTGCCACCCGCCCTGGATGACACAGCAGACATTTACAAGGCCCTTTTTTTCTTTTTTGTGGGTTTTTTTTGTGTTTTTCTTTTTTTGGGGTTTTTTTTTTGGGCGCTAAAATCACATTTTTTCCAGTGCCCCCTATAAAAGGGGAGGGGGACACTAAAAGCACCGGCAATTAAAACAAATTAAACTTTAAAACGTAAAATCAAATTAAAATTTGGTTGCCGGGCGTGATGATGCACTCCAGTCCCTCTGGTGCCCACCTCTCGTGGAAGGCCGCGAGCGTACCGGTGGACACCGCGTGCTCCATCTCCAAGGACACCCTGGACCGGATGTAAGAGCGGAAGAGAGGCAGGCAGTCAGGTTGAACGACCCCCTCGACCGCCCGCTGCCTGGACCGGCTGATGGCACCCTTGGCCGTGCCCAGGAGCAGTCCTACGAAGAGGCCCTCGGACCTACCCGCTCCCCTCCGCACAGGGTGCCCAAAGATCAGGAGAGTGGGACTGAAGTGCAGCCAGAATTTCAGGAGCAGCCCCTTTAGATAATGAAACAGGGGCTGCAACCTCGTGCACTCAGTAAAAACATGGAACGCGGACTCCTCCAGACCGCAGAAATTGCAGGCGGCCTGGGAGTCCGTGAACCGGCTTAAAAATTTGTTGCACGGCACTGCTCCGTGCACCACCCTCCAGGCCAAGTCCCCGATGAATAGTGGGAGGACTCCCGCATAGATTGCCCTCCATCGGGGACCCTCGCCTTCTTCGGACGGCAAGATGGTACGCCATGGCGTGTCCGGACGGCCGGCGAGGATGGCAAAGTTGAGAGTGTGCAGGAGCAGCCCGTACAGGAAACCCCTCCGCGCGGAACTGAAAGGCACGGAGGGGATTTCCCCGAGGCGGCTCAAGTTGTGAGGCGCCGGCTCCTTGTGCATGAATCCCAAAAGGTAGATTTGCAGGTGCAGCAGATAATCAGGAAGGCAAATGGAATGTTGGCCTTCATTGCGAAAGGGATGGAGTACAAAAGCAGGGAGGTCTTGCTGCAACTGTATAAGGTACTGGTAAGGCCGCACCTGGAGTACTGCGTGCAGTTTTGGTCACCTTACTTAAGGAAGGATATACTAGCTTTGGAGGGGGTACAGAGACGATTCACTAGGCTGATTCCGGAGATGAGGGGGTTACCTTATGATGATAGATTGAGTAGACTGGGTCTTTACTCCTTGGAGTTCAGAAGGATGATGGGTGATCTTAGAGAACATTTAAAATCATGAAAGGGATAGACAAGATAGAGGCAGCGAGGTTGTTTCCATTGGTGGGGGAGACTAGAACTAGGGGGCACAGCCTCAAAATACGGAGGAGCCAATTTAAAACCGAGTTGAGAAAGAATTTCTTCTCCCAGAAGGTTGCGAATCTGTGGAATTCTCTGCCCAAGGAAGCAGTTGAGGCTGGCTCATTGAATGTTTTCAAGTCAAAGATAGATAGATTTTTAACCAATAAGGGAATTAAGGGTTACGGGGAGAGGGCGGGTAAGTGGAGCTGAGTCCACGACCAGATCAGCCATGATCTTATTGAATGGCGGAGCAGGCTCGAGGGGCTAGATGGCCTACTCCTGTTCCTAATTCTTATGTTCTTATGTTCTTTATCCTGGCTGAGATGAGCTAACCTACTGCAGACTAAGCTCCGCACAACAATTAAGCTTGGAACCGTAATGATATGTATAAACTCACGATCTTAATCTTCTGATTCATCAGAGGGTATGGGTGGTTTAACGATCCCACTCACACTCAGGTGAACCTGAGCCACAAAAAATATGGTCCACAGAGTGGACTTAAAGAATGGCTTTTTTGAGAATTTGAAAAGAGAGGGAATTTCTGGTAAGTATTGTGTAAGAAGCTGTAAAAAGTGAAATTTAGTTTAACATTTTAATAAAACTTAAAAACTGTAGTTATCAGAAGTTGCCTGCCAGTGGCAGTTAACTGTCAGTCAGCTGTAAGTGTTAGTCTTGAATAGGTGATAATCACAGGGGATAGGTGAGCTGAGTCAACACTTGTAATTTGGGTGTAGTTCTTAAGAGTGTAAAAGTCAAAAGTTTTTCAGAGCACAAAGTGGTCTGCACAAAATGGACAAAGAGTGGTTTATTTGGGAATTTGGAAAGAGTAAGAATTCGGAGACGATGGGGAATGAGTTGCAGCTTTTTGCCCACACTATTTGTAGTGCTTTATGCTACAGGTAGATATTTAATTTCATTATCCATTACTTAATACAGATCAATTAAGAAGTCAAGGAACTAAACTGTAAACTAAGTTATTTTAATACAAATGTAATTACATTTAATTAAATAGAACAAGGTCATATAGGGATGGCAGTGCAGGTGGTATGCTGCAACTGCAGCATGTGGGGGTTTGTGGAGAGTATTGTGATCCCAGACAACCACATTTGCAGTAAGTGCCTGCTTAAGAACATAAGAGCATAAGAATTAGGAGCAGGAGTAGGCCATTTGGCCCTTCGAGCCTGCTCTGCCATTCAATAAGATCATGGCTGGTCTTCTAACTCAACTCCACTTTCCTGCACTATCCCCATATTCCTTGATTCCCTTAATATCCAAAAATCTATCAATCTCTGTCTGGAATATACTCAAAGACTAAGCCTCCACAGCCCTCTGGGGTAGAGAATTCCAAAGATTCACCACCCCCTGAGTGAAGAAGTTTCTCCTCATCTCAGTCCTAAATGGCCGACCCCTGATTCTGAGACTGTGACCCCTGGTTATAGACTCCTCAGCCATGGGAAACATCCTCCCTGTATCCCACCTGTCAATCCTGTAAGAATTTTGTATGTTTCAATGAGATCACCTCTCATTCTTCTAAACTCTGGAGAATATAGGCTTAGTCTACTCAATCTCTCCTCATAGGACAATCCCCCCATCCTAGGAATCAGTCTAGTGAACCTTCGTTGCACTCCCTCAATGGCAAGTATATCCTTCCTTTGATAAGGAGACCCAAATTGTACATGATACTCCAGGAGCGGTCTCACCTGGGCCCTATGTAATTGTAGTAAGACGTCTTTACTCTTATACTCAAATCCTCTTGTAATTAAGTTCAACATACCATTTGCTTTCTTAATTGCTTGCTGTAAACTTTCACTGATTCATGTACAAGGACACCCAGGTCTCTTTGAACACTAACATTTCCCAATCTCTCACCATTTAAAAAATACTCTGCTTTTCTATTTTTCCTACCAATGTGGATAACTTCACATTTCTCCACATTATATTCCATTTGCCATGTTCTTGTCCACTCACTTAGCCTGTCCATATCCCCTTGACGTCTCTTTGCATCCTCCTCACAACTTACATTCCCACCTAGCTTTGTATCATCAGCAAATTTGGATTATATTACATTTGGTCCCCTCATCCAAATCATTGATATAGATTGTGAATAGCTGGGGCCCAAGCACCGATCCTTGTGACACCCCAGTAGTTACAGCCTACCAACCTGAAAATTACCCGTTTACTCCTACTCTCTGTTTTCTGTCCGTTAACCAATCCTCAATCCATGCTGGTGTATTACCCCCAATCCCATGAGCCCTCATTTTGTTCAATAACCTCTTGTGTGGCACCTTATCGAATACCTTCTGAAAATCTAAATATACCACATCCATTTGTTCCCCCCTTATCTATTCTGCTAGTTACAACTTCAAAAAACTCTAACAGATTTGTCAAACATGATTTCCCTTTCATAAATCCATGTTGACTCTGCCCAATCATATTATTCTTTTCTACGTGCCCTGTTACCACATCCTTAATAATAGATTCTAGCATTTTCCCTACTACAGATGTCAGGCTAACTCTAGTTCCCTGTTTTCTCTCTCTATCACTTCTTAAATAACAGGGTTACATTAGCTACCTTCCAATCTGCTTGAACCGTTCTAGAATCTATGGAATTTTGGAAGATAGCAACCAATGCATCCTCAATCTCTATAGCTACCTCTTTCAAAACCCAAGGATGTAGGCCATTGGGCCCAGGGGATTTATCAACTTTCAGTTCCATTCATTTCTCCAGTTCTATTTTTTTCACAAATACTAATTTCTTTCAGTTCCTCATTCTTGCTACACCCCTGATACTCCACTTTTTCCAGGAGATTTTTTGTGTCTTCTTCCATGAAGACAGACAGATTTTTGAATATTAAGGTAATCAAGGGGTATGGGGATATGGGGATAGTGCAGGAAAGTGGAGTTGAGGTATAAGATTGAATGGCGGCGTCGACTCGAGAGGGCGAATGATCTACTCCTGCTCCTATTTCTTATGTTCTTATGTTCTTATAAACTAGCCTTCATCAAAAAATTGTAATGGAGACCAGAGGAATTTCATACAAAATGTTGATGCATCTGTACACTAGTATTGTATAACCCCATTCGAGTTTTAGGTCGGAGCTTTCTGCTTCTGCACTCACCAGCCGATGATTTTCTCTCATTAAAATGAATCATAGAATCAGAGAAATTTACAGCATGGAAGGAGGCCATTTTGGCCCATTGTGTCCGCACCGGCCGACCAAGAGCTATCCAGCCTAATCCCACTTTCCAGCTCTTGGTCCGTAGCCCTGTAGGTTACGGTACTTTAAGTGCACATCCAATTATTTTTATAATGTGGTGAGGGTTTCTGCCTCTACCACTCTTTCAGGCAGTGAGTTCCAAATCCCCACTACCCTCTCGGTGAAATTTCCTCTCAGATCTCCTCTAAACCTCCCCCCAATTACTTTAAATCTATGTCCCCTGATTGGTGACCCCTCTGCCAAGGGAAACAGATCCTTCCTATCCACTCTATCCAGGCCCCTCATAATTTTATACACCTCAATCAGGTCTCCCCTCAGCCTCCTCTGTTCCAAAGAAAACAGACCCAGTAACTCCAATCTTTCCTCATCGCCACAATTCTCAGTCCAGGCAACATTCTTGTAAATCTCCTCTGCGCCCTTTCCAGTGCAATCACATCTTTCCTGTAATGTGGTGACCAGAACTGCACACAGTACTCCAGCTGCGGCCTAACCAGTGTTTTATACAGTTCAAGCATAACCTTTTTGCTCTTGTATTCCATGCCTCGACTAATAAAGGCAAGTATTCCATATGCCTTCTTAACCACCTTATCTATCTGGCCTGCTACCTTCAGGAATCTGCACTCCAAGGTCCCTTTGTTCCTCTACACTTTTTAGTGTCGTACCATTTAATATGTATTCTCTTGCCGTGTTCGATCTCCCTAAATGCAATACCTCACACTCATCCGATTGAATTCCATTTGCCACTATTCCGCCCACCTGGCCAGTACATTGATATCTTCCTGCAATCTGCAGCTTTCTTCTTCATTATAAACCACACAGCCTATTTTAGTGTAATTTGCAAACATCTTAATCATACCCCCAACATTGAAGTCATTGATATTTACCACAAAAAGCAAGGGACCCAGCACTGGGTGGAAAATCATGGACAGACAAGTGCAGAAAGGAAATCCCTGACCTAACATTGATAAAGAGCCAACAGGATGGTCTGCACTTTGCTGATATTAAAAATGTAAATCTCCATGTATATGTCTTAAGCATAATTAAATAGAGTTTTGCTTTTCCCAATTTGGGATTTGTGTGTCATTCCAGTATCCACTGCTTCTGTGGGGCGGGCACCCTGTTATACCACAACAGATGAGGATACCATCTGTGATTCTTTAAATACCCACTCCTTGGGATTTGTGACAGGTTCAACAGCAAATAAAAGTGCTGCCAGAACTTCTACACTCCATCTAAAAGGCTGAAAAGGGCTGTATTCATCAGTTGCTCTGAGATTACTGAGGTTGGACTCAGTTATAGCACTCTGTGAGCTGTGGGTTTCACAAATTGCAAGTGACTGTCATTCCAAGAGTCTCATGAAGTAAGTGGGAGAACAGTTGACTCTCTATATGTTTGTTCTGGAAGTATGCATTGCCAATTATGGTTTGCATCATATTCACCTAATATCACTACTTCACATAGTTCATTAAATGATAATAAATGGCACTTTTTATTTTAGCCTGAATGAAGCTATTTGGCACCTGTGATAGTTTCTGTATTTTTAGAGACTGAAGATGTAGTGAACTTGAGAAATTAGGGTCTTTTTCACTCAAGCTGAAAAGGTAAAGGGGTGACCCGATACAGGCATTCAAGATTATGAGGGATTATGATAAGCTGAATAGTAATAGATTGCTTGCAATTCTTGATGACTCAGTAACGAGAGGGCACAAATATAAGATAATCATAAAAACAATTAAAGGGAAAAAAATAGAAAATTATTTACACCCTGAGGTATTGAAACTATATAAAAATTTAATAAGACCTCATTTATCGTACTATAGGAAGAAAAGTGAAGCTTTAGAGAGTGTACAATTCAAATTCACTAGGATGTTGCCTTGTATTAGCAAAATATAATTATTAAAAAACACTTGAAAATGTGGAGATTTTTTAATAGAACAATGCCGTGTGAGCTGGGCTGGGCTGGAGCCCAGGCCCTAGAGATGAAAGGGTAGGTGCCTTCTGCTCTTGACACACATCATTTTCATTTTTTTTAATTATATATTCTACCTCTGAAGCACTTAGCTTTGATTTTGTTATGTTGCCGGGTAAGAAACACATCTGGAATTCAATGGGGTCAGCAGAGGGAGGTAGAACACATTGACGGTGAAATTCCATGGGGCTGCGAACACTGCCACTGAAGCTCTGATGGAAGACAAGCGGAAGCCCTCAGAGAAATAACATAAATTGTCTGTTTTCAACTGCTAACGCATTTTCCTGCGTGTTGTAATGGAGTTATAGTGGGTGACTGGTAGAACTCTGTGGAATTTCAGGGCCAATAAACCTATATAAAACACTAGTTCGGTCCTAGCTGGAGTATTATGTCCAATTCTGGGCACCACACTTTAGGAAGAACGTGACTCATATGGAGAGGGTACAGAAGAGATTTACTAGAATTGTTCCAGGGATCAGGGATTCCAGTTTTCTGGACAGACTGGAGAAGCTGGGATTGTTCTCCTTAGAGCAGGGAAGGCTAAGAGAAAATTTGCTAGAGGTGTTTAAAATCATGAAAGGCTTAGATAGAGATAATAAAGACAAACTGTTTCCAATTGCTAAAGGGTTGATAACCAGAGGGCACAGATTTGAGGTGTTTGGCAAAAGAACCAGAGGCGACATGAGGAAAAACTTTTTTATGCAATGAGTGGTTAGGATTTGGAATGCACTGCCTGATAAGGTGGTGGATACATATTCAAAAGTAGACTTCAAAAGGGAATTGGATAAATACTTGAATTGAAAAAATTGTGGAATATGCAGAGAGCGGGGGAGTGGGACTAACTGGATTTCTTTTTGAAAGAGCTGGTGTAGACTCGCTGGGTTCCTCCTATGCTGTACTAGTATATGATTCTTTGATTCTCATGCGTAATTACAGGACAGTTAGTTAAAAAATCTGGAAATTTTGGAGTCTTTAATTAAATATCTAGACAAAAGTAAAATGACTAGAAGCAGTTAACAGAAAAAGGATCGTGCTTGTAAAAGCTGAGAATTCTTTGGGTGGTGACAGATTTGGTGGATGGGGGAGTTGCAGTGGATGTGGTGCACATGGTCTTTCAGAAAATCTTTGATAAAGTATCACGCAGGCGGCTATTAGAGCAGAGTAAGGGTAATGGAATTGGGGGAGGGGGTGAAAACTGTACTAAAACTGGTTAGAAGAGAAGAAGGGAAGAAACTGAGTAGGAGTTAAGGGCAATATCTCAGGTGGTTGGAAGTGGGTTGGGTTCCCACAGGGTTCTGTTCTGGGACCACTTCAGTTCACAGTGAACATCAATGATTTGGATATAGGGAAAGACGTTCAAATTTGCAGACAATACTAAAATAGGAGGTGTCTGTTCTCAGCCACACTGCTCAGTGGAGGAATAGCGAAAGAGCTGACATAATCCATCTTGTTCCTGCTTGCTGCTCCTGTTGGCAAATCGCACAAGGCCATTGACAGCAAAACAGTCATCTTCGGATTTCGTGCTGCTGGTCTGGTGGGGGCCTCACCTCAAGTAGCACATATCGGAAACTCAGGCAAGTGCAATACACACTTTTCTGATCGTTAATTTAAAGGGTCAGGAAATTACTGAAATTTCCACTATGTGCTACCAGCAGGCAAGGCTCCATGATGATAACGCAGAGTTGAAACATTGCCCCATAAATCTAGATCTAGATAATTCCTGCCTCACAACTGAAGGAGGATGCGTGACAGCAAGTAGGCTGGGGGAACAGAATAGAGCAAAAAGGGGAATATGAGAGCTGTTGGGGAAGGGGTTTTCCATACTTAGTGCCATTAATAAAGTTAATTACAATATGAAGGTTCTTTCCATCCCTGACTGTAATAGAGTAATCTAATTTTTGATGTGGTTCTGGATGAAAGAATTCAAAAGGTAAAGAAAATCCCTAAATTGGGTGGGGGTGACCAGTATCCAAAAGCCACTACAAATTGCACACAAGTGCTGCAGAACTCAAAGTCAATAGCTTTCAGTGGGAATTGCACATTGTATAGCTCCTCTCATTTTTATCTGTTACCTGTAACAACTGACATAACATATTTGTAAAAAAAATGAAGAAAATATGGCAGGTTTTCAGTTTCATAAGAAGAAATGTAACGTGATTGATATTTTGATCTACTGCACAATATTCAGTGCTAAGAACTGATCAATATCATTTTTATGAATGCTATATTACTGGGATTTTCACACCTACTTTACACATTGACGTTAATTCAGGGTGAAAATCTTAACTTAAAGCAGCCATGTTGCATTTCAATTTGTCTCAGGTGGATAGTCTGATACAGTGACAGTTCTATGCTGGGTCCTATGTAAGTGCTGGAGCTGGCACTGTGCCCCAGAACCAGTACACATCATGATGTCACAGTGTCATGACAACCCTTTGTGAAACCTTTACTAAACCATGTAAGTCAGCCCCTCATCCCAGGCTACTAGACTTGTTCTAGGAAATAGATCTAGGTGTGTGTAGCTAGAAGAAGCATATGCGACAACCCTGGCCAATTCAGCTTTGTAAGAAACTTGGAAAGTCATTGCCAAGGACCTCCAAGTTTTGAAGGAAATGGAAGAAATGTGCAGCAGTGGGGAATATAATCCTGTCACTGCAGGTGAGGCAGCATTGTTTAATGTTCCTCACTTGCAAAGGCACAACCACCAATTAAATGATGGTACTGAAGGCTTTCACCACATGCATGCCCTACCCACACAATGTTACACCTATATGCCTTTGTTCAAGGCTCTCTGAAGCCAATTGTTATTCTTGATGAAAAATCTAACCAAAGTTATCTAACTAATTTGTACTCAACCTTCATTGAGCTGGGCCACGCCAAAAAATCTCATGTCTTCCAGCTAAGTCTGCAAAAAAATGTCTCTCTCCTTCACTTGTGTTTTTTCTCTCTCCTTTACTGATTTAAAGTCTCTCTCTTGCTCTCCTCCTTCATTTGTTTTTATCTCTCTCGTCTATATTTCTGCTTCTGTCCACCCTTCTGTTTCTCACTGTCTTCATCTTTCTCTTCCCTCACTGCCATCTTTCTCTCCTTCCTCACTCTCATCTCTCTCTCTCCTCCTTCAATTCCATATTGATCTCTCTTCTTCCTCCAGTTCTGTTTCTCAATCTCTCTCTCAGTTTCATCTCTCTCCTCCCTCACTGTTATCTTTCTGTCTCTCTCCTCCCTCACTGTTATCTTTCTGTCTCTCTCTTCCCTTTCTTGCACCTCGCTCTCTCCTCCCTCACTCATCATCAGAATCGAGGAAGACTTGCTTCCACTCCTGAAGTGAGTTCTTTGGTGGCTGAACAGTCCAATATGAGAGCCACAGACTCTGTCACAGGTGGGACAGATAGTTGTTGAGGGAAGAGGTGGCTGGGACTCTCTCTGTCTCTCTCTCTCTCTCTCTTCCCTTTCTTGCACCGCTCTCTCACCTCCATAATTTCTCTTTCCTTTACTTTAGGCGTTTCCTGTTTTCCTTCATTCTCTGAAAGGAGGGGGCTGGTACTTTGAAAAATACAAGGCAGAACTTTGAAATAGACAGAAAGACTTTTGAGAAATACACAGCTGGATTTTGAGAAATATTCAGCCGGACTTCTTGTTAAAAGCATTAAATTAAATGTTTGGAATGTAGAAACATAGGATCAGGAGGTGTTCCACCATTCAATGAGATCATGGCTGGTCTGTGATTTAACTCCATATTCCTGGCTTTTCCCCATATCCTTTAATATGTTTGCTTCCTCATAGTTCTAAATTCAACCATGTCAGTGTGAGTGGCTCAGTGATAGTCCAATGGTTTTGTTTAGGAGCAAGGGCTGCTCTTGTGTGCATCCTTGTGGTCGGTTCAGGGCAAAATCAGCTGAGCTCTGGGATCCACTACAAGTGGATTAATGATACCAGGGCAAAAATGAAAAGAACAATATTTTAAAAAACTATAAGGAATGGTTTTCGATGTATGCCAAAAACTTTACATGTAATTCAGAACTTAAAGGGATAAAAGATACAATAGAATTGATCTGCTGATATAACGCTGCCTACTGAGAACCTTCTTAGTTCAATCTCCTAAAAGAAAGAAAGACTTTGCCTTTAAATATTGCCTTTCATGACCACCGGACATCTCAAAGCACTTGACAGCAAATTAAGTATTTTTAGAATGTAATCACTGTTGTAATGTGGAAAATGCTGCAGCCAACTTGCGCACAGCAAACTCTCACAAACAGCAATGTGATAATTACCAGATAACCTGTTTTTGTTATTGAAATGTATGCACATGTGAGTATGCTCACAGGTTTGTAGAGCTGTTGCATTGTGAGTGGCTTAGCCAGTCACCTGATGTTCACAAGACGCAATAAAACCCCAGTCAGTTGAGTCTAGATCATCCGCGATGAGGTATGCAGTTGTGAGCCTAATGGATGAACTGGTACTGTGAAGTGTGATTGTTAAAGCTTTGTTAATAAACAAACTAGTTCATAATAGCAATTTCTTGCTATGACTTCTTAATCAAAGAAGCCACGAAGCAAATATATTACAGTTATGTTGATTGAGGAATAAATATTGGCCAGGATACCAGGGATAACTCCCCTGCTCTTCTTCGAAATAATGCCATGGGATCTTTTACGTCCACCTGAGAGGGCAGACGAGGCCTCAGTTTAATGTCTCATCTGAAAGACGGCACCTCCAACAGTGCAGCACTCCCTCAGCACTGCACTGGAGTGTCAGCCTAGATTTATGTGCTCAAGTCACTGGAGTGGGACTTGAACCCACAACCTTCTGACTCGGAGGTGAGTATGCTACCCACTGAGCCACAGTTGACACTAAAGCTGCAAGGGCGGTGCTCACAAGCAAGGTTTTTACTTTGTATGCTTCATTACCACCTATTAACAGAGCCATTTTAATGTGAAAATCAAAATTCTTGCTTCACCACAGTGGAGTTAACTCCATGGCCATTCCTTCTAGCATTTAATTTGGAAAATTGCCAGTTTCATTATAGGATTCTTTTCCTATCAAGAACAGCAAGATTTTATTATATTTTACCAGGATTTCTCTTTTTTTAAGTGAGTAATAGCACCAGAGCAAAGTTAAACTTTTGACGTGTTGCAGTAAAGACCCAACAAGCAATGAGCAACTTTTAAAACACTTCCCGCTTTTCAATAAAAATGAATCAATTCTTGTGCTAAATTAAACATTTCTTTCTATAAAGTACCTCCAATCTGCTAATAATTTTGTTTCAGGCTTTCTTAACAAGCAAGATTTTTAGATTGTCTTATTGAGTTATATTTTTGAGATAAAACCACAACATCCATTTATTCTGCTAAACTAGAAGGCACTGGAATCTCATACAACTCCCTCTACATTGTCAGCTTGAGACCATTGACCTCCCACATTATTATTTACTGGGAAAGAATATGTAGAAAATGAAAAACATCAACTTTCTTTTTACTCAGTCACCACTATTGTATCAATGGTTTTACACAACTTTTTTCTTATAACATGTATTTTAATTTTTTTGCTCCCATTCAAATGAAGAATATCAGTGCAAGGGAATACAATACTTTACCACATCTTACAAAATAATCTCAGTGTCAGCATATCTATTGCCTTGCCCAGTCTCAACGAGAGTTAAAAAAAACTGCAACTGCTGGAAATAAATAATTTGCATTTATATAGCACCTTTAACAACCCCTGGACATCCCAAAGCAATTCATGGCCAGCAAAGTACTTTTGATCTTTAGTCATTGTTGTAATATAGGGAAATGTGGCAGAAAATGTGTCCACAACAGAGTAATTAAACTGCTTTTTAATTATATTGGTTGAAGGATAAAAGATAGCCAGGATGCCAGCACTTCTTCAAATAATGCCATTGGGATCTTTTACATCCACCTCAGAGGGCAGATAGGATCTCAGTTTAAGGTCTCATCCAAAAGGCAGCGCCACTAAATAGTGCAGCACTGGATTACATGCTTACATTTCTGGTGTGGGAATTGAACCCACGACCTTCTGAGCCAGAATGAAGACTGCTACCACGGAGCCAATGTTGAAATTTAAATGGCGTCTGAAATAAAAATAAAAATACTAGAAATGTACAGAAAGCCTGTGAGAAAATAAACAAGATAGATGAAGTGCTGAGTTAGAAGTCTCTACACCCAAAACATTAACATGTATTTTCTCTTTACAGATGCTGAATGACATGTTGTGTATTTTCATTATTGCCTGTTTTTATTCCACAGAAACATTCTTTACTTCATGTGTAGTTTCCATTTCCTACAGAAGTGTTATTTTGATCTATTTATATAAGATTGTCAATCCTTGCTGAATGATGTGCATAATCCATGTCTACTGTGAACTTTAAAACAAATTTAAAATAAGGAGTCAAAAGAATTTCATATAAATATGTTAAGACATTCATTAATAACACGGTGCAATTTCAACCGATTCCGTTCAACAGAGCGACAAAACTTTCACCCTTCCAGTCTGATCTGGATTTGAACTCAAGTCCCAGAGGTGAAAGAGCAATGTACTATCCCAGTAGACAACTCAGTTTCTTTGCAATACCTAATTTTGCCATTATTTTATTTAAGTGCTATTAAATGGAAGTGTGTTTAGAACATAAGGATTTAATTATAACTGATATATGGAAATGCTAACCCTTCTTTCCCTGTCACTCAAACATTGTTGTCACAAGTGAGTTACCAGGGCAGAGCTTATGAAAGAAAATAAAGAACTTGCATTTATATAGCGCCTGATCATGTCTCAGAGAATCGTCCAAAGTGCTTCACATAGAATGAAGTACACTGTGCAGTTAGAACTGTTTAAAAAAAGATCATGTAAGTGTGCTTATCCCCTTCGAAAACATTATTCCCATGAACCTCACAGAGATTCTATTCTTGATTGAAGCTGAGTGACTGACTACTCCTCAATTAGATTTATTATGCATAACCTATTTAATACTCATTTTGGTGCTGTGCGGGATCTCCTGTGGACATTTATGGACTAACACCTCAAAACGTTGAAATTATTGACAGTGGGTATTTCAGTGGAAATCTGTGAACAGTTTGGAAAGGGATTGCTGAAATAGAGAAGTGAAAACGAGTAGGCTTCTCTGCTGGTTTGTATATGATACTCTTCACTGACAAAGGGGCAGGACTGTGCTTTTGTTGTTGCAGTTTTTTTTTCATTTCTCCCTGGGAATTTACCTTTATGTGCTGATAAAGGGATTAACACTTCCCGTTTTTAACACTTTTAGTTTCAGTTTGTCCTTCTGCATTTGAAGCATGAATATCCCACAGAATAATTATTTCTGTTGTGTGTATTATGGCGAATATTCTTATTGTAACAATTGTGTGTGTGTGTGATTTAATTTAAAACCCCTCATACTTTTTCTTTTGCAAAGAATTGTCTGTTGTAATTAGTTTAGTACCTGATGCTGAAGGAAGACACAGGTTGATTTACACCACAAATTCATGTTTGACCTCACAGCTTGTTACCTGACAGAAGGCACCAGATTATTTTCTGATCATTTTTGAACTTTGATTAAAAAATTATTCCAAAATTGCTAAACTTTTAAAAGTAGAAAGAAAACAGCCTTTTGAAAAGAAAAGATTATTAAAACTGTTCAAATGTGTGTTTTATCTCTTGAGCTTAAACATTGATGTTATTTTATATTATTTTTACTCGGTGTGATGTATTCACACAATACAATGTGCAAATTTCAATCTGATTGCATGAATGCTTATGTATCACATAATTTCAGTATTGTGTAAAGTTGTGTACCATTGACACTAGCTGTAACACTATGTCAAAAGGTAAGGAAAATCCGATAATCACAAATTTTTAAACAATATTTATCAAGTTGAATGTTAGTCTAATATAAGTTTTACGGAATAAATGCTTATAAATAAATGTTAATAAATATTATTCTACTGGTTCATTTGAACTTTCAAAACAAGTAACATATCGGTAAAATCTGACCACATATTTATTTCTCAGGCAAATGTAATTCTGCTACATTTTGAGTCGTACATAAATTACTCAGCTGGCTGAACACAACCACAGGTTCATTTCTAACTTTGTGCAAAAATAATTGAAGAACTAATCTAAAACTCTGTGACTGAATGGGAAGGGACACTCTTGCTGAAAGGTTGACCATTTGTATATTTTGATCTCAATCTTTTACAGGAGAATGATAAACATGCGTGTTCGGTAAAAGTACAGAATATCTATTACTGGTCACTCAGCACTTGCAATCATAACAACTTTCAGTTTTTTTCTTTCTTAAAAATAAAGGAATCTTACAAACCTTTGGATTGCAGATAAAGGATGTCTAATTAAACCAGTGAACTAATTTGCAACATTGTTTGAATCCTATGAGATTTTAGATATTTGTAATTAATTGCATTCATTCACGTATTACCTTGCCTTAGATTAAAAATCACAAGGATATTAGCTTTCAGTCAATTTACATGTCAGCAGTTCAAATCTACATTTCTCAGTGAAACTTACCGGTGAGTTTCCTTAATGTCTACAGAGCGCACGACTGTCTACCTGCTCCTCACAGCCACCACGCATAGATTTGATTAAAGAAGGAACTAATTGTGTCAGTGTTTGAAGTTACTCAAGAAGGAGAACAGGAACAGAATTACTTCGTTTTCTTTTTTTCAGATGAGTACCTTCGGAAAAAAAGGAAGGAAGGGAGGGGAGAGGAAGCCAACAGCCCTTTGACTTCCTGCACAAAAATAAGGAAACTCCAGATAGTCATCTTTCTCTGAGAAAAAAAGATTCATATGGAAACAACAAAAACGGAAATTAGATAGAGGTTTGAACCTTCATTCCCAGCCTAGATTGAGGCACTGCTTGCATACAGGGGTGTGTTATTTTTATAAGAAGATAAGTAGTCAAGCACGATCTACCAGATATCAGTGAATAGAAAACATTTTGTATTGCCTTTCATACTCATGTTATTAGTAGTAAGCATTCATTGTAAACTCAGTTTTATATCATCAGCATAAATCCCTCATTCCAGATGAAGAATATAATTTGTATTTAATAATATATACAAGGAATGTTGCTGCACATACAGCATGAATATAATGATGTAAAAGTATCATGACTAATGTCTATGCTGCATATATTGTGTGTTCCTGATTGTTACTGAGCAATGATTTATGCTTACAGTCAGCTGCTCTTATAGCCATGGGTTGCAACAGAGTTAAAGGTACTAATGGCTGATTTTACAATAGTTAACTAGGCAGGAACTGATAAAATAAATATTATACCCGCAACTCCGAAAGAATATCACACAGACAAGTAGTGGATTGATGGCTTATTGAAAACGAAACCACTTAGGATATGGGCAACACAACTGACTTCACCTGCAGCACTTGTGAAATTTGCTGCCTTAAATCTCTTGACAGTTAATTCCTAAAATCCGCTTGTCATTGTACATGATTAGTAATTACAGTTCAGCAGATTTACAGATTTTTTTACATTTGAATTCATTAGATATTGACCCATTAAATCACAATTGAGTGAAATTCTGGGCTTTAGAAGTTTGGGCCATCGTCATTCCTAGTTACTGATAATACAAAACATTGGCAAACAAGTGAGAAAGCTCAGGTTTCCGTCAGCATGCCATACTGTCAACTGTTCCAGTTTGGTGACAGTTTTGAACCAATCACAGCTGAGCAGCAATTATCACAGTTTAGCACCCTAAGAAATGAAGGGGTTGAAATTTAACATTGCTGCTTCTGTTTTTTGGGCCTAAAATAACACAATAACCAGTATGGCAGTGCTGAAACCAGTGCCTGATCCGCATGGGACTTTGGGTCACTACTAAATTGATAGGGGCCTTCTTTTAAGAGGCCCCTGTTCTCATTTCAGACCTGGATTCCTAAAGTAGGTTGTCCTATTCGGAGCTTGTGATGCAAAGCTGTGACTGGCATTCCTGAGTCTTGAGCACCCCAACCAGCAGTCCCAGCATGGATCTATTAATGGAAATGGGTAGAAAACTCACCTTCTTAAACCTTCTGCTATACTCTCCCTCAGCTGATAAAATGATGACAGCTGTCATTGGACAAACTTCAGTGTTATTCTTCCTGAGTTTGGTGAAGATTATGGGCTAGATTTTCCACTTTTTTTGCATGCTTAATGCCCACTTAACGTCCATTTTACCGCTGAAATGATGTATAACGCCCAGATATTGCCCCTTTAGCCACAAAATGGAAACAGACGGGCATTTTTCGGAAACTTATCGTCGAGCATTACTTTCCCCATGTGCGTAATGCCGGGAAAAAATAATACCGCCCGCCCACTTTTATTTTGGCATAAAGATCATATTTACTGAAACTAGCGGCCATGAGATCGCCCAGCATCACTTTCACCACCTCGCACACGTATCAATCACAATATCGCTCACCCAAAAAACACCCAGAAAAAGTGGAACTAATCACAGCGTTATGGACGCCATGTTCTACATCACATGTTGCATCCTTTAAAAGGCTGCTGTGCTTCAACCTCAGGGGAGTTCGGATGTACTCTGGAGGTCATTGGAGTTGATGTGAACATCTGTACAAACATCTTGACCATACTGTAACC
Source organism: Pristiophorus japonicus (assembly GCF_044704955.1). Taxonomy (NCBI): domain Eukaryota; kingdom Metazoa; phylum Chordata; class Chondrichthyes; family Pristiophoridae; genus Pristiophorus; species Pristiophorus japonicus. The sequence continues at coordinate 194,180,124 of NC_091977.1, forward strand.
GATTGGAATTTAATAAGTTTCTTCGTCGGGATATTAATTGTTTGTGACCAATCGGCTATTGCAATGTGGTTTGTCTTTTCTCACCCTCTCTTGATGACCAATTACATGTTGCAGACTTGAGATGGCTGAAGGTACGCTCCACAGCATTATGTGCCCAATGTAAGACGAGCCAGACTGATGAGGAGGACCAGATGTTACACCCCCCGCAAGTACAGGGAGAAGCGGTCTTACCTCGACTTGCCCGACACCACCTGCCTTCGGAGACTGCGCTTCCACAAAGAAATTATCACTGAGGTATGTCAGTTCATAAGGGGAGATCTGCAGCCTGTCAGCACCAGCAGTACTGCACTGTCCATCCAGGTAAAAGTCACCGCGGCACTGTCATTCTACGTGTAGGGTTCTTTTCAGGCCACAGCTGGCGACATTGGCAGACTGTCTCAGCATGCTACACGTCGCTGCATTAGACAGGTCACTGAAGCCCTGTGCGCACACAGGATGGACTTGATCAGCTTCCCTATGACCAGGGAGGCACAGAGTGAGAGGGCTCTAGGATTCTCCAGAATTGCAAACTTCCCCAAGATGCAGGGAGCAATAGACTGTACGCACATCGCGATGCGGGCGCCTTTTCAGAATGCAGAGCTTTACAGGAACCACAAGGGATTCCACTCCCTGAATGTCCAACTCATTGTCAACCACCAGCAAATTATAATGGCAGTAAATGCTAAATTTTCAGGCAGCATCCATGATGCTCACATTCTGCGTGAGAGCACTGTCTCTGACTTGTTTAACAATCAGCCACAAGGTCAATGCTGGATGTTTGGTGATAAAGAATATAGCCTTGCCCTCTTGCTGATGACCCCCCTGCGTGACACCCACACCGAAGCCGAGAGACGATACAATGAGAGCCACAGAGCCACTCGCAATATCGTGGAGAAAACCATTGGAGTGCTTAAACAGCGCTTTAGATGCCTGGACCACTCAGGAGGCAGCAAAAGCTTCTATAGATATGTGAAGAGAAAAAGATTAGTGAAGACAAACGTAGGTCCCTTGCAGTCAGAATCAGGTGAATTTATAACGGGGAACAAAGAAATGGCAGACCGGTTGAACAAATACTTTGGTTCTGTCTTCACGAAGGAAGAAACAAATAACCTTCCGGAAATACTAGGGGACCGAGGGTCTAGTGAGAAGGAGGAATTGAAGGAAATCCTTATGAGACGGGAAATTGTGTTAGGGAAATTGATGGGATTGAAGGCTAATAAATCCCCAGGGCCTGATAGTCTGCATCCCAAAGTACTTAAGGAGGTGGCCCTAGAAATAGTGGATGCATTGGTGATCATTTTCCAACAGTCTATCGACTCTGGATCAGTTCCTATGGACTGGAGAGTAGCTAATAATAATATCACTTTTTAAAAAAGGAGGGAGAGAGAAAACGGTTAGTTTGACATCAGTAGTGGGGAAAATGTTGGAATCAATTATTAAAGATGAAATAACAGCGCATTTGGAAAGCAGTCACAGGATCGGTTCAAGTCAACATGGATTTATGAAAGGGAAATCATGCTTGACAAATCTTCTAGAATTTTTTGAAGATGTAACTAGTAGAGTGGACAAGGGAGAATCAGTGGATGTGGTGTATTTGGACTTTCAAAGGGCTTTTGACAAGGTCCCACACAAGAGATTAGTGTGCAAAATTAAAGCACATGGTATTGGGGGTAATGTACTGATGTGGATAGAGAACTGGTTGGCAGACAGGAAGCAGAGAGTAAGGATAAACGAGTCCTTTTCAGAATTGCAGGCAGTGACTAGTTGGGTACCGCAGGGCTCAGTGCTGGGACCCCAGCTATTTACAATATACATCAATGATTTAGATGAAGGAATTGAGTGTAATATCTCCAAGTTTGCAGATGACACTAAGCTGGATGGCGGTGTGAGCTGTGAGGAGAATGCTAAGAGGCTGCAGGGTGATTTGGACAAGTTAGGTGAGTGGGCAAATGCATGGCAGATGCAGTATAATGTGGATAAATGTGAGGTTATCCACTTTGGTGGCAAAAACATGAAGGCAGAATATTACCTGAACGGCGGCAGATTAGGAAAAGGAGAGGTGCAACGAGACCTGGGTGTCATGGTACATCAGTTATTGAAAGTTGGCATGCAGGTATAGCAGGCAGTGAAGAAGGCAAATGGTATGTTGGCCTTCATAGCTAGGCTATTTGAGTATAGGAGCAGGGAGGTCTTACTGCAGTTGTACAGGGCCTTGGTGAGGCCTCACCTCGAATATTGTGTTCAGTTTTGGTCTCCCAATCTGAGGAAGGACGTTCTTGCTATTGAGGAAGTGCAGCGAAGGTTCACCAGACTGATTCCTGGGATGGCAGGACTGACATATGAGGAGAGACTGGATCGACTGGGCCTGTATTCACTGGAGTTTCGAAGGATGAGAGAGGATCTCATAGAAACATTTAAAATTCTGACATGACTGGACAGGTTAGATGCAGGAAGAATGTTCCCGATGTTGGGGAAGTCCAGAACCAGGGGACAGTCTAAGGATAAGGGGTAAGCCATTTAGGACAGAGATGAGGAGAAACTTCTTCAATCAGAGAGTTGTTAACCTGTGGAATTCTCTACCGCAGAGAGTTGTTGATGCCATTTTGTTGGATATATTCAAGAGGGAGTTAGGTATGGTCCTTACGGCTAAAGAGATCAAGGGGTATGGAGAGAAAGCAGGAAAGGGGTACTGAGGTGAATGATCAGCTATGATCTTATTGAATGGTGGTGCAGGCTCGAAGGGCCAAATGGCCTACTCCTGCACCTATTTTCTATGTTTCTATGTTTCTATGTTTCTATGAGCTCCAATACCACCCTGAGCAGGTAACTCAATTTGTGGTGGTGTGCTCCATGCTGCACAACTTGGCTATCAGGAGGGGACAAGAATTGCCTGATGAGTCTGACAGTCCACCTCACCAGAGAGAGGAAGAGGAGGACAAGGCGGTGGACGCTGACATCGGCCTACACAATCAGGCTGACGCTGAAGCCATGCCCCCGCCCCCCTCTAGCCCACATGAAAGGGCCCGTGGTGGCATGATAGCTGCAAGAGCCTTATGTCAGGAGCTCATCAATGAGCACTTTGCCTGAAAGAACATTGGTGTTATTTACAAGGCTGACTCACTGCTGGGTATGCAGGTCATATATCAATGGTGTGCATCACCTTGGTGACAGTTAAACTTTAAATTGATTAAAGTTCAGTGTAGTTATGCCCTTTGATGTAACGGTGCAGCTATCTGAGGCAATGCGCAACAAGGTTTTGTTAAATTAAAAACTTTTAAACCGAACAGTTGTCTGAAATCATCAGTATTTCTGTACAAATCAACCCTTTCCCCGCCCCTCCCCCCACCCCATGCTTCTCATCCCCACCTCTACCCTTTCCCCTTCCCCTCCTGACTCCAAGCCACCTGGCCGAGGAGCTCCTCAGGTGATGCTTCATTGGGTGGGGGGGGGTTGACGGCCGAACCGCTGCTTGGACAGAAACGGGAGGATGGTCCCGAGGTGGGAACGTGCTCCGAGCCAGAAGCAAGCTGTTGCTCCTGGCTCTAATGTGTCATTGGCAATGAGGGTGCAGCACCTTGGGGTGCAGTGCCGCGCTCCGGGACCACTGGGAGCCCTCTGCCACCAGTGTTCCTGGCTACCAGCTCCAGGACCTCCACCATCCCTTCCATTTTATATCTTATTTGTTGGACATAAACTCGGTGCCAACTATGTTCTTGGTATATAGTAGGCTTTTTGCTGCTGGTGAATCTCCCTCGTGCCTCCCACAACAGCCAAACAAGCACACACCACAGCCACACACGCCTCTCAGCTCCCTCTCTTTCTGTCTCCTCTTCTGCACATGTCATGATGACCCTTGACCTCCTGAATCACGAGAATCGAGCGTTGCCATACCATTGCTAAGGACGACGACACTTTACGGCAGAAGGTCAGAGAGATTTAACGCTACCGCCTATTTCATATCGCTCGCGGTAACACCCAATTTCAAAAATGGAGATTAGGTGTTTTGAGAATGGACGAAAAGCCGGCGATCTGAAAACCCATTTTTACAGCCCAAGTCGGAAATAACACCCATTTTTGGGCGATATGCACAAAGTGTAAAATCTAGCCCCATATCCCTTACACACCAACACTGAGTTAAAATTAAAGGTAACAGGTCCACAGAAATAAAAACAGAAAATGTTGGAAGTACTCAGCAGGTCAGGCAGCATCTTTGGAGAGAGAAACGGTGTTAGCGTTTCAGGTTGTTGACCTTTTATCAGAACTGGAAAAAGAGATGTAACGGATTTTAAGCAAGTGCAGAGGTAGGGAAAGGGTGGGGAGGAGGAAAGAACACAAGGGAAGGTCTGTGATAGGGTGGTAGGCAGGAAAGATTACATAATCAAATACGAGGAGGGCCACCTTGAGGCTTGGGCGATCCCTGCAATAGTCTCCCTCTCCTTCTGGGATTCTGGGACATTCAAGCCCCTGGAAAATTCGGAAGTCTTCTCTGTACCATGGTGCAAACTAGAGCATTTCTCTATTTATTTAGTTTTTTTTGTTTTCGTTCAGGGCGCATAGCACAGCAAGGACAGGGCTACCCAAATATATTCAAACCAAATGCCATTATCTCATTCATCGATCTTACTGTGGTCTGGATGGGAACCTACCTCAATCCTGTTGTTTATGGGGTCAGTAAAAGTATATCTTTCTCTGTTACTCACCCTCTTGATCTGTTGCCCCTCCTCTTTCTCTCTATTGCTCTCTCTTTCTCAATCTCTTTTTCTATTGTTCTCCCTCTCATTGCATCTTTGCTACTCTCCCCTCTTTTTTCTTTGTCACTCTCTCTCTTTCTCTCCCTCTTACTCTGCTTCTTTCTCTTATTCTCCTCTTTCTCTTGCCATCCATCTTTCTCTCTTTCTCCATCTTTGTTACTTCCTTCCTGAGGCTGAAATTCCTGTTTTTATAAATTTTAGCAAAGAAGTTACACAAGAGTATACAGCAGTGTTTTTTCCTGACTCCTCCTGGTCTTCTCTGTTATTTATTCTCTCACTTTGTTACTTTTTCCATTGTTTCTATATCTCATCTCCTTTCTCCCTGTGTTTCTCTCTTGTACAGATCCTGATGCTTTCTGTTACTTCACTGATCTCTCCCAGTTACATCCTATCCTTTCAGTGATTCTCAAGTACTGCCCTTTCCTTCAGTGAACTGGACCCCTGAACTCCTGAACTTATAGGGGTAAATTTTGCAAAATTTCATGCTGCCTATAGAACTTCACATGTAGAGGACACGGATTAAAAAATAATGGACATACCTTAGTCAACAAGGTGACTAATGATCTTTGTCATTGTTGCTCTTTGACAACTGAGAGATGTCTGAGAGATATCTGAGGTTCCTTACCCATTGAATTTTCTCTTGTGCTTTGTTCAGAAATTCATAAAATGTTCCCTGTCCTTTCCAGATAGTACAGCAAGCTTATAATGATATAGAAATATAGAAAGTGCAGGGGTGAAATTAAAAATGATATTAGGAAAGCAAAGAGAGAGCATGAAAAATTCTTGACAAGTAAAATCAAAGAAAACCCAAAGATGTTTTATAAATATATTAAGAGCAAGAGGATAACTAAAGAAAGGGTAGGGCCTATTAGAGACCATGAGGGTAATCTGTGTGTGGAGGTGGGAGATGTGGGTATGGTTCTTAATGAATACTTTGCGTCTGTTTTCCCAAAGGAGAAGGGCGATGCAGACACAGCTATCGAGGAGGAGGAATGTGAAATATTAGATGAAATAAACATAGTGAGAGAGGAGGTATTAAGGGGTTTAGCAGCTTTGAGAGTGGATAAGTTCCCAGGCCCAGGCTGTAAAGAGAAGCAAAAAACAGCAGAGGCTTTGACCATCATTTTCCAATCCTCTCTGGCTTCAGGTGTGGTGCCAGAGGACTGGAGAACTGCTAAACTGGTACCTTGGTTTAAGAAGGGAGAAAGGAATAGACCAAGTAATTACACGCTAGCCAGTCTAACCTCGGTGGTGGGAAAATTATTGGAAAAAATTCTGAAGGACAGGATAAATCTTCATTTAGAAAGACACGGATTAATCAAGGACAGTCAACGTGGATTTGCTTAGGGAAAGCCGTGTCTGACTAACTTGCTTGAATTTTTTGAGGAGGCAACAAGGAGGATCAATGAGGATAGTGCATTTGATATAGTGTATATGGATTTCAACAAGGCTTTTGATAAGGTCCCACATGGCAGACTGGTCACGATAATAAAAGCCCATGGGATCCAGGACAAAGTGTCAAGTTGGATCCAAAATTGGCTCAAAGGCAGGAAGCAGAGGGTAATGGTTAATGGGTGTTTTTGTGACTGGAAGGATGTTTCCAGTGGGGTTCCGCAGGGCTCAGTCCTAGGTCCCTTGCTTTTTGTGGTTATTCATCAATGATCTCGACTTGAATATAGGGGGTATGATTAAGAAGTTTGCAGATGATACTAAAATTGGCTGTGTGGTTGATAATGAAGAAGAAAGCTGTAGACTGCAGGAAGATATCAATGAACTGGTCAGGTGGGCAGAACAGTGACAAATGGAATTTAATCCGGAGAAGTGTGAGGTAATGCATTTGGGGAGGGCTAACAAGGAAAAGGAACACACATTAAATATTAGGACACTGAGAAGTGTAGAAGAACAAAGGGACCTTGAAGTGCATGTCCACAGATCCCTGAAGGTAGCAGGCCATGTAGATAAGGTGGTTAAGAAAGCATACAGAATGCTTGCCTTTATTAGCCGAGGCATAGAATACAAGAGCAGCGGGGTTATGCTTGATCTGTATAAAATACTGGTTAGGCCACAGCTAGAGTACTATGTGCAGTTCTGGTCACCACATTACAGGAAGGATCTGATTGCACTGGAGAGGGTACAGAGGAGATTTACGAGGATGTTGCTGGGAATGGTGAATCATGGCTATGAGGACAGATTGGATAGGCTAGGTTTGTTTTCCTTGGAACAGAGGAGGCTGAGGGGAGACCTCATTGAGATGTATAAAATTATGAGGGGCCTAGATATAGTGGATAAAAAGGGTCTATTTCCGTTAGCAGAGGGGCCAGCAACCAGGGGGCATAAATTTAAAGTAATTGGTAGGAGGTTAAGAGGGGAAATTTCTTCACCCAGAGGGTGTTGGGGATCTGGAACTCACTGCCTGAAAGGGTGGTAGAAGCAGAAACCCTCATCACATTTAAAAAAATACTTGGATGTGCACTTAAAGTGTTGTAACCTGCAGGGCTACGACCTAGAGGTGGAAAGTGGATAGCCTTTTGGTTGGCCGGCACGGACATGATGGGCCGAAATGTAAATTCCGTGCTGTAAATTTCTATGATTCTACGATTCTATAATGATCTCACATACTACCCCATGCTACAGCATGTTGGACCATCAAATGTCTAGTATCACCATGTGATTCTCTTTTTGCATCCAGGATGCTAACAATGACTATCGCCGCTATCGTTTTACCAACAGCTCCAGTGTTTGCAGTTATAATCATATTAATTGTTCTTTCTATAATATTAGTAGTTATTCATCTTGTGCAGTGGAGTTAGTGCAGGTAAGAACATAAACACAAGATCAGAAGTAAGTTCCTTTCACCGACCATATACAATCTGCTCGATAATGAACTTTATCCAACACATTTAAGCCGAGATTCACCTATTGGTTTGACCCGACTTCTGGATATAAATCAAACAAATGAAATATTGTGCAAGTTTCTGTCATGCCAGATCTCCACCCACTTTGCATCATATGACTTTCCCATGCATGGAGAAAACTGTTGGCCAGGGATAAATGCCCTCTATCCCTGGAAGCGGCTGCTTGCCCATTAAATTTGGGCAATTCAAGGATGCCACTGTGGACCTGGGAAAATCTTCCTCGACATAAGGTAAATGCATCGGAGGGCTCAGGAATGGGAATCAAGGTTGGGGTTGGGGGAGTCCGGGGCAAGGGAAACCTAAGGTTTCTTGTGGGGCCCTGGTGAGCAGTCCGCTCCTCATGGGAATCTGTAAAATATTAAAAATTTACACTTATGTATGCCTCTTTTGGCCCTCCAGGTAGGAGGAGCCCTGGGGCATCCCACTCAGTAATCCTCCCCCATCTTACCCTAACTCCTCGAACAAGTACCCATTATTTCCTGTCCTTCAGCCAGTTTTTTTTCCATACCCAAGGTTTACCCCAAATCACAACAATTGTGAGCTTAACTAATAGCCCTTCATGTTGAACTTCCCCAAAATCCGTTGGAAGTCCAGATTCAACACATTGTCGGGCATACGTTTCCTCAAAGGAGATAAGAAGGTTGGCCAAGCAGCACCTTTGCTTTCTTTATCCATATTGACTACTGTTTACCAGATATTAAAACATAGACAATCTTTGAGTTTACATCTGATAATTAAAACTATCATTTTACCATAGATCAGGCAGACCTGAGCGGGAGCGAGAGTGAGAGCTGCGCGGGGATAAAGAATGCGGTGAGAGCAGGCCCAAGGCCACAGGCGGACCTGAGCAGGAGCGATTCAACACAGCCAGAACTTGAAAGATTGACGTCAGAGTAAAAACCTAAAGTGACGTCGCCACAAGGGAATGAGTTGATTGGTGAGTAGCCGGAGTGTTTCTTTTGCAGGAAGACTGGGCATCTTGCAAAGGCATGCCGACTGAAAGGTAAACCAGCTTCCAAAGCTATGAATCCAGTGTTCAAAGCTATGAGTAGAAATCCTAAGAGACTACATAGCATGGAAGAACAACAACAGGACATGGAGATGTTAGAGTTACACATCATCAGGAGCACGACGTTAACGGACAGCGATTCAGAAAGCATCAAAATCCACATAGATGTTGCGGGATTCAAGATACCAATGGAAATTGACACGGGTGCATCCGTGAGTGTAGTACCAGAATCACTGTACCTCGACAAATTGCATGATTTCCAACTGGAGAAATCCAAGATAGAGCTGCGAGGCTACTCGGGAGAGAAAATTCCTGTGGTAGGTCGTATCACCGTACCGGTGAAATGTAAAGATCAATTTCAGAACTTGCCTCTAATAGTAGTGAAGGGAGACAAGTCTGCCTTACTAGGAAAAAATTGGTTGAGCTCACTGAAGCTGGATTGGAGTAAGATTTTCTGTGTGGAAGCGAGATTTTCATCAATGGATGAGGTTAACAAGAAGTATCCAAAGGTGTTCTGCGAATCGGGCAGTCCAATCCAAGGCTTCAAGGTGAGTGTCAGGGTCCAGAAGGACGCTAGATTGGTTTATTACAAGCCACATTCCGTACCATATGCCCTCGAGGAGAAAGTTGAGCAAGAACTCAAAAGACTAGAGACTGAGAACATTATTTGTAAGATAGATCGAAGTAATTGGACTACACCCATTGTTGTTGTACCTAAGTCCGATGGTAAGGTAAGATTGTGTGGTGATTATAAAGTAACCGTAAACCAGGTTCGAGAGGGTAATGTCCCCAATACATTGTCGAATATAGAAGACTTGTTCACAACACTGACAGGTTGTCAGATATTCTCAAAACTGGATCTTACGAATGCCTACTTACAGCTTGTACTAGATGAAGAGTCCAAGTCATGTTTGACTATAAATACTCATCTAGGCCTATATCAATTTAATAGGCTATCGTTTGGAGTGTCTTCCGCCCCTGCCATATTCCAAGGGGTGATGAACCAGATTTTGCAAGTTATTGAAGGGGTAGTATGTTATTTGGATGACATACTAATTTCAGCACCAAGTAGGCAAATTCATAATAGCATATTGAATGAAGTCCTCAAACGGCTAGAGAAGCACAGAGTACGAGTGTCTGCTCGTAAGTGTGAGTTATTTAAAAACTCAGTGGAGTACTTAGGGTACAGAGTAGACAAAGATGGTTTACATCCAACCATGGAAAAATTGGATGCAATTAGAAATGCACCCATTCCCAGGAATGTCACTGTTCATTCTTGGGTCTTTTGAACTATAATGGGAAGTTCCTACCAAATTTGGCTAAAGTATTACATCCACTGAATGAACTTTTGAAAAAACAGGTCCATTGGAAGTGGTCAAAAGAATGCGATACAGCATTCAAGGAGTGTAAAAGCAAATTGGTAGAGAGCACCATGTTAGTTCACTATGACATATCTAAGGAGATTAAGTTAGCATGTGATGCCTCTCATATGGAGTTGGGGCAGTGACTCTCATGTATCACGTAGTGGGGAGGAGAGACCAATTGCTTTTGCTTCACGCACTCTCAGTGCCAGTGAGCGTAATTATGCGCAAATTGAAAGGGAAGCTTTGGCATTAATTTTTGGGGTCAAGAAGTTTCACAAATACTTGTATGGTCATAAGTTTACCATCGTTACGGACCATAAGCCCCTAACAGCAATCCTCCATCCAAAGTCCCCAGTTCCAACATTAGCTGCAGCCCAAATGCAGAGATGGGCTTTGATTTTGTCAGCATATACATGTGATATTGAATACAGACGATCAGCTGATCACAGTAATGTTGATGCTATGTCTAGATTGCCTTCCCCATCACAAGTTAGACCCGATAGGGAAGAAGTGTTTTATTTTTCATACATTGATGAACTGCAAGTCACAGCTGAAGAGATTGGTAGAGCAAGCAAACGTGACCCAGTGATGTCAAAGGTATATGAGTATATTGCAAATGGATGGCCAAACCAGGTAACAGATAAAGATACAGATCCATTCTTCATTCGTAAGAATGAATTATCAGTCAATAAAGATTGTATCATGTGGGGTGCAAGAGTGGTTATAGCAAATAAATTTAGGTCCAAATTATTAGGAGACCTCCATGACCAGCACCTGGGAATGTGCTTGACCAAGAGTTTTGCATGCAGTTATTTATGGTGGCCAGGTCTTGATAAAAATATAGAGTACATCGTGAGTCATGTACGACATGTCAATCGGTAAGCAAGCAACCACCACCAGTACCATTACAGCCATGGAAATGGCCTCCCAGGGTGTGGCAAAGGCTACATATTGATTTTAGAAGGACAACAATTGTTCATTGTGATTGATAGCCATTCGAAATGGGTTGAGGTATTTCCAATAGGGAAAATAACAACAAGTAAAACATTGGACATTTTGCGAAAATTATTTTCTTCATTTGGCCTCCCTGAAGAGATTGTTTCGGATAATGGATCACAATTTAGTTCAGAAGAATTTGCACAGTTCACAAGCAAAAATGGGGTGAAACATACCAAGGTTCCACCATACCATCCTGCTTCGAATGGTGCAGCAGAGCGCACTGTACAAATTGTAAAACGTGCCCTCATAAAACAAATGTTAGATCCAAATCCAAGGAAACGACAGTTGTCATTGGATCACAAATTGGCTAATTTTTTGATTACATATCGAAATACTCCTCATACAACCACTGATAGAACACCAGCAGAGTTGTTTCTCAAATGACAGTCACGAACCAGATTGTCGTTGTTAAAACCAAATTTGGCACAGTCCGTAGAAGAGACACAATTAAAACAGAAAGAGAATCATGATGGAGATAGAGTAAAAGAGAGAAGTGTGAAATTAAACCAGAAGGTGGGAGTGAAGAACCATCACCATAAATGGTTAAAGTGGTTATTAGGAAGAGTGATGAAGATATGTGGTCCTCGCACATATTTGGTAAAGATGTTTGATAATGGACAGGTTAGATTTGTTCATATTGATCATATTTTACCTACAGACATGGAAGGAGTTGAAGGTGGGAATGATTCAATTATTTCTGACTCATCAGATAGTTTTGATATACCAGTAGCAAATCCTAAATCCAATGTACTGGAAACAAATCCAGGAGAGAATCAGAATGAAAGTCTGAGTCCGAGTCAGGAAAACAAAGAGCCTGAATGAAGTTAGAGTGAGTTCAAATGAAAATCAAGGAAATTCCGTGGAGTATAATGTTCCTCAGGATGAGCCTCGAGTGAGTGTGAAATCGACACCAGGTTTGGAAGGTTCTGTTCGAGAGTGAAGGTATCCTCTTCGAAACAGAAAACAAGTGGTAAAGTTAAATTTGTAAATATCCTGCGTTATGTATAAACATGAAAGTTATGTATGATGTTTGTTACAATAACTTCTTCATTCAGGAGGGAGAAGTGTAATGTCTGTAAGCTTGTAATGTTTGTAGCTCCACACTGTGGATGTGGACGTATTGTGTACTGCAACTGCAGAGTTAATAATAAACAGAACCAGGCAGATTCCGGAGGCTTCCGACAGAGCTGCCTGCCATGTTAGGAGCTGTGTGTGCTTGTGCTCTGTGAATATATCACAGCCACCTGGCTCATGACGCACCTACACCCTGACGGAAGCTGACCGGGAATACAAGATGTAACACATTGCGACGCACAGCATCATAGAGAGGACCATTGGCATCTTGAGACAATGTTTCCGATGCCTGGACCATTCCGGAGGCTACTTGCAATACTCCCCTGAGATTGTCGGTCAATTCACTGTTGTGTGTTGCATGCTGCATAACTTAGCCATCATGAGGTAGCAGCAGCTGGTATTAGAAGACCCACCTGAGGTAAGAGTGGCTGATGATGAGGAGAAGATGCAGATGATGAGGAGGAGATGGAGGAGATTGAGGATGAGGAAGCCATGCAACTACCTGAACCCGGAGCATGAAGGTGAAGGAGGGAGGGCTGTTGTGCCCCTTTAACGATTGCTCAAGCCTTACGCCAGCAGCTCTTCCATGAACGCTTTTTGCCTGAAGGCTCAGCGGCAACTATTCCACATGGACCAGGTTTACTGTTTGGATCTGTTCCGTAATGTTGTGTTTGTGGAACAAATAATGGAAACGATTCTTCTTTAGTTCAAAAAGTTGTGTTAATAATGGAACAAATAATGGAAATGATTCAGTTATAATTAAAAATATATTTTATTCAAAAGCTTAACACTTGTTTGTACTTAACTTAACTTTAATAAAAAATATTCTTGTACCAAACTTTAAAGTTTTCACTTAAGATCATTTACAAACTTTAAGATCACTTACAAACTTTTAAACTTGTAAATTTACATAATATACAAAAAAATTTTAATTTGAGAACAGTTACAACAGTAACAACAACAATAATAACAACAACAACAACAACAATAATAGCAGCAAAGAAAGGCTGCACCCATCTCTCCTCCACCTTATTCTAAGACCGCCCGCTGCGCTCAGTCTTGTTGACTCCATCCTTGACCGCAGGCAGTGGCGCAGCTTATTCTTTCAAGCATCTCGGGTAATGCGCACTTCTTGATGGGGGCGTGGGCAGGCAATAATGTGGAAGGCCTGGCTCGGGCCTCTTCAGAGGCTGGTCTGGAGATTGGAGTGGGAGTGGCAGTTGATTCTGTGAATCGGCGCGGGGTATGGGTGTGTTCCCTTATTCAGCAGCGACCTGCGACATTCCCTCCCTCACGTGCACCGACATTGTATCAGCTACCTGTGACATTCCCTCGCTCATGTGCCTGAACAGTGTTCTCATTTCTCGTGAGAGTGTTGTTACTTCTTCTGACAGTCCCGATACCTCATCACCCACCCCACTGATGATGTCCAGGAGTGATCGTGTAAGGTCAATGCACTCCGCACTCGTTGCCATCATCTGACCCACATCTGTTAAATCCTGCACCTCAGGAGAGCACTGTCGAACTCTCCTTCCCCTCCTCACCCTGGGTGTGATTCGCTGCGTCCCACTGGTGTCATGTATTCAACCAGCATTGTAACGCATGTATAATCTGACCTAAGTTGTACACTGTGAGAACAATGACCACTAGGTGGTGAACTTGTGGGAGACACTCCTAACCTGGACCTTCAAGTATAAAAGGGGAAGCTCCACCCACTTTCATCACTTGAGTGTTAAGGAATAAAGGACAGGTCACAGACTGACCTACTCTCAAGCATGGGCCTCGTGTGCATTTATACTGTATAGAAAGGACGTATCAATGGCGACGAGAAACTGAGATTTAAACCACGAGAGCATGGCCACTAGCAGAACAGATGAGAGGTACTGTGTTAAGGAATGGTTGAGACAGAGATTCAACATTGTTAAAGCAGCACACAGTTCTCCAGGCAGACAAGGGCAATCAGGCATGCCCCAACATGTAGTCGAACCCAGAGGGGGAGTTCGACAGAGACAATAACCAGCTGAACGGCGATTCACGTCATTGCAAGGGACAATGCGGCCAGTAATGGGGCCATCAACACCTGTTAATGGCGCACTCAAGGACAGTCACAGGGGCAGTCAGGGACGATCGACTGGCAAGGGACCTTTTGTTTCCAACAACAGCTCATGTTGGAGGCGTGGAGGCACACACTCAGCCATAGTTTGCAGAGATGAGCAAAATACCTGCAGAAATTGCAGAAATGAACGCTGGGGGAAATCGCTGGAAGCTGAAGTTCAGCAAGTTCATGTGGAGCACGTATACAGTTCATACACCAGGACGCCACCGATAATGATGAAAGTGCTCCTCAATGGCATCCCAGTATCAATGGAGCTAGACACAGGGGCCAGCCAGTCCCTGATGGGTATCAAACAGTTCGAAAAGTTGTGGGCGTCCAAGGCCAGGAGGCAAAAATTATCGCTGATTGACGCACTGCTACGGACATACACAAAGGAGATCATTCCGGTGCTAGGCAGCGCCACGGTAGTCGTGACTCACAAAGATTCGGAGAACAGGTTGCCACTCTGGGTTGTCCCGGGGGACGGTCCCGCACCACTGGGGAGGAGTTGGCTTGCTGTCATGAACTGGAAATGGGGCGATGTCAATGCAATTTCTTCTGTGGAGCGAGTATCATGCTCACAGATCCTGGACAAATTTGACACATTATTTCAAAACGGCATTGGCACTTTCATGGGGGGCAAGGTAGTGATTCACATAAACCCGGATGCCAGGCCAGTACACCACAAGGCCAGAGCGGTGCCGTACGTGATGCGGGAAAAGATAGAAGGCGAATTGGACCGCCTGCTGAGGGAAGGCATCATCTCGCCAGTCGAATTCAGTGACTGGGCGAGCCCAATTGTGCCGGTGCTCAAGGCGGATGGGTCAGTCAGAATAAGTGGCGATTACAAGGCCACCATCAATCGGGTGTCACTCCAAGACCAGTACCCGCTACCGAGAGCGGAGGACCTCTTTGCAACGCTATCCGGTGGCAAACTTTTTTCAAAATTGGACCTGACCTCAGCTTACATTACCCAGGAGCTGGCGAGTGAGTCGAAGAAGCTGACCACCATCACGACACACAAAGGGTTGTTTGAGTACAACAGATGTCCGTTCGGCATTCGCCTGGCTGCCGCGATCTTCCAATGAAATGTGGAAAGCCTCCTCAAGTCGATTCCAGGGACCGTGGTTTTTCAGGACGACATCCTCATACGGGTTACGATATTGAAGAACACCTCCACAACCTGGAGGAGGTGCTACGCAGACTGGACCGGGTAGGGCTGCGACTGAAAAAGGCGAAGTGCGTCTTCCTAGCTCCAGAGGTAGAATTCCTGGGGATGAGGGTAGCAGCAGACAGGATCAGCCTTACTGCGTCCAAGACGGAAGCGATCCAGAGAGCACCCAGACCCCGTAACACGACGGAACTGCATTCGTTCCTGGGGCTCCTGAACTATTTTGGTCATTTTCTTCCCAAATTGAGCACGCTGCTAGAGCCACTACACGTGCTCCTACGCAAAGGTCGCGAATGGGTCTGGGGGGACAGCCAGGAAAGGGCTTTGAATAGAGCACGCAATTTGTTATGTTCCAACAATCTGTTAACGCTATATGACCCATGTAAGAAACTTGTGTTAACGTGCGATGCATCGTCCTATGATGTCGGGTGTGTGTTGCAGCATGTTAATGCCAAGGGTCAGTTACAGCCGGTAGCTTATGCCTCCAGAAGTCTGTCCCAGACAGAAAGGGGTTACGGGATGGTAGAAAATGAGGCACTCGCATATGTATATGTGGTAACGAAAATGCACCAGTACCTGTTTGGCAGGAAATTTGAGCTGGAAACAGATCACAAACCACCTAACGTCCTTTTTGGCCAACAACAAGGCCATAAATGCAAATGCAGCGGCCCGCATACAGAGGTGGGCCCTCACGTTAGCTGCCTATGACTATACAATTCGGCACAGACATGGCACCGAAAACTGAGCCAATGTACTCAGCAGGCTCCCACTAGCCACCACTGAGGGGGCTACCGAGCATGCTGCTGAGATGGTCATGGCTGTTTAGCTTTCGGAAGTGAAGGCTCACCCGTGACAGCCCGTCAGATTAAAGTCTGGACAAATAGAGACCCGCTATTGTCTCTAGTCAAGAAATGTGTCCTGAATGGGGACTGGGCAGCCATGTACAGGGCATGCCCTGAGTAATTTAAACCATTTCACAGGCGCAGGGATGAACTCTCGATTCAGGCCGATTGCCTACTGTGGGGAAACCGCGTAGTCATGCCCCAGATGGGCAGAGAGGAGTTCATCAGAGAACTCCACAATAAGCACCCAGCTATTGTCATGATGAAGGCAATTGCCAGGTCACACGTTTGGTGGCCAGGGATAGACACAGATCTGGAACTTTGTGTTCGCAGGTGCAACACGTGTGCCCAGCTGGGCAATGCGCCCAGGGAAGCCCCCCTTAGCCCCTGGCCATGGCCCGCCAAGCCTTGGTCACGCATCCATGTGGACTACGCAGGTCCTTTCATGGGAAAAATGTTTTTGGTTGGAGTAGACGCCTACTCCAAATGGATCGAGTGTGACATTTTAAATTCAAGCACATCCTCTGCCACGGTAGAAAGTCTATGGGCAATGTTCGCCGCCCACGGTCTACCGGACATCTTGGTCAGCGACAATGGCCCGTGCTTCACAAGCACTGAATTCCAGGACTTCATGGCAGGCAATGGAATTAACCATGCCAGAACGGCACCGTTCAAGCCGGCCTCAAACGGTCAGGCAGAACGAGCAGTGCAGATAATCAAACAGGGGATGCTCAGTATCCAAGGGGGTTCCCTACAAAGCCGTTTATCAAGCTTCCTGTTGGCCTACAGATCCCGACCACATTCGCTCACAGGGGTTCCACCCGCAGAGCTACTAATGAAAAGGATGCTCAAAACCCGGTTATCCCTTATACACCCCACCATGAAAGAAATTGTCGAGAGCAGGCGCCAGTCACAATATGACTACCATGACAGGAATGCGAGGGCGCGATGTATTGATGTAAATGATCCTGTTTTTGTTCTCAACTACGCTGCAGGGCCCAAATGGCTTGCAGGCACTGTGATTGCCAAAGTGGGAAATAGGATTCTGGTAGTTAAACTTACCAATGGAGAAATCTACCGCAAACACGTGAATCAAACAAAAAGGAGGTTCAGCAACCCCATAGAAGAAGCAGACGAAGAACACGATATAGAGTTCACTCCTCCATAGGTGACCGAACACCGGAATCAAAGGGAGGAGAGCCCAGTCACTGTGGGCAGTCCGGACAGGCCTGAGGCACCGCAAACAGCAGACACTCAGGCCAGCGCCCAACAACCGGAGCCCCAACTCAGGCGCTCTACAAGAGAGCATAAACCACCAGAGAGACTCAACCTGTGATCCCAATAAGACTTTGTGGGGGAGGTGATGCCATGTATTCAACCAGCATTGTGACCCATGTATAATCTGACCTAAGTTGTACACTGTGAGAACGATGACCACTAGGTGGTGAACTTGTGGGAGACACTCCTAATCTGGACCTTCAGATATAAAAGGGGAAGTTCCATCCACTTTCATCACTTGAGTGCTATGAAATAAAGGACAGGTCACAGACTGACCTTCTCTCAAGCATGGGCCTCGTGTGCATTTATACTGTAAATACGTGTAAGGACGTGTCAACTGGAACACACAGCCTCTGACGGTGGGGCTCTGGGTGTGCCCTGCTGCACTCCACTGGGACCCGCAGCCTCGGACTATGCAAAACCATGGAATGTCCCAACACTCGTACCACTCAGGAAATCGCTTGGCACCTCAATGGGCGGCACCTGCACCTCCTCCAGAGCGAGTACAAGAGTGGGAGCTTCATCCATCCCCTCCGCCTGCTTCTCCTCCCTCCCCCTCCCCCTCAATCCCATGCTCTTGGTCTGGAAGGTGGGATTGGAAGATTTTCTCCTCTTCAGGCTCGTCCACTTCTGAACCACCTTCTGCATCGGCTTCAACCTCGTCAGGGTTGGCCTCAAGTTCTGCAAAATATAACGGAATAGACAAATGGTTAGCAGCAGAGGAGGGGGCAGGGTGGTATGAGTAGGCTCACACAGCACAGGCAGCAGGCTCATTTGAAGGACCACGATGAATGATAGCACATTATATCAACCAAAGCGTAGCTGACAGAGACATCCCCATGAACCGAAGCATGGCTAGCCCGCGCAGTACTTATCTTTTAGCAAAGCCAGAATGTGGAATTTGCAGGGCTTACCCTCTCCCTGGAGTGTGGGCCCAGCTTGTGCAGTGGTGGTTGCTTTTCTCCAGGCAGGACCCATCAAAGCAGCGACCCTGTCTTCCAAGTGTGTCAGTGGCTGCACATTTGCCGGGCCACCTCCTGTTCGAGTTGTTTCCGTTTTGTTGTGTGCCACCTTTCTCTGCAAAGATGAAAATATAACTTTTTAGAGAGGATGTCTTTCTGCTGGATGGGACACATACAGCTGGTCACATTTACAATTGCAATTCCAGTGAATAAATGAAAATAGTACACCAAACTAAGGACCGATACCAAAGAAATCATCCCAGTCCTTGGCAGCGCCATGCTCTCAGTCACACACAAAGGGACGGTGAACCGACTTCCCCTGGATTGTCCCCGGAGATCTCCCAGCACTGTTGGGGAGAAGCTGGCTGGCAAAACTAAATTGGAAATGAGATGATGTTCACGCCATGTCGTCAGAGGAACGGACCTCCTGCTCAACAGTTCGAAGTCGTTTTGAACATCTCTTTCAGCCAGGTGTGGGCACCTTCAAAGGGGCTAAAGTTAAAATCTACATCACACAGGATGCCAGACCAGTCCATCACAAGGCTAGAGCTGTGCCTTATGTGATGAGGGAAAAGATTGAACACGAACTGGACCGGCTTCTGCGGGAAGGCATTATCTCACCCGTGGAATTTAGCGACTGGGCAAGTCCCATCATCCTGTCATGAAGTTTGATGGATCCGTATGAATCTGTGGGGATTACAAGTCTACCATAAACAGAGTCTCCCTACAGGACCAATACCCGCTGCCCAGAGCGGAGGACCTATTTGCCACATTGGCTGGAGGAAAACTTTTCTCGAAACTAGACCTCACACCTGCGTACATGACGCAAGAACTGACCGAAAAGTCTAAGCTACTCACCACCATCAACACACATCGAGGCCTTTTTATGCACAATCGATGCCCATTTGGCATCAGGTCAGCAGCTGCTATATTCCAGCGCAACATGGAGAGTCTGCTCAAGTCCATCCCGGGGACGGTTGTGTTTCAAGATGACATACTCATCACGGGCAGGGACACCGACTCCCATCTCCGCAATTTGGAGGAATTACTAAGTCGATTGAATCGGGTAGGCCTAAGAGTTAAGAAATCCAAGTGTCTGTTTCTCGCACCTGAGGTTGAATTTTTGGGCAGAAGAATTGTCGGTGATGGAATCCGCCCAACAGAATCCAAAACAGAAGCGATTCGCCTGTCACCCAGGCCCCGGAATGTCTCGGAACTGCGCGCCTTTCTCGGACTACTCAATTACTTTGGGAACTTTATGCAGAACTTGAGCATGCTGCTGGACCTTCTCCACGTGCTACTCAGAAAGGGGTGCGATTGTTTTTTGGGGGACGCCCAAGAACGTGCCTTCAATAAGGCACGCAACCTTCTATGTTCCAACAGTGTTTTAGCCTTTTTTGACCCAGGTAAAAAGCTAGTTCTTACATGTGATGCATCAGCGTACGGGGTCGGGTGCATTTTACAGCTTGTCAATGATGCGGGTAAATTACAACCCATAGCTTATGCCTCTAGGTCACTTTCTCGGGCGGAGAACGGGTACGGTATGGTGGAGAAGGAGGCGCTCGCATGCGTGTACGGTGTCAAAAAGATGCACCAATACCTTTTCGGGGCCAAGTTCGCATTAGAAACCGACCACAAACCCCTCACGTCCCTGCTATCCGAGTGCAAGGCAATAAACGCCAACGCCTCGACGGCATTCAGCGGTGGGCACTCATGCTGGCATCTTACGACTACAGAATAAGGCACAGACCAGGCACAGACAACTGTGCCGATGCGCTTAGCAGGCTACCCCTGGCGACCATGGAAGGGTCCGACGAACAGGACTGTGAGATAGTCATGGCAATCAATGCCTTTGAATCCACACGTTCGCCCATGACAGCTCGCCAAATCAGAGCCTGGACGACCAGCGACCCCACGTTATCCTTAGTCAAAAGATGTGTTTTAACTGGTGACTGGGCAGAGGCTCGCAATGCCTGCCCCGAGGAGATCAAACCTTTCCATAGGCGCATGCATGAACTATCACTACAGGCAGACTGCCTGATGTGGCAGCCGAGTAGTTATGCTCTTGCGAGGCAGAGAGGCGTTTGTCCGGGAGCTCCACCGCAAGCACCCGGGGATCGTCCTTATGAAGGCCATAGCCAGATCCCACATCTGGTAGCCTGGCATTGACGCGGACTTGGAGCTCTGCGTCCGATGGTGCACCATTTGTGCCCAACTCAGTAATGCCCCCAGGGAGGCCCCCCTAAACCCCTGGCCCTGGCCCACCAAACCGTAGTCGCAGGTGCACGTAGACCATGCAGGCCCATTCATGGGCAAAATGTTCCTCGTAGTCGTCGATGCATTTTCAAAGTGGATCGAGTGCACCATTTTAAACTCGAGCACCATGTCCACCACTGTGGAGAGCCTTAGAACCATATTTGCAACGCACGGAATTCCAGACATATGGTCAGTGATAATGATCCATGCTTCACCAGCGCAGAATTTCAAGTTTTATAGTTGACCACGGCATAAATCATGTTAAGACTGCACCGTTCAAGCTGGCCTCCAATGGCCAGGTGGAGCGAGCAGTGCAAATCGTTAAACAAGGCATGCTAAAAATCCAAGGTCCCACGCTGCAGAGCCGCCTGTCGTGACTGCTGCTGGCATACAGATCTCGTTCGCATTCGTTGACTGGGGTTCCCCCCGCGCAACTATTGATGAAACAGACCTTAAAGACTAGGTTCTCGTTAATCTTCCAGACATGCATGAAATTGTTGAGGCAAAGCGGCGGAAGCTAACTGAGTACCATGACCGAAATTCGAGGGGGAGGTGGAATGAAATAGGGGACAAAGTGTTTGTGCTAAACTATAGCAGGAGTCCAAAATGGCTTACAGGGACAGTAACAGGCAAGGAAGGGAACAGGCTACTGGTTGTACAAATGGACAATGGCCAAACCTGCCAGAGGCATGTCGACCAAGTAAAAAGTAGATTCACCAACAACACTGCAGAACCAGAGGCAGACTACAATGTGGAACTCACACCACACTGCTGGACAGACAGAGGGAACAACCTGAGGAAAGGGCAGTCTCAACAGACAGCCCAGGAGTGATACCAGCAATCATACTGAATGAAACAGACAGCCCAGGTGAGATACCAGCAATCACACCGAAAGAAAAACAGGCACCAAGGCAAACAACTGAACCACAACTAAGACGCTCCACGCGAGAGCGTAGACCACCTGAGAGACTGAATCTATAAAGACAATAAGACCTTGGGGGAGGGTGATGTCATGTATCTCGCACTACTGTATATAACTGTATCTTACCATGCTATATATGACTGTAACTAGATATGACCACAAGCATACTTTACCACCAGGGGTGCACTTGCAGGAGACACTGCATACCTGTTCCACACAGGTATATAAAGGCAGGTCTCAGGCAAGTGTGGCATTCGAGAGCTGTGAAATAAAGGTGCAGGTCCAGAGTGACCTTGACTTCAGCATGTGCCTCGTGTAAGTTGTACTGCAGGGTCAGGACTTTATAGGTCCAAGGTGGGTTGCTCAGGATAGTCCATGAATCTGAGTTTGATTTGGTCCAAGTGTTTCCGGTGAATGAGTCCATTTGAAAGTTTGACCTGAAACACCCTGCTCCCCTCTTTGGCCATGACAGTGCCGGGAAGCCACTTGGGACCTTGTCCATAATTTAAAACAAATACAGGATCATTGATTTCAATCTCACATGACACATTTGTGCTATCATGGTATGCACTTTGTTGAAGCCGCTTGTTCTCTACCTGTTCATGTCGATCAGGGTTAACTAATGAGAGCCTTGTCTTAAGTGCTCTTTTCATGAGTAGTTCAGCAGGTGGGATCCCAGTGAGTGAGTGGGGTCTCGTGCGGTAGCTAAGCAGGACTCGGGATAGGCGAGTCTGCAGTGAGCCTTCAGTTACCCTCTTCAAGCCTTGCTTGATGGTTTGCACTGCTCTCTCTGCCTGACCATTGGATGCTGGTTTAAACGGGGCACATATGACATGTTTGATCCCGTTGCGGGTCATGAATTCTTTGAACTCAGCACTGGTAAAACATGGGCCGCTGTTGCTCACCAGGACATCGGGTAAGCCGTGTGTGGCAAACATGGCCCGCAGGCTTTCAGTGGTGGCAGCGGATGTGCTAGCCGACATTACCTCACATTCAATCCACTTGGAGTACGCGCCTACAACCACAAGGAACATTTTACCCAAGAATGGGCCTGCATAATCGACATGTACCCTAGACCACGGTTTGGAGGGGCTAGACCATAAACTTAGTGCCGCCTCCCTGGGTACATTGCTTAACTGCAAGCATGTATTATATCTGTGAACGCAGGACTCTAAGTCCGCATCGATACCGGGCCACCACACGTGGGATCTGGCTATCGCTTTCATCATTACGATGCCTGGGTGGGTACTGTGGAGGTCATTGATGAGGGTCTCGCTGCCCTTCTTCGGGACCATTACACGATTGCCCCACAGAAGGCTGTCTGCCTGTATAGACATTTCATCTTTGCGCCGCTGGAACGGCTTTATCTCTTCCTGCATTTCCACTGGGACACTGGACCAGCTCCCGTGAAGCACACAGCTTTTGACTCAAGATAATAAGGGGCACTAGCTTGTCCAGGTTTTGATCTGCCCGGCAGTGACGGGTGATTGCTCACTCTCAAATGCTTCCCTAACCATGGCTAGATCTGCGGGCTGCGCCATTTCCACCCCCGTGGTGGGCAATGGCACCCTACTGAGAGCATCGGCGCAGTTTTCTGTGCCTGGCCTGTGGCAGATGGCATAGTTGTATGCGGACAACCTGAGCGCCCATCTCTGGATGCGGGCCGATGCATTGATATTTATCCCTTTACTCTTGGAAAACAGGGATATAAGTGGCTTATGGTCAGTTTCCAATTCGAATTTTAGCCCAAACAGGTATTGATGCATTTTCTTCACCCCATAGACATACGCTAACGTTTCTTTCTCAATCATGCTGTAGGCTCTCTCAGCCTTAGACAGACTCCTGGATGCTTAAGCTGTTATGTCCTTACTATACAGTATAAATGCACACAAGGCCCATGCTTGAGAGAAGGTCAGTCTCTGACCTGTCCTTTATCCCATAGCACTCAAGTGATGGAAGTGGATGGAGCTTGCCCTTTTATATCTGAAGGTCCAGGTTAGGAGTGACTCCCACAAGTTCACCACCTGGTGGTCATTGTTCTCACAGTGTACAACTTAGGTCAGATTATACATGGGTTACAATGCTGGTTGAATACATGACATCACCTCCCTCCCCAAAGTCTTATTGGGATCACAGGTTGAGTCTCTCTGGTGGTTTACGCTCCCTTGTAGAGCGCCTGAGTTGGGGCTCCAGTTGTTGGGCGCTGGCCTGAGTGTCTGCTGTTTGCGGTGCCTCAGGCCTGTCTGGACTGCCCACAGTGACTGGGCTCTCCTCCCTTTGGTTCCTGTGTTCGGTCACCTGTGGAGGAGTGAACTCTGTATCGTGTTCTTCCTCTGCTTCTTCTATGGGGTTGCTGAACCTCCTTTTTGTTTGATCCACATGTTTGCAGCAGATTTGTCCATTGGTAAGTTTAACTACCAGAATCCTATTTCCCTCTTTGGCAACCACAATGCCTGCGAGCCATTTGGGCCCTGCAGCGTAGTTGAGAACAAAAACAGGGTCATTTACATCAATACATCGCACCCTCGCATTCCTGTCATGGTAGTCATATTGTGCCTGGCGCCTGCTCTCGACAATTTCTTTCATGGTGGGGTAGATGAGGGATAACCGGGTTTTGAGCGTCCTTTTCATTCGCTGCTCTGCGGGTGGAATCCCTGTGAGTGAGTGTGGTCGGGATCTGTAGGCCAACAGAAGGTGTGATAAGCGTCTTTGTAGGGGACCCCCTTGGATTCTGAGCATCCCCTGTTTGATTATCGGCCTGGTCGTTTGAGGCCGGCTTGAATGGTACCTTTCTGACATGGTTAATTCCATTGCCTGCCATGAAGTCCTGGAATTCAGTGCTTGTGAAGCATGGGCCATTGTCGCTGACCAAGATGTCCGGTAGACCGTGGGCGGCGAACATTGCCCGTAGACTTTCTACCGTGGCAGAGGATGTGCTTGAATTTAAAATGTCACACTCGATCCATTTGGAGTAGGCGTCTACTCCAACCAAAAACATTTTTCCCATGAAAGGACCTGCGTAGTCCACATGGATGCGTGACCAAGGCTTGGCGGGCCATGGCCAGGGTGAGGGGGGCTTCCCTGGGCGCATTGCCCAGCTGGGCACAAGTGTTGCACCTGCAAACACAAAGTTCCAGATCTGCGTCTATCCCTGTCCACCAAACGTGTGACCTGGCAATTGCCTTCATCGTGACAATGCCCGGGTGCTCATTTATGGAGTTCTCTGATGAACACCTCTCTGCCCATCTGGGGCATGACTACGCGGTTTCCCCACAGTAGGCAATCGGCCTGAATCGAGAGTTCATCCCTGCGCCTGTGAAATGGTTTAAATTACTCAGGGCATGCCCTGTACATGGCTGCCCAGTCCCCATTCAGGACACATTTCTTGACTAGAGACAATAGCGGGTCTCTATTTGTCCAGACTTTAATCTGACGGGCTGTCACGGGTGAGCCTTCACTTCCGAAAGCTAAACAGCCATGACCATCTCAGCAGCATGCTCGGTAGCCCCCTCAGTGGTGGCTAGTGGGAGCCTGCTGAGTACATCGGTGCAGTTTTCGGTGCCCGGTATGTGCCAAATGGTGTAGTCATAGGCGGCTAACGTGAGTGCCCAGCTCTGTATGCGGGCCAATGCGTTTGCATTTATGGCCTTGTTGTCGGTCAAAAGGGACGTTAGGTGTTTGTGATCTGTCTCCAACTCAAATTTCCTGCCAAACAGGTACTGGTGCATTTTCTTTACTGCATATACACATGCGAGCGCCTCCTTTTCTACCATCCTGTAGCCCCTTTCTGCCTGGGACAGACCTCTGGAGGCATAAGCTACCGGCTGTAACTGACCCTTGGCATTGACATGCTGCAACACACACCCGACACCATAGGATGACGCATCGCACGTTAACACAAGTTTCTTATATGGGTCATATAGCATTAACAGATTGTTGGAACATAACAAATTGTGTGCACTATTAAAAGCCCTTTCCTGGCTGTCCCCCCAGACCCATTCGCGACCTTTGCGTAGGAGCACGTGTAGCGGCTCTAGCAGCGTGCTCAATTTGGGAAGAAAGTTACCAAAATAGTTCAGGAGCCCTAGGAATGAACGCAGCTCCGTCGTGTTACGGGGTCTGGGTGCTCTTTGGATCGCTTCCGTCTTGGACGCAGTAGGGCTGATCCCATCTGCTGCTACCCTTATCCCCAGGAGTTCTACCTCTGGAGCTAGGAAGACGCACTTCGCCTTTTTCAGTCGTAGCCCTACCCGGTCCAGTCTGCGTAGCACCTCCTCCAGGTTGTGGAGGTGTTCTTCAGTATCGTAACCCGTATGAGGATGTCGTCCTGAAAAACCACGGTCCCTGGAATCGACTTGAGGAGACTTTCCATATTTTGTTGGAAGATCGCAGGGCCGAGCGAATCTCGAACGGACATCTGTTATACTCAAACAACCCCTTGTGTGTCGTAATGGTGGTCAGCTTCTTCCACTCACTCGCCAGCTCCTGGGTCATGTAAGCTGAGGTCAGATCCAATTTTGAAAAAGGTTTGCCACCGGATAGCGTCGCAAAGAGGTCCTCCGCTCTCGGTAGCGGGTACTGGTCTTGGAGTGACACCCGATTGATGGTGGCCTTGTAATCGCCACATATCCTAACCGACCCATCCGCCTTGAGCACCGGCACAATCGGGGTCGCCAGTCATTGAATTCGACTGGCGAGATGATGCCTTCCCTCAGCAGGCGGTCCAATTCGCCTTCTATCTTTTCCCGCATCACGTACGGCACCGCTCTGGCCTTGTGGTGTACTGGCCTGGCGTCCGGGTTTATGTGAATCACTGCCTTGGCCCCCATGAAAGTGCCAATGCCGGGTTGAAATAATGTGTCAAATTTGTCCAGGATCTGTGAGCATGATACTCGCTCCACAGAGGAAATTGCATTGACATCGCCCCATTTCCAGTTCATGACAGCAAGCCAACTCCTACCCAGTAGTGCGGGACCGTCCCCCGGGACAACCCAGAGTGGCAACCTGTTCTCCGAATCTTTGTGGATCACGATTACCGTGGCGCTGCCTAGCACCGGAATGATCTCCTTTGTGTATGTCCGTAGCAGTGCGTCAATTAGCGATAATTTTTGCCTCCTGGCCTTGGACGCCCACAACTTTTCGAACTGTTTGATACCCATCAGGGACTGGCTGGCCCCTGTGTCTAGCTCCATTGATACTGGGATGCCATTGAGGAGCACTTTCATAATTATCGGTGGCGTCCTGGTGTATGAACTGTATACGTGCTCCACATGAACTCGCTGAACTTCAGCTTCCAGCGATTTCCCCCAGCGTTCATTTCTGCAATTTCTGCAGGTATTTTGCTCATCTCTGCAAATTCCGGCTGAGTTTGTGCCTCCATGCCTCCAACATGAGTTGCTGTTTGAAACAAAAGGTCCCTTGCCAGTCGATCGTCCCTGACTGCCCCTGTTATTGCCCTTGAGTGCGCCATTAACAGGTGTTGATGGCCCCATTACTGGCCGCATTGTCTCTTGCAATGACGTGAATCGCCGTTCAGCTTGCCATTGTCTCTGTCGAACTCCCCCTCTGGGTTCGACTACATGTTGGGACATGCCCGATTGCCCTTGTCTGCCTGGAGGACTGTGTGCTGCTTTAACAATGTTGAATCTATGTCCCAACCATTCCTTAACACAGTAACTCTCGTCTGTTCTGCTAGTGGCCATGCTCGTATGGTTTAAATCCCAGTTTCTCGTCGCCATTGTTATGTCCTTACTATACAGTATAAATGCACACGAGGCCCATGTATGAGAGAAGGTCAGTCTGTGACCTGTCCTTTATTCCATAGCACTCAAGTGATGGAAGTGGGTGGAGCTTCCCCTTTTATCTCTGAAGGTCCAGGTTAGGAGTGTCTCCCACAAGTTCACCACCTAGTGGTCATTGTTCTCACAGTGTACAACTTAGGTCAGATTATACATGGGTTACAATGCTGGTTGAATACATGACATAAGCAACCGGTTGCAGTTTCCCGAAATCATTAGCTTGTTGCAATACACACCCGATGCCATATGACGACGCATCACATGCTCGTACCAAACGCTTACATGGATCATACAACACAAGGAATTTGTTTGAGCATAACAATTTTCTCGCTTTTACAAAGGCATTTTCTTGGCTATTGCCCCAAACCCATTTGCCCTCTTATCGTAGTAAGACATGCAGTGGTTCTAGCAGTTTGCTGAGACCCGGTAAGAAGTTACCAAAGTAGTTCAAGAGTCCCAGAAACGACTGCAGCTCCGTAACGTTCTGTGGCCTCGGGCAATCTCGATTGCCTCCATCTTCGTCCTGATGCTGTCCGCTGCAATCCTCCTTCCCAGGAACTCCACTTCAGGTGTCAGGAAAATGCACTTCGAGCATTTTAACCTGAGCCCCACACGGTTGAGTTGACTAAGAACCTCCTCCAGGTTCTGCAGGTGCTCGGCTGTGTTCCGACCTGTGACCAAGATGTCGTCCTGGAAGACCACGGTGTGTGGGACCGACTTTAGTAAACTTTCCATGTTTCTCTGGAATATCGCCGCCGCTGATCGAATTCCAAATGGACACCTGTTAAAAATAAAAAGACCTTTGTGCTTGTTGATGCAGGTGAGGGCCTTCGATGATTCCTCCAGTTCCTGCGTCATGTAGGCTGAAGTCAAATCCAGCTTTGTGAACGTCTTTCCTCCCGCCAGCGATGCAAAGATGTGGTCGGCTTTTGGTAGGGGGTATTGGTCCTGCAGGGAGAAATGATTGATAGTTACTTTGTAATCGCCACAGATTCTGAAGATGCCGTCTCCCTTGAGGACTGCGACAATAGGACTGGCCCACTCGCTGAACTCGATCGGTGAAATAATGCCCTCTCTTTGCAGCCGGTCTGGCTCGATCTCTACCCTTTCTCTCATCATGCACGATACTGCTCTCGCCTTGTGATGGATGGGTCACGTCCCCGGAGTTAGGTGGATCTGCACTTTTGCTCCTTGGAATTTCCCGATGCCTGGTTCGAGAGCGTTTGGCAGCACTCTCTTCCCCATCTAGCTCGTTGGCCACGAAGTATTGGTCGGCTCGCTCCTCAAAAGCTTCCCAATCATCTCCCTCTGAGCTCAAAGTAAAGTGTGACTTTAGTCTTTTATTGCAGGTTCCCAGAGTGCCTCTCCAACCTGTGAAGCCTCTTTATATACCTGTGCTCCCAAGGGATTATGGGATCCCTTGGGACTCCAGGGGATGAGTGCTCTGATGGCTGTACAAAGTAAATGCAAGTATACATATATAACAGGTTCAGAGACTATGTGTGCAAAAGCTGCAGCACAAAGGGCCACCTCCAGCGCATGTGCAAAAGAGCTGTGACTCACCACATGGAAGAGGAGTCAGCAGATGGCTGTGAATCCAGCGTGGATTACGAGGAGATGGCTAGAGAGGCAGCTCAGTCTCAGGATGAAGTGTATGGAGTATATACCTGCACCACAGATTGTCCTCCAGTGATAATGGAAGTCCAGTGATAAATGGTGTTCCAGTCTTCATGAAGTGGACACGGGGGCGAGTCAGTCAGTAATGAGCCAGGAATCCTTTGAGAGGCTATGGAACAATCAAGCTGAATGACCCAAGCTGGTCCCGGTTCAGGCAAAGCTGCGCACCTACACCAAGGAACTGGTATCAATTGTTGGTAGTGTGGATGTAAGTGTAACACATGATGGCGCGGTGCACAATTTACCCGGGTTCTGCCATGGAAACAGGGAAGTTACCTTCTGCGCCGATCTTCTTCCTCCGGAGTCCTGCCACTGGAGCCTGGAAGGTGAGGTCGGGTCGTTTGGGCTGGATCATCTCGCAGTTAGGTTGAGCGGTCTGTGTTGTCGCCACGCAGTCGAGTTGGATGGTTGGATTTTCAGGTGTTGTGCTGGATCCAAATTTGGGGCCACGTAGGACGTTGATCGCCGGGCCTTGGAAGTTTTCCCGGCTCCAACAGATTTGGATTTGTTTCATCCATCTTCTCCCTAGCAGCGTTGGACCATCACCAGCAACGATCCACAAAGGTAACTTGTGCATCGCGCCACCATGGGACACCTGGACATCCACATTGCCACTGACTGGGATGGTGTCGTTTGTATAGGTGAGCAGCTTCGCCTGGATCGGGATCATTTTCGGTCGTTTGCTTGGACTGTCAGAGTTTCTCAAAGGCCGCCTGATTCATCAGCGATTGGCTCGCCCCTGTGTCGACATCCATCGAGACTGAAACACCGTTGATTTCAACTTCCATTTTCAACAGAGAACTCTCAGTGGAGCAGGTAAACACTCTGTACACCTCTTCCTGGCGCTGAGCTGCCTCCTGGACTCTCTCCTCCTCTTCATCAGCGCTGGAGCCCGGGTGATCGACCAACTCTTCAGCGACTCGGTGAGTAAATTTCTCTTGCACATTCGCTGGAGGTGGCCTTTCGTGTTACAGCCTTTGCAAGTATAGTCTTTGTAGCGGCACTGGTGGGCCCTGTGATTCCCTCCACAGTGCCAGCATGGGGCTGGCCAGTTGGCCCCATGTGGCGGACTCAGGGTTGCGGGACTCGGGGTAGCAGTCTTGCCTCTAAAAGGCGCCAGTCGGTTCACAGTACTTGCCGGGTTAGAGTCCTGGGGGTGAGACATCCGCTTGGAATCACAGGCCGAGACCATGAACGCCTGGCTGACGTTAATTACCTTCTGCAGGGTGACCGTGGTGTCCGCAGAGAGCAGCCTGTGGAGAAGGCCCTCGTGGCCGATTCCAATAACAAAGATGTCCTGCAGCGCTTCGGTGAGGTGGTCACCAAAATCACACGGTGCAGCCAATCGTCTGAGGGCTGCAGCATATTTTGCGATTTTTTGGCCTTCGGGCCGCTGGTGGGTTTAGATCCGGTGTCTGGCTGTGAGGATGCTCTCTTTAGGTTTGAGCTGTTCCTGTATCATCGTTACGAGCTCCACATATGTTTTGGTTGTCGTCTTCTCTGGGGCTAGCAAGTCCCTGACGAGGCCATAGACGGCGGGCCCACAACTGCTGAGCAGGATAGCTGTGCGCTTATCAGCCAGCGAGGTCGGGGTGTCTCCCGCCAGGTCATTCGCAATGAAAAAGTGTTCGAGCCTTTCCACAAAGGCATCCCAATCTTCCCCATCGGCGAATTGTTGAAAGTTGCCGAGGATACCCATTTTTGGCGTGGAAATCCGTAATCTCGTCGCCAGTTATAGTGTCTGTAAGCACTCTAGTAATGTCGCCACGAGGTAAGGTATTGTACTTGAACTGTGGTGATCTTAGTCCATTTATTGCAGCTCCTGAGTAAGGGCACAACATGGTGAGCTCCCTTTTATATCTGGTTACCTGTTGTGTACAGGTGACCTCTAGATCTTCACCAGTTGCACCCTCTTGTGGTACAGGCATAGTGTATACAGTGTGAAGATACATCCAGTGGTCTTATGTAACTGGACATTGAGTGTAAGGGTATATACTTATGTTATACACAACAATATGGGTTCATAGCCTGCTGGAAAAAGTGTTTTTACTCCTAGTGGAGGACATGTCCGTTCACCACCTACAATGACACTCATTGAATTCAACAAGGTGGCAAACCTGAGACACGCTGAGATTTTCAGTGAGCTCAAACAAACCGATCATTCTTACCCAATTTAATTAATTATAAAATTGTGAGCAAGATTCTCTAGTTTACGGTCTTCAATACATTGGGCCCAAGTTTCGGGCCGCGCCTAGAACGGCGCAGCCCCAACCTGGACACCCGTTTTTCGCGCCACAAAGTGCGCCAAAAAAAAAGCGTACAAATTCTCCGGCTCCCTGCTGGTCCTCTGGAGCCGGGTGCGATGCAGCACGAGCTGTGGGGGGCGGAGCTAGGTCCCTGCGCTGAAAACAGTGCCGGGACCTCTGCACATGCGCGCTACAGTGGGCGCGCATGTGCAGTAGCTCCAGGCGCCCAAAACTGTGTGGGAGGGGCCCGAAGCACGCAGCCCCTAGCCCTGGCCAAATGGCCTCACTGGGGCTGCGTGCATAGGGCTGCCTCCCACGCCCAGCTCCTGCTTCCTCCCGACCCGACCCGCTTCCCCGCACCCCCCCCACCCCCGGACCGGACCCGACCCCGACACCGACCCGGCTCCCACTTCCCCCCCCCCACCCCCGCCCGCGGACCGGACCCGACCCGACCCGACCCCCCGGACTGGACCCGACCTGCGGTCCCCCTCCCCCCCCCACCCGACCTGACCTCCCTCTCCCTCCCTCCCTCCCCACCTCCGACCCGAACCGAACCGACCTTCTTCCCACCACCCCTCCGACCCAACCCGCGCTCCCGAACACACCCCCCCCACCCGGACCGGACCGGACCCGACCTGACCTCCCTCCCCCCGACCACGACACGAACCGACCCGACCCGACCTCCCTCTGCCCCCCCCCACCGACCTGAACCGAACCAACCCGACCCGACCTGCGCTCCTTCCCTCCCCCCACCACCCAAACCAACCCGACCTCCCTCCTCCCCTCCCCGACCCGACCCGTGCTCCCGACCGCCCAGTTGATCCAGTCTCTCCTCATGTGTCAGTCCAGCCATCCCTGGAATCAGTCTGGTGAACCTTCGCTGCACTCCCTCAATTGCAAGAACATCCTTCCTCAGATTAGGAAACCAAAACTGAACACAATATTCCAGGTGAGGCCTCACCAAGGCCCTGTACAACTGAAGTAAGACCTCCCTGCTCCTATACTCAAATCCCCTAGTTATGAAGGCCAACATACCATTTGCCTTCTTCACCGCCAGCTGTACCTACATGCCAACTTTCAATGACTGATGAACCATGACACCCAGGTATCGTTGCACCTCCCCTTTTCCTAATCTGCCACCATTCAGATAATATTCTGCCTTTGTGTTTTTGCCACCGAAGTGGATAACCTCACATTTATCCACATTATACTGCATCTGCCATGCATTTGCCCACTCACCTAACCTGTCCAAATCACCCTGCAGCCTCTTAGCATGCTCCTCACAGCTCACACCGCCACCCAGATTAATGTCATCTGCAAACTTGGAGATATTCCTGCATCCAAATCATTAATGTATATTGTAAAGAGCTAGGGTCCCAGCACTGAGCCCTGCGGCACTCCACTAGTCACTGCCTCCCATTCCGAAAAGGACCCGTTTATCCCGACTCTCTGCTTCCTGTCTGCCAACCAATTCTCTATCCACGCCAGTACATTACCCCCAATACCATGTGCTTTGATTTTGCACACCAATCTCTTATGTGGGACCTTGTCAAAGGCCTTTTGAAAGTCCAAATACATCACATCCACTGGTTCTCCCTTGTCCACTCTACCAGTTACATACTCAAAAAATTCCAGAAGATTTGTCAAGCATGATTTCCCTTTCACAAATCCATGCTGACTTGGACCGATCCTGTCACTGCTTTCCAAATGCGCTGCTATTTCATCCTTAATAATTGATTCCAACATTTTCCCCATTACTGATGTCACGCTAACCGGTCTATAATTTCCCGTTTTCTCTCTCCCACCTTTTTTAAAAAGTGGTGTTAAATTAGCTACCCTCCAGTCCATAGGAACTGATCCAGAGTCGATAGACTGCTGGAAAATGATCACCAATGCATCCACTATTTCTAGGGCCACCTCCTTAAGTACTCTGGGATGCAGACAATCAGGCCCCGGGGATTTTTCAGCCTTCAATCCCATCAATTTCCCCAACACAATTTCCCGCCTAATAAGGATATTCAGTTCCTCCTTCTCACTAGACCCTCGGTCCCCTAGTACATCCGGAAGGTCATTTGTCTCTTCCTTCGTGAAGACAGAACTAAATTATTTGTTCAATTGGTCTGCCATTTCTTTGTTCCCATTATTAATTCACCTGAGTCCGACTGCAAGGGACCTATGTTTGTCTTCACTAATCTTTTTCTCTTCACATATCTATAGAAGCTTTTGTAGTCAGTTTTTATGTTCCCGGCAAGCTTCCTCTCGTACTCTATTTTCCCCCTCCTAATTAAACCCTTTGTCCTCCTCTGCTGAATTCTAAATTTCTCCCAGTCCTCAGGTTTGCTGCTTTTTCTGGCCAATTTATATGCCTCTTCCTTGGATCTAACACTATCCTTAATTTCCCTTGTTAGCCACGGTTGAGCCACCTTCCCTGTTTATTTTTACTCCAGACAGGGATGTACAACTGTTGAAGTTCATCCATGTGATCTATAAATGTTTGCCATTGCCGATCCACCGTCAACCCTTTAAGTGTCATTTGCCAGTCTATTCTAGCCAATTCACATCTCATGCCGTCGAAGTTAGCTTTCCTTAAGTTTAGGGCCCTAGTTTCTGAATTAACTGTGTCACTCTCCATCTTGATAAAGAATTCTACCATATTATGGTCACTCTTCCCCAAGGGGCCTTGCACAACAAGATTGCTAATTAGTCCCTTCTCATTACACATCACCCAGTCTAGGATGGCCAGCTCTCTAGTTGGTTCCTCAACATATTGGTCAAGAAAACCATCCCTAATACACTCCAGGAAATCTTCCTCTACAGCATTGCTACCAGTTTGGTTAGCCCAATCTATATGTAAATTAAAGTCGCCCATGATAACTGCTGTACCTTTATTGCACACATCCCTTATTTCTTGTTTGATGCTGTCCCCAATCTCACTACTACTGTTTGGAGGCCTGTACACAACTCCCACCAGCGTTTTCTGCCCTTTGGTATTCTGCAGCTCCACCCATACCGATTCCACATCATCCAAGCCAATGCCCTTCCTTACTATTGCATTAATTTCCTCTTTAACCAGTAACACCACCCCGCCTCCTTTTCCTCTCTGTCTATCCTTCCGAAATGTTGAATACCCCTGAATGTTGAGTTCCCAGCCCATACATTTGCAATTTTTTCTGAGATATTTATTTATTTTATCCCAGTAGAAAGTGTGGACAGGAAACCACCTCTATGTTTCTATGTTTCTATGTTTCCTCTGCTGATCTGTATGTGAGAATGACTGTGGTGATTAAGCTCTGATTTTCCCACCTGCTCTTGGGGAAAGTACTTTGCTCATTTTGGCAATGTGCTTGATCTCCTAACAAGATCAATTTCCCTACAGTACAACAGTGACTACACTCCAAAAGTACTTCATTGGCTGCAAAGTGCTTTGAGATGTCCGGTGGTCGTGAAAGGCGCTATATAAATCCAAGTCTTACTTTCTTTTAAGATCCGGAACTTGGGTTGGGAATCATGCACACAAATCTGAGTCATACGGTTCTAGTGCATTGGTTGGTAAGCAAAGCCTCAGTGCCACTGGGTGGCATGTTTATGTTTACAGCAAATGACGATAGCGTAAAAATTATTTTTTTAAATGCTATTTTGTTATATTCTGCCTTGTACTGTCCATCATTCCCTATGCAAGGGCAGATGGACAGTATGCACCTCTAGTGGTTCCATAGTGCGTGAGAGTGTCCTTAGAATGACCTGCTCTGTGAGGTTCCCTCCCTCTGTCTGTTTGTTGTTTCAATCCGGTAAATTCACTCCGAGCAGATGCTCTCCCTCTGCAGAATCTCAGATGTGCACAAGTTACCATATCTGATTGGCAAACAAACCACTGTTCTCACAGGGTTTCCATAGTGCAAAATCTATTGATTCTAAGCAAAGTGATATCAATAATGTCTCTAACAGATCATTGCACTGAAAAAAAACTCTCTTACTGAATTCAGAATTCAAATATACACCTCTACACTATTTGCACAACTGCTGACACAACTATTATGAGAACCAAGAAGGAATGGGTAACTTCATCATTTGGGAGTTTGAGAGATTCCATCCACACTAACTGTACAATGTGAACTCTTCCTTGCCCACAGATCAGAGTACATCACAAAAGTCATTCCGATTCTGGCTTTAATGGATCAGAGCTGTTAGGCAAAATTGTCCAAAACCCCATGGTAATTGACACTTTCTGATAAGTTGCCCACTGCCGACGGCGCGGGGTTTTGGAAGATTTTCCTGCTGTTTTGATTTGACATAATGGGAATGGTGGGTCAGTGCAGCCATCACTCCTATCCTCGTTTTTCTTTTTTCTATATAGTTCGTGTACCAAGAAGGTGCAGATTGAAACTGCTGGTAAGAAGAACAGATGTCTCTTAAAATTCACCCTGGTGGTCTCTGGGTAAATAGAAAGCTTAAAAAAAGTATAAAGAAATTGCCCGAAATGTATAAGTCAGTCTATAACGGGGGGGAAGTGAGCGGAACAACACTGCACTGCAAGATGACAGATGAGCAAAGTATAATGGAGGCAGAAAAAAACGGAGGCAAAGGAAAAAATGAACAAAGTAAAAGATACTCCATGCACAGAGAGGAAGCAAAACCATGAAAGACCTGTAATCTGTCAGAGGCAGAGATTATTAGATGATACAAAACATCATCTGAGCCAGAAAGAAGCATTAAGGACATAAAGAAACAAAAGAACATGCAACTAGCAAAGGCAGTGTAAGGCCCACCCAGGGGTTTTCAGCATTTGCAAGTTTCTGCTTTTTGGAGAAATTGCATTAGATTACCTACAGACAACAGATATCCTATTGCCCAGTGCATTCCCCCGATTACCTACAGATATCCCATTGCCCAATGTGTGCTCCCGATAACCTACAGACAACAGATATCCCACAGCCCAGTGCATTCCCCTGATTACAAAGCTGTTGTTGTGATTTATTTTGAGCAAAACAAGCATGCAATTGGCTTCCTATTTTTGCTTCCAGAGTCACATCACTCTGAAGCTTCTTGCTGATGCCAAGTAGTATTTCTATGGGTAAAGGAGTTAAGGTGAAATTTGTAAGAAGAAACCTAAGGGAAATTTCCTGATGACGTTTTGGGACATTTCCCTACATTAAAGGTGTTATATAAATGCAAGATGTTGTTGTCTTAAGACAAATTAATAATTTCAAATAAACTAGACTGTGATACTACAAAGATGTTTGTCTTTCCATGGAGTGATTTTTGTTCTTCTTCATCCCAAGTATTATCTTTACTTGGTCAGTATTAGCAGACTATTATATTTCATGTTACTGGAAATTCACAGTTGGAGAGCGTCTCGGGGATAGTGATCATAGTATTGTAAGGAGAAGGACAAGGAGCAATCTAGAATAAAAGTACTTAACCAGAGGAGGGCTAATTTCAGTGAATTGTGGAGGGATCTGGCCCGGGTAAATTGAAGGCAAAGACTGGCAGGCTGAAATGTAATGGAGCAATGGATGACCTTTAAAGAGGAGATGGTTGTGGTACAGTCTATGTACATTTCTAAAGGGGGGCAAGGAAAAGCAACCAAAGAGCTACCTGAATGATGAAGGAATTAAAAAGTAGGATGAAGCAGAAAAAGGGGGTATATGATATATGTCAGTTTGATAATACAAGGGAGAATCAGGCTGAATATAAAAGTAGAGACAAAGTGAAAAAGGATATAAGAAGGGCAAAGAGACAGTACGAGAATAGATTGGCAGCTAGCATAAAAGAGAATCCAACAGTCTCCTATAGGCATATTAACAGTAAAAGGGTTATCAAAGGAGCAGTGGAGCTGATTAGGGACCAAAATGGAGAACTACTGGTGGAGGCAGTAGACATGGCTGAGGTACTAAATGAATACTTTGCATCAGTGTTTACCAAGGAAGAGGACTTTGCCAAAGCTACGGCAAATTAAAGGGTTGCTAGGATACTGGATGAGATAAAAATAGATAGAGATGGTACTAGAAAGACTGGCGGTACTTAAAGTGGATAAGTCACCTGGTCTAGATGGGATGTATTATAGGCTGCTGAGGGAACTAAGGGTAGAAATTGTGGAGGTGCTGGCCACAATCTTCCACTCCTGCTTAGATACAGGGGTGGTGCCAGAAAACTGGAGGATTGCAAATGTTGCAATCTTGTTCAAAAAATGGAAGAAGGATAAAACTTGGCAATTACAGGCCAGTCAGTTTAACGTTGGTGTTGGGGAAGCTTTTAGAAACAATATTCTGGGAGAAAATTAACAGCCACTTGAGCAAGTATGGCGTAATAAAGGAGAGCCAGCATGGATTTGTTGAGGACAAATTGTGCTTGACGAACTTGATTGCATTTTTTGATGTGGTAACAGAGAGGGTAGATGGGGGCAGTGCAGTTGATGTGTATATAGATTCCAAAAAGGATTTGATAAAGTAAGCAAAAATAAAGGATAAAAGGGGCAGTAGCAGCAAGAATACAAAATTGGCTAAGGGATAGAAAACAGAGTTGTTGGGAATGGCTGTTTTTTGGACTGGAGGGAGTTATTCAGTGGCATTTCCCAAGGTTCAGTACACGGAAACCTGCTGGTTTTGAGAAACATTATTGCTTTGGACTTGGGGGTACAGGGCATAACTTTGAAATTTGCAGATGACACGAAACTTGGAAGTGCAATAAACAGTGAGGACGATAGTAATAGACTTAAAGAGAACATAGACAGGCTGGTGCATGAGTGGACACATGGCAATGAAATTCAACACAGAAAAATGTGAAGTGATACATTTTGGTAGGAAAAATGAGGAGACACAATACATACTAAATGGTACAATTTTAAAGGGGGTGCAGAGAGACCAAGAGTGTTTGTGCACAAATCTTTGCAGGTGGCAGGACAGGTTAGCCAAACAGTTAACAAAGCATATAGGATCCTGGGCTTTATAAATCGAGGCACAGAGTACAAAAGCCAGGATGTTATGCTAAACCTACATAAAACACTAGTCCGGCTGCAGTTAAAGTATTGTGTCCAATTCTGGCCACCAAATTTTAGGAAGGATGTGAAAGCTTTGGAAAGGGTCCAGAAGAGTTTTACTAGAATGAATCTAGGGATGAGGGATTACAGTTACGTGAATAAACTAGAGAAGCTGGGGTTGTTCTCCTTCGGGCAGAAAAGGCTACGAGAAGATTTGATAGAGGTGTTTAAAATCATGAAGGGTTTACAGAGTAAATAGAGAAACTGTTTGGTTATCGACCCTTCAGCCATTCAGCCAGAGGGCAATGATTTAAGGTGATTGGCAAAAGAACCAGAGGTGACATGAGGAAAAACCTTTTTTACTCAACAAGTGGTTAGGATTTGGAATGCACTGCCTGATAGGGTGCTGTTTACAGATTCAAAAGTTGCCTTCAAAAGGAATTGGATAAATACTTAAATAGGAAAAAATGCAGGGATATGGAGAAAGAGCGGGGCGTGGGATTAACTGGATAGCTCTTTTGAAAGAGCCGGAGCAGACTCAATGGGACAAATGGCCTCTTTCTGTGCTTTACTATTCTATGATTCTACAATTCCAGCTCAGCCTCTACTCTGGAGCCATAAGCTTGTGTGATTTAATGTTTAGTAGAATTAATCCCCAATATTTCCTGTATGTGTACTTGCTTATCGTGACCCCACTACTGTATAGGCTATGCCAGACTTTCCATTCCTCACTAGGCCTTTTGTTTATTGAACCACTGTTCAGTGCAGCTGATAACATTAAAAACAAACTCATCTACTTTGGCTCCTTTGAATTGTGGCACTTGCTGGCCAGTCACATAACTGAATTCATGGAAGTTGTCCAGAGCCCAGATGAGCGAGTGTTGGCAACAGTCAGAGAAATTAAAGCCATGGCTAGAAATTCTCTAAATTCTGGTTATGTGCCTTCTTTCTCCGGGGGATGAACCTGACTGGGAGAAAATGGAAAGTAGGATTGAGTACCTAGAGGAAGAGTAGAATATTCTGCATATGAGAATTAAGACGCAAAATTGAGATCATTAGCACCTGTTTTGGCGCTACAGGTGCCTTTTGGGTTTCAGAATGGCATCTGATGCTTGTGCGCACTTATGGGCTGCACGCGCAGCTAACATCTACCGAAAGTATGCACAGCAAGCAGATCATGATCTCAATCAGTGTGCAACGTTCTCGCCAGCGGTGCTATTTTGGAACTCAATGCTCCAGCCAACCTCCTCTCATAACCTCACAAAGCTGAACATGCATTCAGCAACAGGAAGGACACCCTACCAGTGCTATTTAAAGGGATCGTCACGTACTTACAGGGTAGTTGCTGCTTGATTTCTTATGGCTGTTGCCATGATTCTACAAGTATTTGGTGCTTTCTATAGCTGTTTCAAGTTGCTAACATCTTTCGGGAGTGGTGTGGCACGTGGAAGATCTTTTGCTGATTTCAAGCCTTCTGCACAAACCAGTTGTCCCCAAACATGGGTGCACTAGTAGAAATTCCCATTGGAATACAGCATGACTTGGGTAAGCTGCTGGAAGGGGGAGGGGGGTAGGGGGAGAGGAGTAGGGAGAGGAGGGCTCTCAGCAGGACCAATTTGGGATAACT
Source organism: Pristiophorus japonicus (assembly GCF_044704955.1). Classification (NCBI taxonomy): domain Eukaryota; kingdom Metazoa; phylum Chordata; class Chondrichthyes; family Pristiophoridae; genus Pristiophorus; species Pristiophorus japonicus. The sequence continues at coordinate 194,220,125 of NC_091977.1, forward strand.
ACTTTTGTACCCCACATGATACAATCTTTATGCACTGATAATTCATTCCTATGAACAAAGTATGGATGAATATCTTTCTCTGATACCTGGTTTGGCCAACCATTTGCTATGTATTCATATACCTTTAAAATAATTGTCACGTTTCGTTGCTCTACCAATCTCCTCAGCTATGACTGGCAGCTCATCAATGTATGAAAAATAGAACACTTCTTCCCTATTGGGTGTAAATTGTGATGGGGATGGAAACCTGGACATAATAGCAGCATTACCATCTGACACAGATACAAAAACAATGGGTGTAGCCCAATTATTTGATCTAACTTAGAGATAATGTTCTCAGTTTCTAGTCTTTTGAGTTCTTGCTCAACTTTCTCCTTGAGTGCGTTTGGTACGGGACGTGGCTTGCAGTAAACTGGTCTAGCGTCTTTCTGTACTCTGATACTTACTGTTGTGTATAGAGAAAGGGTCAGACTGAACACTGTGAGCTCAAAGTAAAGAGTGATCTTAGTCTTTTATTGCAGGTCTCCAGAGTGCCTCTCCAACCTGTGAAGCCTCATTAAATACCTGTGCTCCCAAGGGATTATGCGATCCCTTGGGACACCAGGGGATGAGCCCTCTGGTGGCTTTACAGAGTAAATACAAGTCTACATAGATAACAACATTCCCCCCCAAAGTCAATAGTGTAACTATTTACAATGTGAGTCGATCTGGGACCCTTCTTGCCCTGGTTGATCGTCTCGGTGTGAAAGCTGGTGTTGTTGAATCATTTGTTGGGCCCTCGCTGAGCTGCTGTGCAGCTGGCCTTGCTGGACAGCTGGTGTGTTGGGCCCTGTAGGGCAACTGTGGATGATAGGTTCTGCTTCGTGGTCAACTGTGGTGTCGGTTGCCACTGGTGTGTATGTTGGGGGATCAAAAAAGGTAGGGTCCAAGGTGGGTTGCTCAGGATAGTCCGTGAATCTGAGTTTGATTTGATCCAAGTGTTTCCGGTGAATGAGTCCATTTGAAAGTTTGACCCGAAACACCCTGCTCCCCTCTTTGGCCCTGACAGCACCGGGAAGCCACTTGGGACCTTGTCCATAATTTAATACAAATACAGGATCATTGATTTCAATCTCGCGTGACACATTTGCGTTATCATGGTATGCACTTTGTTGAAGCCGCCTGCTCTCTACCTGTTCATGTAGATCAGGGTGAACTAACGAGAGCCTTGTCTTAAGTGTTCTTTTCATGAGCAGTTCAGCAGGTGGGATCCCAGTGAGTGAGTGGGGTCTCATGCGGTAGCTAAGCAGGACTCGGGATAGGCGAATCTGCAGTGAGCCTTCCGTTATTCTCTTCAAGCCTTGCTTGATGGTTTGCACTGCTCTCTCTGCCTGACCATTGGACGCTGGTTTAAATGGGGCAGATGTGACATGTTTGATCCCGTTACGGGTCATGAATTCTTTGAACTCAGCACTGGTAAAACATGGCCCGTTGTCGCTCGCCAGGACGCCGGGTAAGCCGTGAATAGCAAACATGGCCCGCAGGCTGTCAGTAGTGGCAGCAGATGTGCTAGCCGACATTATCTCACATTCAATCCACTTGGAGTACGTGTCTACAACCACAAGGAACATTTTACCCAAGAACGGGCCTGCATAGTCGACGTATACCCTAGACCACGGTTTGGAGGGCCAAGGCCATAAACTTAGCAGCGCCTCCCTGGGTGCATTGCTTATCTGCAAGCATGTATTACATCTGAGAAAGCAGGACTCTAAGTCCGCATCGCTACTGAGCCACCACACATGGGATCTGGCTATCGCTTTCATCATTACGATGCCTGGGTGGGTACTGTAGAGGTCATTGATGAAGGTGTCTCTGCCCTTTTTGGGGACCACTACTCGATTGCCCCACAGAAGGCAGTCTGCCTGTATAGGCACTTCAGCTTTGTGCCGCTGGAACGGCTTTATCTCTTCCTGCACTTCCACTGGGACACTGGACCAGCTCCCATGAAGCACACAGCTTTTGACTCAAGATAATAAGGGGTCCTGGCTTGTCCAGGTTTTGATCTGCCGGGTGACGGGTGATTGCTCACTCTCAAAATGCTTCCATAACCTTGGCTAGAGTGCGGCCTGCGCCATTTCAAACCCCCGTGGTGGGCAATAGCAGTCTATTAACAGCATCGGTGCAGTTTTCTGTGCCTGGCCTGTGGTGGGTGGCATAGTTGTATGCGGACAACGTGAGTGCCCATCTCTGGAAGTAGGCCGATGCGTTGGTATTTATCCCTTTACTCTTGGAAAACAGGGATATAGTGGCTATCAGTTTCCAATTCGAATTTTTAGCTCAAACAGGTATTGATGCATTTTCTTTATCCCATAGACACACGCTAACGCTTCTTTTTCAATCATGCTGTAGGCTCTCTCAGCCTTAGACAGATTCCTAGATGCATAAGCAACTGGTTGCAGTTTCCCAAAATCATTAGCTTGTTGCAATACACACCGACGCCTTATGACGACGCATCACATGCTAGTATCAAACGCTTACAAGGATCATAGAACACAAGCAATTTGTTTGAGCATAACAATTTTCTCGCTTTTACAAAGGCATTTTCTTGGATTTTGCCCCAAACCCATTCGCCCCCTTTTCATAGTAAGACATGCAGTGTTTCTAACAGTGTGCTGAGACCTGGTAAGAAGTTATTAAAGTAGTTCAAGAGTCCCAGAAACGACCGCAGCTCCATCACGTTCTGTGGCCTCGGTGCATTCTCGATTGCCTCCGTCTTCGCGTTAGTGGGCCTGATGTCATCCGCCACAATCCTCCTTCCCAAGAAGTCCATTTCAGGCACCAGGAAACGCACTTCGAGCGTTTTAACCTGAGCCCCACGCGGAGTCAACTAAGAACCTCCTCCAGGTTCTGCAGGTGCTGGACTGTGTTCCGACCTGTGACCAAGATGTCGTCCTGGAAGACCACGGTGTGCGGGACTGACTTCAGTAAACTTTCCATGTTTCTCTTGAATATCGCCGCCGATGTGCGGATTCCACACGGGCATCTGTTATAAACAAAAAGACCTTTGTACGTGTTGATACAGGTGAGGGTCTTCGATGATTCCTCCAGTTCCTGCGTCATGTAGGCTGAAGTCAGATCCAGCTTCGTGAACGTCTTTCCTCCCACCAGCATTGTAAAGAGGCCGTCGGCCTTTGGTAGTGGGTATTGGTCCTGCAGGGAGAAACGATTGATAGTTACTTTGTAATCGACACAGATTCTGATGGTGCCGTCTTCCTTGAGGACTGGGACAATAGGACTAGCCCACTCGCTGAACTCGATCGGTGAAATGATGCCCTCTCTTTGCAGCCAGTCTAGCTCAATCTTTACCCTTTCTCTCATCATGTACGGTACTGCTCTCATCTTGTGATGGATGGGTCGCGCCCCCGGTATTAGGTGGATCTGCACTTTTGCTCCTTGGAATTTGCCGATGCCTGGTTCAAACAGCGAAGGAAATTTGTTTAAGATACGGGCACACAAAGTGTTGTCAGCGAGCGATAATGTTCGGACCTCATCCCAGTTCCGGCGTATCTTTCCCAGCCAGCTCCTGCCAAGCAGCTTGGGACCATCACCCGGTACCACCCAGAGTGCACCGCTCCATTGTAGGAGACCTTTACGGAGACCTCTGCCGATTACAGGAATCAGTTCTTTAATGTAAGTTCTTAGTTTCGTGCGAACTGGAGTTAAGACTGGCCTTGAGGCCTTGTTGCACCACAATCTTTCGAAAATCTTTTTGCCCATGATGGACTGGCTCGTGCCCGTGTCCAGCTCCATCGACACCGGGAGTCCATTTAGTTCAACATTCAGCATTATTGGGGGACAATTCGTGGTGAATGTGTGCACCCCATGTACCTCTGCCTCCTCTATCTGAGGCTCTGGTTCGTCATGATCCTCCATCAATCTGTCCTCCTCTGCAACATGGTGGTTTCAGGTTTAACAGGCTTTGCAGCTCGCCTGCACACTCGTTGGAGGTGTCCCGCTGCAGGTATGTGTGACCTGCCCTGTACGTTACGATTCGAAAACAACATCACTTTGTTCACAGTACTTGTAGCAGCACTTGTGTGTTGAGAGATTTGCTTCGTATTATCACTGGTGGCAACGAACGCCTGGGCTATCGCTATGGCCTTACTCAAGGTTGGGGTCTCTACAGTCAAAAGTTTGCGAAGTTTGGTTTTGTGGCCAATGCCAAGTGTGAAAAAGTCTCTGACCATGTGGTCCAAATGTCCTTCAAATTTGCAATGTCCTGCAAGGTGTCTTAGCTCGGCGACATAACTCGCCACTTCCTGGCCTTCAGACCTTTTGTAGGTGTAGAACCAGTACCTTGCCATCAGAACGCTTTCCTTCGGGTACAAATGTTCTCGGACTAGTGTGCACAAATCGTCGTACGATTTCTCTGTGGGTTTCGCTGAAGTGAGCAGATTCTTCATGAGGCCATACGTTGGTGCCCCACAGACGGTGAGGAGGATCACCCTTCGTTTGGCAGCGCGTCTCTTCCCCATCTAGCTCGTTGGCCACGAAGTATTGGTCGAGTCGCTCCACAAAAGTTTCCCAATCATCTCCCTCCGCGAATTTCTGCACCCAGGCATTGTGATGATGAAGGCCATTGCCCGGTCACACGTTTGGTGGCCTGGAATTGACTCAGACCTGGAACACTGCTCGCAGGTGTACGACGTGTGCCCAGCTGGATAATGCCCCCAGGGAGGCCCCACTCAGCCCGTGGCCCTGGCCCACCAAGCCATGGTCACACATTCACGTTGACTACGCGGGCCCATTCATGGGGAAGATGTTCCTCATTGTAGTAGATGCGTACTCAAAATGGATCGAGTGCATCATCCTGAATTCATGCACGTCATCCACCACCGTGGAAAGCCTACGTGCGATCTTTGCAATCCATGGCTTGCCGGACATCCTCATTAGTGATAATGGCCTGTGTTTCACGAGCTATGAATTCCGGGAGTTTATGTCGGGCAATGGCATCAACCACGTCAGGACTGCGCCGTTCAAGCCAGCCTCCAAGGGCCAGGCGGAACAGGCAGTCCAAATCATTAAGCAAGGTATGCTCAGAATTCAAGGACCTTCCTTACAATGCCGCCCATCGCGCCTCCTGCTGGCCTATAGATCCCGCCCGCACTCGCTCACGGGAGTCCCGCCCGCAGAGCTACTCATGAAACAGACACTCAAAACTCGATTGTCCCTCATCCACCCAGTCCTGACCGACATAGTTGAGGGCAAGCGCAAGTCACAAAATGAGTACCATGACCGTAACTCAAGGGGGAGATGTATAGAAATAAATGATCCTGTATTCGTCCACAATCATGCCATGGGGCTCAAATGGCTTGAGGGTACTGTAATTGACAAAGAGGGGAATAGGGTCATCGTGGTAAAACTCAACAATGACCAGATATGCCATAAGCATCTGGACCAAGAAAAGAAACGGTTCAGCATGGACACGGAGGAACCTGAAGAAGACCATGAGATGGAGCTCACACCACCGCCAGTGAACGAGCAACAAGAGCAATCAAAAGAATGCACAGTCCCTGAGATAAGCCCGGACAGGCCGGAATTACTACAGGTGACAGGCACTCACGTCAGTGTCCAATAACCAGAGCCCCAACTGCGGCGCTCCATGAGGGAGCATATACCACCTGAAAGACTAAACCTATGAATCCAGTAAGACTTTCGGGAGGGGGGGGGAAGGTGATGTCATGTTTGTAACTACAATGTAACACCACTGTATTACTGTATACACTCAATTTAGATGCACACCTTGACCACAGGGGGTGAACTTGTGGGAGACACTCCTTACCGCAAGAGGTGTCGGGAGGTGCGTGGAGAGACGCGAGTCCGGGGTCAGCGAGAGGCCTACAAAAGGCCGCGAGAGGCGTCGGGAGGTGCGTGGAGAGACGTGAGTCCGGGGTCAGCGAGAGGCCTACAAAAGGCCGCGAGAGGCCTCGGGAGGTGCGTGGAGAGACGTGAGTCCGGGGTCAGCGAGAGGCCTACAAAAGGCCGCGAGAGGCGTCGGGAGGTGCGTGGAGAGACATGAGTCCGGGGTCAGTGAGAGGCGGAGCTTGTGCAGCTACAGGGAGAGGGCAAAAAAGAAGTAGAAAGAAACAGAAAGGTGACGTCACAGCCAAGAGGGTAAGTGATTGGTAAGTAGCTTTTCTTCTTTTTTCTCTTCTATAACAGTGAGTAAACTTTAGCATTGTTGTTGCCAATTTAAGTGTATCTAAGGGTTAAGTCATGGCAGGAGAGCTCGGTCACGTGTTATGCTCCTCCTGTACCATGTGGGAACTCAGGGACACTTCCGGTGTTCCTGACGACTACGTGTGCGAGAAGTGTATCCGCCTCCAGCTCCTGACAGACCGCGTTGCGGAGTTGGAGCTGAGGGTGGATTTACTCTGGAGCATCCACAATGCTGAGAATGACGTGAATAGCATGTGTAGCGAGTTGGTCTTACCGCAGGTGAAGGGTCCACAGCCATCTAGGGAATGGAAGACCAGCAGGAAGAGCAGTGCAAGGAAGGTAGTGCAGGGGTCCCCTGCGGTCATAGAAACATAGAAACATAGAAACATAGAAAATAGGTGCAGGAGTAGGCCATTCGGCCCTTCTAGCCTGCACCGCCATTCAATGAGTTCATGGCTGAACATTCAATCTCAGTACCCCATACCTGCTTTCTCACCAAACCCCTTGATCCCCCTAGTAGTAATGACTTCATCGAACTCCTTTTTGAATATATTTAGTGAATTGGCCTCAACAACTTTCTGTGGTAGAGAATTCCACAGGTTCACCACTCTCTGGGTGAAGAAATTCCTCCTCATCTCGGTCCTAAATGGCTTACCCCTTATCCTTAGACTGTGTCCCCTGGTTCTGGACTTCCCCAACATTGGGAACATTCTTCCTGCATCTAACCTGCCTAACCCCGTCAGAATTTTAAACGTTTCTATGAGGTCCCCTCTCATCTTCTGAACTCCAGTGAATATAAGCCCAGTTGATCCAGTCTTTCTTGATAGGTCAGTCCCGCCATCCCGGGAATCAGTCTGGTGAACCTTCGCTGCACTCCCTCAATAGCAAGAATGTCCTTCCTCAGGTTAGGAGACCAAAACTGTACACAACACTCAAGCAGTGGCCTCACCAAGGCCCTGTACAACTGTAGCAACACCTCCCTGCCCCTGTACTCAAATCCCCTCGCTATGAAGGCCAACATGCCATTCGCTTTCTTAACCGCCTGCTGTACCTGCATGCCAACCTTCAATGACTGATGTACCATGACACCCAGGTCTCTTTGCACCTCCCCTTTTCCTAATCTGTCACCATTCAGATAATAGTCTGTCTCTCTGTTTTTACCACCAAAGTGGATAACCTCACATTTATCCACATTATACTTCATCTGCCATGCATTTGCCCACTCACCTAACCTATCCAAGTCGCTCTGCAGCCTCATAGCATCCTCCTCGCAGCTCACACTGCCACCCAACTTAGTGTCATCCGCAAATTTGGAGATACGACATTTAATCCCCTCGTCTAAATCATTAAGGTACAGTGTAAACAGCTGGGGCCCCAGCACAGAACCTTGCGGTACCCCACTAGTCACTGCCTGCCATTCTGAAAAGTCCCCATTTACTCCTACTCTTTGCTTCCAGCCTGACAACCAGTTCTCAATCCATGTCAGCACACTACCCCCAATCCCATGTGCTTTAACTTTGCACATTAATCTCTTGTGTGGGACCTTGTCGAAAGCCTTCTGAAAGTCCAAATATACCACATCAACTGGTTCTCCCTTGTCCACTCTACTGGAAACATCCTCAAAAAATTCCAGAAGATTTGTCAAGCATGATTTCCCTTTCACAAATCCATGCTGACTTGGACCTATCATATCACCTCTTTCCAAATGCACTGCTATGACATCCTTAATAATTGATTCCATCATTTTACCTACTACCGATGTCAGGCTGACCAGTCTATAATTCCCTGATATCTCTCTCCCTCCTTTTTTAAAAAGTGGGGTTACATTGGCTACCCTCCACTCCATAGGAACTGATCCAGAGTCAATGGAATGTTGGAAAATGAATTTAAATGCATCCACTATTTCCAAGGCCACCTCCTTAAGTACTCTGGGATGCAGTCCATCAGGCCCTGGGGATTTATCGGCCTTCAATCCCATCAATTTCCCCAACACAATTTCCCGACTAATAAGGATTTCCCTCAGTTCCTCCTCCTTACTAGACCCTCCGACCACTTTTATATCCGGAAGGTTGTTTGTGTCCTCCTCAGTGAATACCGAACCAAAGTACTTGTTCAATTGGTCCGCCATTTCTTTGTTCCCCGTTATGACTTCCCCTGATTCTGACTGCAGGGGACCTACGTTTGTCTTTACTAACCTTTTTCTCTTTACATATCTATAGAAACTTTTGCAATCCGTCTTAATGTTCCCTGCAAGCTTCTTCTCGTACTCCATTTTCCCTGCCCTAATCAAATCCTTTGTCCTCCTCCGCTGAGTTCTAAATTTCTCCCAGTCCCCGGGTTCACTGCTATTTCTGGCCAATTTGTATGCCACTTCCTTGGCTTTAATACTATCCCTGATTTCCCTTGATAGCCATGGTTGAGCCGCCTTCCATTTTTTATTTTTACGCCAGACAGGAATGTACAATTGTTGTAGTTCATCCATGCGGTCTCTAAATGTCTGCCATTGCCCATCCACAGTCAACCCCTTCAGTATCATTCGCCAATCTATCCTAGCCAATTCACGCCTCATACCTTCAAAGTTACCCTTCTTTAAGTTCTAGACCATGGTCTCTGAATTAACTGTTTCATTCTCCATCCTAATGCAGAATTCCACCATATTATGGTCACTCTTCCCCAAGGGGCCTCGCACAACGAGATTGCTAATTAATCCTCTCTCATTACACAACACCCAGTCTAAGATGGCCTCCCCCCTAGTTGGTTCCTCGACATATTGGTCTAAAAAACCATCCCTTATGCACTCCAGGAAATCCTCCTCCACCGTATTGCTTCCAGTTTGGTTAGCCCAATCTATGTGCATATTAAAGTCACCCATTATAACTGCTGCACCTTTATTGCACGCACCCCTAATTTCATGTTTGATGCCCTCCCCAACATCACTACGACTGTTTGGAGGTCTGTACACAACTCCCACTAACGTTTTTTGCCCTTTGGTGTTCTGCAGCTCTATCCATATAGATTCCACATCATCCAAGCTAATGTCCTTCCGAACTATTGCCTTACTTTCCTCTTTAACCAGCAATGTTACCCCACCTCCTTTTCCTTTTATTCTATCTTTCCTGAATGTTGAATACCCCTGGATGTTGAGTTCCCAGCCTTGATCATCCTGGAGCCACATCTCCGTAATCCCAATCACATCATATTTGTTAACATCTATTTGCACAGTTAATTCATCCACCTTATTGCGGATACTCCTTGCATTAAGACACAAAGCCTTCAGGCTTGTTTTTTTAACACCCTTTTTCCTTTTAGAATTTTGCTCTACAATGGCCCTTTTTGTTCTTTGCCTTGGGTTTCTCTGCCCTCCACTTTTCCTCATCTCCTTTCTGTATTTTGCTTTTGCCTCCTTTTTGTTTCCCTCTGTCTCCCTGCATTGGTTCCCATCCCCCTGCCATATTAGTTTAACTCCTCCCCAACAGCACTAGCAAACACTCCCCCTAGGACATTGGTTCCGGTCCTGCCCAGGTGCAGACCGTCCGGTTTGTACTGGTCCCACCTCCCCCAGAACCGGTTCCAATGCCCCAGGAATTTGAATCCCTCCCTGGTGCACTACTGCTCAAGCCACGTATTCATCTGCGCTATCCTGCGATTCCTACTCTGACTATCACGTGGCACTGGTAGCAATCCCGAGATTACTGCTTTTGAGGTCCTACTTTTTAATTTAGCTCCTAGCTCCTTAAATTCGTTTCGTAGGACCTCATCCCTTTTTTTACCTATGTCGTTGGTACCAATGTGCACCACGACAACTGGCTGATCTCCCTCCCTTTTTAGAATGTCCTGCACCTGCTCCGAGACATCCTTGACCCTTGCACCAGGGAGGCAACATACCATCCTGGAGTCTCGGTTGCGGCCGCAGAAATGCCTCTTACAATTGAATCCCCTATCACTATCGCTCTCCCACTCTTTTTCCTGCCCTCCTGTGCAACACAGCCAGCCAGGGTGCCATGAACTTGGCTGCTGCTGCCCTCCCCTGATGAGTCATCCCCCTCAACAGTACCCAAAGCATTGTATCTGTTTTGAAGGGGGATGACCACAGGGGACTCCTGCACTACCTTCCTTGCACTGCTCTTCCTGTTGGTCTTCCATTCCCTATCTGGCTGTGGACCCTTTCCCTGCGGTACGACCAACTCGCTACACGTGCTACTCACGTCATTCTCAGCATCGTGGATGCTCCAGAGTGAATCCACCCTCAGCTCCAACTCCGCAATGTGGACCGTCAGGACCTGGAGGTGGATACACTTCCTGCACACATAGTCATCAGGGACACTGGAGTCGTCCCTGAGTTCCCACATGGTACAGGAGGAGCATAACACCCGACCGAGCTCTCCTGCCATGACTTAACCCTTAGATACACTTAAATTGGCAATAACAATGTTAACGTTTACTCACTATTATAGAAGAGAAAAAAGAAAAACTACTCACCAATCACCAGCCAATCACTTACCCTCTTGGCTGTGACGTCACCTTTTGATTTCTTTCTACTTCTTTTTTGCCTTCTCTCCCCGCTGCAGCTGCACAGGTACGTCTCTCGCTGCCGCTGAGCCTTTATCGGCCTCACCAACCATGAACTCCCACCTCTCGGACTGCCGCCGCCTCTCGCTGCCGCTGAGCCTTTATAGGCCTCACCAACACCAGGAACTCCCGCCTCTCGGACTGCCGCCACCTCTCGCTGCCGCTGAGCCTTTATAGGCCTCACCAACCACGAACTCCCGCCTCTCGGACTGCAAAACAGATACACCGCTTTGGGTACTGTTGAGGAGGATGACTCATCACGGGAGTGCAGCAGCAGCCAGGTTCATGGCACCGTGGCTGGCTCTGCTGCACAGAAGGGTGGGAAAAAGAGTGGGAGAGCTATAGTGATAGGGGACTCTATTGTAAGGGGAATAGATAGGAGTTTCTGCGGCCGCAACTGAGACTCCAGGATGGTATGTTGCCTCCCTGGTGCAAGGGTCAAGGATGTCTCGGAGCAGCTGCAGAGCATTCTGGAGAGGGAGGGTGAACAGCCAGTTGTCTTCGTACATGTAGGTACCAACGATATAGGTAAGAAGCGGGAAGAGGTCCTACAAGCTGAATTTAGGGAGCTAGGAGTTAAATTAAAAAGTAGGACCTCAAAGGTAGTAATCTCTGGATTGCTACTAGTGCCACGTGCTAATCAGAGTAAAGGGAGTAGTTAGAATAAATACGTGGCTTGAGCAGTGGTGCACCAGGGAGGGATTCAAATTCCTGGGACATTGGAACCATTTCTGGGGGAAGTGGGACCTGTACAAAAGGGACAGTCTGCACTTGGGCAGGACTGGAACTGATGTCCTAGGGGTAACATTTGCTAATGCAGTTCGGGAGTGTTTAAACTAATATGGCAGGGGGATGGGAACCTATGCAGTGAGATAGGGCGAAGTAATATGGAGTCAGAAACAGATGGTAGAAAGGTAAAAAGCAATAGTGGAAGGCCGAGTAAACAAAGGCAAGAAACAAAAAGGGCCACACTACATCATAATTCTAAAAGGACAAAGGATGTTAAAAAAACAAGCCTGAAGGCTTTGTGTCTTAATGCAAGGAGTATCCGTAATAAGGTGGATGAATTGACTGTGCAAATAGATGTTAACGGATATGATGTGATTGGGATTACGGAGACGTGGCTCCAGGATGATCAGGGCTGGGAACTCAACATCCAGGGGTATTCAACATTCAGGAAGGATAGAATAAAAGGAAAAGGAGGTGGGGTAGCATTGCTGGTTAAAGAGGAGATTAATGCAATAGTTAGGAAAGACATTCGCTTGGATGATGTGGAATCTATATGGGTAGAGCTGCAGAACACTAAAGGGCAAAAAACGTTAGTGGGAGTTGTGTACAGACCTCCAAACAGTCGTAGTGATGTTGGGGAGGGCATCAAACAGGAAATTAGGGGTGCATGCAATAAAGGTGCAGCAGTTATCATGGGTGACTTTAATATGCATATAGATTGGGCTAACCAAACTGGAAGCAATACGGTGGAGGAGGATTTCCTGGAGTGCATAAGGGATGGTTTTCTAGACCAATATGTCGAGGAACCAACTAGGGGGGAGGCCATCTTAGACTGGGTGCTGTGTAATGAGAGAGGATTCATTAGCAATCTCGTTGTGTGAGGCCCCTTGGGGCAGAGTGACCATAATATGGTGGAATTCTGCATTAGGATGGAGAATGAAACAGTTAATTCAGAGACCATGGTGCAGAACTTAAAGAAGGGTAACTTTGAAGGTATGAGGCGTGAATTGGCTAGGATAGATTGGCGAATGATACTTAAGGGGTTGACAGTGGATGGGCAATGGCAGACATTTAGAGACCGCATGGATGAACGACAACAATTGTACATCCCTGTCTGGCGTAAAAATAAAAAAGGGAAGGTGGCTCAACCGTGGCTATCAAGGGAAATCAGGGACAGTATTAAAGCCAAGGAAGTGGCATACAAATTGGCCAGAAATAGCAGCGAACCTGGGGACTGGGAGAAATTTAGAACTCAGCAGAGGAGGACAAAGGGTTTGATTAGGGCAGGGAAAATAGAGTACAAGAGGAAGCTTGCAGGGAACATTAAGACGGACTGCAAAAGTTTCTATAGATATGTAAAGAGAAAAAGGTTAGTAAAGACAAACGTAGGTCCCCTGCAGTCAGAATCAGGGGAAGTCATAATGGGGAACAAAGAAATGGCAGACCAATTGAACAAGTACTTTGGTTCGGTATTCACAAAGGAGGACACAAACAACCTTCCGGATATAAAAGGGGTCAGAGGGTCTAGTAAGAAGGAGGAACTGAGGGAAATCCTTATTAGTCGGAAAATTGTGTTGGGGAAATTGATGGGATTGAAGGCCGATAAATCCCCAGGGTCTGATGGACTGCATCCCAGAGTACTTAAGGAGGTGGCCTTGGAAATAGCGGATGCATTGACATTCATTTTCCAACATTCCATAGACTCTGGATCAGTTCCTATCGAGTGGAGGGTAGACAATGTAACCCCACTTTTTAAAAAAGGAGGGAGAGAGAAAACAGGTAATTATAGACCGATCAGCCTGACATCAGTAGTGGGTAAAATGATGGAATAATTATTAAGGATGTCACAGCAGCGCATTTGGAAAGAGGTGACATGATAGGTCCAAGTCAGCATGGATTTGTGAAAGGGAAATCATGCTTGACAAATCTTCTGGAATTTTTTGAGGATGTTTCCAGTAGAGTGGACAAGGGAGAACCAGTTGATGTGGTATATTTGGACTTTCAGAAGGCTTTTGACAAGGTCCCACACAAGAGATTAATGTGCAAAGTTAAAGCACATGGGATTGGGGGTAGTATGCTGACATGGATTGAGAACTGGTTGTCAGACAGGAAGCAAAGAGTAGGGGTAAATGGGTACTTTTCAGAATGGCAGGCAGTGATTAGTGGGGTACCGCAAGGTTCTGTGCTGGGGCCCCAGCTGTTTACACTGTACATTAATGATTTAGACGAGGGGATTAAATGTAGTTTCTCCAAATTTGCGGATGACACTAAGTTAGGTGGCAGTGTGAGCTGCGAGGAGGATGCTATGAGGCTGCAGAGCAACTTGGATAGGTTAGGTGAGTGGGCAAATGCATGGCAGATGAAATATAATGTGGATAAATGTGAGGTTATCCACTTTGGTGGTAAAAACAGAGAGACAGACTATTATCTGAATGGTGACAGATTAGGAAAAGGGGAGGTGCAAAGAGACCTGGGTGTCATGGTACATCAGTCATTGAAGGTTGGCATGCAGGTACAGCAGGCGGTTAAGAAAGCAAATGGCATGTTGGCCTTCATAGCAAGGGGATTTGAGTACAGGGGCAGGGAGGTGTTGCTACAGTTGTACAGGGCCTTGGTGAGGCCACTGCTTGAGTATTGTGTACAGTTTTGGTCTCCTAGCTTGAGGAAGGACATTCTTGCTATTGAGGAAGTGTAGCGAAGGTTCACCAGACTGATTCCCGGGATGGCGGGACTGACCTATCAAGAAAGATTGGATCAACTGGGCTTGTATTCACTGGAGTTCAGAAGAGTGAGAGGGGATCTCATAGAAACGTTTAAAATTCTGACGGGTTTAGACAGGTTAGATGCAGGAAGAATGTTCCCAATGTTGGGGAAGTCCAGAACCAGGGGTCACAGTCGAAGGATAAGTGGTAAGCCATTTAGGACTGAGATGAGGAGAAACTTCTTCACCCAGAGAGTGGTGAACCTGTGGAATTCTCTACCACAGAAAGTAGTTGAGGCCAATTCACTAAATATATTCAAAAAGGAGTTCGATATAGTCCTTACTACTAGGGGGGATCAAGGGGTATGGCGAGAAAGCAGGAATGGGGTACTGAGGTTGCATGTTCAGCCATGAACTCATTGAATGGCGGTGCAGGCTCGAAGGGCCGAATGGCCTACTCCTGCACCTATTTTCTATGTTTCTATGTTACCTGATCACTCAGGTATATAAAGGGAGGTCCCACGCAGGGTCATCACTTCTGGAGTCCTGTAATAAAGAGTTAAGGTCACAGAGTGGCCTTGTCCCTGGAATGTGCCTCGTTTGGTTTCATGCTGTAGAGTAAGGACTTTACAGGTATGATTAGGGTGTGGGGTTTTATTCATTGGAATCTGAGTCTGAGGAGGTGTTCACACAGTACAAAAAAGTCTCTGAGCATTTGCTCCAGGTAGCCATCAAACTCACATTGTCCTGCAAGTCGCCTTAGCTCGGCAACATAGCTCGCCACTTCCTGACCTTCAGATCGCTGGCAGGTGTAGAACTGATACCTCGCCATCAGCACCCTCTCCCTCGGGTTAAGATGCTCCCGTACCAGTATACACAGCTCCTCATGCGACTTATCTGTGGGTTTCACCGGAGCCAGAAGATTCTTCATGAGGCTGTAGACCTGTGCCCCGCAGACTGTGAAGAGGGCCGCTCTTTTTGCAGCGCTTCCTTCTCTGTCCAGCTCGTTGGCTACAAAGGGGGATTTTCTACCTGCCTCCTCCCTTCCTCCTTTTCCTCTTCCTCTTCCTGAGATAGACCCACAATCCCTGCTTGCAAGGGCTGTCCACTCATGATGGCCACGTTGTGAAGCGTGCAGCAGACCACCAAAAAAAGGGTACTGGAGGGCTCCTCCCAAGTGGTCAAGGCAGCGGAACCGTTGCTTCAGTAGCCCGATTGTCCGCTCGATGATGTTCCTGCTGGCAACATGACTCTCATTATGAGTGCTGGGATTGCAGAGCAGAGTCATCAGCCAGGTGCAGAGCGGATAGCTCTTGTCTCTGAGCTGCCACCCTTGGGTTTAAAGTGGTGGCTGGAAGATTGCTGGCACACTGGATTGACATAGGTTGAAGGCATCATGACTGCTACCAAGATAGCGGGCACTGACCATCAAGAAGCGCTGGGCTTGGTTGCACAAGAACTGCGCATTAACTGAGTGGTAGCCTTTGCAGTTAAAAGAAGATCTCCGGATTGTTATGCGACAGCTGCAAAGCCACGTATGTGCAGCTGATGGGACCCTGCACTATGGGGCTCCCCAATATCCTGGCAAAGCCACATGCATGCTCCTCCTGTATTTCTTTACTCAGGTCTGGGTCCAGATGGTGGCAGAGTTCTGTGACCACCTCCTTGGTGAAGGGGAACCTCCTAATACACTGCTCCTCGCTTAAGCGGAGATAAGAGAAGTGTTCTCTTTTGAGAACCCTCCTGGCCCTCCTCCTCCCTCTGCTTCTATCTTCTCCTCCTCTTCATGGCCTCCGCTCCCTCGCCACTCCACCCCTTTAAATCCTGACCGGGAAGTTGAGTGGCGCACTCCAAAATAGTAGATCGGGCATCAGGTGAGCATTGCACACTCAAGTCACGATCTATAAAATCTCCATATCCCCAGTGAGCAGGACATTGGCAGTGCTCCCACCCAATCGAAAATAGCAGCCGCCACAGGTCCCGCCAGCAGCGGAAGTGAGGCAGATGCCATTTTTTTGCTGAAATGGGTCTTAATGGCTAATGTAAATGCTACAAATTTCTAGGCCCAGATTTCTACTTGAGGGAGCCCAAATATTTGGACAGAACTTGGGTCCACCCTGACCAACTAAAATAGGCTTATTTTAAGTCCATTTAATTTGAATATCAGCAATGGAAAACACTAACAAGGTGTTTGCCGTAATAATCTGTCTATCATGACTGTGGGGAATATCACAATCTAATGAGGTAAAAGCTGCTTGACAATTTACTTTAAATGTAGAATCTTCTAGAATGAATTTGAGTGCTGCAGTCATTTTTGATGAACTGTAGATTGTTATGAAGTTTCTTGTAACAAATTTTAGGCTGATCTGGTAAATCTGCTCGAACATTTTTTTTTACCTCTTTGGCTCTAGTATTAAAAATTATTTATTTTTTTAACCAAGGTTTCTCCATCACAAGTTCAGAATCCTGCTAAACAGTCGGGGAAGTTGCCAAAAGGAAACAGATCACATCCCACAAGGAGAGGGAAAATTGGCAAACAAGTCACCTGATCCAGGAGTCGTTCATAGGGAAGGGAGAGAAAATAACTTTCGATCATGGACACGCCTATACGCCAAAAGGATTGAAATGTTGATCAATAGTCCATACAATAAAGATAATCTGAGAGCAAACCCTTACTATTTTTGAAGTAAAAAAGGAATAAATTGTAACATCCAAATTTGACAATGCTTTTGCCATCTCTGACTATAAGCATGGCAACTGCTAAATAGTACAATAAGAAGGGGCTTCTACTGATGGAAGGACAAAAGTACTCATCATCATTAGTGCAGTTACTTTATCAAGACAACAGAAAAGTTTTTTTCCTACTGTTGTAAGCCAGAACTAAATGGTACAAATCCCAGCAGAATAGTAAAGTATTAATAGGGCTCAAATTTCTTGAGTCAGTTATTTGTATTATAGCTCCAGGTGCAGATTTGTCAGGCGTGGAGAGCACACTAATGGTGGGAGCAGAAATTAAGTTTAAATGAAGAGATGGGGATAATTATGGGGTGATTAATTCTAAAAGACTTTAGAAAGGTTTAAAAAGCTTTTCATCCTATTAGCAGTCCTTTGCCAAGGGCTGAAAGGACAAGGAATTAAGAAACCACTGGCAAAAATGAGGGAAAGGAAATAGAGATATGGGCTGCTAAATTCAGGGGTTTAGGGTTGGTCGTTGATGAAAATAATGGCTCGCATCTGCCCGCTTTCGGTGGGTCCTGTGGTGGCTGCCATTTTGAGGAGGTCAGCAGTGCTGCCGTTACCAGCGCTAACTCCACATATTTCGATGAGACAGATCATGAAGTCAATGAGTGTGCGATTGCACAATCTGTCATTTTGGACAGATTTGCTCCTTTTAACGCCCTCTTCAAATCACGACCATCTGACCAAGCGATCAGCACCAGGAAGAACCCCTAGCAGTGTTATTTATCAACAACTTGCAGCTGACTTGCTTTTTCAATTCTACTGCCTCTGTCTCTGTCTAAGTTTGTGCAACTGTTTGGAACTTTTCAAGTTGTTTAAAGTTGGCGAGGTGACGGGGAGAGTTGCTGTAAGTGGAGAACGCCTTGTTCATATTTAAAAGGATCTGCTCAGACCACTTGATCCCAGTCATGTGGGCTCTACTTGCAGTCCCCCTTGTGCTCGAGTATGACAGGGAGATGGAGCAGAGGCAGCGAAGAAGAGGACAAGATGCTCACAGAAGGAGGAGGAGGAGTGCTCTCAGCAGGAGGCCGAGAGCCCTTCTCCTATCTGCACTTAATCCAGGAGCAGTGTATTTGGAGGCTTCGTTTCACCAAGGAGGTGGTCACAGAACTTTTCCACCTCTTGGAACAAGACCTGCAGCCTCAGAGCAGGGCGATGATGGAGCTGCCAATGGTCCTCAAGGTCACCGTGGCCCTCTTTTTTTTTTTGCCACCGGATGGTTTCAGTCTGGAGTAGGCGACATAGTGAACATCTCCCAGTTCGCCACCCATCGCTGCATCCGGGAAGTCACAGAGGGACTTCATTATCTTCTCTCTAAACAGGGAGCAGCAGGATAAGCACGCATGTAGATTTGCCAGGATATCTGGCGTCGTCATGATGCAGGGCGCCATTGACTGCACCCATGTGGCTTTGCGGGCACCGTATACCAATGCTGAGATATTCCATAACCACAAAGGCTACCACTCACTTAATGTACAATTGGTGTGTGACCACAGTCAGCGCATCATGATGGTGAATGCTCGCTATCATGATGTCTTCATCCTGCGCCAGTCTGGTGCCGAGCATGGTTGATTGGAGACAAGGGCTATCCGCTCTGCACCTGGTTGATGACATCCCTCTGCAACTCCACCTCTCGTGGCCTACACTCATATAATGACAGCCATACTGCCACGAGGAACATCATTGAGCAGACCATCCGGGTGCTCAAGCAATAGTTCTGCTGCCTTGACCGCTCGGGAGGAGCCCTCCAGGACTCAGCAGAGCGGGTGTTCTATTCCGTGGTGGTCTGCTGCATGCTCCACAACTTGGCCATGAATGTGCAATCCTTGCCACCATGGGTTCCAGAACCACCTCAGGAAGAGGATGAGGAGGGAGGGAGGAGGCAGACAGCAAATCCCTGTTCCGGGCGGTCTGTCCGTGAGCACCTCATCAGACTCTGGTTCCAGTGAATGAAACCCCAGATGCCCATTGCTCACCACTTCCCCACCCTTACCATCTCTATCACGGAACATCACAGCATCCTCCTGGGTACAAAGCTGAAATGAGAGCCACCACAAAATGCACATTCCAAACAAAATGATAAATTTATCAGATTCTAATCAAAAGACCAAAGTCAACTGATCACCATTGTGCATTCCTTTAGTGCCTGTAATTTGTGTGCCTTTTCCTACTCCTGTGCTCAAACACAATGCTCCCCCAGTGGCTGCAGCATGGCTGATGGAAGATGTTCAGTGGGGGAGACTATAGATGGCCTTGCAGGATGACCTCAACCAACTCTGGACATAGAAGGCCCGGCTGTAGACTACACCACCTCCGCATAGGCGGCAGCAATCTGAGCTGGCTGGCTGAGGGGCAGCAGCAAAGACACTGACGGAGTGGCAGTGCTGGGAGTACGAATGCTGTTGTCCTGAGAGGACAGCAGGTTCATGCTCCACAGAGCCACTTCAATGCCCCAGGGCAGCACCTCAGCATTTCTAGCCATCTGTTGGAGGACGGATTGCTGGCCTGCTGCGACACCTTGCAAGTCCCTTTCGACACTGGTAAACGCAGCCACGAAGGCAGCAGTCTGAGTAGTTGGGTCGCTTCCACCTGTGCTGCAATGGAAGCTGCAAGATCACCATCAGACCCAGCATCATATTTGGGTCCACATGGTCTCTCGAAGTTGTCTACCATTTCCATCCTGGAAATCATGGGCTTCAGGCTCTGCGCAAAACCTTGTGGAATGTTGGAGCTGGACTCCTCCATGCTCCTTGACACTGACGAGAGGCTCTCTGGCAGGCTTGTCATTGCATCCAACATGCCCATCACCCTTCTTCTGAAGGTCGCTCCATCAAGGTCATCATCTGAGTCCTGTGCAGCAGAACTCGTGCGTGAATGTGCCCTCCGGGGAGCTAGCCCCTGAGCTACTTTTTCCCCTGGCCTGGCTGCAGCCCACACATGCCTGGTGACTCACCACATGCAGATCCCACCTCTATCCTAACCAAGTTCACGCAGTGCCATTTTCTGAGTTGGTGTCTGCGAGTCAGATACAGTGCCTGCGAGTCAGATACAGTGCCGGTGTGTCAGCTGTGGCTCAGTGGGTAGCACACTTGCCCTGGAGTCAAAAAGTTGTGGGTTCAAGTCCCACTCATGGAACTTGAGCCCATAAATCTAGACTGACATTCCAATGCAGTGCTGAGGGAGTACTGCACTGTCGAAGCTGCTATCTTTCAGATGAGATGTTAAACCGAGGCCCTATCTGCCCCCTCAGGTGGGTGTAAAAGATCCCACGTCACTATTTCAAAGAAGAGCAGGGGAGTTATCCCTGGTGTCCTGGCCAATATTTTCCCTCAATCAACATAAAAACAGATTATCTGGTCGTTATCACATTGCTGTCTGTGGGAGTTTGTTGTGTGCAAGTTGGCTGCCGCGCTTCCCACATTACAACAGTAACTACACTCCAAGTACTTCATTAGCTGTAAAGCGCTTTGAAACGTCTGGTGGTTGTGAAAGGTGCTATATAAATGCAACTCCTTCCTTGCCCTTTTTTTTTTCTTTCCTTCCTTTCTTTTCACAGTCTCTTCCTCATCATCACAGGCAGTCCCTCGAAATTGAGGAAGACTTGCTTCCACTTTAAAAGTGAGTTCTCAGATGAATGAACAATCCAATATGGGAATTACAGTCTCTATCATAGGTGGGACAGACAGTGGCTGAAGGAAAGGGTGGGTGGGGAGCCTGGTTTGCCGCATGCTCCTTCCACTGCGCTTGGTTTCTACATGCTCTCGGCGACGAGACTCGAGGTGCTCAACGCCCTCCCGGATGCTCTTCCTCCACTTAGGGCCGTCTTTGGCCAGGGATTCCCAGGTGTCAGTGGGGATGTTGCACTTTATCAAGGATGCTTTGAGGGTGTCCTTGAAATGTTTCCTCTGCCCACCTGGGGATCGTCTGCCGTGTAGGAGTTCCGAGTAAAGCGCTTGCTTTGGGAGTTTTGTCAATCATGCCGACAATGTTCCCCCCGCCCATGGAGCTGGTCGAGTGTGGTCAGTGCTTCGATGCTGGGCTTCCTCATATTCAGGGACAGGCTGATCAGGTTGCAATTGTTGTGCATCTGAAATCAGAAAGGCACAAGGGTCGGGTTGTGGTGAGAGGAGGGACAGCAAGATATCCATGCATACACCATGAGCAGCTTGGAAGTAAGAAGTGATTGTGGGATGTGAGAAGAAGGATTAAGTATGAGTATACCGTCATCAGCAATGTTTTCCATTTCTCCACTCGCCATGGATTCTATCACAGCACCTCCAGTTATTTGGAACACTGATTCCTCCAGGTCAGTCAGGTTCTCAACCATTACTTGGCTACCTCCTGTCTGATGTTGCTCTCTGTGTTTATGAACCACCTTTGCCTGCAGGAGAAGAGCGTCAGTGAGTGTAGTGCAAGATGTGCCTTCCATGGTTGAATAGCTGGCATATGGATGTGAGTGCTGCAGCAGTAGTAAGGGTGAGGGTGAAGTGAAGCTATGATTGTGAGGTATGAGTGGGATAGCTAGAGATTGTTGGTAGGTGAGTGATGGGGCTGTGGGGCAGTGCGTGAGGCATGGTACAGATGGTGGGATTTGGCATTTGACGGAGCCTTCACTCACCTTGACCCCAGCCGTGTGAGGTCATCAAACTTTTTGCGGCACTGGATCCATGTCCTGGGGATGACATTCATCACAGTGACGGACTGACCAATCTCCTCACAGATCCTTCGGCTGTTCAACCTTGAAGGCCTGTTGCCCCCATGCGGGTATAGGACATCCCGTCATCGTTGGAATCCCAGGACCACAGTTTTCAGTGCCGCATCTGTAAAACGTTTTGCCCTTTCTCTAGCGTGGTGCATCGTGCCTTGCTTTAAGCTGACAATGAGGTGCTTCTGCATCAAAGCACCTCGCCTTTAAGTAGCGGAGAGACTGCAATTGATATTGTCCCCCCCTCACCCCGTTGAGCGCTAAACCAATCAACAACATGTTTAGCGCTGAGATCAGCGCTGCAATCATGTAAATGAGCAGACAGCATGAATTTTGTGTGCTGCCTACGCCACTTAGTACAGGCATCGGCAAATAGCGCTGGGACAGAATGCTGATATGCCAGAATTCTACTCCTTCTCGCATACACCATAAATTCAGACAAAGGGAATGGATGGAATAAGTGTATGTAAATGACAGGATAAGAAGGCATTATGTGATCCCTCAGCAATCCCATTATTTCAATTATCAATTTTGCACCTGACTTGGATTCACACCTACATAAAGGAGATGCAAGTTGCCAGCATAATTTGTCCACCCTGGAAGTGGCGGATATCACAGGCACCGATTGTCCAAAAATATTGGCCTTGAAATTCAGCCACGCAGCGCCCATTTTCCAGGCACTAAACGACTTCCTAAGCCTCCAATATGGCAGGCATTACGAGCCAGAAGTGGTCCGCCCGCCATATTGGTAAAGGCCACAAAAAAAATCAGCATGCAGTCCCCACTTCTGAAACGGTCATTCGACCCTTTGCAGAAGCAAAAAAAGAGGCCTAACGCCTGTTCGAGAGCCCCTCTGCAATATTGGTTTGCCCTGAGGCAGCCAGCGCCAATTGCACTCAGGAAAACCGGATCTACATGCGGCCTTAAAGCCGGTTAGGCCGGAACCAACAATGTCAGATTTTAAAATATATTGACCTGAATGTGGAGCCAGGAGGAGCAAGAGTGCTTCTTCCAACCCCACATTCAAAGAACGTGGGCTATTGACCATAACGTTGCCTGCCACCCCGATCACCCCCCCCCCCCCACCCCTTCTCGATCCCATTAACCTTGGCATCGCAGCGGTCCGTGCTTCCATTTTGCTTCACCAATGAACTGTCTATTAGTGTCCAACACCAAAACCACCTCCTGTTGTCAGGTATAACTTCAGCCACTGGAGAGTTTTCCCTTTGACCCACATTGATCTTTTTCTTGAGCTCCTTGGTGTTATATGCCGTCAAATGCTGCGTTGATGTTGAGAGCAGCTACTTTTACATCGGAGAGGCCCACATGGGGTGCAAGGCCTGAATCTTGGATTGGACGCTCCCATCAAAATGCTGGCAGCATGTTAAAGTGACCCAATTCTAAGTGGGGACTGATGGAGCAACCATTTAAAATTTAGAGACACTGGATAAAGATCAGCTTGCCAGCACCACAATTATTCCACATCCACCCTGTACAGGCACCCAAGATGTGCCCATACTGGTACAGGTAGCTGCTGATGCCATTTAAATGAAGTGACCCCATCCTGGTGTCTGAATACTCTGGCGGGGTCAGGTACAATGGTCACTGGCACCTGTACCACCAGACTCCCACAGGGAGAGCAGGGCTGAGGAATTTCAACCCCACTGTCTTCAACTGCTGCCACGGAATCAACAGCCACCAATTCTAAAATTGCCTTGACATCTACAACAACACAAGCATTCCCACCCTCTACTCACCATGTGCCAAATGGGAGGTAGTAATCCCAATCAGCACTCAAATTAGTGGAACTCAGAAACATAACCACGTTCACCAGAGGTCAAAGTGAAGGATAAGTAAGGCACACTGCCCAATTTAAGCTGGGGCGATCAGACCAAATGGAAATCATTTCTGTTATGTATGTAACCCTTGGCAACCTGCATCACACCACCAGCAGAGGGCCTGCCTGTTGGGAGTCCCAAGGGATCCCAGCATCCCTTGGGGGCACTGTATATAAGCAGGCCTCCCACGCTGTACCTGCACTCTGGAGTTCAATTAAAGGAGCTAAGGTCACACTTACTCAGTTTCATCCTTTATTGTGAGCATAATAATTGGCGACGAGGTAACGAACAACCGCGCGAAAATGCAAAGAACTGTTGGTATCCTGGAGAAATTCTCAGAAGGGGATGATTGGGAGGCCTTTGTGGAGAGACTCAACCAATACTTCGTGGCCAACGAGCTGGAAAGGGACAAGAACGCTGCCAAATGAAGGGCGATCCTCCTTACTGTCTGTGGGGCAACAACCTATGGCCTCATGAAGAATCTTCTAGCTCCAGTGAAACCAACAACCAAATCCTATGAAGAATTGTGTACACTAGTCCGGGAGCACGTAAATCTGAAGGAAAGCGTTTTGATGGCGAGCTATCGGTTCTACACGTGTCAACGATCGGAGGGCCAGGAAGTGGTGAGCTACGTCGCCGAACTAAGGCGAATTTGATGGATTCCTTGAACAAATGCTAAGAGGCTTTTTTGTGCTTGGCATTGGCCATGAGGTTATCCTTCGCAAACTATTGACTGTTGAAACACCGAATCTGAGCAAAGCCATAACGATAGCCCAGGCATTTATGTCCACCAGCGATAACACCAAACAAATTTCGCAGCATAAAGAGGTTTCGGCAAGTACCGTACACAAAGTAACTTCGTTTTCGAGCAGGAATATATATGGCAGAACGTACACGCTGGCTGTTGCATGACCTCAGATAACCCAGAGTCCGCCATCAATCGTTAATGCGAGGCAGTTAACACCCTGTTGGCGTTGTGGAGGTGATCATTGGGCCCATCAATGCCGCTTCAAGCACTATGCATGCAATGGCTGCAGAACAATGGGACACCTCCAGCGAATGTGCAGGCAAGTTTCAAACCCTGCAACCCCTGCAAACCACCACGTTGCAGAGGAAGATCAATCCATGGTGGATCAGGCTGAACTAGAGACTCGAACCGAGGAGACAGAAGTGTACGGGGTACACACCTTCACCACGAAATGTTCACCGATTATGTTAAAAATTGAACTGAATGGAATTCCAGTATCCATGGAAATGGACACGGGTGCGAGTCAGTCTATAATGAGCAAAAAGGCCTCCGACAGGCTGTGGTGCAACAAGGCACACAGGCCCAAGCTCAGCCCCATTCACACCAAGCTAAGAACTTACACCAAAGAGCTGATCCCTGTAATCGGCAGCGCAGAAGTAAAAGTCTCTTATGATGGAGCAGTGCACGAACTCCCACTATGGATCGTGCCAGGGGATGGCTCCACACTGTTCGGCAGAAGCTGGTTGGGAAAAATCCACTGGAACTGGGACTACATCCGAGCGTTTTCGTCCGTCGATGATGCCTCATATGCCCAGGTTCTGAGCAGATTCCCATCGTTGTTCGAGTCAGGCATTGGAAGTTTCTCGGGGCGAAGGTGCAGATCCACTTGGTTCCCGGTACATGACCCATCCACCACAAGGCACGGGCGGTATCGTATATGATGCGAGAGAAAGTGGAAATTGAGCTGGACAGGCTGCAGAGAGAAGGCATCATCGCGCAGGTGGAATTCAACAAGTGGGCCAGTCCGATTGTCCCGGTACTCAAAGGTGACGGCACAGTCAGAAGTTGTGGGGACTATAAAGTAATGATTAACCGTTTTTTGTTACAGGACCAGTATCCACTACCCAAGGCAGACGACCTATTTGCAACCCTGGCTGGAGGAAAGACATTCACCAAGTTGGACCTGACCTCGGCCTACATGACACAGGAGCTGGAGGAATCTTCGAAAGGCCTCATCTGCATCAACACGCACAAAGGTCTGTTCATCTATAACAGATGCCCGTTTGGGATTGGTTCGGTCGCGGCAATTTTCCAACGGAACATGAGAGCCTGCTAAAGTCAGTTCCACGCACCGTGGTTTTCCAGGACGACATACTGGTTACAGGTCAGGACACCATCGAACACTTGAAGAATCTGGAAGAGGTTCTAAGTCGGCTAGATTGCGTGGGACTCGAGTTGAAATGCTCGAAGTGTGTTCAGCCAGAGGTCGAGTTCTTAGGAAAAAGAATCGCAGCAGACGGCATCAGACCCACCGAAGCCAAGACGGAGGCCATCAAAGAACGCGCTGAGACCACAGAATGTGACGGAGCTGCGGTCGTACCTGGGACTCCTCAACTATTTTGATAATTTCCTACCCGGGTTAAGCACCTTGCTAGAACCCCTACATATGCTACTGCGCAAGGGAAATGACTGGGTATGGGGGAACTCACAAGAGGCTGCCTTTGAGAAAGCCAGAAATCTGTTATGTTCAAACAAACTGCTTGTTCTGTATAACACATGTAAACGATTAATGCTAGCTTGCGATGCGTCGTCATAATACGGGGTCGGGTGTGTGTTACAACAGGCTAACAAATCGGGGATTTTGCAACTGGTTGCCTATGCGTCCAGGAGTCTGTCCAATGCCGAAAGGGCCTACAGCATGATTGAAAAAGAAGCTCTGGCGTGCGTTTACGGGGTGAAAAAAATGCACCAGTATTTGTTTGGTCTCATGTTTGAGCTAGAAACTGATCATAAGCTGCTCATATCGCTATTCTCAGAGCAAAGGAATTAACACCAATGCCTCTGCCCGCATCCAAAGATGGACGCTCACGCTGTCAGCAGACAACTATGTAATCCGTCACAGACTGGACACAGAGAACTGCACTGATGCTCTCACTCGGCTACCATTGCCCACCAGCGGGGTGGAAATGGCACAGCCTGCAGACTTGCTCATGGTTATGGATGCATTCAAAAACGAAAAGTCACCCATTACGGCCCGTCAGATGAGGACCTGGACCAGCCAGGATCCTTTACTGTCCCTGGTAAAAAGCTATGTCTTCCATGGGAGCTGGTCCAGCGTCCCAGCGGAGATGCAGGAAGAGATTAAGCTGTTCCACAGGCGCAAAGACGAAATGTCCTTACAGGCGGACTGTCTTTTGTGGGATAATCACGTGGTTTTGCCCAAGAAAGGCAGAAAAGCGTTCGTACGCGACCTACACAGCACCCACCCAGGCATAGTAATGATGAAAGTCATAGCCAGATCCCATGTGTGATGGCCCAGCATCGACTCAGATTTAGAGTGATGCATGCGCTAATGCAACACTTGCTCTCAACTGAGCAATGCATCCAGAGAGGCACCGCTAAGTTTGTGGTTGTGGCCCTCCAAACCATGGTCTAGGATCCACATTGACTTTGCGGGCCCATTTCTAGGCACAATGTTCTTGGTTGTTGTGGATGCTTATTCAAAATGGATTGAATGTGTTATAATGTCTGTAAGCATGTCCACCGTCACCATCGAAAGCCTACAATGGGCCGTTTTTCACCAGAGCTGAATTCAAGGAATTCATGACCCGCAATGGGATCATGAACGTTACATCTTTCCCGTTCAAGCCCGCATCCAACGGCCAGGCAGAACGGGCAGTTCAAACCATCAAGCAAAGCTTGAAACGCGTGTCAGAAGGCTCCCTGCAGACCCAACTGTCCCGAGTCCTGCTCCATTACCGCACCAGACTCCACTCGCTCACCGGGGATCCCCCAGCCGAGCTGCTCCTGAAAAGGGAGCTCAAATCAAGGCTCTCTCTTGTCCACCCTGATCTCCATGATAACGTCGAGGGCATACGGCATCAACAAAGCATGTACCATGATCGCGCAAACTTGTCACGCGATATTGAGGTCAATGATCCTGTGTTTGTACTCAATTATGGACATGGTCCCAAATGGCTTGCTGGCACGGTCATAGCCAAGAAGGGAGTAGGGTGTTTCGCATCAAACTGGCCAATGGACTAACTTGCAGAAAGCATTTGGACCAAACCAAATTGCGGTTCACTAACAGCTACGAGCAATCTGAAGAGGACACCACCAACTTTGACCCTCAAACACACACACATACACGCGGCAACCAACATCATGATCGACCATGAAGCTGAACTCACCATCCCCAGCAGCCTGGCAAGGCCAACTGTTCAGTAGCTCAGTGAAGAACCAACCAACCCACCCACACCTGCATTTGTACCGAGACGATTGACAAGGGAGCGAAAAGCCCCAGATCGTCTCACCCTGTAAATAAGTGTACTATTGACTTTACAAGGGAGTGATGTTATGTATTTAACCCTTGGCAACCTGTATCACACCACAACCAGAGGGCCTACCTGTTGGAGTCCCAAAGGGATTCCAGCATCCCTTGGGAGCACAGTATATAAGCAGGCTTCCCACGCTGTACCTGTACTCTGGAGTTCAATTAAAGGAGCTAAGGTCACACTTACTCATTGCATAAAGTACTCAGTTTCATCCTTTATTAGGAGCATAATAATTTCCATTCTCTTTTCTAGTTTTAACGTAAGGCTTTGCTGATGCTGTATGTACTTAGTTGCAAGCTGAGGTGCAATTGAGCTTGTGTTACTCAAAGTGCATAGTAAATGGGGAAAGAATGGATTTGTTCCATGTGTATATTTTGACGAATTCCTATTTGTTAACCTGAGGGCTCAGTGAATTTCTAAATTGCACAAGGTGAAGAAACATTTTGTTTTTCAAAAAGTACCATTTGGGTTCTGAGAATCTTCACAATTTCTTGGGAGAAGCGAGTGCAGGGGTGTTGTGATTAGATCCATCAATAAGGGAAACATGGGAAAATTTAAGGAAGCCTAGACACCAGGCTCAGATGGATTTCATTCAAGGATATTTTTAAAAGTAGCAAACAAAATCAGTCATGTCATTACCACTAATTTTAAAGATTAATTGGAAATGGGAGCATTGCACAAGCACTGGAAAGTAGCTAACGTAATATCAAAAGGGGAAAAATGATGGACCAAGGAGCTACAGGCCAGTAAGCCTAACGTCTATAGTGAGTAAAGTATTAGAAGGCATCCTGAAAGAGGGGTTCATGAAACAGCTAGGGTGAAATATTGAATGGAACAGCGCCACTTGTTAGTGGCCTGTTAGCGCCCCTATCAGACGGTAAGCACTTATTACCAGAGTGCCGCGCTGTCAGCGCCTCACGAGAACTTGATTGGAGGTTTACCAGTGGCACTAATAGTTACCGCTGCGTACTCTAGCGCCATCCACTTAGTGATGTAAATGCGCGTGAAACACCCTGGTAGCACCGCGGTCAGGAACTTCAATGGGTTTACCTGCCTTAGTGCCTGGCGCTAATCGCGACAGGGAAAGCAAGCATTCCAGAAGCTCCTGGGGCGATACTGAAACAGATCATCAGGTGAGTGGTTAGAAGGTGAGGTTTTTTCATTTACATTCACTTTATTTAGCTTGGTTTAACTTTGCCCGATGTTTAGAAATGTTCAAATCACCTTCCTTGCATTTATTTTTACTCTTCAGGTGGTCCAGCTGACGTCCCCTTTAGGCGTTAGGATGCCAGTTCCCTAGCGCCACAACTTCATTAACGCTAGCGCCCCACAATTGAACTTTAGCACCCTAAGAGAAGTGTGGAAGGCTTCCCATAGTACTCCACTCCATCTTAGGGTGCTAAAAATCAATATCCCGATTAGAGGCAGTAAACATCGCCAAGTGCTAAAGTTAGCAACCAGGCAGTGTTACCGCCTCAAACCGGACAAAAATTAGTGGCATGGCAAGAGAGTCAGTATGGATTAATGAGGTAGATCTTGTCGAACAAATATACTGGTATTCTTCAAGGAAATATAACCATAAAGATTTACAGCACAGGAAGATGCCATTTGGTCCATCATGTCTCTGCTATTTTTTGTTGGAGCAATTCCTAAACACTAATTCCACTACCATGTTTTCTCCTTGTAGCCTTGTATGTTTCTCTGCTTCACATGTTTATTTAGTCCTCCCTTAAAGTATGGCATGGTTTCTGCCTCAATTTTCAATGTGGCAAAACATTCCATGCTTTGAAAAATTTCACCATAAAGAAATTTCTCCGAACCTCTCGCATCACTCAGTGACAATTTTAAATTGAAGAAAGTAATTCCAAATTTACCTTATTGACAACAGAAATTATGTGGCCCCCATATCTGTAGATTTTAGCAAGGCTTTTAATACCATGTCACTCAAGTGATTACTCCACAAGGTAGGTAAGCACAAAACAAGAGGAAAGCTTCTGAAGTCAGTTGAAAATTGGCTTAATCGGAGAAACCAAAGAGTGGTTATGAGAGGCATTACATCAGTATGACGAGGGACACTAATGGAAATCACGGGGATCAGTGCCTGCGGTCATTGCTGTTTACAATGTATATAAATTGGAGCTTGGGGACAGAATCAAAACTGTCTTCTTGTGGATGGCATCAAATTGGGAGGAGGGTTGAAACAAGAAAGACTGGGACAGGTTGAATAGATAGGCGATCAGTGGTAATGTGGCTAAATGCAAGTTAATGAGACTATGGAAGGAAAATAATCAATGGGAATATAAAATAAATGGCTCTGGGTTACAGGATACAATACAAGAGAGGGATCTCTGAATACCAATGCTTCTTGAGGGAATTTGATTTATGATTTAAACAATCCATTTAACCTGATCTAGATTACTGGTGAGACCATGTTTCAAATACTGTGTCCGGTTTTAGGCACTCCGCCTTCAAAAGGGCATCAATGCATTGGAAAGGCTTAAGGGAAAAAAATCAAAGCAACAAAGGTGATCAAGGTTTAGGGAATTAAATCATGAGGTGAAACACACTGAACTGAACTTGTTTTCATTGGAAAAAGTAATTGAGTGAACGTTATCCAGATCTTTGAAATGCTGAGAGGCATAGATAATGTAGATATTATTTAACTAGGACTGTAAACACAGAACTGAAGGACGCAAGAACAAAATTAATCTAGCCACAGCAGCATAGAGTCGGGCTGGATTTTCAGCAGATTTGCGACCTGGTTTTCGCCATGATTTGACCCTCCGCGGTGAAAACCCGGCCGCAAAGCCTGGGTGGGATCTTCGGGTACCTATTTGCGATGGCGCTTCCAAGTACCGCCAGGGAGAGGTTCACCGATGTGCAACGACTCGGACTGCAGTTGCGTCAGAGTTTCGGCACTCTCCCTACCAGTTCGCCACGCCCAGAATAGCAACAGATCAAACCTGTCAGTGCAGCCCTGCCAGCAGTGGTAAGTATGAAAACCTGCAAAAAAGATACACTAAAGTTTTAATTTTTTAAATTTTTTACAGCAATTGGATAGTTAAGGGTCTTGTAAATGTTTTTTGGAATTTTATTTCCTCTCTCGCAGCACTCCTGGCCCCGGATTAAAGTTGCCGAAACTTGCATTTTGCGCCACGAATGCTTGTGCAACGCCTCCCTTATCGATGGGCACAGATGTAAAGGCCGAAAGTTTGGCTTAAAGACGGTAGTGCAGCGAAAACAGTAAGTTTCACGTATCGCTGTCGTTTTCACCGAAAAACCCTGAAAGTTGAAAATCCGGCCCAATGCACCAATAGTGTGATAGGTCTATGATATAAAAATAAAGAATAATAACTGATGAAAC
The DNA here is from genome assembly GCF_044704955.1 of Pristiophorus japonicus. Classification (NCBI taxonomy): domain Eukaryota; kingdom Metazoa; phylum Chordata; class Chondrichthyes; family Pristiophoridae; genus Pristiophorus; species Pristiophorus japonicus. Next base: position 194,251,270 of record NC_091977.1, read on the forward strand.
AGTTTGCAAAGTGCTCCTTGTGTTGTATTATTGAGATATCAGATGAAAGATGGACAGTGATTTGGGTTGAAGGTCAAAGGGAGACCTCTAGTGTTCACTCATGTTCTTGTTTTGCAGTTTTATATCCCCTCTGCAAAAAAGAAAGAACTTGATTTTATGTAGCATCTTTCAGGACCTCAGGATGTTCCAAAGTGCTTCATAGCCCATGAATTACTTCTGAAGTGTAGCCACAACTGCAATGTAGATAAATGCACCAGTAAGTTTGCAGACAGCAAGGTCCCACAAACAGCAATGAGATAAATGATCAAACAATTTTTTTTAGTGATGTTGATTGGCGATAAATGCTGGCCAAGGCACCAGAGGAAGTCGCTTGCTTGATCTTTGAAGCCCACCTGAGAGGGCAGGCAGGGCCTCGGTTTAACATTTTATCCGAAAGGCATTGTGGAACGACACTGAAGAGTCAGCCTGGATTATAGAAACATAGAAAATAGGTGCAGGAGTAGGCCATTCAGCCCTTCGAGCCTGCACCACCATTTAATATGATCATGGCTGATCATCCAACCTCAGTACCCCACCCCTGCAGTCTCTCCATACCGCCTGATCCCTTTAGCCATAAGGGCCACATCTAACGCCTTTTTGAATATGTCCAACGAACTGGACTCAACAACTTTCTGTGGCAGAGAATTCCACAGGTTCACAACTCTCTGGGTGAAAAAGTTTCTCCTCATCTCAGTCCTATATGGCTTACCCCTTATCTTTAGACTGTGAGCCCTGGTTCTGGACTTCCCCAACATCGGGAACATTCTACCTGCATCTAACCTGTCCAGTCCTGTCAGAATTTTATAAGTTTCTATGAGATCCCCTCTCATTCTTCTAAATTCCAGTGAGTATAAGCCTAGCCGATCCAGTCTTTCCTCATATGTCAGTCCTGCCATCCTGGGAATCAGTCTGGTGAACCTTCTAAGCTGGGTGGCGGTGTGAGCTGTGAGGAGGACACTAAAAGGCTGCAGGGTGACTTGGATAGGTTAGGTGAGTGAGCAAATGCATGGCAGATGCAGTATAATGTGAATAAATGTGAGGTTATCCACTTTGGTGGCAAAAACACGAAGGCAGAATATTATCTGAATGGCGGCAGATTAGGAAAAGGAGAGGTGCAACGAGACCTGGGTGTCATGGTACATCAGTCATCGAAAGTTGGCATGCAGGTACAGCGGGCAGTGAAGAAGGCAAATGGTATGTTGGCCTTCATAGCTAGGGGATTTGAGTATAGGAGCAGGGAGGTCTTACTGCAGTTGTACAGGGCCTTGGTGAGGCCTCACCTGGAATATTGTGTTCAGTTTTGTTCTCCTAATCTGAGGAAGGACGTTCTTGCTATTGAAGGAGTGCATAGAAGGTTCACCAGACTGATTCCCGGGATGGCAGCACTGACATATGAGGAGAAACTGGATCGACTGGGCTTGTATCCACTGGAGTTTAGAAGGATAAGCGGGGATCTCATAGAAACATATAAAATTCTCACGTGACTAGACAGGTTAGATGCAGGAAGAATATTCCTGATGTTGGGAAGTCCAGGACCAGGGGACATAGTCTAAGGATAAGGAGTAAGCTATTTAGGACTGAGATGAGGAGAAACTTCTTCACTCAGAGTTGTTAACCTGTGGAATTCCCTACCGCAGAGAGTTGTTGATGCCAGTTCATTGGATATATTCAAGAGGGAGTTAGATATGGCCCTTAGGGCTAAACATAGAAACATAGAAACATAGAAAATAGGTGCAGGAGCAGGCCATTCAGCCCTTCTAGCCTGCACCGCCATTCAATGAGTTCATGGCTGAACATGAAACTTCAGTACCCCCTTCCTGTTTTCACGCCATACCCCTTGATCCCCCGAGTAGTAAGGACTTCATCTAACTCCCTTTTGAATATATTTAGTGAATTGGCCTCAACTACTTTCTGTGGTAGAGAATTCCACAGGTTCACCACTCTCTGGGTGAAGAAGTTTCTCCTTATCTCGGTCCTAAATGGCTTACCCCTTATCCTTAGACTGTTACACCTGGTTCTGGACTTCCCCAACATTGGGAACATTCTTCCTGCATCCAACCTGTCCAAACCCGTCAGACTTTTAAACGTTTCCATGAGGTCCCCTCTCACTCTTCTAAACTCCAGTGAATACAAGCCCAGTTGATCCTGTCTTTCTTGATATGTCAGTCCCACCATCCCGGGAATCAGTCTGGTGAATCTTCGGTGCACTCCCTCAATAGCAAGAATGTCCTTCCTCAAGTTAGGAGACCAAAACTGTACACAATACTCCAGGTGTGGCCTCACCAAGGCCCTGTACAACTGTAGCAACACCTCCCTGCCCCTGTACTCAAATCCCCTCGCTATGAAGGCCAACATGCCATTTGCTTTCTTAACCGCCTGCTGTGCCTGCATGCCAACCTTCAATGACTGATGTACCATGACACCCAGGTCTCGTTGCACCTTCCCTTTTCCTAATCTGTCACCATTCAGATAATAGTCTGTCTCTCTGTTTTTACCACCAAAGTGGATAACCTCACATTTATCCACATTATACTTCATCTGCCAGGCATTTGCCCACTCACCTAACCTATCCAAGTCACTCTGCAGCCTCATAGCATCCTCCTTGCAGCTCACACTGCCACCCAACTTAGTGTCATCCGCAAATTTGGAGATACTACATTTAATCCCCTCGTCTAAATCATTAATGTACAATGTAAACAACTGGGGCCCCAGCACAGAACCCTGCAGTACCCCACTAGTCACTGCCTGCCATTCCGAAAAGTACCCATTTACTCCTACTCTTTGCTTCCTGTCTGACAACCAGTTCTCAATCCACGTCAGCACACTACCCCCAATCCCATGTGCTTTAACTTTGCACATTAATCTCCTGTGTGGGACCTTGTCGAAAGCCTTCTGAAAGTCTAAATATACCACATCAACTGGTACTCCTTTGTCTACTTTATTGGAAACATCCTCAAAAAATTCCAGAAGATTTGTCAAGCATGATCTCCCTTTCACAAATCCATGCTGACTTGGACCTATCATGTCACCATTTTCCAAATGCGCTGCTATGACATCCTTAATAATTGATTCCATCATTTTACCCACTACTGAGGTCAGGCTGACCGGTCTATAATTCCCTGCTTTCTCTCTCCCTCCTTTTTTAAAAAGTGGGGTTACATTGGCTACCCTCCACTCGATAGGAACTGATCCAGAGTCAATGGAATGTTGGAAAATGACTGTCAATGCATCCGCTATTTCCAAGGCCACCTCCTTAAGTACTCTGGGATGCAGTCCATCAGGCCCTGGGGATTTATCGGCCTTCAATCCCATCAATTTCCCGACTAATAAAGATTTCCCTCAGTTCCTCCTCCTTACTAGACCCTCTGACCACTTTTATATCCGGAAGGTTGTTTGTGTCCTCCTTAGTGAATACTGAACCAAAGTACTTGTTCAATTGGTCTGCCATTTCTTTGTTCCCCATTATGACTTCCCCTGATTCTGACTGCAGGGGACCTACGTTTGTCTTTACTAACCTTTTTCTCTTTACATACCTATAGAAACTTTTGCAATCCACCTTAATGTTCCCTGCAAGCTTCTTCTCGTACTCCATTTTCCCTGCCCTAATCAAACCCTTTGTCCTCCTCTGCTGAGTTCTAAATTTCTCCCAGTCCCCAGGTTCGCTGCTATTTCTGGCCAATTTGTATGCCACTTCCTTGGCTTTAATACTATCCCTGATTTCCCTAGATAGCCACGGTTGAGCCACCTTCCCTTTTTTATTTTTACGCCAGACAGGAATGTACAATTGTTGTAATTCATCCATGCGGTCTCTAAATGTCTGCCATTGCCCATCCACAGTCAACCCCTTAAGTATCATTAGCCAATCTATCTTAGCCAATTCATGCCTCATACCTTCAAAGTTACCCTTCTTTAAGTTCTGGACCATGGTCTCTGAATTAACTGTTTCATTCTCCATCCTAATGCAGAATTCCACCATATTATGGTCACTCTTCCCCAAGGGGCCTCGCACAATGAGATTGCTAATTAATCCTCTCTCATTACACAACACCCAGTCTAAGATGGCCTCCCCCCTAGTTGGTTCCTCGACATATTGGTCTAGAAAACCATCCCTTATGCACTCCAGGAAATCCTCCTCCACCGTATTGCTTCCAGTTTGGTTAGCCCAATCTATGTGCATATTAAAGTCATCCATTATAACTGCTGCACCTTTATTGCATGCACTCCTAATTTCCTGTTTGATGCCCTCCCCAACATCACTACTACTGTTTGGAGGTCTGTACACAACTCCCACTAACGATTTTTGCCCTTTAGTGTTCTGCAGCTCTACCCATATAGATTCCACATCATCCAAGCTAATGTCTTTCCTAACTATTGCATTAATCTCCTCTTTAACCAGCAATGCTACCCCACCTCCTTTTCCTTTTATTCTATCTTTCCTGAATGTTGAATACCCCTGGATGTTGAATTCCCAGCCCTGATCATCCTGGAGCCACGTCTCCGTAATCCCAATCACATCATATTTGTTAACATCTATTTGCACAGTTAATTCATCCACCGTATTGCGGATACTCCTTGCATTAAGACACAAAGCCTTCAGGCTTGCTTTTTTAACACCCTTTGTCCTTTTAGAATTTTGCTGTACAGTGGCTCTTTTTGTTCTTTGCCTTGGGTTTCTCTGCCCTCCACTTTTCCTCATCTCCTTTCTGTCTTTTGCTTTTGCCTCATTTTTGTCTCCCTCTGTCTCCCTGCATAGGTTCCCATCCCCCTGCAATATTAGTTTAACTCCTCCCCAACAGCACTAGCAAACAATCCTCCTAGGACATTGGTTCCGGTCCTGCCCAGGTGCAGACCGTCCGGTTTGTACTGGTCCCACCTCTCCCAGAACCGGTTCCAATGCCCCAAGAATTTGAATCCCTCCCTGCTGCACCACTGCTCAAGCCATGTATTCATCTGCGCTATCCTGCGATTCCTACTCTGACTAGCACGTGGCACTGGTAGCAATCCCGAGATTACTACTTTTGAGGTCCTACTTTTTAATTTAGCTCCTAGCTCCTTAAATTCTTTTCGTATGACCTCATCATTTTTTTTACCTGAAGGGATCAAGGGGTATGGAGAGAAAGCAGGAAAGGGGTACTGAGGTGAATGATCAGCCATGATCTTATTGAATGGTGGTGCAGGCTCGAAGGGCCGAATGGCCGACTCCTGCACCTATTTTCTATGTTTCTATGTTTCAGTGCATTCCCTCAATAGCAAGCATGTCCTTCCTCAGATTAGGAGACCAAAACTGCACACAGTACTCAAGGTGTGGTCCACCAAGGCCCTGTACAACTGAAGTAAGACCTCCCTGTTCCTATACTCAAATCCCCTCGCTATGAAGGCCAGCATGCCATTTGCTTTCTTTATTGCCTGCTGTACCTGCATGCCTACCTTCAATGACTGATGTACCATGACACCCAGGTCTCTTTGTACCTCCCCTTTTACTAATCTGTCACGATTCAGATAATAATCTGCCTTCCTGTTTCTGCCATCAAAGTGGATAACCTCACATTTATCCACATTATACTGCATCTGCCATGCATTTGCCCATTCACTAACCTGTCCAAATCCCCCTGCAGCCTCTTAGCATCCTCCTCGCAGCTCACATTGCCACCCAGCTTAGTGTCATCTGCAAACTTGGAGATATTACATAGAAACATAGAAAATAGGTGCAGGAGTAGGCCATTCGGCCCTTCTAGCCTGCACTGCCATTCAATGAGTTCATGGCTGAACATTCAACTTCAGTACCCCATTCCTGCTTTCTCGCCATACCCCTTGATCCCCCTAGTAGTAAGGACCTCATCTAACTCCTTTTTGAATATATTTAGTGAATTGGCCTCAACAACTTTCTGTGGTAGAGAATTCCACAGGTTCACCACTCTCTGGGTGAAGAAGTTCCTCTGCATCTCGGTCCTAAATGGCTAACCCCTTATCTTTTGACTGTGACCTCTGGTTCTGGACTTCCCCAACATTGGGAACATTCTTCCTGCATCTAACCTGTCTAACCCCGTCAGAATTTTAAATGTTTCTATGAGGTCCCCTCTCATTCTTCTGAACTCCAGTGAATACAAGCCCAGTTGATCCAGTCTTTCTTGATAGGTCAGTCCCGCCATCCCAGGAATCAGTCTGGTGAACCTTCGCTGCACTCCCTCAATAGCAAGAATGTCCTTCCTCGGGTTAGGAGACCAAAACTGTACACAATACTCCAGGTGTGGCCTCACCAATGCCCTGTACAAATGTAGCAACACCTCCCTGCCCCTGTACTCAAATCCCCTTGCTATGAAGGCCAACATGCCATTTGCTTTCTTAACCGCCTGCTGCACCTGCATGCCAACCTTCAATGACTGATGTACCATGACACCCAGGACTCTTTGCACCTCCCCTTTTCCTAATCTGTCACCATTCAGATAATAGTCTGTCTCTCTGTTTTTACCACCAAAGTGGATAACCTCACATTTATCCACATTATACTTCATCTGCCATGCATTTGCCCACTCACCTAACCTATCCAAGTCGCTCTGCAGCCTCACAGCATCCTCCTCGCAGCTCACACTGCCACCCAACTTAGTGTCATCCGCAAATTTGGAGATACTACATTTAATCCCCTCATCTAAATCATTAATGTACAGTGTAAACAGCTGGGGCCCCAGCACAGAACCTTGCGGTACCCCACTAGTCACTGCCTGCCATTCCGAAAAGTACCCATTTACTCCTACTCTTTGCTTCCTGTCTGACAACCAGTTCTCAATCCATGTCAGTACACTACCCCCAATCCCATGTGCTCTAACTTTGCACATCAATCTCTTGTGTGGGACCTTGTCGAACGCCTTCTGAAAGTCCAAATATACCACATCAACTGGTTCTCCCTTGTCCACTCTACTGGAAACATCCTCAAAAAATTCCAGAAGATTTGTCAAGCATGATTTCCCTTTCACAAATCCATGCTGACTTGGACCTATCATGTCACCTCTTTCCAAATGCACTGCTATGACATCCTTAATAATTGATTCCATCATTTTACCCACTACCGATGTCAGGCTGACCGGTCTATAATTCCCTGTTATCTCTCTCCCTCCTTTTTTAAAAAGTGGGGTTACATTGGCTACCCTCCACTCCATAGGAACTGATCCAGAGTCAATGGAATGTTGGAAAATGACTGTCAACGCATCCACTATTTCCAAGGCCACCTCCTTAAGTACTCTGGGATGCAGTCCATCAGGCCCTGGGGATTTATCGGCCTTCAATCCCATCAATTTCCCCAACACAATTTCCCGGCTGATAAGGATTTCCCTCAGTTCCTCCTCCTTACTAGACCCCCCGACCCCTTTTATAACCGGAAGGTTGTTCGTGTCCTCCTTCGTGAATACCGAACCAAAGTACTTGTTCAATTGGTCCGCCATTTCTTTGTTCCCCGTTATGACTTCCCCTGATTCTGACTGCAGGGGACCTACGTTTGTCTTTACTAACCTTTTTCTCTTTACATATCTATAGAAACTTTTGCAATCCGTCTTAATGTTCCCTGCAAGCTTCTTCTCATACTCCATTTTCCCTGCCCTAATCAAACTCTTTGTCCTCCTCTGCTGAGTTCTAAATTTCTCCCAGTCCCCAGGTTCGCTGCTATTTCTGGCCAATTTGTATGCCACTTCCTTGGCTTTAATACTATCCCTGATTTCCCTTGATAGCCACGGTTGAGCCACCTTCCCTTTTTTATTTTTATGCCAGACAGGAATGTACAATTGTTGTAGTTCATCCATGCGGTCTCTAAATGTCTGCCATTGCCCATCCACAGTCAACCCGTTAAGTATCATTAGCCAATCCATCCCAGCCAATTCACGCCTCATACCTTCAAAGTTAGCCTTCTTTAAGTTCTGGACCATGGTCTCTGAATTAACTGTTTCATTCTCCATCCCAATGCAGAATTCCACCATATTATGGTCACTCTTCCCCAAGGTGCCTCGCACAACGAGATTGCTAATTAATCCTCTCTCATTACATAACACCCAGTCTAAAATGGCCTCCCCCCTAGTTGGTTCCTCGACATATTGGTCTAAAAAACCATCCCTTATGCACTCCAGGAAATCCTCCTCCACCGTATTGCTTCCAGTTTGGTTAGCCCAATCTATGTGCATATTAAAGTCACCCATTATAACTGCTGCACCTTTATTGCACATTCAATTCCTTCGTCTAAATCATTAATGTATATTGTAAATAGCTTGGGTCTCAGCACTGAACCCTGTGGCACCCCACTAGTCACTGCCTATCATTCTGAAAAGGACCCATTTATTCCAACTCTTTGCTTCCTGTCTGCCAACCAGTTCTCTATCCACGTCAGTACATTACCCCCAATACTATATGCCTTAATTTTCCACACTAATCTCTTGTGTGGGACCTTGTCAAAAACCTTTTGAAAGTCCAAATACACCACATCGACTGGTTCTCCCTTATCCACTCTACTCGTTACATCTTTAAAAAACTCTAGAAGATTTGGCAAGCATGATTTCCCTTTCATAAATCCATGCTGACTTGGACCGATTCTGTCATTGCTTTCCAGTTGCGCTGCTATTACATTTTTAACAAGTGATTCCAGCATTTTCCCCACCACCAATGTCAGGCTAACTGGTCTATAATTCCTGGTTTTCTCTCTCCCTCCTTTTTTAAAAAGTGGGGTTACATTAGCTACCCTCCAATCCATAGAAACTGATCCAGAGTCCATGGAATGTTGGAAAATGACCACCAATGCATCTACTATTTCCAGGGCCACTTCCTTAAGTACTCTGGGATGCAGACTATCAGGCCCTGGGGATTTATCGGCCTTCAGTCCCTTCAATTTCCCTAACACCATTTCCTGACTGATAAGGATTTCCCTCAGTTCCCCCTTCTCGCTAGCCCCTCGGTCCCCTAGTATTTTCGGGACAATTGAACATAGCTGTATAAATGACTGTAGGTGCAATCTCTGAAAGCGAGCAGCCCAGAATGACGCAGTAGACATTGAGCATTGATGAAGTGCATTAGGGGAGGTCGCAGGTTTTCTGTTGGTTGATCAGACACTCATCACCCTATTTCCTCAGCTCGGAGAGTACTTTAGGACAGAACATCTACACTAGACATTCAGAAGTTCACGGCACAAAAATGGAAAATACAACAAAAAAGACAATGCACATACGCACTGAAATACCACCCAATACATAATAAAATGATTTTAACTTTTAATATATCTCGGTAGTATGCCATTCTTTTATTGTGCAGTTAAAAAAATCTAAATTAAATAAGTAAAACAGTTCCATTATTGTAACTAACCAATAGCTACTGATAGTGACTATGTTCATAGTTCAGTAGCAAAAATGGGCAATGATACACTCACACCATTGTTACCCTGACCTCCGTGCTTGGTCTGCACCTGATGGCAATGGTATACCATCATTCTTTTGGTTGTCCATTGCTTGCTGCTGCTCCTAATCCAATTCAATGAGGAGGGCTCAGTTCATGTCAGTATTATACAACATGCCGTTATAATTTTGCCAGTTTCCATTGGGATTTGTGATTAGGCTCCCACCCATCTCAGTCAAGCATCTGAAGTGTTGCTTTAGCATTCCAAATCATTGCTCAATGAGAACTCTGGTTCACCAATGTTCCTCATTATATCTGTGTTCTGCTGGGATACAAGGGCCATGGTTGCTCATATCTGAAAAGCTAACAGTCTATATCCTCTTTCCTTCAAAGATTGCCTCAAAATGTGTATCTCCTATTTCATTTTTCAGTCTGTACTCAGATATTTCTCTTGTGCTCGGTAATAAGGGTCACATCAGTAAGTGAAACCTTGCTCTCTAGGAACCGAAGTGTAATCTTAAACACACGATTGTAGCATTGTAACATTAATCAGGCTTGAACACCTTGTCTCCAGATATGAGAATATTAACCATTCTGTGAGATATTGGCTGGATTTTCAGTCTTCTGTTGTCCCTGTAAGCGCCCAATGGCGACAGGAATGGTTTCCAGGCGAGCGATCAGTTTTGCGGGGTGGGAGAGCAGCATTGCCCGGGTGCGTTGGGCTGATGTGCAACACCACCGGTTTCGACTGCGCTTCGATTTCGAATTGTTGCTGAGCCTCGAGTACCCGTAGCAGAGAGCCACTGAAGAACCACAGCCGGCTGGGATCAGATTTATCCTTCTCAGCTCCTTTGAAACTTAAACTAGGACAAATCGATATTGTTTGCACACAGCTATCAAAAAGGAAAGGTTTTTAAAAACTCTCAGATCCCCATCCCCAAACATCCAAAGGAGGTACATTTGTCTTTGGGCGATAGTGTAAAACGGGCGATAGATTCAGCCATCCATACGCATCTTTCCTGATTTTTATTTGCATTGGATATCATTGACCGGCACTACTGCTGACTTCCTCTGGGATAAATTTGGATCTATGGGCCCAAGTTTCCACAGGATAAAAACCGGGCGCCCCTCCGAGCTGGGCACCCGTTTCTCACGCCTAAAACGGCGCCAGAAAAAAAACGCGCTATTCTCGAGCGCTTTGCAGCTCCTTGTCTGTTTGGCGCGGCGCCCAGGGGGGCGGAGCCTACACTCGCGCCGATTTTGTAAGTGGGAGGGGGCGGGTACTATTTAAATTAGTTTTTTTCCTGCCGGCAACGCTGCGCGTGCGCGTTGGAGCGTTCGCGCATGCTCAGTGCGAAAAAAAACATTGGCACTCGCCCATTTTTGTAGTTCTTTGTAGCTGTTTAATTTTTGAACATTTTTTAATAAAATCACATTGCCATCAGCACATCAGCACTGAGGCTACCCTTCTCACTGTCTCCTTCCCCTCCCTCCCCTCTACAACAACAACCCGCTGTCTCCTTCCCCTCCCTCCCCTCCACAACAACAAACCGCTTTCTCCTCCCCCCCCCACCCCCCGCTCTATGGCACGAACGGCTTTCTCCTCCCCCCCCCCCTCCCGCTCAGCGGCAACGAACGGCTGCAGAATTCTCTGTGCCTGAAGCACTTTCACACAGGTAGGAAGATGGTTTATTTAATCTTTTCTTTGCTTATAAATGTTTATTCAGGTTGGATTTATTTGTATAAGTATAAATAAGGATTTATTATAGAATTTAATGACTTCCCTCCCCCCTTCCCCCCCCCACCTCGTTCTGGACGCCTAATTTGTAACCTGCGCCTGATTTTTTAATGTGTAGAACAGGTTTTTTCAGTTCTACAAAAATCTTCACTTGCTCCATTCTACTTTAGTTTGGAGTACGTTTTCACTGTGGAAACTTTCAAATCAGGCGTCAGTGGCCGGACACGCCCCCTTTTGAAGAAAAAATTATGTTCCAAAGTAGAACTGTTCTACCTGACTAGAACTGCAGAAAATAAAATGTGGAGAATTGCGATTTCTAAGATAGTCCGTTCTCCACCAGTTGCTCCTAAAAATCAGGCGCAAATCATGTGGAAACTTGGGCCCATTGTCTCAGTTGTAAACAGAAAGCATTGTAATTAGTAAAGTCAGCCTAGATTAAGGGCTCAAGTACAAAGGTTTGAGCACATGGAGAGTGACACAATCAGAGACTAGGGTCCTGAACTTAAAGGAAACCTCAACAGTATGAGACATGAATTGGCTAGGATAGACTAGAGAATGATACTTAAAGGGTTGACGGTGGATAGGCAATGGCAGACATTTAAAGATCACATGGATGAACTGCAACAACTGTACATCCCTGTGTGGCGTAAGAATAAAAAAGGAAGGTGGCTTAACCGTGGCTAACAAGGGAAATTAGGGATAGTGTTAAATACAAGGAAGAGGCATATAAATTGGCCAGAGAAAGCAGCAAACCTGAGGTCTGGGAGAAATTTAGAATTCAGCAGAGGAGGACTAAGGGTTTAGTTAGGAGGGGGAAAATAGAGTATGAGAGTAAGCTTGCAGGGAACATAAAAACTGACTGCAAAAGCTTCTATAGATATCTGAAGAGAAAAAGAATAGTGAAGACTAATGTAGGTCCCTTGCAGTCAGAATCGGGTGAATTCATAATGGGGAACAAGGAAATGGCAGACAAATTGAACAAATACTTTGGTTCTGTCTTCACGAAGGAACTACTCCTGAGGTTCTGCACACATGACACTGCTGAAGGCCAAGTCTTCATCATGCCTACTGATCTCCCCGAATGTAGAATGGAAAGCATATGCTTTCTGAATTCTGTCAAGAGTTTCTGGAAGCAAGTGTACTCAACTTAGTTCACGTGTTATAATAACCTTTATTGGAAAGTGGGTCCACTGAGGTCTAACATGAAGAGGAAGGTATGAAAAGACCATAGGGGAGAAATTTGGTTGAATAGTGCCTCAGTTAGCGCCCTGGAGAGGCGGTAATGCATCTCGAATTGCTTACCGCCTGGCCGCGCAACTTATAGCGGGAACCGGGAAATTTGCTTTGGGTTTACCGCCGGCGCAAAACGTTACCGCCTCGCTGCGTACTTTCAGTCAGATCATGACATCAGTCCTCGTGCAACAACCCGATAGCGCCCTGCTGGCAAAATTAGATGTGGCTGCCTCATTTAGTGTTTGTCCCTAATCACGGCGGAGAAATTATGCAGTCCCACTTTACGTTGTCGATACCTGCAGGCTATTTAAAGGGAGGAGGAAGAATAATCATTGGAGTTCACATTGAGTGCAAGGTTTCGATAGAGCAGGGTGCGTGAACGCCTGACTTTGTAGCAGCAGGTTTATCTGACATACAGGGTCGTTTGAGTTTAACAATTTAATGGGCGGATTACTAGCTCGCCAGCATTGCCTTCTACATGCTCTTGTTAGGCTCCGCCAAGATAGAAGTGCTGTTGGCCATGTAGACCCATGAGGAGAGCCTGTAGACGTCGGGGCAGCAGGCCTTATCCTCCATGGGTTTACCAGCAGCAATGCTCATACCTGAACCTCAGAGGAGCAGTGTGGCAGAAGGCTACGCTTCCAAAAGGAGGTGATGAAAAGAGATATGCCATCTCCTACAGGCAGAGCTGCAGCCTCACATCGGCATCAGGACTGCACTGCCCTTCGCAATGAAGGTCACTGTGGCACTGACCTTCTATACCTCTGGCTCCTTCCAGGCTGCATCAGGGGACATATGCAGTGCCTCTCAATTCGCTGCACATCGCTGCATCCGGGATATCACACAGGCTCTCTACACCCGCAGAATGGACTTCATAATATTCCCAATGAGCAGGGGGAAACAGAATGAGTGGGTATGTGGGTTTGGCAGGATTGCGGACATCCTTGGGGTTCAAGGAGCCATTGACTGCACAGGCGTGGCCTTACGAGCACCATTCGAGAACGCTGAAGTATTCAGAAATCGAAAGGGATACCACTCCCTGAATGTATAGCTGGTGTGTGACCACATACAGTGCATCCTCGCAGTGAATGCCCGTTATCCTGGGAGCGCACATGATATGTTCATCCTGCATGAGAGCACTATGTCACGAATGTTTCAGCCATCATGGGAAGGACATGGCTGGCTGCTCGGGACAAGGGATACAGCCTAGTCACCTGACTAATGATCCCTTCCCCCCCCCCCCACAACCCCACCACACAAGCGAGCGTCGCTACAATGACCAACCTGCGGCCACCCGCAACAGCATCGAGCAAACAGTAGGGGTGTTGATGTGGCATTCCTGATGCCTGGACCACTTTGGAGACAGCCTTCAATGCTCCCCTCTACAGGTGTCGCTATTCATTGTGGCATACTGCATGCTGCACATCTTGGCCATAATGAGGGTCCAGGCATTGCCAATGGGGATTGCAGCCCCAGCTCAAGAGGAACAGAATGGAAATAAGAGCCTACCGAGGCCCCGAATGGCCAGCCACACCAGAAGGAACACCATCCACAGTGAAAGCAGCGTGGCAAAGCTGCCGGTGCAAGGGTCACACGTCAGTGGTTCATAATGCATCGGTTCTCTTGAATGGAGGAAACTGAGGGATGCAGCTAATAATGACCGCATTATGTGCTACGAGAATGGCTCATCTCCATCACATTACACATTAATAAGCAAGACAGGAATGAACATTCTGTTAACAGCATCAAAAGTATAAAAGCAAGGAAGTCTTACTACAACTATATAAGGTATTGGTGAGGCCACACCTGGAATACTACGTGCAGGTTTGATTTCTATATTTACGAAAGGATATACTTGCTTTGGAGGCAGTTCAGAGAAGGTTCACGAGGTTGATTCCAGAGATGAGAGGGTTGACTTATGAGGAAAGGTTGAGTAGGTTGGGCCTCTACTCATTGGAATTCAGAAGAATGAGAGATGATCTTATCGAAACAAAGAAGGTTATGAGGGGGCTTGACAAGGTGGATGTAGAGAGGATGATTCCACTGATAGGGGAGATTAGAACTAGAGGGCATAATCTTAGAATAAGGGGCCGCCCATTTAAAACTGAGATGAGGAGGAATTTCTTCTCAGAGGGTTGTAAATCTGTGGAATTCAGTGCCTCAGGGAGCTGGGAAGCTGGGTCACTGAATAAATTTAAGACTGAGATGGATAGTTAAATGATAAAGGGAATAAGGAGTTATGGGGAGTGGGCAGGGAAGTGGACCCGAGTCCATGATCGGATCAGCCATGATCGTATTAAATGGTGGAGCAGGCTCGAGGGGCTGTATGGCCTACTCCTGCTCCTAGTTCTTATGTTATGTTCTAAAAGTCTCACCTCAAAACATCACACCAACCTCTCACCAGCAACAAATAAAAAATGTAACAAATGCCCCTTGAAACAGCATAACACAATCAACTTCAGCACTATATGTACGAACGCCTCAGCCATTTGTAATTCCACACCAGCTTCCACATGCCATATTAGGCCCGGACCCATACACCAATAGCAGGCGTCAAACAACAGCAACAAGCTATTTACAGGAGACTTCCTCTGGCATTTTCCACCCCTTACCTTTACCCTCCTCCCACGTCTTGTGTTCCTCCTTAATGTGGGCTCAGTGCCTGCAGCAAGGCTGCTTCAGGACTGCTGTGTGTGTGTGTGTAAGGGAGACAGTACAGATGGCCTAGCAGGATGCCTTGGACCAACTCTGGGCCTGGAAGGCCCAGCTGCAGACTGCACCGCCTCAGCATTGGCGGCAGCAGTCGGGGATGGCTGGGATGCAGACCCTGTCAGGTCCAAAGACAGACTGGCAGTGGTAGGAGCCAAAATGCTGTCATCTTGAGCAAGGACAGCAGCTTCCATTGCCAATGGCCCACTGACATTCGCCCATCACTTCCCCCTTGGACAGTGGGGAACACAGAGTGGGCAGCAGTCAGTATTTGCATGGCATCACTCTGCGACTGACTCTGCGCGGACTGAGTCTGAAATGCAGCAGTCAGATTTGATGCCAGCAATCATTGACAGTATCACATCACAAAGTCCTTGCGTGGCTTGGGCCTGTGCTGTGATAGCTGCTGCCACGTCAACCATGGCAAACGCCATCACCTCTGGCACTCCACTGTCACAGGTTGAATATATCTTCCTCTAAGTGGGCAAGGATGGGCTTGTTGGGCTGGTGAGAGGCACGGGCAATGCTTAAGATGGCCTCAGCCAACCTCGGAGCAAGTGCATTCATGCTCTGCGGGACCTTCTCCAATGCACCCATAAGCTCGCGGTGCATTACCATGGACTCTCTGGACATAGCCTCCAAGTCCAGGTCCACATCTGACTGTCTGAGCAGGACTAATGGGATGACTCACCCGCCAGGGAGCTAGCCTCCGAGCTTCCCCTCATAAGGGAAGAAGGTGGTGGCATTGGACTGTTATATGTAAAGGGGGTACGGCATTTGCTATCGAGGGCCACGGATACCACAAATATCAAAGAGCATTCACATACCGTCACTGTCCACACAGGGCTCTGCTTCACCGGCTGCTACAGCACTAACTGGTGTGCCCATGAGGACGGACACTCGCTTCTCCATCTCCATGAGGTCCTGGATGTCGGGCTCCCCATCTCCGGTGCGCTGCTGCTCTCTCCTGTTGTGAGCCAGTTTCAACTGCAATACGAAACAAGATGATGTGAGTGAGTATGCAGCTCATCTTGTGCCACATGCGCCTTCCTTAGTTGAATAGCTGCTAGTGTCGGCAACTGTGCAGATCTCTATTTTAATCTGCATGGCTGCGCAGAGTGAATATGTGAATGGTGGGATTAGGTGACATAAGAACATAAGAACATAAGAATTAGGAACAGGAGTCGGCCATCTAGCCCCTCGAGCCTGCTCCACCATTCAACAAGATCATGGCTGATCTGGCCGTGGACTCAGCTCCACTTACCCGCCCGCTCCCCGTAACCCTTAATTTTCTTATTGGTTAAAAATCTATCTGTGACTTGAATACATTCAATGAGCTAGCCTCAACTGCTTCCTTGGGCAGAGAATTCCACAGATTCACAACCCTCTGGGAGAAGAAATTCCTTCTCAACTCGGTTTTAAATTGGCTCCCCCGTATTTTGAGGCTGTGCCCCCTAGTTCTAGTCTCCCCGACCAGTGGAAACAACCTCTCTGCCTCTATCTTGTCTATCCCTTTCATTATTTTAAATGTTTCTATAAGATCACCCCTCATCCTTCTGAACTCCAACGAGTAAAGACCCAGTCTACTCAATCTATCATCATAAGGTAACCCCCTCATCTCCGGAATCAGCCTAGTGAATCGTCTCTGTACCCCCTCCAAAGTTAGTATATCCTTGCTTAAGTAAGGTGACCAAAACTGCACGCAGTACTCCAGGTGCGGCCTCACCAATACCCTATACAGTTGCAGCAGGACCTCCCTGCTTTTGTACGCCATCCCTCTCGCAACGAAGGCCAACATTCCATTCGCCTTCCTGATTACCTGCTGCATCTGCAAACTAACTTTTTGGGATTCATGCACAAGGACCCTCAGGTCCCTCTGCACCGCAGCATGTTGTAATTTCTCCCCATTCAAATAATATTCCCTTTTACTGTTTTTTTTCCCAAGGTGGATGACCTCACACTTTCCGACATTGTATTCCATCTGCCAAACCTTAGCCCATTCGCTTAACCTATCTAAATCTCTTTGCAGCCTCTGTGTCCTCTACACAACCCGATTTCCCACTAATCTTAGTGTCATCTGCAAATTTTGTTACACTACATTCTGTCCCCTCTTCCAAGTCATCTATGTATATTGTAAACAGTTGTTGTCCCAGCATCGATCCCTGTGGCACACCACTAACCACCGATTTCCAATCCGAAAAGGACCCATTTATCCCGACTCTCTGCTTTCTGTTAGCCAGCCAATTCTCTATCCATGCTAATACATTTCCTCTGACTCCACGTACCTTTATCTTCTGCAGTAACCTTTTGTGTGGCACCTTATCGAATGCCTTTTGGAAATCTAAATACACCACATCCATCGGTACACCTCTATCCACCATGCTCGTTATATCTTCAAAGAATTCCAGTAAATTAGTTAAACATGATTTCCACTTCATGAATCCATGTTGCGTCTGCTTGATTGCACTATTCCTATCTAGATGTCCCGCTATTTCTTCCTTAATGATAGTTTCAAGCATTTTCCTCACTACAGATGTTAAACTAACCAGCCTATAGTTACCTGCCTTTTGTCTGCCCCCTTTTTTAAACAGAGGCGTTACATTAGCTGCTTTCCAATCCGCTGGTACCTCCCCAGAGTCCAGAGACAACAATTGTGTTTCTAACACAGATGAGGCTGCACACAGGGAAGTTAAAGTAACAGTGACCTCAGTCTTTAATAAGACACTCCAAAGTGAGGAACAGGCCTTAGGGGCTGGCTTATATACAGTGCTCCAAAGGGATGCTGGGATCGCTTGGGACTTCAGGGGATGAGCTCCCTGGTGGCAGAACATGGGAGTGCATGCTTTACAGATACACAACATCACTCCCCCACCTCCCCGCCGCCAAAGTCAAAGTGAAAACTATTTACAAGGTGAGGCAGTCGGGAGCCTTTCTTTCTCTGGTGGTCCGCCTCGGTACAAATGTCTGTTCTGGTGTGTTGGTTGTGCCCTCGCTGGGCTGGCGTGTTGTTGCAGGGCTGCTGGGTGAGCCTGGCCTTGCTGGGCTGTTGGGCGTGATGGGTTCGATTTCCTGGTCCAGCGTGGTGTCGTTGATCATTTGGGTGTGTGTTGTGGGCTCGAAAAAGATGATGTCTGCTGTGGGTTGTTCAGGGCAGCCTGTGAACCACAGCCTCGTTTGGTCCTGGTGCTTTCTGCAAATTTGTCCATTGTCTAGTTTGACTACAAACACCCTATTCCCTTCTTTAGCTATCACCGTGCCCGCGATCCACTTGGGACCATGTCCATAGTTTAGCACATACACAGGGTCATTCAGGTCAATTTCCCGTGACACAGTGGCGCGACCATCGTTTACATTTTGTTGCTGCCGCCTGCCCTCTACCTGATCATGCAGGTTGGGGTGAACCAGCGAGAGTCTGGTTTCAACTGTCCTTTTCATGAGTAGCTCAGCCGGGGGCACCCCTGTGAGCGAGTGGGGTCTCGTGTGGTAGCTGAGCAGTACTCGGGACAGGCGGGTTTGGAGTGAGCCTTCTGTGACTCGTTTAAGGCTCTGTTTGAGGGTTTGTACTGCCCGCTCTGCCTGCCCATTGGAGGCTGGTTTAAACGGGGCCGAGGTGACATGTTTGATCCCATTGCGGGTCATGAATTCTTTAAATTCAGCACTGGTGAAACATGGCCCGTTGTCACTGACAAGTATGTCAGGCAGGCCGTGAGTGGCAAACATGGCCCTCGGGCCTTCAATGGTGGCGGTGGCGGTGCTTCCCGACATTATTTCACATTCAATCCATTTTGAAAAAGCATCCACTACCACCAGGATCATTTTACCGAGAAATGGACCCGCATAGTCGACATGGATCCTCGACCATGGTCTGGAGAGCCAGGGCCACAAACTTAGTGGTGCCTCTCTGGGCGCGTTGCTCAACTGAGCACATACGCTGCATTGTCGTACACAGGACTCTAAGTCAGAGTCGATACCGGGCCACCACACATGGGAACTGGCTATCGTTTTTATCATTACTATACCCGGGTGTGTGCTGTGGAGATCCAAGATGAACGTCTCCCTGCCCTTTTTTGGTAGCACTACGCGGTTACCCCACAACAGGCAGTCTGCCTGAATGGACAGCTCATCCTTTCGCCACTGGAACGGCTTGATTGGCTCTTGCATTTCAACGGGGATGCTGGCCCAGCTCCCATGCAGTACACAGTTTTTTACTAGGGACAGCAGAGGATCTTGGCTGGTCCAGGTCCTAATCTGGCAGGCCGTGACAGGTGATTTATCATTTTCAAACGCTTCGATGACCATCAACAAGTCTGCGGGCAGCGCAACCATCAACATGTTTGCTGCACCATTTCCACCCCCGTGGCGGGCAATGGTAGCCGACTGAGAGCATCCGCACAGTTCTCGGTGCCTGGCCTGTGGTGGATGGTATAGTTCTACGCTGAAAGCGCGAGTGCCCACCTTTGTATGCGGGCTGAGGCATTAATATTTATCTCCTTGTTTTCAGTGAACAGGGATGTGAGGGGCTTGTGATCTGTTTCCAGCTCAAATTTGAGGCCAAACAGGTACTGATACATTTTCTTTACCCCGAAAACACACGCTAATGCCTCTTTCTCAACCATGCTGTAGGCCCTCTCGGCCTTAGACAAGCTCCTGGAAGGATACAGGTTGCAACTTCCCCGCAATGTTAGCTTGTTGTAATACACACCCGACTCCGTACGACGACGTGTCACATGCTAGCACAAGTCTTTTACATAGGTTATACAATACAAGCTTGTTGGAGCATAAAATAATTCTGGCTTTCTCAAAAGCAATTATTTGATTTTTTTCCCCATACCCAGTTCTCCTTTGGGTAATAACACATGTAGGGGCTCTAAAAGAGTGCTTAACCCCGGTAGGAAGTTACCAAAATAGTTGAGGAGCTCGAGGAACGACCGCAGCTCTGTGACGTTCTGTGGCCTGAGCGCATTCCTGATAGTCTCTGTCTAGGCGCCTGTGGGCCAAATGCCGTCCGCCGCGATCTTTCTCCCCAAAAACTCCACTTCTGTTGCCATGAAGATGTATTTCGACCTCTTCAGCCGCAGCCCTATGCGATCCAGTCGCTGGAGGACCTCCTCCAGGTTTTGTAGGTGCTCGGCGGTGTCCTGACCCGTGACCAATATGTCGTCCTGCAAGACCACTGTGTGTGGTACCGACTTGAGTAGGCTCTTCATGTTTCTCTGGAAGATCGCTGCAGCCGACCGAATTCCAAACGGGCATCTATTGTAGATGAACAGTCCCTTCTGCGTGTTGATGCAGGTGAGGCCCTTCGAAGACTCCTCCTGCTCCTGCGTCATATAGGCTGAAGTCAGGTCGAGCTTGGTGAACGTCTTGCCTCCTGCCAGCGTCGCAAATATGTCGTCCACCTTAGGTAGCAGGTATTCGTCCTGTAGCGAGAAATTATTAATAGTTACTTTATAATCACCGCAAATCCTGACCATGCCATCACTTTTGAGTACTGGAACAATCGGGCTGGCCCACTTGCTGAATTCCATTGGGAAGATGATGCCCTCGCATTGCAGCCTGTCCAGCTCGATTTCCACTCTCTCCCTCATCATGTGAGGTACCGCTCGCGCCTTGTAGTGAATGGGTCGTGCCTCTGGGACCAAGTGGATCCGCACCTTCGCCCCGGAAAAGTTTCCAATGCCTGGCTCAAAAAGGGAAGGAAATTTGTTAAGAACTTGGGTACATGAGGCCTCATCAACATGTGATAATGCTCGGATGTCATCCCAGTTCCAGCGGATTTTGCCCAGCCAGCTCCTTCCAAGCAGTGTGGGGCCATCGCCCGGGACAATCCAGAGTGGCAGTTCGTGCACTGTGCCCTCGTAGGTGACCTTGACCATGGCGCTGCCCAGGACAGTGATGAGCTCTTTGGTGTACGTTCTCAGTTTCATGTGGATGGGGCTCAGGGCTGGTCTGAATGCCTTGTTGCACCACAGTCTCTCAAACATCTTTTTACTCATGATGGATTGGCTAGCACCAGTGTCCAGTTCCATGGCTGCGGGTAAGCCATTCAATTTTACGTTTAGCATTATAGGTGGACATTTTGTCGAAAATGTGTGCACCCCGTGTACTTCAGCAGCTGCCTCCTCTTTGAGGCTCGAAATTGCTTTGATCCACCATGGACCGATCTTCCTCTGCCACGTGGTGGTTAGCAGGTTTTGCAGAGCTTGCAGCTCATTTGCAAGCTTGTTGGAGGTGCCCCATTGTTCCACAGCTCTTGCAAACATACCCTTTGAAGTGAAATGAATAGGCTGAATGGAAGCCTCCACAACGCCAACAAGGTGTGAATTGCCTTGCATTTATCCTTTGTTGGGGACTCAGTCATCTGGATCATCTGAGGCCTGCTGGCAGTTGCAAACTTGTGGTTCTGCCCTGTACATTTCTGCTCGCAAACAAAGTTCCAGTTAATTTATGAACATTGCTAGCACTTGTGTGCTCAGAGATTTGTTTGGTGTTATCACTGGTGGACATAAACACCTGTGCTATCGCAATGGCCTTACTGAGGGTCGGTGTCTCTACAGTCAAAAGTTTTCATAGGATGGTCTCGTGGCCAATGCCCAGTACATAAAGTCTCTGAGCATCTGCTCCAGGTAGCTATCAAACCTACATTGTCCTGCAAGTTGCCTTAGCTCGGCGACGTAGCTCGCCACTTCCTAACCTTCAGATCGCTGGCACGTGTAGCACCGATACCTCGCCGTCAGCACGCTTTCCCTCGGGTTAAGATACTCCCGAACTAGTGTATCTTAACTGGTTCCTCATACAACTTATCTGTGGGTTTCACCGGAGCCAGAAGATTCTTCATGAGGCTGTAGGTTGGTGCCCCGCAGACCGTGTGGAGGACCGCTCTCACTTTTGCAGCGCTTCCTTCTCCATCCAGCTCGTTTGGCTACAAAGTACTGGTCTAGTCGTTCGACATAGGCTTCCCAGTCCTCACCCTCCGAGAACATCTCCAGGATGCCCACAGTTTGATGCATCTTTGCGTTGGATTTGTATTCTCGTCGCCAGTTATTGTGTTCCTAACACAGATGAGGCTACACACAGGGAGATTAAAGTAACAGTGACCTCAGTATTTAATAAGACACTCCAGAGTGAGGAACAGGCCTTCGGGGCCGGCTTACATATAGTGCTCCCAAGGGATGCTGGGATCCCTTGGGACTTCAGGGGATGAGCTCCCTGGTGGCGGAACATGGGACTGCATGCTTTACAGATAGCCAACAACAACCACCTAAGACGAATGATGACACTGAAGTATTATGAACACATATCATGAGTGAAATGGTAGTCCGAGGGGGGGTAAGGCTGGGTAGGGACCAAGATGGTGAGTGATGCTTGGATGGGCAGGGCATGGCTGGTGAACTGAACCTGAGCTTTTATGGTGGCTTTACCAACGAAGACCATGGCCTGGTACACATAGAGAAGCAGGTACTCGAAAGACTTTACATTGTGTGGGACTCATCCTGGCAAGTCTAGTGAAGTCATTGAACTTCTTGCGACATTGTGTCACAGTTCTGGCCACCGTATTCCTTGCAGAAACGTGCTGGGCGACCTCCCCTGAAATCCTTCGGAACACTCGTGGAACGGGCCTCCTTCCACCTGGAAGCTGCTGCACACTCCACCTCCTCAATGGCTCTATTAAGACGGCAACGGCCATGGCTGAGAAGCAGTGAGCACACTGGCGACCTTCCTGCTCTGCTAAGAGTGAATAGTTGAAACTGTCCATGCGCATACTTATCTGACCGGGCCATTAAGAATCGGCTTTTTACGGGCTGTAAAGCGGACTTCGGAGCATGCACAACTCTTCCTCAAATCAATGTGATTTTTGGTTCCACCACCAAAGGAGAAGTGTGGAACAACTGAATTGGTGCTCCCTTTCCCTCTTGCTGCATTTCAACTTCATTTCCTGGTAGGCTGCACAAATCCTCCCCGACAGGATTAACGCCTCAAAATCGGCATTACCGAATTTCGAGCCCAATCAATTCCATCAAACCCAGCGCATCTAGACATTGTGCAATCTGACCCCACCCACCTAACATTGTAGTCCGTGTGGTGAAGGTACTCCCACAGTGCGATTCGAGGGTTCCAGTATTTTGCCCCAGAGGCGATGAACGAACGGCGATATATTTCTAAGTCTGGATCGTGTGGCTTGGAGGGGAACTTGGAGGTGGTGGTGTTCCCATGCACCTGTTGCCCCTGTCCTTCTCAACGACAGAGGTTGTGGGTTTGGGAGGTGCTGCCGAAGAAGCCGTGGCGAATTTCTGCAGTGCATCTTGTAAACGGTACATACTGCAGCCACGGTGCGCTGGTGGATGCAGTAAATGTTTAAGATGGTGGATGGGGTGCCAATCAAGTGGGCTGTTTTGTCTTGGATGGTGTCGAGCTTCTTGAGTGTTGTTGGAGCTGCACTCATCCAGGCAAGTGGCGAGTATTCCATCACACTCCTGACTTGTGCCTTGTAGATGGTGGAATAGCTTTGGGGAGTCAGGAGAGGATTCACTCACCACAGAATACCCAGCCTCTGACCTGCTCTTGCAGCTACAGTATATCTGTGGCTGGTCCAGTTAAGTTTCTGGTCAATGGTGACCCCCAGGATGTTGATGGTGGGGGATTCAATGATGGTAATCCCACTGAATGTCATGTGGAGGGTGCTAGACTTGCCATTGTTGGGGATGGTCATTGTCTGACATTGTGTAAGTGCGAATGTTACTTACCACTTGTCAGCCCAAGCTTGAATGTTGTCCAGGTATTGTAGCATGCAGGCATGGAATGCTTCATTATCTGAGGTGTTGCGAATGCAACTGAACAATGGGCAATCATTTGCGAACATCCCCACTTGTCACTCCTGCAGCAATGTCCTGGGGCTAAGATGATTGCATCCTCCTCACAATTCACAAACGAACCTAGTTTTGTGTCGTCAGCAAACTTGAAAATATTACATTTGGTTCCTGCTATGCTCATTGTTATATATGTAGAAACATAGAAACATAGAAAATAGGTGCAGGAGTAGGCCATTCGGCCCTTCGAGCCTGCACCGCCATTCAATAAGATCATGGCTGATCATTTCCTCAGTACCCCTTTCCCGCTTTCTCTCCATACTCCTTGATCCCTTTAGCCGTAAGGGTCATATCCAACTCCCTCTTGAATATATTCAATGAACTGGCATCAACAACTCTCTGTGGCAGGGAAGAAGTTTCTCCTCACCTCAGTCCTAAATGGCCTACCCCTTATCCTAAAACTGTGTCCCCTGGTTCTGGACTTCTCCAACATCGGGAACATTCTTCCCGCATCTAACCTGTCCAGTCCCATCAGAATCTTATACGTTTCTATGAGATCTCTTCTCATCCATCTAAACACCAGTGTATAAAGGCCCAGTTGATCCAGTTGCTCCTCATATGTCAGTCCAGCCATCCCTGGAATCAGTCTGGTGATCCTTTGCTGCACTTGTATTTACTCTGTACAGCCACCAGAGGGCTCACCCCCTGGAGTCCCAAGGGATCCCAAAATCCCTTGGGAGCACAGGTACTTAAGGAGTCCTCAAAGGTTGGAGAAGCACGCTGGAGACCTGCAATAAAAGACAACGGTCACACTTTACTTTGAGCTCACAATGTTCAGTCTGACTCTTTCTCCATACACAACAACTGGCGACGAGATACAGATAGCGAACCCAAAAATGCAGAGAACAGTGGGCATCCTGGAGAAATTCTCGGATGGGGATGATTGGAAACTTTTGTGGAGCGACTCAACCAATATTTCGTGGCCAACGAGCTAGATGGGGAAGAGAGTGCTGCCAAACGAAGGACGATCCTCCTCACCGTCTGGGGCACCAACGTATGGCCTCATGAAGAATCTGCTCTTTCCAGCAAAACCCACGGAGAAATTGTACGACGATTTGTGCACACTGATCCGAGAGCATTTGAACCCGAAGGAAAGCGTTCTGATGGCGAGGTATCAGTTCTACGCCTACAAAAGGTCTGAAGGCCAGGAAGTGGCGAGCTATGTCGCCGAGCTAATACGTCTTGCAGGACATTGCAAATTTGAAGGACATTTGGAGCACATGCTCAGAGACTTTTTCGTACTTGGCATTGGCCACGAAACCATACTTCGCAAACTTTTGACTGTAGAGACCCCAATCTTGAGTAAAGCCATAGCGATAGCCCAGGCGTTCATTGCCACCAGTGACAATACGAAACAAATTTCTCAGCACACAAGTGCTGCTACAAGTGATGTTGTAGCATCACTTGTGAACAAAGTGATGTTGTTTTCAAATTGTAACGTACAGGGCAGGTCACACATACCTGCAGCTACACATCTGCAGATGTCTCATAGTCCACCATCAAGGTTGATGAATGCAAGGCCATTAACACATTGTTGGCGCTGCGGGGGTGATCATCGTTTCCATTCATGACGATTCAAAGAGTACGTTTGCAAGGGCTGTGGAACAATGGGACACCTCCAACGAGTGTGCAGGCGAGCTGCAAAGCCTGTTAAACATGCAAACCACCATGTTGCAGAGGAGGACAGATCCACGGAGGATCACGATGAACCAGAGCCTCAGGTCGAGGAGGCAGAGGTACATGGGGTGCACACATTCACCATGAATTGTCCCTCGATAATGCTGAATGTTGAACGAAATGGACTCTGTCAATGGACACAGGGGCGAGCCAGTCCACCATGGGCAAAAAGACTTTTGAAAGGTTGTGGTGCAACAAGGCCTCAAGGCCAATCTTAACTCGAGTTCGCACGAAACTAAGAACTTACTCCAAAGAACTGATACCTATAATCGGCAGTGCTACTGTAAAGGTCTCCTACGATGGAGCAGTGCACAAGCTACCACTCTGAGTGGTACCGGGCGATGGTCCCACGCTGCTCGGCAGGAGCTGGATGGGAAAGATACGCTGGAACTGGGACGACATCCGAGCGCTATCGCCTGCTGACGACACTTCGTGTGCCCAGGTCATAAATAAATTTCCTTCGCTGTTCGAACCAGGCATCGGGAAATTCCAAGCAGCAAAAGTGGAAATCCACCTAATTCCGGGGGCGCGAATCATCCATCACAAGGCGAGAGCAGTACCGTACATGATGAAAGAGTAGAGATTGAGCTAGACCGGCTGCAAAGAGAGGGCATCATTTCACCGATCGAGTTCCATGAGTGGGCCAGTCCTATTGTCCCAGTCCTCAAGGGAGATGGCACCGTCAGAATCTATGGCGATTACAAAGTAACTATCAATCGTTTCTCCCTGCAGGACCAATACCCACTACCAAAGACCGACGACCTCTTTGCAATGCTGGCAGGAGGAAAGATGTTTATGAAGCTGGATCTGACTTCAGCCTCCATGACGCAGGAACTGGAGGAATCATTGAAGGGCCTCACCTGCATCAACACGCACAAAGGTCTTTTTGTTTATAACAGATGCCCGCTTGGAATCCGATCGATGGCGGCGATCCAGAGAAACATGGAAAGCTTACTGAAGTCCGTCCCACACACCGTGGTCTTCCAGGATGACATCTTGGTCACAGGTCAGAACACAGTCGAGCATCTGCAGAACCTGGAGGAGGTTCTTAGTCGACTCAACCGCGTGGGGCTCGAAGTGAGTTTTCCTGGCGCCTGAAGTGGAGTTCCTGGGGAGGAGGATTGTGGCGGATGGCATCAGGCCCACCAAGGCGAAGACGGAGGCAATCAAGAACGCACCGAGGCCACAGAACGTGACGGAGCTGCGATCGTTTCTGGGACTCCTGAACTACTTTGGTAACTTCTTACCGGGTCTCAGCACACTGTTAGAAACACTGCATGTCATACTATGAAAAGCGGGTGAATGGGTTTGGGGCAAAAGCCAAGAACATGCCTTTGTAAAAGCGAGAAAATTGCTATGTTCAAACAAATTGCTTCTGTTGTATGATCCATGTAAGTGTTTAGTACTAGCATGTGATGCGTCGTCATATGGCGTCGGGTGTGTATTGCAGCAAGCTAATGATTTTGGGAAATGGCAACTGGTTGCCTATGCATGCAGGAGTCTGTGTAAGGCTCAGTGAGCAATCACCCGTCACTGCCCGGCAGATCAAAACCTGGGCAAGCCAGGACCCCTTATCTCTAGTCAAAAGCTACGTGCTTCATGGGAGCTGGTCCAGTGTCCCAGTGGAAATGCAGGAAGAGATAAAGCCGTTCCAGCGGCGCAAAAATGAAATGTCTATACAGGCAGACTGCCTTCTGTGGGGCAATCGAGTAGTGGTCCCTAAGAAAGGCAGAGACACCTTCATCAGTGACCTCCACAGTACCCACCCAGGCATCATAATGATGAAAGCGATAGCCAGATCCCACGTGTGGTGGCCCGGTATTGATGCGGACTTAGAGTCCTGCGTTCACAGATGTAATACGTGCTCGCGGTTAAGCAATGTATCCAGGAGGCGCCGCTAAGTTTATGGTCTTGGCCCTCCAAACCGTGGTCTAGGGTACACGTCGACTATGCAGGCCCATTCTTGGGTAAAATGTTCCTCATGGTTGTAGACACGTACTCCAAGTGGATTGAATGTGAGATAATGTCGACTCGCACGTCTGCTGCCACTACTGAAAGCCTGCGGGCCATGTTTGCCACACATGGCCTACCCGATGTCCTGGTAAGCGACAACGGGCCATGTTTTACCAGTGCCGAGTTCAAAGAATTCATGACCCGTAACTGGATCAAACATGTCACAGCTGCCCCGTTTAAACCAGCATCCAATGGTCAGGCAGAGAGAGCAGTGCAAGCCATCAAGCAAGGCTTGATGAGTGTAACTGAAAGCTCACTGCAGACTCGCCTATCCAGAGTCCTGCTTAGCTACCACACGAGACCCCACTCACTCACTGGGATCCCACCTGCTGAACTGCTCATGAAAAGAACACTTAAGACAAGGCTCTAATTAGTTCACCCTGATCTACATGAACAGGTAGAGAGCAGGCGGCTTAAACAAAGTGCATACCATGATCGCGCAAATGTGTCACGCGAGATTGAAATCAATGATCCTGTATTTGTATTGAATTATGGACAAGGTCCCAAGTGGCTTCCCGGCACTGTCGTGGCCAAAGAGGGGGTGTTTCAGGTCAAACTTTCAAATGGACTCATTCACTGGAAACACTTGGACCAAATCAAACTCAGATTCACGGACTATCCTGAGCAACCCATCTTGGACCCTACCTTTTTTGATCCCCCAACATACCAGCACCACGGTTGACCACGAAGCAGAACCCATCATCCACAGCAGCCCAGCAGGGCCCAACACACCAACACACCCGCAAGGCCAGCTGCACAGCAGCCCAGCGAGGGCCCAACAAATGATTCAACAGCACCAGCTTTCACACCGAGACGATCAACCAGGGCAAGAAGGGCCCCAGATCGACTCACATTGTAAATAGTTACACTATTGACTTAGGGGGGGGGGGGGCGGTCAGGGGAGTGTTGTTATATATGTAAACTTTAATTACTCTGCACAGCCACCAGAGGGCTCATCCCCTGGAGTCCCAAGGGATCTCATAATCTCTCAGGAGCACAGGTATTTAAGGCAGCTTCACAGGTTGGAGAGGCACTCTGGAGACCTGCAATAAAAGACTAAGGTCACACTTTACTTTGAGCTCAGTGTTCAGTTTGACTCTTTCTCCATACACAACACTTGTAGTAAAGGATGAAACTGAGTACGGTGTACACTGAGCAAGTGTGACCTTAGCTCCTTTAATAAGACTCCAGAGTGCAGGTATCTTGTGGATGACCTGCTTGTATACCATGCTCCCAAGGGATGCTGGGATCCCTTGGGACTCCAACAAGTAGGCCCTCTGATGGTAGTATAATACAGGTTACAAGGGGTTAAAAATATAACATTTCCCTCATCCAAATCATTTATTTATATATATATCTATATATCTATAAATCTATATATTGTGAATAGCTGGGGCCCAAGCACTGATCCCTGTGGCACCCCACTAGTCACTGTCCGCCACCCCGAAAAAGACCCGTTTATTCCGACTCTGTTTCCTCAGTTAACCCATTTTCAATCGATGCCAATACATTACCCCCAATCCTACGTGCTTTAATTTTGCACACTCAACTCTTATGTGGGACTTTATCAAAGGCCTTCTGAAAATCCAAATACACTACATCCACTGGTTCTCCCTTATCTATTCTATCAGTTTCATCCTTAAAAAACTCCAGTAGGTTTGTCAAACATGATTTTCCTTTCCTAAATCCATATTGACTTTGTTTAATCCCATTGTTATTATCTAAGTGTGACGTTATCACATCCTTTATAATAGACTCTAGCATTTTCCCTACTACTGATGTCAGGCTAACCGGTCTGTAATTCTGTTTTCTCTCTCCCTCCTTTCTTAAATAGAAACATAGAAACATAGAAAATAGGTGCAGAAGTAGGCCATTCGGTCCTTCGACCCTGCACCGCCATTCAATAAGATCATGACTGATCATTCCCTCAGTACCCCTTTCCTGCTTTCTCTCCATACCCCTTGATCCCCTTAGCCATAAGGGCCATATCTAACTCCCTCTTGAATATATCCAATGAACTGGCATCAACAACTCCTTGCGGCAGGGAATTCCACAGGTTAACAACTCTCTGAGTGAAGAAGTTTCTCCTCATCTCAGTCCTAAATGGCCTACCCCTTAGCCTAAGACGATGTTTCCTGGCTCTGGACCTCCCCAACATCGGGAACACTCCCCCCGCATCCAACCCACCCAGTCCCGCCAGAATCCCACACGTCTCCACGAGATCCCCTCCCATCCCCCCAAACTCCAGCGAACAAAGGCCCAGCCGATCCAATCTCTCCCCACACGACATTCCAGCCATCCCTGGAATCAGTCCGGCGAACCCCCGCTGCACCCCCCCAACAGCAAGAACGTCCCCCCCCCCCAGACCAGGAGACCAAAACTGAACACAACACTCCAGGCGAGGCCCCACCAAGGCCCTGCACAACTGCAGCAAGACACCCCCGCTCCAGCACTCAAATCCCCCAGCCATGAAGAACAACACACCACCCGCCCCCCCCCCACCCGCATGCCCACCCTCAGTGACCGATGAACCACGACACCCAGGCCCCGCCGCACCCCCCCCCCAATCCGCCGCCACTCAGACAACACTCTGCCCTCGTGTTCCCGCCCCCAAAGTGGCCAACCCCACATCCATCCACACCACGCTGCATCTGCCATGCACCCGCCCACTCAACCAATCTCTCCAAGTCACCCTGCAGCCTCCCAGCGTCCCCCCCCCCGCAGCCCACACCGCCACCCAGTCCAGCACCACCTGCAAACCCGGAGACACCACAGTCAATTCCATCATCCAAATCACCAATACATATTGCAAAGAGCTGGGGCCCCAGCACTGAGTCCCGCAGCACCCCCACCAGTCATCGCCCGCCACCCAGAAAAGGAACCCGTCCATCCCGACTCTCTGCCCCCCCGTCTGCCAACCAGCCCTCCATCCACGTCAGCACACCACCCCCAACACCACGCGCCCCGATCCCACACACCAATCTCCCGTGTGGGACCCCATCAAAAGCCCCCCGAAAGTCCAAACACACCACATCCACCGTCTCTCCCCCGTCCACTCTACCAGCCACATCCCCAAAAAACTCCAGAAGATTCGTCAAGCACGACTTCCCTTTCATAAATCCATGCTGACTTGGACCAATCCTATCCCTGCTTTCCAAATGTGCTGCTATTTCATCCTTAATGATTGATTCCAACATTTTCCCTACTACTGATGTCAGGCTAGCCGGTCTATAATTACCCGTTTTCTCTCTCCCTCCTTTTTTAAAAAAAAAAAGTGGTGTTTCATTAGCAACCCTCCAGTCCATAGGAACTGATCCAGAGTCGATAGACTGTTGGAAAATTCACTATTTCTAGGGCCACTTCCTTAAGTACACTGGGATGTAGACTATCAGCCTTCAATCCTGTCAATTTCCCTAACACAATTTCCCACCTAATAAGGATATCCTTCAGTTCCTCCTTCTCACTAGACCCTAGGTCCCCTAGTACATCCGGAAGGTTATTTTTGTCTTCCTTTATGAAGACAGAATCGAAGTACTTGTTCAATTGGTCTGCCATTTCTTTGTTCCCCATTATAAATTCACCCGAATCCGACTGCAAGGGACCTACGTTTGTCTTCACTAATCTTTCTCTTCACATATCTATAGAAGCTTTTGCAGTCAGTTTTTATGTTTTCAGCAAGCTTCCTCTCGTACTCTATTTTCCCCCTCGTAATTAAACACTTTGTCCTCCTCTGCTGAATTCTAAATTTCACCAAGTCCTCCAGTTTGCTGCTTTTTCTGGCTAATTTGTATGCCTCTTCCTTGGATTTAACACTATTTTTAATTTCCCTTGTTAGCCATGGTTGAACCACCTTCCAGGGTTACATTTGCCACCCCCAAATCTGCAGGAACTGTTCCATAATCTATAGAATTTTGGAAGATGACAACCAATGCATCTACTATTTCCATGGCTCCTTTTTTAGTACTCTGGGATGCAGATCATCAGGCCCTGGGGATTTATCTGCCTTCAGTTCCATTAGTTTCTCCAGCACTATTTTCTTACTAATAATTATTTCCTTTAATTCCTCTTGCCCACTAGACCCTTGGTTCCCTAGCATTTCTGGGACGTTATTTGTGTCCTCTTCCATGGAGTCAGAATGCATGTAGTCCTATGTTGTAGCTTCAAGTTGGCACCTCGTTTTTAGATACATCTGGTGCTGCTCCTGGCTTGCTCTTCTACACTCCTCATTGAACCAGGATTGGCCCACTGGCTTTATGGTAATGGTAAAGTGAGGGATATGCCAGGCCATGAGGTCACGGATTGTGGTGGAATACAATTCTGCTGTTGCCGATGGTCCGCAACACCTCATGGATGCCCAGATTTGAGCTGTTAGATCTGTTCTGAATCTATCCCATTTAGCACTGTGGTGGTGCCACACATGATCGAGTGTGTCCTGAGTGTGAAGATGGGACTTTGTCTCCACAATGACTGTGCAGTGGTCACTCCTACCAATACTGTCATGGACAGATACATCTGTGACCGGTAAATTGGTGAGAACGAGGTCAAGTAGGTTTTTCCCTCATGTTGGTTCTCTCCCCACCTGGCAACTATGTACTTCAGGGCTCGGTCAGTATTGCTGCTACCGAGCCATTCTTGGTGATGGACATTGAAGTCCCTCACACAGAGTAGATTCTGTACCCTTGCTATCTTCAGTGCTTCTTCCCAGTGGTGTTCAACATGGAGGAGTACCTATTCATCAGCTGAAGTAGGTGGTAATCAGCAGGAGGTTGCCTCATTTTAAACATATATGCACACTTATCTATTTGAGTAATACAGGCTGGTAGTTCATTCATTTCTCTGAGTACTTTGGTTTTTGAACATATATATAACCACATAGGTTTAACCACAATTCAGATATTGATGCTGCGCCAACTCTTGTTTTTGCACCATAAAGGGTCATCTTTTAGAAATAAATATTACAGCTATAAACCAATATGTTTATTTAATTCGCAACGGTTGCTTTCTTGTGATATTGTTCAAGA
The DNA here is from genome assembly GCF_044704955.1 of Pristiophorus japonicus. Taxonomy (NCBI): domain Eukaryota; kingdom Metazoa; phylum Chordata; class Chondrichthyes; family Pristiophoridae; genus Pristiophorus; species Pristiophorus japonicus. The sequence goes on from NC_091977.1 coordinate 194,283,930, forward strand.
GGGTTATAAAGAATGGGTATACACTGCTGGAATAAAGACAAAAAGGTTTAAAAAAAAGGTTGAAAACTTGTTTCACGGCTTTTGATTTGCTTTGCTGCTTTAGTTATGGTCCTGCCTTTGTCGTGATGGGTTTGATTCACCGTCAATCTTCACCCTGCCTGATGATTATCCACCCACACTCTCTCTTTTGTAGATATTTATGATTATGGCGTTACTTTGTTACACTGGAAGCTAAAAGGATGAAGAATTTGTAAGGGGACAGGACGACCTGACCTCACTTGGATTAATAAGGTCATCTGCTCCATCTGGATTGTATTAACGGTTTTCCATTGCAGCTTGTTCCTTTATTGAGGTGTTAATCTGCCTGCTCTTTGCTTCTGGTTTGTTTTGTTCTGTTATGTACATGGCCTGCATAACATCTGGGGCGTGATAAATATTGTACCCTGTGGTTCTGCACAGAGAACTCAGTTTCAATAATATGCTACAATAGCTGTTATTGAGCATGAACTGAAGGTCAAATTGTGCTGTAGTGCAAACAAATATAGTTTATAGGCAAAGCCATGATTTATTAGGAAAGGGCGATCATTCTCAAATTAAGGCTTTGTAAATCCACACTGATAGATTAAATCCTAAATGGAAATAGTAGCAAGTTATTTAAAATTCATTTATGGGATGTGGGCGTCAATTGCAAGGCCAGCATTTATTGCCCATCCCTAATTGCCCTTGAGAAGATGATGGTGAGTCGCCTTCTTGAACTGCTGCAGTCCGTGAGCTGAAGGTACCACGACGTGTGTGGATTCTTCAGCGCAGTCAAGACCACCTACAGCTCAAGCACCCAAGGCCCTACCCCACTGCTGGCCAAGAACGGTGAGGTACTCATCAAGGACAAAGAGGCAGTCAGCACCCATTGGAAGGAGCATTTTGAAGATCTCCTTAACAGAGATTCTTTCTTAGACACGAGTGTCCTCGACTCCATCCCGCAGCATGCGCCCGCCACAATCGCAGCACAATCCCAACCCGGCATGAAGTTGAAAAGGCCGTCAGTCAGCTGAAGAATAACAAGGCAGTGGAATTCCCACTGAAGCACTAAAGCATAGTGGAGAAGCACTTTTGGCATGAATACATGACCTAATTTCTCTTATCTGGAAGGAGGAGAGCATGCCTGGAGATCTGAGACACCATAATCGTGACCATCTTCAAAAAAGGGGACAAGTCCGACTGCGGTAACTACAGAGGAATCTCCCTGCTGTCGGCCACAGGGAAAATCATTTGCAAGAATCCTCCTCAATCGTCTTCTCCCTGTGACTTTGGAACTCTTCCCAGAGTCACAATGCAGATTCCATCCACTAAGGGATACAACGGACATAATCTTCATGGCGCAACAACTACAAGAGAAATGCAGGGAACAGCACCAACCCTTGTACATGACCTTCTTTGACCTCACAAAGGCCTTTGACACAGTCAACCGTGAGGGATTATGGAGCGTCCTCCTCCGTTTCGGCTGCCCCAAAAAGTTTGTCACCATCCTCCATCTGCTCCACGATGACATGCAACCGTGATTCTGACCAATGGATCTACCATAGACCCAATCACATCCGGACTGGGGTCAAGCAGGGCTGCATCATCGCACCAACACTCTTCTCGATCTTCCTTGCTGCAATGGTCCATCTCGCCCTCAGCAAGCTCCTCGCTGGAGTTGAGCTAAATTATAGAACAGATGGGAATCTGTTCAACCTCCGCCGCCTCCAGGCCAGATCCAAGGTCGTCCCATTCTCTGTCATTGAGCTACAGTACACAGACGACGCTTGCGTCTGTGCACACTCGGAGGCCGAACTCCAAGCCACCGTCAACACCTTCACCGAGGGATACGAAAGCATGGGCTTTACACTAAACATCCGTAAGACAAAGGTTCTCTACCAACCTGATCCTGCCACACAGCACCGCCTCCCCCCTACCCCGATTATCAAAATCCACGACGAGGCCTTGGACAACGTGGACCATTTTCCATACCTCGGGAGTCTACTATCAGCAAGGGCAGACTTCGATGACTAGGTCCAATACCGCCTCCAGTGTGCCAGCGCAGATTTCGGTTGCCTGAGGAAGAGTTTTTAAAGACCAGGGCCTCAAATCCGGCACCAAGCTTATGGTCTACAGGGCAGTAGTGATACCCGCCCTCCTATATGGCTCAGACATGGATTATATACAGCAGACACCTCAAAGTGCTGGAAAAGTACTACCAACGCTGCCTCCGCAAGATCCTGCAAATCCATTGGCAGGACAGACGCACCAACATGTGTTCTCACTCAGGCCAACATCTCCAGCACCGAAGCATTGACCACGCTCGATCAGCTTCATTGGGCGGGCCACGTCGTCCACATGCCCGACACGAGATTCCCAAAGCAAGCGCTCTACGCGGAGCTTTGACACAGCAAGCGAGCTCCAGGTGGGCAGAGGAAACACTTCAAGGACACCCTCAAAGCCTTCTTGACAAAATGCAACGTCCCCATCGACTCCTGGCACTCCCTGGCCCACGACCACCCAAAGTGGAGGAAGAGTATCCGGGAGGGCGCTGAGCACCTCGAACCTCATCACCGAGAACAAGCAGAAACCAAGTGTAGACAGCGGAAGGAGCATGCGTCAACCCAGGCTTCCTTCAACTATTGTCTGCCCCACCTGTGACAGAGACTGTAGGTCCTGCTTGGACTCTTCAGTCACCTGGGAACTCACTTTTAGAGTGGAAGAAGTCATCCTCGACTCCGAGGGACTGCCTATGATGATGATGATGAAGGTATTCCCACAGTACTGTTTGGGAGGGAGTTCCAGGGTTTTGACCCAGCAACAATGAAGGAGCGGTGATATACTACTAAGTCAGGATGGTGTGTAACTTGGAGGGGAACTTTCAGGTGATGGTGTTCCCATGTGCCTGCTGCCCTTGTCCTTCTACGTGGGTTTGGAAGGTCCTGTTGAAGATGCCTTAGCCAGTTGCTGCAGCCACAGTACGCCGGTGGAGGAGGGAGTGAATGTATAAGGTTGTGGATGGGTGCCAATCAAGCAGGCTTCTTTAGCCTGGATAGTGTCAAGCTTCTTGAGTGTTGTTGGAGCTGCACTCATCCAAGCAAGTGGAGAGTATTCCATCACACTCCTGACTTATGCCTTGTAGATGGTGGAAAGGCTTTGGGGAGTCAGTAGCTGAGACACTCGCCGCAGAATACCCAGCCTCTCACCTGCTCTTGTAGCTACAGTATTTGTGGCTGGTCCAGTTAAGTTTCTGGTCATTGGTAATCCCCAGGAAGTTGATGGGCGATGCAACTTTGGTAATGCCGTTGAATATCAAGAGGATTGAAGAATCCTCACTGAGACACGCAGGCTGCGATTTCCTCGACTTTGGTGGGGCCAGTGTGGCCGGGGTTGGTGGTGGGTTCTGACCTCGCTGGCTAAAGCCAGCTGTGTAGAATGATTTTACGTTGATTGGGCTTGTTAAGCCCGCCCAATGCGTTTGCCGGCCAATTGAAGGAAGCGGGTCTGATGACGTCACTTGATGCATCATCAGCCGGTTCCCTTAAAGGGACCATGCCCACATTAATTTTAATGGTTGTGCTGTCCGTATTCTGCAGCGTTGAAGTGCTACAAACACTGGCAAACACTGCACAGAGGTGCATGGCTGCACCCAGGCTCTCCCATGATTCCCTCCAAATGCTTATGGAGGGAGTCACATCATGCAGGGAGGTCCTCTTCCCTTCCAATGGGCTGACAGAAGTGATCTGTCAGTAGTGAGGGATGTTGTTCCAATGAGGTGACACTGGATAGAGAGTTTGCTCCAAACACTTGCAACCTGCATAAAGCTCAGTCTGTGTTCCAAATGCAGTAAGCAACAGCTTCTGAGCTTGGAAAGTGAACAGCTGTAAGATGAGAGCTTTTAAAATATATTTACAGCTGTCAAGTAAAGACATAATTTCATGCTAACACAACTCCCGACCTACTTACCTGACGTGGACCCCATGGGCGACCTCGTAAAATGTAAAGGTGAGCTCAAAATAATTTTTAAGTGGCTGTTAACAAAGTCATAATGACTTGAATTGTCTCTCCCGCCGCTGCATGTAGGGTCTGTTCAGTGTTGACAGACCCAACATCTGGGAAAGGCCTGTGGCGACGGGTTCCTGACCCACTGTACAAATTTTTTTCCCCCACATGATCCACTGACCCCCTGAAAAATTCCCTCCATAGATTCTAAACCAGGAAATATAAATTAGAATATTTAATGCATTGTAAAATCATTCACAGAAAGTGAAATAAAGAGAGAGAGGGAAAGAATGATGGGATTAAAACGGAGAGAGAGATAAGGGACAAATAAAAAGTTTTTAAAAAAGTTAATTTTTCTTTTAATCTACAATAATTATTACATTCTGAAGGAATGAGAGTCCACACTTGTAAAATTTAATTTTCAGTGCCAGAGAGGTTGTTTGGCAGTAATTAAGATGTATCACGCAGTTTAAAAATTCACTTACACCTGAATGCATTAGCCCTAACATTTCTTGGCATATTTAGTGGGTAACTAGTGGGTAAGTACAGCAACATCATGCTCTTATATGAATTTCAATGCCGGGCCTATCGACAAGGTGCTTGTGTAGCGAAGCTTGTGGAGGATCAGGGTAACTGACAGCAACTTCCGGATTTCCACATTTAACTGCGCATAATAATGGAGAGAGATGTAAGCCTCATTATTATTAATGCAAAATACACAGATCTATCCTTTTTTGGTCCAAGATGGATGACCTCACACTTGCGTGTCTTGAAATCCATCTACCACAGTTTTGCCTGCTCACTTAATCTATCAATGTTTCTTTGTAATTTTATTCTCCCATCTACATTACTTCCTATGCCACCAATCATCAAACTTGGCTTGTTATTGTTATCTAAGTCATTGATAAATATAATCAATAGTTGAGGCCCCAGGACAGATCCTTGTGTCATTACTCGTCACTTCCTTCCAATTCAAGTACATACCCATTACCCTGCACTCTGTCTTCTACCATATAATCAATCTCCTAACCAGGTCACTAATTTGCCTTCAATTGCATGAACTTTAATGTTACCTAACAGAACCTTAGCGAATGCCTTCTGGAAGTCCATATTAACTACATCTATAAACATTCCCTACCTAATCCTTCAGTTACTTCCTCAAACAATTCAATCTGTTTTTTTTAGACATGGCCTACCCATTGCAAATCCATGCTGGCTCTCTCTAATCTGCTCAAATTTGTCTAAGTGCTCAGTCACTCAGTCCTCATTATAGATTCCAATAACTTCCCTACAACAGATGTTAAACTAATAGATCTATAATGTCCTGGTTTCTCTCTCCTTTTCTTAAATCATGAAGTTACATATGCAATTTCACGATTTAAAAGGGACAATTTCTGACTCGAGAGAACTTTGGAAGATTATGGCGAAAGCATCTACAATTTTCTCACCTCCTTTCTTCATAACCCTGGGGTAGAAACTGTCAGGTCCTGGGGATTTGTCAGTCTTTGTTGCCATTATTTTTTCTAATGCTGTTTTCTTGCTTACGTTAACTTTAGTGAGTTTCAGTCCTTGATTCATTATTAATTTCCCTGGAATGTCAGATATATTCTCCTCTTCCTCCACTGTGATGACTGTTACTCAAAGTAATTATTCAACAATTCTTAAATTTCCTTATTTTTATTTGCAATATTACAAATTTGTTAATCTGAGGCCACACCTGGAGTATTGTGTACAGTTTTGGTCTCCTAACCTGAGGAAGGACATTCTTGCTATTGAGGGAGTGCAGCGAAGGTTCACCAGACTGATTCCCGGGATGGCGGGACTGACCTATCAAGAAAGACTGGATCAACTGGGCTTGTATTCACTGGAGTTCAGAAGAATGAGAGGGGACCTCATAGAAACATTTAAAATTCTGACGGGTTTAGACAGGTTAGATGCAGGAAGAATGTTCCCAATGTTGGGGATGTCCAGAACCAGGGGTCACAGTCTAAGGATAAGGGGTAAGCCATTTAGGACCGAGATGAGGAGAAACTTCTTCACCCAGAGAGTGGTGAACCTGTGGAATTCTCTACCACAGAAAGTTGTTGAGGCCAATTCACTAAATATATTCAAAAAGGAGTTAGATGAGGTCCTTACTACTAGGGGGATCAAAGGGTATGGCGAGAAAGCAGGAATGGGGTACTGAAGTTGCATGTGCAGCCATGAACTCATTGAATGGCGGTGCAGGCTAGAAGGGCCAAATGGCCTACTCCTGCACCTATTTTCTATGTTTCTAACTTGTTAATTTGTTTTTAAAGGGCTCTTGACTACCCTTTTACGTCTAATTGTAAAATTTTTTTGTGTTAATCTTGATATCCCTTGCAAGTTTTGTATTCTCATTCTGCAGCTCTTACTATCTTGTCTTTTTTTGCTGGCCTTTATATCTCTTCCAGTCCCCTGGATCTACTTTTACACGCTCTTTTCTTTAATTTTGTTATCTCTCACTTCTTTTATCAACCATGGCTATTTTATTTGGTAAGTAGAGCTCTTTCCTTTTGGTGGTATATATTGGTCCTGTATTAAACGACATTCTTTTTTGAACTTCTCCCACTATTCATCTGTAGTTTTACCCAATAGCAGTTTTGACCAGGTTGCTGTCATCAGTCTCTATCCCATCCTGTTAAAGATAGCCTTACCAAAATTGAAAATCTTAGTAACAGTGTTAAGTTTCTCCTTTTCAAAACTAACATTGAATTTGATCATATTATGATCACTGTTACATAAATATTCCCTTACTGTTAGATCATTAAGTCAAGCTCATTTCTCATTATTAACTCTACTATGGCCTGCCCTCTTGTTGGTTCTGGAACATATTGCTCCAAAAAACTATCTTGAATGCACTCAAGAAATTCACTACCTTTCCAACTTGGGCTACTTTGCTCTTCCCAATCTATATGAAAATTAAAGTCTCCATTAAAACAATTTTGTTCTGATTACAAGTCTCCCTAATCTCTGTTAATAAATTCTGCCACTTCATTGCTGCTATCAGGAGGCCTGTAAACAACTCCCATTACAGTTTTCAGACCTCCCCTATTCTTCAATTCTAACCATAGAGGGCTCAAGTTTCAGCTCGAGTTGCTCCTATTTATTTGGAGCAACTAGTTTAGAATGGAGCATCTTAGAAATTGCAATTCTCGGCATTTAGTTTGCTCCAGTTCTAGTGAGTTAGAATAGTTTCATTGTCGAACAGATTTTCTTTTTTTAAAGGGGGCGTGTCCAGCCAATTAGACCTGTTTTGCAGTGAAAACTTACTCAAAACTAACTTAGAATGGAGTAAGTGTAGATTTTTGTACGCTCAGAAAAACCTTGCCTACTTAGAAATCAGGTGTAGGTTACAAATCAGGCGTAGGGAATGGGGGGGGGGGGGGGGGGGGGGAGGGGGGGGGGAGGGAAATAATTGAATTTTACAAGCATTTAACAGTTTCACTTCTACAAATAAAGAACCATCCTGAATAATAAATGATAAATAAAGCATATTTTTAAAACATTTTATTTTTCTACCTGTCTGAAGCAGCAGAGCAGCCTCCGAGCTGCGAAGAGTCTTGTAGGCAGGCTGTTCGGCCAGGAAACAGGGGCAGGTGGCGTCAGTGAGGAGGGCCACACACACAAACGCCAGCAGCAGAGCAGCCTCCGAGCTGCGAAGAGTCTTTCAGACAGGCCGTTTGGCCAGGGGACAGGGGCAGCATATAAAGCACCGGGAGGGGGTGCCAGCCAGCCATCCAGCAAGTTTAAAAGTTTAATTTGTAATTGCAGTATGGGTGCGGCATTATCAACACCGCGGATTATGCAATGGTTCTCCATCAGTTCGCTGCATAGGAGAGAGTTGATTAGAGCTCACTGCACCCAGGAACATCATAGCCTGTAGGAGACCTTACCCACGTCGGCAATATCGAGCCAGGCACTCGTACCTGGACATGAGCGAGGCTGATTGTGTCAAAAGGCTGCGTTTCCACAGAGAAGTTGTCGTTGAGATCTGTGATATGCTGAGAGCAGATTTGCAGCCCAGAAGCAGAACGCCGACTGCCTTGTCTGTTGAAGTGAAGGTAACAGCTGCACTTGCCTTCTATGCCTCGGGATCGTTTTAAGCTCCAACTGGAGATGTGTGCGTCATCTCTCAACGTGCAATACATGCCTGCGTTTACTAGGTCACGGCTACACTGCATGCGTGGAGGAATGACTTCATCAAGTTCCCAATGACTGCACAAGCAATGCATGACAGAGCTGTGGGCTTCTCTAGGATTGCTGGCTTCCTAAAGATACAGGGCTGCATTGATTGTACCCACATAGCCTGTGGAGGATTCTGAGCAGTACAGGAACAGAAAAGGTTTCCACTCCATTAATGTGCAGCTCGTGTGTGACGACAAGCAGCGCATCACGTCAGTCGATGCGAGATACCCTGGCAGCAGCCATGATGCATTCATCCTACATGACAGCGTTATATCCGACATGTTTGCGCAGCAGCCAGAAGGGCAGAGCTGGCTACTGGGAGACAAAGGGTACAGCCTGGCCACCTGGCTCATGACACCCCTGTGCATAACACGGATGGAAGCTGACCATCAATACAACATGGCACACATTGCAAGGCGCAGCATCATAGAGAGGACCATTGGCATCTTGAAACAGCGTTTCCGATGCCTGGACCATTCCGGAGGCCACTTGCAATACTCTCCTCAGATTGTCGGTCACTTCACTGTTATGTGCTGCATGCCTTAGCCATCATGAGGTAGTGGAGCCAGAAGACCCACGAGAGTCCAGTGCCTGATGATAGTAATTTGAAAGAGCAGGATGAGATGATGACAACGATCTGGAAAGCATGCAAGTGACTGATGCCGGAGCACGAGGTCGGAGGAGGGCCGTCCATCGTGCTCCTTTAATAATTGCTCGAGCCCTGCGCCAGCAGCTCATCGGTGAACGCTTCAATTACTGATGCCCGAGGGCTCAGCGACAACTGTTGCGAGTGGACATGTTTATTTTTTTGAGTTGTTCCTATGTTGTGTTAATGGAACATGATTCAGTTTTAATGAAAAAATATTTTATTGAAAAGTTAACGTTAGTGTAATAAAATATTTGTTGTATCAAACTTTACTTTTTAATATGACTCTAAGAGCACTTAAAAACTTTAAGATCACTTATAAACTTGTAAAGTTACAAAAGTTACAAAACAATTTCAATGTGAAAAATCTTACACACTTAAGATCACTTAAACTTCAAGATCACTTTTTAGGTACAAAATTAAATAAGTTACAAAATATGAGAGCATTTACACTATAAGATTATTTCAAAACCCTAAGATCACTTATACGTTGTAAAATTACAAAACTTATAAAACAATTTCAATTTGAAAAACGTTACTACAGTTACATCAAGAACAAGAACAAAAGCAGCAAAGAAAGGCTGCAACCATCTCTCATCCACATCTCAGTGAATGTTCACTTCTTCATGGGGGTGTTATTTGATTGGCCGGGTTGTGTGCCCTTAGTGCAGCAGCTACCTCCATGAGGGCCTGTGCCGTCGATTGCACTTCCTCGGACATTCCCTCCCTCATTTCCTGTGTCATTACTGCTATTTCTCCCGTCAGTACCGTTGCCTCTTCACCCACTGCACTGACGCTGCCCACGAGTGATCGGGTAAGATCATTGGTCTCCACACCCAATGCAACAACCTGAGCCGCATCTGTTGCACATTACATCTCAGGAGAGCGTGTCTCCAATCTCCTTCTCCTCTGCCTGGGTCTGCCTCGTGGCACCACTCCACTGGGAGCCGCAGGCTGGGATGGTGGGACCCTTGGTGTTCCAAACCGCGGCACTAGAGTGGAAGCCGCGGGCTGCGACAGTGGGATGCTCGGTGTTCCAGATGGCAGTACTAGAGTGGGGGGCGCGGGCTGGGACGGTGGGACGCTCGGTGTTCCAGACAGCAGTACTAGAGTGCAAGGCACGGGCTGGGACGGTGGGACGCTCGGTGTTCCAGACGGCAGCACTAGAGTGGGAGCCGCGGGCTGGGATGGTGCGGCCCTGGGTCTTGCAACTGGCAGCACTAGAGTGCGAGCCGTGGGCTGGGATGGTGGGTGAATGGGTGTAAACTGCTCCACTGGGACCCACAACATCGGAATCAAAACCATGGAAGGTGGAACCAGAACCTATGTGAGTGGGAGGGGCAGGCTCGGATGGTGGGGCACTGGCTGTAAACTGCTGGATTACACCAGCAGCACCACTGGGACCCGCAAAATTGGAATCAAAACCATGGAAGGTGGAACCAGAACCTATGCAAGGGGTTGAAACTCTGATGTCCGCTAATGTGGGCTTATAAATATTAAGTTGGAAGGTCTCCCCTGAAGACATTTCAGTCATCACCGCCTGCAGCCAAACTTGGTCTGGATCATCCACATCTGGTTCTTCTGGATCTTCAGGCTTGGCATCATCTTCTTCTGCAAAATATATCAGAACAGTCAAATGTTTAGCAGCAGAGGAGGGGGCAGGATGGGTGGCATGAGTACTCACACACATAGCAGGCCAGGCAGCAGGTTGATTTGAAGGGCCACAATGCATTTTCAGGACTTACCTTCTCCCTCGTGTGCGGGCCCAGCTTGTGCTGTACTGATTGCTTTTCTCCATGTACGACTCATCATAGCAGCTACCCTCTGTTCCAAGAGTGTCAGTGGATACAGATTTGGCACTCCTCCTCCTGTTAGAGTTGTTTCCCTTTTGTTGTGGGCCAATTTCTTCTGCAAAGATTAAAATATAACTTTTTACAGATGCGTCTTTCTGAAGGGTGGGACATATACAGATAGTCACATTTACAATTACGATTCCATTGAAAAATGAAAATATTGCTTACACTAACTACTTGACCAAGGTCGTGCCATTTCTTTTTACACTGGCTTCCAGATCTCCTGGTATGCACCACTGCACAGTAATCTTCTGCAACTTGGTTCCAGCGTTTCTTCATTTCTTTGGGTGGCACTTTTATGCGACCTCTGTTGCTGGTACCCAGCTCCTGCCATCTCTGCTCAATGACGTTAACTAATGTCTTAACTTCCTCATGCAAGAAATTCTTTGTTCTTGCTGAACGTTGTTCCATTGCTGTATTCAATTGACACTGATTTTTCAAAACACAGTCCTTATTTTGCATGCACCTATGCAGCAATTGTTCTGGAAGTTTAGCAGCAAAAAGCAGCACTCACTGATTTCAGCAGGTGATTTCTTCAACAGTGCTGCTAAAAGCACCCCTTCAGGCACAAATAATCATCCAAATTCACTCACAGAATAAAACAGCACTTTTCTTGATGTACCTTTAAAAATGGCCGAGTGCCAATGTTTATATCACACTGCACATGCGCGCACGCTCCAGCGCGCATGCGCAGGGCTGCCGGCACGATGTCAGCTTCAGCGACCTAGCCCCGCCCCCTGCAGGCAGAGAATTGGCGCAACGCTTTGGCCCCGCCCCCCGCAGATGTCTTCACACCACGCCGACCTGGAACAGAGCCGATTTTGACCGGGGAATAAAGCAGTAAGTTTTTGACGCACTTTTTAGCGGAGAAAACAGGCGTGGCTCTCGGAGCTGCGGCGTTCTAGGCGCGGCCTGAAACTTGCCCCCAAGAGTCTCCACTGATTGCTTTCCCTTACCTATGTCCTCTTTTACTAATATTGTATTAACTTAGAAACATAGAACATAGAAATTTACAGTACAGAAGGATGCTATTTCGGCCCATCGTGTCCACGCCGGCTGACAAAGAGCCACACCGCCATCAGTCAGCAGCCCTGAAGGTTACATATAAACCAATGAACAATGGCACACAGGTAAAGAGCATCTTGCCCAACCAGTCCGCCCCACACAACTGCAATACCTTATGTATCGCAACATTTTACACTCTGCCCACCTGGAGCCATGCGATCTCCTTGGAGAGGCAAAAAACAGATAAAAACCAAGGCCAATTGGGGAAAAAATCTGGAAAAATTCCTCTCCGACCCATCCAAGAAATCGAAACTAGTCCAGATCACCATTCTGGCCATATTCGATTCCCTGAAGTACTTACTATCGTGTCTACGTCAGCCAACAAGAGGTTATTCAGTCTAATCCCACTTAGCAGCCCTAGGTCCATAACCTTGCAGGTTACGACACTGCAAGTGCACATCCAATTACCTTTTAAATGTGGTGAGGGTTTCTGCCTCCACCACCCTTCCAGGTAGCGAGTTCCAGACCCCCACAACCCTCTGCATGAAGAAGCTTCCCCTCAAATCCCCTCTAAACCTTCCACCAACCATCTTAAATTTATGCCCCTCATAATTGACCCCTCCACCAAGGGAAATAGGCCCTTGCTATCCACTATATCCAGGCCCCTCAAAATTTTATACACCTCAATGAGGTCTCCCCTCGGCCTGCTCTATTCCAAGGAGAATAAACCCAGCCTATCCAATCTGTCCTCATAACTAAGATTCTCCATTCCAGGCAGCATCCTAGTAAATCTCCTCTGCACCCTTTCCAGTGCAATCATGCCCTTTCTATAATACGGCGACCATAACTGCATGCAGTATTCCAGCTGTGGCCTAACCAGTGTATTATACAATTTAAGCATAACCTCCCTGCTCTTGTATTCTATGCCTCGGCCAATAAAGGCAAGCATTCCATGTGCCTTCTTAACCACCTTATCCACCTGGTTTGTTATTTTCAGGGATCTGTGGACAAGCACTCCAATGTCCCTTTGTTCATCTACACTTCTAACTGGTCTACCGTTTAATGTGTATACCGTTTCCTTATTAGCCCTCCCAAAGTGCATCAACTCACACTTCTCTGAATTAAATGCCATTTGCCACTGTTCTGCCCACCTGACCAGTAAATTAATATCCTCCTGCAGTCCATGACTTTCCTCTTCATTATTAACCACACAGCCAATTTTAGTGTCATCTGCAAACTTCTTAATCATACTCCCTATATTCAAATCTAGATCATTGATGTAAACCACAAAAAGCAAGTGACCCAGTACTGAGCCCTGCAGAACTCCACTGGAAACATCCTTCCAGTCACAAAAACATCAATCATTACACTTTGCTTCCTACCTCTAAGCCAATTTTGGATCCAACTTGCCTCTTTGCTCTGGATCCCATGGGCTTTTACCTTCGTGACCAGTCTGCCATGTGGGACGCTTTGCTAAAGTCCTTATATAATACATCATACGCACTACTTTCATCGACCCTCTTGGTTACCTCCTCAAAAAATTCAAATCGGGTTAGTTAAACACGATCTTCCCTTAACAAATCCATGCTGACTGTCCCTAATTAATCCTTGCCTTTCTAAATATAGATTTATCCTGTCCTTTGGGATTTTTTTCAATAACTTTCCCACCATTGAGGTTAGGCTGACTGGCCTGTAATTACTCAGCTTATCCCTTTTTCTCTTCGTAAGCAAGGATACCACATTCAGGATACCATGCCTGAATCCAAAGAGGACTGGAAAATTATGGTCAAAGCCTCTGCTATTTTCTCTCTTGCTTCGCTCAACAGCCTGGGATGCATTTTGTTGTGTATGCAATAACTGTTAGACTGAGTACTGTTTAACTCCAAGAGGTATGACCTTGGCTCTGCTTTATTAAGGCCCAAAGTGATTAATATACAAAATGGCTGGCCTTTTATACTTGGGCTGCACACCCGTGCGTGTAGCCCAATGGCCTCTAACAGTGAAGCCATCTGGTGGCTAGTGATCCCAAAAGTACATACATGACACATTGCATCCGCTCCTGTGGAATTATCAACTTCAAAGCTGCCAAACCCCCCCCCACCAAGACCTCCTCTCTCACCATCTATTTTGCCCAGAATTTCACACTCCTTCTCGATAGCAGTATCTACATTGCCCCTTTCCTTTGTGAAAACAGACGCAAAGTATTCATTAAGAAGCATACCCACATCTTCCGCCTCCACACACAGATTACCCTCATGGTCTCTAATAAGCCCTAGGGCCAGACTTTCGGCTTCATTGTTGGCGATTTTCTCAGCGTTACAGCTGGTTTTTCGCCCGGTGAGAATTTGCACGTACGTTTTTTTCCTTGGTATCGCCCACATCTGAAGTCGCCCACCGGGACCAAACCGCCCATGTGCAACGGCAAGAATAACCGCCAGGGCGTAAGTTTGGGCTCAACCACAGACGTCCAAATTGCCGAGAGACCCACCCTGTAAAAGCAGCTTTTACAGAGTGGTAAGGAGGGGACCCTGCAAAGAAAGGTAAGTTAAAGGTTATTTTTTAATGTTACCACGGCGATTGGGGTTAAACCTGTCTTGGGAATGCTTTGTAGGTGTTTTTTTTCTTTAGGTTTTCCCCCTCCGTAGGCCCAACCGCAGCCTCAGCCTAAATTTTTTACTTACCGTCCGTTCCGGTCGGCCACTTACCTGCCGAGAAAACCGCCGAGAATGAGTGTGCAACGCCGATTATTTTCGCGGGGCGATCAGTTCTACACATCTTTACCCTCAAAATGGAAATTCTCTCCCGCTTTTTTCACCGAGTGTTAGCGATCCTTGTCAGCAGGCAATCGGGCATTGAGGGCCTTTATGTAAAGTCTGGCCCCTACCCTTTCTTTAGTTATCCTCTTGCTCTTAATATGTTTACAGAACATCTTTGGATTTTCCTTGTTTTTACTTGCCAAGAATTTTTCATGCTCTCTCTTAGCATTCCTAATATCCTTTTTAATTTCACCTCTGAACTTCCTATATTCATCAATGGATTCTATGGTATTTAGCTGTTGGCATATGACATAAACTTCCCTTTTTTTTCTCCTTTATCCTCCCCTGTAAATCCCTAGATGTCCAGGTGGCTCTAGAATTGTTATTCCCACCCTTTTTCTTGGCCCGAGCCCTTCGGATCTCCTCCTTGAATGCCTCCCAGTGTTCCAACACTGATTTTCGTTCAAGTAGCTGTTTCCAATCCACGGTGGTCAAATCACTTCTCAACTTAGCAAAGTTAGCTTTTCCCCAATTTGGGACTTTTATCCCTGGTCTATCCTTGTCCTTATCCATAACTACCTTGAATCTGACTGAATTATGGTCACTGGCACCCAAGTGCTCTCCCTCTAATACCCCTTCAACCTGCCAAGCTTCATTCCGCAAAACTAAATCCAGAACCGCCCCCTCCAGTGTTGGGCTTGTTACATACTGACTATAAAAGTTCTCTTGAATGCATTTTAGGAATTCAGCACCCTCTATACCCTTCACACTATATTTGTCCCAATCAATATTAGGATAGTTGAATTCCCCTACTATTACTGCCCTCAACAATGTCTTGTCCAAAATTAATCCCTCAAGAAACACCATTAAACCAGGTTAATTGGTCATTTGTTTGATTTGCTGTTGGTCGGACGTTGAAGATTGGCTGCTGTGTTTGTTTACATAACAATAATAATTACACTTCAAAGGAATTTATTGGTTACAAAGGGCCCGAGTTTGGTCAAACCTAAGTTCCGCCCATGTACTGTCGAAAGGACCACTAAGATCATGACGGTTCTTTGGGTGGAAGTTTGGTGGAAAATTAGGGAAAAACCGCCCAGCAGAAAAAAAAAGGGCCCTGCATGCCGATTCTGGGCAGCAACGTGTGGTAGGTCAGATTCTGGGTGGCAAATGTGATCCTTGGCAAAATAACGCCAAGGATAGAGTCAGGCCCAAGGACGGGGGGGAAAAAAGAGGGAAAAAAATTTAAACAAATGGAAAAAAAAAAAAACTTACAAATCCTTCAGAGGACCATATCCACCAAAATCACTGCAAAAGAAATAAAGAAAACAAGTGCACTAACTTGCAGATCTTCATACTTACCGTTCAGGTAAGACCTGCCTCCACACGGCGGTCTCTTCTGCTGCTGGAGTGGAGGACCACCCGGACCAATCTCGGGAGGGAGCGGGCGGGCGTGAGAACTTTTGTCGGCATTGCACTCCGGCGCACACCAGCGGATGCTGCCCAGTGGTCTCTCCCCGCCGGCGTGAGGGTCTCACCAAACTCGCTTGGAAGGGAGAACGCCCAGAAAACAGGGAATCTGCCGAGAAAACTCAACAGCAGCCGACGATAAGTCCAACAAATTCGGGCCCAAAGTGTTTTTGATAAGGTCCTGTATAAATATAAGTTCATTCTTCAATGATCCAATGTCCATTTACACGTTAAATGGTTTATATAATGGTACTTCTTCTATTAGTGAGGGAGTGATAAACAATGTATATTGTCAGAGTTCATGATATATCATGCTGCATGACGCAAAATCTATGCTGAGCAATACACAGGCAGTGTAGAGTGCTGTGGATGTAAAACTGTTCCAGAAGCTTGTTGTGACAGCTGATGTTGTGTTTCAGCACGTTTATCTGCCCTTAGTATGTGCTGCGGAATTTGAGCTGAAGGTTAAACATCACTATAGATAGTAAAAGACACCAACAGCAGACAGTATGGCTATGAATAATTGCTGTTCATGGTCTGGCATTTAATTATCTTTATCCTGCCTTCAGGCAATAGATAAAAAGAGGAACTAATCTTCTTTATAATAAAGATAGACAAATGGAAGAACATAAAAGAATAATAATTCTTAAAGAAAAGAGAAAGACGTACATTTATATAGCACCTTTCATGACCCCAGGACATGCCAAAGTGCTTTACAGCCAATTAAGTACTTTTGAAGTGTAGTCACTGTTGCATTGTAGGAAATGTGGCAGCCAATTTGCAAGTTCCCATAAACAGCAATGTGATAATGACCAGATAATCTGTTTAAATTATGTTAATTGAGGGATAAATATTGGCCAGGACACTAGAGAAAACTGCCGTGTTCTTCTTCAAAATAGTGCAATGGCATCTTTTACGCCCACCTGGGTGAGCAGGAGGCCTCAGTTTAATGTTTCATTTAACAGTGTAGCACTCCCTCAGTATCATGCTGGAGTGTCAGCCTAGATTTTTGTGCTCAAGTCGCTGGAGAGGGACTTGAACCCACAACCTGGCGAGAGTGCTACCAACTGAGCCATGACTGACATGACATTCTTGGAAAATCTGTTGTACATTACTTGATCATGAGAGCCACGAAATAAGAAAAAATGAAAACTGATTGAGAATGAGTATTAAATGATTAAACACAGTAAGAATATAGTCTGATATTGATGTGGATGTGCCATTGGAGGTTAACGATTCATTCTAAAGTGTTTTGGAAATAGACTTGACTTGCCGTTAATTACAGATTTGTTTTGTGTATTTCATGCAAGCTCCCGCCCACGCAGCGAGCTGGCTAATGAACTAGTCCCACTAGTTTAGTAGCCATATAAATTGATGCTGGGAAGCAGGTAAGGGGTGCGTGCTGTAAATAGATTGCATCTGTGTAACCACAAATGATCTTTACATTAATCCAGTCACTTACATTGCCAGGAAAGGCCAACGTTCAGCGAGTCTATGACCACCACGTCTAAACCAGAAAATTACTACGCTATCAGCCTCCTCCTCATCATTGGCAAAATGATGGAAGAAGTCATCAGTAGTGTCATCAATTTAGATCTACTCACTAATAACCTGCTCACCAACATTCAGTTCATGCTCTGCATAAATCAATTGGTTCCAAATCTTGTCACAGTTTTGATCCAGATTTGGACACGAGCTAAATATAAAAGGAGAGGTGAGTGTAACTGCCCTAGGGAGCCTTGGCGCACTCGACTGAATGTGACACCAAGGATTCCAAGCAAGACTGAGGTCATTGGGGGTCAATGGGTGAAATCTCCAGTGGCTGGGGTCATGCCTGATGAACAGGTAGTGATCGTAGGATGCCAATTATCACAGCCCAAGACAAAACTGTAGGAGTTCCCTTGGGTGCAAATGTTACCTGCCACTTCTAGGCCAAAGCCTAGATGTTATCCTGGGCTTGCTGTAGGCTGGCACGTACTGCTTCTTTATCAGGAGTTGTGAATGGAGCTGAACACATAGAACCATCAACGATCAGCCCTATTCATGACCTTATGTGAAATGGAGGGACATTTCTAGTAGCCTCCCGATGAAGCAGCTGAAGATGGTTGGACTGAGGATGCTGCCCCAGGGAACTCCTCACCTCTGCTGCCAGGGTATTCTGTTCCTCTGATCTGATATGATAGAGACAACTCTGAGGCAAGGCTTCACTGCCTTAAGAAGAAAATAGAATCCGTGAAAACCCTTTTCATGGAAAGCAACCCAGGTGTCAGAAAGCATTATTTAATATAATTTCTTAGTATGATGACATACATAGGGAATATTTAATTCCCCACATGATCCATTCACAACTGAGAAATAACCCAGTTCATTTCTGAGATGGCAGGGTGTAACTAGTGCAGTGCCGCAAGGACCAGTGCATGGGCCTCAGCTATTTAAAATTCATATTCAATGACTTAGATGAGGGGACAATGTGTAATGTATTCAAGTTTGCTGATAATACAAAGCCTCGAACTATCAGTCCCCGAGAAAGGCCTCAGCTTCATCCCCCGATGCACCCACCGTTGTGTATCTGTAAAGCATGCACTCCCATGTTCTGCCACCAAGGAGCTCATCCCGAAGTCCCAAGGGATCCCAGCATCCCTTGGGAGCACTGTATATAAGCCGGGCCCGAAGGCCTGTTCCTCACTCTGGAGTGTCTTAATAAAGACTGCGGTCACTGTTACTTTAACCTCCCTGTGTGCAGCCTCATCTGTGTTAGGAACACAATAACTGGTGATGAGAATATGAATCCAACGCAAACATAGAAACATAGAAAATAGGTGCAGGAGTAGGCCATTCGGCCCCTCTAGCCTGCACCGCCATTCAATGAGTTCATGGCTGAACATGCACCTCAGTACCCGCTTCCTGCTTTCTCGCCACACCCTTTGATCCCTCGAGTAGTAAGGACTTCATCTAACTCCCTTTTGAATATATTTAGTGAATTGGCCTCAACAACTTTCTGTGGTAGAGAATTCCACAGGTTCACCACTCTCTGGGTGAAGAAGTTTCTCCTCATCTCGGTCCTAAATGGCTTACCGTTTATCCTTAGAATGTGACCCCTGGTTCTGGACTTCCCCAACATTGGGAACATTCTTCCTGCATCTAACCTGTCTAAACCCGTCAGAATTTTAAACGTTTCTATGAGGTCCCCTCTCATTCTTCTGAACTCCAGTGAATACAAGCCCAGTTGATCCAGTCTTTCTTGATAGGTCAGTCCCGCCATCCCGGGAATCAGTCTGGTGAATCTTCGCTGCACTCCCTCAATAACAAGAATGTCCTTCCTCAAGTTAGGAGACCAAAACTGTACACAATACTCCAGGTGTGGCCTCACCAAGGCCCTGTACAACTGTAGCAACACCTCCCTGCCCCTGTACTCAAATCCCCTCACTATGAAGACCAACATGCCATTTGCTTTCTTAACCGCGTGCTGTACCTGCATGCCAACCTTCAATGACTGATGTACCATGACACCCAGGTCTCGTTGCACCTCTCCTTTTCCTAATCTGTCACCATTCAGATAATAGTCTGTCTCTCTGTTTTTACCACCAAAGTGGATAACCTCACATTTATCCACATTATATTTCATCTGCAATGCATTTGCCCACTCACCTAACCTATCCAAGTCACTCTGCAGCCTCATCGCATCCTCCTCGCAGCTCACACTGCCACCCAACTTAGTGTCATCCGCAAATTTGGAGATACTACATTTAATCCCCTCGTCTAAATCATTAATGTACAGTGTAAACAGCTGGGGCCCCAGCACAGAACCTTGCGGTACCCCACTAGTCACTGCCTGCCATTCTGAAAAGTACCCATTTACTCCTACTCTTTGCTTCCTGTCTGATAACCAGTTCTCAATCCACGTCAGCACACTATCCCCAATCCCATGTGCTTTAACTTTGCACATTAATCTCTTGTGTGGGACCTTGTTGAAAGCCTTCTGAAAGTCCAAATATACCACATCAACTGGTTCTCCCTTGTCCACTTTACTGGAAACATCCTCAAAAAATTCCAGAAGATTTGTCAAGCATGATTTCCCTTTCACAAATCCATGCTGACTTGGACCTATCATGTCACCATTTTCCAAATACACTGCTATGACATCCTTAATAATTGATTCCATCATTTTACCCACTACTGAGGTCAGGCTGACCGGTCTATAATTCCCTGTTTTCTCTCTCCCTCCTTTTTTAAAAAGTGGGGTTACATTGATTACCCTCCACTCGATAGGAACTGATCCAGAGTCAACGGAATGTTGGAAAATGACTGTCAATGCATCCACTATTTCCAAGGCCACCTCCTTAAGTACTCTGGGATGCAGTCCATCAGGCCCTGGGGATTTATCGGCCTTCAATCCCATCAATTTCCCCAACACAATTTCCCGACTAATAAAGATTTCCCTCAGTTCCTCCTCCTTACTAGACCCTCTGACCCCTTTTATATTCGGAAGGTTGTTGGTGTCCTCCTTAGTGAATACAGAGCCAAAGTACTTGTTCAATTGGTCTGCCATTTCTTTGTTCCCAGTTATGACTTCCCCTGATTCTGACTGCAGAGGACCTACGTTTGTCTTTACTAACCTTTTTCTCTTTACATACCTATAGAAACTTTTGCAATCCGCCTTAATGTTCCCTGCAAGTTTCTTCTCGTACACCATTTTCCCTGCCCTAATCAAACCCTTTGTCCTCCTCTGCTGAGTTCTAAATTTCTCCCAGTCCCCAGGTTCACTGCTATTTCTGGCCAATTTGTATGCCACTTCCTTGGCTTTAATACTATTCCTGATTTCCCTTGATAGCCACAGTTGAGCCACCTTCCCTTTTTGCAGCAAACTGTGGGCATCCTGGACAAGTTCTGGGAGGGTGAGGACTGGGAAGACTATGTTGTACGGCTAGACCAGTACTTTGTTGCCAATGAGCTGGACGGAGAAGGAAGCGCTGCAAAAAGGAGAGCGGTCCTCCTCACGGTCTGCGGGACACCGACCTACAGCCTCATGAAGAATCTTCTGGCCCCGGTGAGACCCACAGATAAGTCGTATGAGGAGCTGTGTACACTGGTTCGGGAGCATCTTACTCAAGGGAGAACGTGCTGATGGTGAGATATCGGTTCTACACATGCCAGCGATCTGAAGGTCAGGAAGTGGCGAGCTACGTTGCCGAGCTAAGGTGACTTGCAGAACAATGTGAGTTTGATGGCTACCTGGAGCAGATGCTCAGAGACTTTTTTGTACTGGGCATTGGCCACAAGACCATCCTATGAAAACGTTTGACTGTAGAGACACCGACCCTTAGTAAGGCCTTTGCGAAAGCACAGGCGATTATGTCCACCAGTGATAACACCAAACAAATCTCTCAGCACACAAGTGCTAGCAATGTTCATAAATTAACTGGAACTGTGTTTGTGAGCAGAAATGTACAGGGCAGAAATCACGAGTCTGCAACTGCCAGCAGGCCTCAGGTGACCCAGATGACTCAGAGTCCGCAACAAAGGATGAATGTAAGGCAATTCACACTTTGTTGGTGTTGTGGAGGCTTCCATTCAGCCTATTCATGCCGCTTCAAAGGGTATGTTTGCAAGAGCTGTGGAACAATGGGGCACCTCCAACGAGCTTGCAAACGAGATGCAAGCTCTGCAAAACCTGCTAACCACCACATGGCAGAGGAAGATCGGTCCATGGTGGATCAAAGCAATTTCGAGCCTCAGAGAGAGGAGGCAGATGCTGAAGTACACGGGGTGCACACATTTGAGACGAAATGTCCTCCTATAATGCTAAATGTAAAATTGAATGGCTTACCCGCAGCCATGGAACTGGACACTGGCGCTAGCCAATCCATCATGAGTAAAAAGATGTTTGAGAGACTGTGGTGCAACAAGGCATTCAGACCAGCCCTGAGACCCATCCACACGAAACTGAGACCAAAGAGCTCATCACTGTCCTGGGCAGCGCCATAGTCAAGGTCACCTACGAGGGCACGGTGCATGAACTGCCACTCTGGATTGTCCTGGGCAATGGCCCCACATTGCTTGGAAGGAGCTGGCTGGGCAAAATCCATTGGAACTGGGATGACATCCGAGCGCTATCATATGTCGATGAGGCCTCATGTACCCAGGTTTTTAACAAATTTCCTTCCCTTTTTGAGCCAGGCATTGGAAAATTTTCCGGGGCGAAGGTGCGGATCCACTTGGTCCCAGAGGCACGACCCATTCACCACAAGGCGCGAGTAGTACCTCACATGATGAGGGAGAGAGCAGAAATCTAGCTGGACAGGCTGCAACGCGAGGGCATCATCTCCCCAGTGGAATTCAGCAAGTGGGCCAGCCAGATTGTTCCAGTACTCAAAACTGATAGCACGGTCAGGATTTGCGGCGATTATAAAGTAACTATTAATCGTTTCTCGCTACAGGACCAATATCCGCTAGCTAAGGCAGACGACCTATTTGCAACGCTGGCAGGAGGCAAGACGTTCACCAAGCTCGACCTGACTCGACCTGACGCAGGAGCTGGAGGAGTCTTCGAAGGGCCTCACCTGCATCAACACGCACAAGGGATTGTTCATCTACAACAGATGCCCGTTTGGAATTTAGTCAGCTGCAGCGAACTTCCAGAGAAACATGGAGAGCCGACTCAAGTCGGTACCACACACGGTGGTTTTTCAGGACGACATATTGGTCACGGGTTGTGACACCGCCGAGCACCTATAAAACCTGGAGGAGGTCCTCCAGCGACTGGATCGCGTAAGGCTGCGGCTGAAGAGGTCGAATTGCGTCTTAATGGCAACAGAAGTGGAATTTTGGGGAGAAAGATCGCGGCGGACGGCATTCGGCCCACAGACGCCAAGACAGAGGCTATCAGGAACATGCCCAGGCCACAGAACGTCACGGAGCTGCAGTCGGTCCAGGGACTCAACTATTTTTGTAACTTCCTACCGGGGTTAAGCACTCTTTTAGAGCCCCGACATGTGTTATTGCTCAGAGGTGAGAACTGGGTATAGGGAAAAAAACCAAGTAATTGCTTTTGAGAAAGCCAGAAACATTTTATGCTCCAACAAGCTGCTTGTATTGTATAACCCGTGTAAAAGACTTGTGCTAGCATGTGACGCGTCGTCGTACGGAGTCAGGTGTGTATTACAACAAGCTAACGTTGTGGGGAAGTTGCAACCTGTCGCCTATGCTTCCAGCTGAGAGGGCCAACAGCATGATTGAGAAAGAGGCATTAGCGTGTGTGTTCGGGGTAAAGAAAATGCATCAGTACCTGTTTGGCCTCAAAATTTGAGCTGGAAACTGATCACAAGCCCCTCACATCCCTGTTCGCTGAAAACAAGGGGATAAATACTAATGCCTCAGCCCGCATACAAAGGTGGGCACTCGCGCTATCAGCTAATAACTATACCATCCGCCACAGGTCAGGCACCGAGAACTGCGGATGTTCTCAGTCGGCTACCATTGCCCACCACGGGGGTGGAATTGGCGCAGCCTGCAAACTTGTTGATGGTGGCGCAGTCCGCAGACTTGTTGATGGTCATGGAAGCATTTGAAAATGATAAATCACCTGTCACGGCCCGCCAGGTTAGGACTTGGACCAGCCAAGATCCTCTGCTGTCCCTAGTAAAAAAAAACTGTTCTGCATGGGAGCTGGGCCAGCATCCCCGTTGAAATGCAAGAGCCAATCAAGCCGTTCCAGCAGCAAAAGGACGAGCTGTCCATTCAGGCAGACTGCCTGTTGTGGGGTAACCGTGTAGTGCTACCAAAAAAGGGCAGCGAGACGTTCATCTCAGATCTCCACAGCACACATCCGGGTACAGTAATGATGAAAGCGATAGCCAGATCCCACGTGTGTTGGCCCAGTATCTACTCTGACTTAGAGTCCTGTGTACGGCAATGCAACGTATGTGCTCAGTTGAGCAATGCACCCAGAGAGGCACCACTAAGTTTGTGGTTCTGGCCCTCCAGACCATGATCGAGGATCCATGTCAACTATGCGGGCCCGTTTCTTGGTAAAATGTTCCTGGTGGTGGTGGATGCTTTTTCAAAATGGATTAAATGTGAAATAATGTCGGGAAGCACCGCCACCGCCACCATTGAAAGCATGAGGGCCATGTTTGCCACGCACGGCCTGCCTGACATACTGGTCAGTGACAACGGGCCATGTTTCACCAGTGCCGAATTTAAAGAATTCATGACCCGCAATGGGATCAAACATGTCACCTCGGCCCCGTTTAAACCAGCCTCCAATGGGCAGGCAGAGCAGGCAGTACAAACAATCAAACAGAGCCTTAAACCCGAGTCACAGAAGGCTCACTCCAAACCCGCCTGTCCGGAGTACTGCTCAGCTACCGCACGAGACCCCACTCACTCACAGGGGTGCCCCTGGCTGAGCTACTCATGAAAAGGACACTTAAAACCAGACTCTCGCTGGTTCACCCCAACCTGCATGATCAGGTAGAGAGCAGGCGGCAGCAACAAAATGTAAACGATGGTCGCGCCACTGTGTCACGGGAAATTGATCTGAATGACACTGTGTATGTGCTAAACTATGGACATGGTCCCAAGTGGATCGCGGGCACGATGATAGCTAAAGAAAGGAGTAGGGTGTTTGTAGTCAAACTGGACAATGGACAAATTTGCAGAAAGCTCCTGGACCAAACGAGGCTGCGGTTCACAGACTGCCCTGAACAACCCACAGCAGACACCACCTTTTTCGAGCTCACAACATACACCCAAAGGATCAACGACACCACGCCGGACCAGGAAATCGAATCCATCATGCCCAACAGCCCAGCAAGGCCAGGCTCACCCAGCAGCCCTGCAACAACACGCCAGCCCAGCGAGGGCACAGCCAACACACCAGAACAGACATTTGTACAAGGTGGTCCACCAGGGAAAGAAAGGTTCCCGACCACCTCACCTTGTAAATAGTTTTCACTTTGACTTTGCGGGGGAGTGATGTTGTGTATCTGTAAAGCATGCACTCCCATGTTCCGCCACCAGGGAGCGCATCCCCTGAAGTCCCAAGCGATCCCAGCATTCCTTGGGAGCACTGTATATAAGCCTGTTCCTCACTCTGGAGTGTCTTATTAAAGACTGAGGTCACTGTTACTTTAACCTCCCTGTGTGCAGGCTCATCTGTGTTAGGAACACAATACCCACCTCAATGAATTTGGAGCTTGGCATGAGCTCTTCTTCCATTGCCTTTGCCTCCACACCCACTTCTTTGGCCAGGAATCTTCCCCTCGTACAGTGGAACCTTTCTCCAATCTTAAGAATTCTCGTTCCACCTGGACTCCTCCCTCTGGCCTCTTATCCTTTCTGCATCTTTTCATTGGGAATTGCTGGTGTGACTTCGGCAGTCTCAATTTCTTTGTGCCCTTCACTCACTCTAACCTACCTTCCTCTGAACTTGCAGCATTCCGTTCTCTCAGTTCCAACCTTAACATTGTCATCAAACCTGCTGTTGTTGTTTCACGAACCGACCTCTAACTTGCGGAGGCTGAACGCCAACTCTCTGATACCTCCTCCTACCTCCCCCAGGACCATGACCCCACTACCGAACATCAAGCCATCATTTCCAAAACTGTTCCTGACATCTCTTCTGGAGATCTTCACTCCACAGCCTTCAACCTCATAGTCCCCCAGCCCTGCACAGCCCACTTCTATCCCCTTCCCAAGATCCACAAACAGGATTGGCTTGGTAGATCCATTATTTCAGCTTGTTCTTGCCCCATGGAACTGATTTCTTCCTATTTCGACTTTATTTTTTTCTCCTTGTCCAGTCTCTTCCCACCGACATCCGCAACTTTTCCAACGCCCTCTGCCATTTTAAGTTTCCAGTCAGCAGATTTGATGACAATGTTAGGGTTGGATCTGAGAGAACAGAGTTCTGCAAGTTCAGAGGAAGGTAGGTTGGAGTGAGTGAGGGAAGCAAAGAAATTGATACTGCTGATGTCACCTCCACCCCCACCAGGACAGCCTCGGGGCACTCCACTTCTTTCATGAATAGAGGCCCAACCAATCCCCACCCACCCCACCCTCCTCCTCCTGGCTGAACTTGTTCTCACATTGAACAACTTCTCTTTTGACTCCACTCATTTCCTCCAAATAAAAGGTGTTGTTATGGGTCCTAGCTATATCTGCCTTTTCATATGATATGTGGAACATTCTTTGTTCCAGTCCTACTCGGGTCCCCTCCCTCACCTTTTTTTTCATACATTGATGACTGTATTGGTGCCGTTTCCTGCACTCACCCTGAACTGGAAAATTTCATTCACTTTGCTTCCAATTTATACCCTTCTCTCATCTTCACATGGTCGATTTCTGACTTTTCCCTTTCCTTCTTTGACTTCTCTGTCTCTATTCCTGGGGATATGCCATCAACCAATATCTATTATAAGCCCACTGACTCCCACAGCTATCTGGACTACACTTCCTCACACCCCACATCTTGTAAGGACTCTATTCAGTTCTCCCAGTTTCTATGTCTCTATCGCACCTGTTCTGACAACGCCACCTTCCATAACATTGCTTCTGATATGTCTTCCTTTTTCCTCAACCCAGGATTCCCCTCAACCATGGTTGACAGAGCCCTTGACCATATCCGTTCCATTTCCTGTACTTCGGCCCTTGTCCCTTCCCCTCCCTCCCAGAACCATGATAGGGTTCCCCTTGTCCTCACCTTCTACCCCACCAGCCACCACATTCAACAGACCATCCTCTGCCATTTCCGTCACCTCCAATGTGATCCTACCACCAAGCACATCTTTCCCTCCCCTTCCTGACACACTGCTCCACTCTTCTATTACCCCCAATACCCCTTCCCCTTCCCACGGCACCTTCCCGTGCAAGTGCAGGAGATGCAACACCTGCCCTTTTACCTCCTCCATTCCCACCGTCCACGGCCCCAAACACTCCTTCCAGGTGAAATAGGTATTTACTTGTATTTCTTTCAATTTAGTATACTGCATATGTTGTTCATGACGCGGTCCCCTCTACATTAGGGAGGCCAAATGAAGATTGGGTGAGCGCTTTGCGGAAAACCTCCGTTCAGTCCGCAAGCTGACCTCATGCAAGAAAACCCCATTGAAATTCCGAACTGGATTCAATATAACATATTGGCCCGGAATTTGCGGTTGGGATGACGGCAAACTGACTGCAACTTCGGAATTTGACGCATGCACAGGCGGAAATCCTGAAGTTGTGGTCTGTTATTGACAGCTCCGAAACAGGCTGCTCTGTGTCCCCACCAAGCCGGCAATCTGCGAAATCATCCCAAATCTGGAAAACTGACGAAAACTTTGGCTCTTCCACAGTAATTACGCTGTTAAATTCCCCCCTAAAAGTTAGACACCAGGGGATTGGTGACATCACAGCAGTTCGCACAGGGGATCCTCACTATACTTCATTGATTTGAATCGAATCTCAGAAAACCCAAAGTTCTCGATGCACGGATCGTGAGATCCTTGTGTGAAGCGTACATTGGGGGCAGCGGCGAACATCTTCACTTCGCCACTCACCGCAAATTCCGGGACAGTCTACTTAAATGTGGTATCATTTTGTTGAGCAATATTACATTATGACCAACAGATGGCAGCACCTCAGTCACGTAATTGCTATAGTTACCACAACATTCTGGGATTGATTCTCCTCCAGTTTTCTGCACCTCCCCCTCCTGAAGACAGTCTTCACTCATTGAGCAATCATTGGGGCACTTTTATCTTAAGGAGCTGGTGCATTGTAAAATACTTCGTTATATTTGAGCTATTGTATCTGAATAGTAATGATAAAAATTTAATTTTGGATGATGTAGGAAGAGCGCCCATATCATTATTTATTTTCTTCACTCAATGGGTTGTGAATCTTTGGAATTCTCTACCCGAGAGAGCTGTGGATGCTCAGTTGTTGAGTACATTCAAGACCGAGGTCGATAAATTTTGAGATATTAAGGGTATCAAGGCACATGGGGATAGTGCGGGAAGGTGGAGTTGAAGTAGAAGGTCCGCCATGATCTTATTGAATGGCGGAGCAGGCTCGAGGGGCCGAATGACTGACTCCTCTTATTTCTTATGCTCTTATCATGTTCAGTCAAGTTCAATGTTTCCACATGCTGACAAAGGTTATACATGTGGTTTACTGTATTTAGAAAAACATACATTTCATGGGAAAATATGAAAATGCAAGAATAGGAAGATGAATACATTTGAAGTGGAAAAGTAGTGTCTGTTATACATTGGTGCCTTATTGAAAACTCTAACCAATATAACCTGATCTTTCATATTAAAATGTATTTTTATTAAGACTCAAGGGCTAGACTTTCCCTTGGGATCACCCAGTTACCGCCCATTTAAAATGCTGAGATTGAGTTTAACGCCCATATTTGATTAAAAGTGGAAACTAACGGCCAATTATCGCCGGCGTAACTTTCGGCATACAATTAACGCCAGGAATTAGCTGAACCGCTCGCCCATATTTTTTAAAATAAAATCTGATGTCATTACTCGTGCACCGCCCAGAAGACTGTTTAGAATGGAAACTAACGCCCAAATACCACTCAGATTATCTCTAAGCGTTACTTTCGGCATCTCGCCCATATGTCGCCCAAAAAGATACTCAAGAAAAGCTGCATTCACCTGACAACCCAGCGGTCTGGATGCTATTTTGTAATTTGGAGGACTTTTCATAAAAAGCTGCTTCAAGTTCATGGGAGCATTGAAGTAATTAGTGAGTGCTTTTAAGGTGATTTTAAAATCTCTTGACAACCATCTAAATCACATTGTGGTGAATTTTGAGTTTCTATTGCATTTGTAGAGGACAATTTAATAATTTTGAAGACATAATAAGGCATTTATAGTAATGGGGCCAGTAATTTCTCAGCCAGTATTGCTGACTACTCACACGCTGCAGACTAGAGATGGGAGAAGGTTTATTGAAGAGCATTATGTGCCCAATCAAAGAGGTGGCAGACTGAGGAGGAGGAGACCTTACACCCAACGCAATTACAGGGATAAGGGATCATACCTGGACTTGTCCGATAACACGTGCCTTAGGAGACTGCGCTTCCAAAAGGAGGTCATCAGTGAGATATGCCAGCTAATTAAGGGAAATCTGCAGCTTAACCGCACCTTCAGGACCACACTGCCCGTTGAGGTCAAGGTTTCTGCAGCACTTTCCTTCTATGCATCGGGCTCCTTTCAGGCATCAGCTGGCAACATTTGCGGTATCTCTCAGTATGCCACGCATTGCTGCATTCGACAGGTGACTGAAGCCCTTTACGCTCACAGGATGGACTTTATAAACTTCCCCATGACCTGGGAGGCACAGACAGAGCTTTGGATTTCTCGAGAATAGCAAACTTCCCCAAGGTACAGGGAGCAATAGACTGTAAACACATCACCCTGTGAGCACTGTTTCAGGATGCAGAGGTGTTTCGGAACCAAAAGGAATTCCACTCCCTGAATGTGCAACTCGTTGTTGACCACAAGCAAATAATAATAACAGTAAATGCAAAATTTCCAGGGAGCATCCATGATGTGCACATCTTGCATGAGAGCACTGTCTCTGACCTGTTTAAGAGTCAGCCACAAGGTCACAGTTGGATGCTGGGGGATAAAGGATATGGCCTTGCCAGCTGGCTCATCACCCCCCTGCATCAGCCCCAGATGGAAGCCAAGAAGCGCTACAACGAAAGCCATATAGCCACCCGCAATATCGTCAAAGACAATCGGAGTGCTTAAGCAGCGCTTTAGATGCCTGGACCACTCGGTAGGCGACTTACAATACCACCCTGAGCTGAGTTCATTGTGGTGTGCTGCATGTTGCATAACTTAGCTATCAGGAGGGGACAAGAATTGCCAGATGGGACTACCGGCCCACCTCAGGAGAGAGGGGAAGAGGAGGATGAGGAGGTGGACAAGGACCTCTGGGAGGACAATCAGGCTGCAGGAAAAGCCCTGTGGTAGTTGCGCAGCTGCAAGACGATTGTGTCAACAGCTCATAAGTGAACGCTTTCCATGAAGTTACGTTGGTAACTGTTACAGTTGAGTTGTGTTTCATCCTTGCCTGGCCTTGCCATTGTTTGCAAACTTTGTATTGATGGTTAACGTTTGTTATTGGAAGACACTGCACAACAATATGAAGTAAAATAAAAAATATTTAATGATTTTAAAAAAAAATTCTATAAAACTTTTGTAAACAATAAACACCCATCTACCCCCCACCCAAACAGTGAAAATGTTTTAAATAACAGTAACAACAGCATAATATATAACAGTATAACTGGTGCACTCATAATAAAGGATGAAACTGTGTACAATGAGCAAGTGTGACCTTAGCTCCTTTAATGAGACTCCAGAGTGCAGGTACCTAGTGGGTGGCCTGCTTATATACCGTGCTCCCAAGGGATGCTGGGATCCCTTGGGACTCCAACAGTTGGGCCCTTTGGTGATGGTGTGATACAGGTTACAAGGGGTTAAATACATAACAATAACAGCAAGGTGGATAAAGGGGAACCAGTGGATGTCGCGTATTTGGACTTAAAGACATTTGACAAGGTGCCACGTAAAAGGTTACTGCACAAGATAAAAGTTCATGGGGTTGGGGGTAATATATTAGCATGGATAGAGGATTAGCTAACTAGCAGAAAACAGAGAGTCGGGATAAATGGTTCATTCTCTGATTGGCAAACAGTAACTAGTGGGGTACCATAGGGATCAGTGATGGGACCCCAACTATTTGCAATCTATATTAACGACTTGGAAGAAGGGACTGAGTGTAACGTAGCTAAGTTTGCTGACGATATAAATATAGGGGGAAAAGTAATGTGTGAGGAGGACACAAAAAATCTGCAAAAGGACATAGACAGGCTAAGAGAGTGGGCAAAAGTTTGGCAGATGGAGTATAATGTTGGAAAGTGTGAGGTTATGCACTTTGGCAGAAAAAAAATCAAAGAGCAAGTTATTATTTAAATGGAGAAAAATTGCAAAGTGCTGCAATACAGCGGAACCTGGGGGTACTTGTACATGAAACACAAAAGGATAGTATGCAGGTACAGCAAATGATCAGGAAGGCCAATGGTATCTTGGCCTTTATTGCAAAGGAATGGAGTATAAAGCAGGGAAGTCTTACTACAGCTATACAAGGTATTGGTGAGGCCACACCTGGAATACTGCGTGCAATTTTGGTTTCCATATTTACGAAAGGATATACTTGCTTTGGAGGCAGTTTAGAGAAGGTTCACTAGATTGATTCCGGGGATGAGGGAGTTGACTTATGAGGAAAGGTTGAGTAGTTTGGGCCTATACTCATTGGAATTCAGAAGAATGAGAGGTGATCTTATTGAAACGTATAAGATTATGAGAGCTTGGTGGATGCAGAGAGGATGTTTCCACTGATGGTGGGGGGGGAAAGAGACTAAAACTAGAGGGCATGATCTTAGAATAAGGGGCCGCCCATTTAAAACAGATGAGGAAGAATTTTTTCTTCAGTGGATTGTAAATCTGTGGAATTTGCTGCCTCGGAGAGCTGTGGAAGCTGGGACATTGAATAAATTTAAGACAGAAATAAGACAGTTTCTTAGATGATAAGGGGATAAAGGGTTATGGGGAGTGGGCGGGGAAGTGGAGCTGAGTCCATGATCAGATCAGCCATGATCTTATTGAATGGCGGAGCAGGCTCGAAGGGCCGTATGGCCTACTCCTCTGTTCCTATTTCTTATGTATTACAGATATTACAGACATTATTAGATACTATTACACAACACAGATAATCCACAATTAGTCATCGCCCTCGCTATTCATCATTAACATTATATGCTAATACGCTTTGTATGCAATTGAATGCATGGTGATATCTACGGTCTGAGAAATTTTATAAGATCGAGGTTAGGAACTAACGCATGACACCAAGATTACTAGCCTAATTACAATCCAACAGATCTACATTTGAATTTATGGGCCCAAGTTTCCACACGATAAAAAACGGGCGCCCCTCCGAGCTGGGCGCCCATTTTTCGCGCATAAAACGGCGCCTAAAAAAAAAAATCGCGATTCTGGAGCGTTCTGCAGCTCCTTGTCTGCCTGGCGCGGCGCCCAGGGAGGCAGAGCCTACACTCGCGCCGATTTTGTAAGTGGGAGGGGGCGGGTACTATTTAAATTAGTTTTTTTCCTGCTGGCAACGCTGCGCGTGCGCGTTGGAGCGTTCGCGCATGCTCAGTGTGAAAAAAACATTGGCACTCGGCCATTTTTGTAGTTCTTTGTAGCCGTTTAATTTTTGAACATTTTTTTAATAAAAGCACATTGCCATCAGCACTTGCAGCCTTCACTGTCTCCTTCCCCCCCCCCCCCCTTGCAGGAAGAACGGGTGCCTCCTCTCCCCCCCCCCACGGGAAAGAACGGGCGCCTCCTCTCCCCTCCCCCTGCGGACAGAACGGGCGTCCCCCCCACGGGAAGGAACGGGCGCCTCCTCTCTCTCTCCCCGCGGGGCAGAACGGGCGCCTCCTCTCCCCTCCCCCCTCCCCCCCCGCGGGAAGAACAGGCGCCTCAGGCTGACTGCAGAATTCTCCGTGCCTGAAGCACTTTCACACAGGTAGGAAGATGGTTTATTTAATCTTTTCTTTGCTTATAAATGTTTATTCAGGTTGGATTTATTTGTATAATATTTGTAGAAGTATAAATAAGGATTTATTATAGAATTTAATGAGTTCCCTTCCCCCCCCCCACCTCGTTCTGGACGCCTAATTTGTAACCTGCGCCTGATTTTTTAATGTGTAGAACAGGTTTTTTCAGTTCTACAAAAATCTTCACTTGCTCCATTCTACTTTAGTTTGGAGTACGTTTTCACTGTGGAAACTTTGAAATCAGGCGTCAGTGCCCGGACACGCCCCCTTTTGAAGAAAAATTCTGTTCCAAAGTAAAACTGTTCTACCTGACTAGAACTGCAGAAAAAAAAATGTGGAGAATTGCGATTTCTAAGATAGTCCGTTCTCCACCAGTTGCTCCTAAAAATCAGGCGCAAATCATGTGGAAACTTGGGCCCAATGAATCATTGCATCATTACAATTTATAAATTTAATACTTACGCTTCCGTAACCAAGATAGTTCCAGTGCTTGCGACACTGGTTTGGCTCACGGACATCACGTGCCACCGATGACACCACTTCAATGATCTCCGCCCATATTCGCTGATAAATCCTGGGGGATGGTTTCTCACGACCACCCCGGGTCAATTAAACCCAACGAGTTTCTACCTTGAGGACGAAGGCAGCATTGGCCTCCTCAGAGAACTGCTTTGCATGCCTTCTACCACCCATCTCCTCTCCCACCTTACCCAGATTATTCCCTTCTCCACCTCTATCACTCAACACCTCCTCCATGTGCTCCATTATAATTATTTTCAGTTATTTTCTGGCAAAAAATCAATTATTCAATATCCAATCAACAAAATCTGTCTGTGTCTCTCTCCCCTTTTCTCTTTCTCTCTCTCTCTCTCCCCTTTTTTTTCTCTGTGTTCTGCGCATGTGCAGATGACCCCTGACCTCCCGAATCGCAGGAAAAAAAAAACCACGCATGCGCAATACGGCCGTTGCTATGGACAACAATCTTGCACGACGGAATAAATTGCCAATGCCCATTTCACATCGCTACAAATTATAAAATCAAAACTAGCGGTTTTTAAAATGGCGATATCACTAACACTGGAAATATCGCCCATTTTTGGGTGATATAGATCCCGATGGAAAGTTTAGCCTGAAGTTCCTACGGTTTAATACTGTAGTGCTGCAGAATGATAAGCATCAGATGTTGTAGCTTTACTGCCAGCATTTCATGTTTGAATCATGGAAAGATCCGGCACTTTCAGGCTTAAAATTATCATTCCAATTTCACAATCTAAACTGAATTGTCTCTTCGATATCGAAGAGAAATGCTATACTCAAGGACCTCGACATGATTTCAGCCCACACTTAAAATTGAATAAAGAGTTGGGAGTTATAAGCAACTCAGTAGATCCAGGGCTACTTCCAAATTGTCAAAAATGCAATACAAAAAAGGCTTTGAGGCATTAAATCTTTTTGAAGAAAAAGACCGGAATTACCATCTTATGAGGACAGACTTGGTTTGGGAAAAGCCACATATTCTTTCTGAAAGTCATGCAGCCATACAGAGAATACCTGGTTAAATGTATCCTTTACTTACCTATGCTTCGACAGCTAACTATTGCAGAACAGACAGTGGGGTCATTAAGTCATCATTCCAGGAAATATAGTAAATTTACTCACAATCTGAGAAATAAACATAAAACCTACATGTTACTAGAATGCCAAAAAAGCAAATTTTTTGGCCTGAACCGAGTAGGAGCTGGAATTCTGAATATTTCTCTGAAAATATCCCAATTCTGGAAGTCCCAGCATCAGATCCAGTTGGAACAAACAACCTCTGCTAATCACCAATATATATATATCCCCAGAACACATCTATGAAAAAATCTGTAAAGGAAGATGACTTTAAACAACATGAAAAGTGCTCAGAAATATTTACCTGGCAGTGTATATGTTGAAGAGCCCATTTCTCTCAGAGGCACTGTTATGGCTCTTAGACTGATCCTCGGAACAGGTTATGTTTCAATAATCTAAGCAATGCTATAGAGTGGGATTAGTAGAAGTAAATGTAAACCATGAGTTTATAAATACTAAACTATTTATTGGGCTGGAATTTTTGTATATTGTGATACACACCTTAGAAATATTCTCATTACCCCTAAAAGCCTGTTTATCTTAAGGCGTATTAATTGTATGTTTTTAAGCAGAGGATGGTATGGTTGGGGCTCATTGCCATTGGTGATATCACTCCCACACTTTTGCAAATAAATCTTTCAATGAATAGATTGGAGGTGGAAGATTTTCAATGTGCCGCCTTGGTCTAAAACTGGCGTTACAGGCCATTGTAGAACGCAGAGTTCATTGGTTTCTATAATGGGCAGCTGATCCGCAATGGCAGCTTACACCCAGGTGGCAAGTTGAAAATCTACTCCGAGATCTATCATCAGTCACAATGCAGCAGCTAAATTCAGGTCATTAAACAAAATTGGCTTTGTGATAAGATGGACACAGTCCTAGCTATAAGAGAGGAAAACCTACAGCTGAGTGTATTTTGGGAGGTGGGGGAGGTTGTTGGTTTACAAGTGGTGGTTTCGAACAAGTGGTTATAAAGTTAAGTACAATCAGATAATGAAATACAGTCAGAAACCTTTATCTAAATAGTTGAGGAAATGCCAGACAAGTAAATGATTCTGCATTAATGCCACATTAAGCAATATTAATTCAGCACAAAATCTGGTATAGAGCACAACTAGGGTGTTGTACACAAAGGAAGGTCCAGTCAGTTTAGTTCAGTTAACTGTTCAACTTGAGTAAGGGGTGTTTGGATAAGCAACATCCCACTGAAATAAGAACAATGGGAAAATAATTGCTTTGATTACCATGTGTTGCAACCTCAAATACGCTCAGGATGGTTTCCTCCAGTACCTTATTTTGAAGAATATAAACATGCTCAAAAAAGGTTTCCTTCTTATGTTTTTACATTGTATTCCATTATTATACAATCTTTCAGTAAATATTCTTACATTCGAAAGTAAGGATGAAATCAATTTAACTTTGCTGGCAAACTTAATTTAATTTGTACTAATAGTTCTGGTATTTGGCAGATGCAGCATGAAAGCATTCCATTTGGGAAGAAATAATTTATTACAAGCCATTAATGATGCGTATCTTCAAAACTGTATTCTTTCAGCAACACAATTCAGTACTTAATCAATATAACCAGTTTTACTTTAATTTTACTCCAACTGTGATATTAATTTAAAAATGCATTAATTATTTTATGTCCTTGGGATGTGACATTTCATATTTACATTTTTTTCTTCTGAGAAAAATTAGGTTTCAACATTATAATTTCTCATTTTGTAATGTACTGCATAGGATATTTGTTAAATTCTTCAAAACATGCTTGACCACATTGGAGTATAAATTATTGTCAAATTCTCCCGATCGGCTGCCTTAACCTGGCAGAAATTCCATTTATATGGTTTATATGGGGTTTCTGTCGATCTTCTGCTAAAGTTTTGGTGGCTGATCGAGAACCTCTGAGGAAATTTTCTGGTGTATGAATTTAAAGTGGTGATGAATAAGTGGAGTTTGAGGTCAAGTTGGCTCCAAGCTGTCATGTCTGACCATAAGAGACATCAACTGAGTCACTTCTGTGGCAGACTCAATCATCCAATACTTAAACTAGGCAGGCTACGGTAGTCCAGGACATAATTAGCAATTGACCAGTCGACAGAGCTGAATTATTGGGCCCGACGGTCAAACCTGGCACCGAGGGTTTGTTTCCTTCCCATTCGCTTCCAGATAATTCTATCATCCAATGCCTTAAACTGAGATTGGTCAAGTTGTATAAGCAACATGAATTGACTAGTGGTCTACAATTGTAAGCTGAATGGCTTTAGCTGGTGAAACTCCAGCAGTATCCTTGTACAACTCGGGGCCCTGGGCCTTGGCTCTTGGCAACCTGTGGCTTGGTTTAAGATATGTCCCACCATATCAGGCAAAGAGAAATTCGACTTTGTAGGTTGTATTGAAGACTCTTAATCATGCTGGTCGATTTCCCAGATGTGCCAAACACTTGGTTAACTAAAGACACCCATGGATTCTTATTAAAAACAATATCTATATTGGTCAAAATCACCTGGAAATGCTGTTTGATCATCATATCATAGGCAGTCCCTCGGAATCGAGGAAGACTTTCTTCCATTCCTGAAGTGAGTTCTTTGATGGCTGAACAGTCCAATGAGAGCCATAGACTCTGTCATAAGTGGGACAGATAGTCATTGAGGAAGGGGTAGGTGGGATTGGTTTTCAGCACGCTCTTTCCGCTGCCTGCGCTTGATCCCTGCATGCTCTCGATGTTGAGACTCGAGGTACTCAGCGCCTCCAGGATGCACTCTCTCCACTTAGGGTGGTCTTTGGCCAGGGACTCCCAGGTGTCAGTAGTGATGTCGCACTTTATCAGGGAGGCTTTGAAGGTGTCTTTGTGTATGCAATAACTGTTAGACTGAGTACTGTTTAACTCCAAGAGGTATGACCTTGGCTCTGCTTTATTAAGGCCCAAAGCACCTGAAATACAAAATGGCTGTCTTTTTATACTTGGGCTGCACACACGTGCGTGCAGCCCAATCGCCTCCAACAGTGATGCCATCTAGTGGCTAGTGATCCCAAAAGTACATACATGACAGTTTCCGCTGCCCATCTTTGGCTCGTTTGCCGAAGGAGCTCCGCATATAGCACTTGCTTTGGGAGTCTCGTGTCTGGTATGCGAACTATGTGGCCTGCCCAGCGAAGCTGATAGAGTGTGGTCAGTGCTTCAATGCTGGGGATATTGGCCTGATCGAGGACGCTGATGTTGATGCGCCTGTCCTCCCAGGGGATTTGTAAGATCTTAGAGACATCGTTGGTGATATATCCCCAGCGACTTAAGGTATCTTCTGTACATCGTCCATGCCTCAGATCCATACAGGAGGGCGGGTATTACTACAGCCCTGTAGACCATGAGCTTGGTGGTAGATTTGAGGGCCTGGTCTTCGAACACTCTTTTCCTCAGGTGGCCGAAGGCTGCACTGGTGCACTGGAGGCGGTGTTGAATCTCCGCATCAATGTCTACTTTTGTTGACAGGAGGTTCCCGAGATATGGGAAATGGTCCACGTTGTCGAGGGCCGCGCCGTGGATCTTGATGACTGGGGGGGCAGTGCTGTGCAGCGAGGACAGGCTGGTGGATGACCTTTGTCTTACGGATGTTTAGCAAAAGGCCTATGCTTTCATATGCTTCAGTAAATACATCGACTATATCCTGGAGTTCAGCCTCAGAATGTGCGCTGATGCAGGCGACGTCCGCGTACTGTAGCTCAACTACAGAGGTTGGGGTGATCTTGGACCTTGCCTGGAGGCGATGTAGGTTAAACAGCTTCCCACTGGTTCTGTAGTTTAGTTCCACTCCAGCAGGGAGCTTGTTGACTGCGAGGTGGAGCATGGCAGCGAAAAAGATTAAGAGGGTTGGAGCGATGATGCAGCCCTGTTTGACCCCAGTCCGGATGAGGATTGGTCTATAATGGATCTGTTGATAAGGATCACAGCCTGCATGTCGTCGTGAAGCAAGCAAAGGATGTTGACAAACTTTTGGGAGCATCCGAAATGGAGGAGGATGCTTCATAAGCCCTCACGGTTGACAGTGTCAAAGGCTTTTGGAAGGTCAAAAAAGGCCATGTATAAGGGCTGGGGCTACTCCCTGCATTTTTCCTGCAGCTATCGTGTTGCAAAGATTATGTCCGTTGTGCCCCGTAGGGGACGAAATCCACACTGACTTGGCCACAAAGAGAAGACGGTTGAGGAGAACTCGAGTGACAATTTTCCCAGTGGCTGATAGCAGGGAGATTCCCCTGTAATTGCCGCATTCGGACTTGTCCCCCTTTTTAAAGATTGTCATGATCACTGCCTCCGAGATCTCCCGGCATGCTGTCCTCCCGCCAAATGAGAGAGATGAGGTCATGTATCCATGCCAACAGTGCCTCTCTGCCATACTTTAGCGCCTCAGCAGGGATTTCATCCGCTCCCGTAGCCTTGTTGTTCTTGAGCTGTTTTATGGCTTTGCCTACCTCGTGCAACGTTGGGGTTTCACTGAGGTGGTGGCAGGTCGCATGCTGTGGGATGGAGTTGAGAACACTCAAGTCAAAGGCAGAGTCTCGATTGAGGAGATCTTCAAAATGCTCCTTCCAGCAGGCCCTGACAGCCTCAGTGTCCTTGATGAGTGTTTCCCCATTCTTGGTCAGCAGTGGGGTGGGGCCTTAGGAGTTTGGACCGTAGGTGGCCTTGACTGTGAAGAAGAATCCTTGGATATCATGGCTGTCAGCTAGTTATTGTATCTCCTGTGCTTTCTCCATCCACCACCTGTTCTTTAGGTCCCGGGTTTTTTGTTGGACCTTGGCCTTGAGCCGCCTGTAATGTTGCTTTGCTGTTTCCGAGTTGGGTTGTTGCTTGAGGCTCAGAAATGCTCTGTGCTTATGATCTATTAGTTCTTGGATCTCCTGATCATTCATCAAAACAGTCATGGTGTTTCCTGGTTGAGTGACCAAGTGTCTCTTCACAGGCACTGGTTATGGAGGCTTGGAGGGCAGACCAAGTGCTGTGGGCATTGAGCATCTCAGGGTCATCAAGGCACGCCAGGTTAGCTGTGAGGCGCTGGCTGTATTGGGCTCTCTTCGCTGGGTCTTTAAGTGCCCCGCCATTGACTTTTTTGCGGCACTGCTTCTGCTGTCCCCTCTGCTTTGGGGCTATGTTAATATTGATGATGGATCGGATTAGGCGATGGTCCGTCCAGCAGTCGTCAGCTCCTGTCATGGCGCGGGTGATGCGTACATCCTTGCGATCCCTGGCTCAGATGATGACATAGTCGAGCAGGCGCGTGTTTGAAGCGAGGGTGTTGCCACGATGCCTTGTATTTGTCCCTCTGGCGGAACAGGGTGTTGGTGATGAGAAGTTCATGTTCTAGACATTTTGTCAGGAGTAGGGTGCCGCTGGAGTTGGCTTTCCCTACCCCCTCTCTGCCAATCACACCTCCCCAGAGGGCTGTGTCTTTGCCGACCCTGGCATTGAAGTCACCTAGGAGGATCAATTTGTCACCCGTGGGGACGCGGGACAGGGATGTTGAGGTTGGAAAAAACCCTCTTTGATCTCATCCATTGCATCGAGTGTTGGGGCGTATGCACTGATGACTGTGGCGCATTGGTTCCGGGATAGGGTGAGTCGTTTGTTAAACCCACAGGGGGAGTCTTTGAGGTGGTCAACCAATTCATTTTTGATGGCGAAGCCGACTCCGTGAAGGTGGCATTCTTCCTCTGGTTTTCCTTTTCCAGAAAAAGGAAACCTCCAACTTGTTCCTTGAGCTGGCCTTTACCTGCCTACCTTAGGGTCTCGCTTAAGGCAGCGATGTCGATGTCAAAGCATCTAAGCTCCCGGGCAACTATGGCAGTGTGGTGTTCCGGTCTGTCGCTGTTGGAGTTGTCCACGAGGGTCCTGACGTTCCAGGTCCCGAACTTCATGTTAACGAAGTGGAAGATGCCTGTGCGCGAGTTGTTTTAACGTGGGGTGGCCGCTGCACACCGGCAACCACACGGGCTTAACTGAGCAAGGTCTTGGTCCAGTGGCAAGGGGGTCCAAGATGACTGGAGACCAGGCACTGCTGTATGAGCCTAATTGCCTATGGAGAGGGGTTGGCCGCAAGCTCGGCACTGAGTAGCGCCCTTGATGGCAGGTGGCCCGAGGCTTGGGCAGGCATTAGGAAGGTCAGCTGTCCGCTGGAGTGCCGAGGGATGTTTTAAAAGTTTCTTCCAAAGTTTAAAAAAAAAGTTTTCCAAAGTTATTTAAAAGTTTCTCCTGAGGTTTTATAAAAAAAAAAATTCTCCAAGTTGTTTAAAAGTTTAAAAGTTTTCCCAAATTGTTTAAAAGTTTCTCAAGTTGATTAAAAGTTTAAAAGTTGATTAAAAGTTTAAGATGTGAGTCAATAGTAGGTTACTCCCTTGGCAGTGCTCCATGGGCACTGGCAGCCCTCTGCAACTGCACAAAGCCCTGGCCAGACCACACCCGAAGCACCGCGGAGAAGTAGAGGCCCAGTCGTCCCCGAAGGGGGCCCGAATGCCCAGACGGCGCCGGGGAGAGGCCTGGATGACCCCGGGGGCCTGAGCAATAGGGATGTCTGCTCCCAAGGGAGCTCTGCTGTTCAACATCAGCCTCTGAGTCCCTTCGGCCAACTCGAAGCCGGCCTCAGCAGCGACCCCGGAGTCCCGGCGGCCCAATCTGCGAAGGCGAAAGTGGCTGGAGGAGCTACGGCGGAGCCACTGTCGGGTAGCATGGACGTCCTTCTGCACACCTGGTACTGTACAACTGAATGGTTTCTACCTACATACCGCCGGGCAGCATGCATACTGTCCGCCCCTGCACACGACAGACATACCACCCAAAATTGCAAAATTCATCACTTACCACTGACATACTGCCAACCCTGCAGACCGCCCTGGAAAAGGTGGTTTTAAGTCGATCTTCTGTCAGCTGTATGCATCTTTACCTGTAAAAATGTTTTTATCTCTCACACCCCAGTCTCTGCCACCCCCCCAGTCTCTTCCCAATCAAGTTCTCCTTTTTTTTTTTCCTCGTATCGATTTTTCCTGAAAATTGATCATTTTGAATACTTCAGAAAATTAGTGTTTGCTGCATAATTAAAGGTACAGTGTATAATATAATTAACTCTCCCTCCAGAGGTATCTTCACCACCACCCCACCCCCCACCCTCCCACCACCACAGCGATCTCCCCACAAGAAGCAACCCCCGCCACATACTTGCACAGCGCACTCAGGCCGACAGTCTCTGGATTCTCGTTGGTGCCCCTTGCGGAGGCAAAGCTTCGCAGCAGCACGTGCGTGTGCACAACTCGGGAGCCGAAGAGTGAATAGGACTCACTGCCCGCGCTCCGCCAGCTGTGATGAAAATCGCGCGCACTCCGCCCCAGTGGTACAAAAAGACATACCACCGGCACACTGCCGAGAAATGGGCGGAACATTGGTTTTGACCAATTTTGGCCCTCGAATGTTTTATGATGGCTAGGTAGATTTCCAGTGGGTAGTGAATTGTGGGAATGTGGAGAACCATGCAAAATAGTGATTGTAGTGGAATTTTTTGCCCATTCCTGCTATGAACCTAATATAAGGCCTTATGGGGAAGGAAAATAGTCAAGCAGAATTCGTCTGCCTGGCAGGAAAAACATATTTGGACTCCAACATTAGTAACGACAAAGGCAAGTAATTGTAAGTAAGAAGTTAGATGAACAGGGAAAACTTGGGGCAGGATTAAAGTCGCGTGAAGGGGCCAGTGTGGTGGGACTGCCCGTAGTCGGATCACAGAATGGCGTCGGGGAAAGAATTAGACTGGGGTGAAGGCGGCACCCTTACTAGATTCTTTGCAGGCGACCGGAAGGGCTTGATCGACAAGATGCTTAAAGACGGATGGGGTCCAGAGAAGGATCCCACCGACCAAAAGACCTAGTGGCAAAAGCAGAAAAACGAACGCGCTCAGAAAACGGGAGAATAATAGTATGGCAATTTCTACAATGCAGTAGTAGATTGAAACCAAATATCGAGGAATTAAAACAGACAAGGACAACAATAAAGAAGCTAAGGGAAATGGAAAATTAATAAAAGAAAAGAAAAATACTGGAAAAACACATTGAATTTACAAAAGGACAGCTGCTAGAAGGAGAAACAAAGATGTTTAGGAAAACAAACTGGAGGAAGATCAAAGTATACAAAACCTAATTTGAAGAAAGGAAATTTAAATTGGCTGTGAAAAAAATATCGGTTTAAATATAAAAACTTACTAGTTAAACCCGACACAGAAGTTTTGTACCGAGAAGGAGAAACAAAGATGTTTACCTATGGAAAAGAGGAAGGTCATCAAAAAAAAATTAAGTTCGGATTCAAAAAGGGAATAAATCTAAGTTATGTGAACTCAGCAAAGGAAGGAAAAAAAACTGGGAAGTAGAGAATTCTTAAAGATGGAACCGGCACGAAAATTTAGATTTTGTGCGGCGAGAAATAAAACACAAGATTTGCTCAGTGAAAGGGACCGTAAAAACAAAATGCTGGAATGTATGTAGCTTGTGTGAAAATTGGATTTCAGTAAACAAAATAGCTATTAAAAATGGGTGGTCTCGTTTTAAATCTAAAATGCTTAGATGAGAAGGTTTTATTATGACAACTTTACTTATGATTTCTGCTGGTTTAACGGATTCCCAATTTTTAAGCAAGTTTTGAAAGCACAGAGACTTGAAAAAAAAAATTTTCGGATGATTATGTGAAGTCACGTAATGACGTCAGGCCTTCTTACAAACCGGTAAAGGAGTTAACCCTTTCCATGGACAGCTGTTTTATACTGGACATTATTAATTTAGATTTGTTAATAAAAGAAAGAAGACTCACCTGACAGACAGAGGAAATGGTGGGATAGTCAGAATAAAAACAAAACGAAAAAAGTCCAAGTAATAAATAAGCTGGAAGAGATAAAGACAGCTCTGTCAAAAGTCATCCAAGAGACTGTACAGGCCTGGACGGAGTTGTTACCGGCTATCCTGATGAGACTAAGGGCAACTCCTAACCGAACGACAGGATTAACCCTGTAAGAGAAATTGGCATTAGGGGTATAAGCGAAATAAGGTTTAAAGAGCTGGCTTCTACATTAGCTCAGCAATAGAGGCAGAAGGTCTGTGGTCGACCTCACATTCTAACATATTCCAGCACCAAGGACCCAGAGGCCTCTGATTCAACATTGATGTACCAAAACACTAGATAACAAGATAAGACTCTGTGAAAAGACTCTAAACAGACTTTTAGGCACTACGTACGATCAGCAAATTCTAACCCAATGAGGTCATCCCAGTTAAGGTCTAAAGGTTGCCTTGAGATCTTGGTCCGTCAATCCAAAATATTACTAATAAGGTAACCCAAATAGAGATCGAGGGAGGTCGTACCGGGGGGGGGGGGGGCGGGGGGTGGGGGGGTGAAGGGATCTATGAAATGTATAAATGATGTACAATTTTTCTATTCAAGGAACATCTCCACTCACAGGCGGCTGTGATGAGAAGTGTTCCCGGACGTCCGTAATTAAAGATAGTTATATCTTGTCATCCGTCTCCATGTAATACTTTGAGGGCAGCTACGCGGGTTGGGACGAGCGTTGACCCTTTATATCAAAGGGCCGGCTTGTGAAAAGAGAAGCCTTCCCATTTTCCCCTTCAATTCCCATATGAACTTATGACTGGATGAGCGATGCGATTACCGGAAGGGACAATTACGGGAGGATCCGATGTGAGCCCTCTGCGGGATCAGATTAGGAGGTATGTGATGGAGTTATGCAAACAGCTTAAGGGGATGCGGCGGGAGGTGAGAGAACGTCAGGCAGGTCGAGATGAA
The DNA here is from genome assembly GCF_044704955.1 of Pristiophorus japonicus. Lineage (NCBI taxonomy): Eukaryota > Metazoa > Chordata > Chondrichthyes > Pristiophoridae > Pristiophorus > Pristiophorus japonicus. The sequence goes on from NC_091977.1 coordinate 194,327,968, forward strand.
CATGAGGAGTGGGAGTCCCCAGTGGATCTCCCTCAAGTAGGGGACAGAGTAATGGTTAAGGGCCTGCCAGGAAGAACGGGGTTCGCGCCGCGGTGGTCAGGACTATACGAGGTTCTATTAAGTGGGGATACATGCGCTTGTGTAGATATGCACGGGATAGGACGGTGGAAACATTGGTCCCAACTAAAACCTTATTCAGTTTAACTAGATCATGGAGAACCACCACACCAGACGATTGTGTTCTTATAATACGATCAAACGAAAACAATGCCCAATGACAGCTTCTGCGGACAGCGTGACGAAAACAGAACCACAGAAACACTCGCACGATACGACAACTATTGACCGTCATAACCCCCTCGGGGGGGGGGGGGGGGGAAGACAAGGAAGGTTTTGTGGGACTACATGGGTTGATGATAACGGGCGGGGGGGGGGGGGGGAAAGGGTTGTGATGGGAATAATCAAAAGTTCATTTCTGTGGGGACCGAAGTGCAAACGGTCTGTCTAAATAATTCTAAAATAAGGTGGCAAACAGAACGCTTTAATGGAACACAGTCCATTGAGGGGGAAATAGTACGGTTAAAATGGACTGATAAGCTGGAAATAAAAGGTACATATGAGCTCCCACTGGCAAATAGTACAATTACACCCTGGAAATGCGGAGAACGAGGTTAAGATATTGTGTACCGACAAGGTAGTAGGGTCAGCAGATACGAAACATAGAAAGTCAAGTGATACAAAGCAGTTACCCCAGAATATCCAGACCTGCAGTGGGGGAGGGCCCTGGAGAATAGTCCCGTGGGACCCATGACCTAACTATTGCCCCACCCAAACAAAAGGGCCCGCAAACAGTCAGGTATGGAGATCGGAGGGAATAATGCTGTATGAGAATGTATGAAGTTCTGCCCTTAATACTAAATATAACCAATTTAGGACTGCCAGAAAAGTGTGACCCGAAAGTACACCCGTATGCTGCAGGAGATATTGGAAGGCTATCGGGATGCCTCAGGGGCATCCAGGTATCAAGACCCTTTCAAGACAAGCCAGACACATAGGCGTAAATGGGGTTTGGTCAATGATATCCTGACAGGAGTAAACATGGGGATGTCCTTTGTTAAAGCCCTAGATATACAAACTCTAGAGGAACAAACAGAGTGGGTCAAAAGACACAGTCAGGATTCTGCTACAGAAAAGGGACAGGAAACACCAAAGACCTTGCTAGAGAAGGAGATGGGACAGCGGGGAGCTTAATTAAAGGGACTATAGTCCTGGAGGGCCACGCTGCCACCATTAATCACTGATTGACCGAGAATTTAATACAGAAAAGGAAGAGGTTCAGCGGGACCTCTGCTATGCTTACGGGGGATGGATAATCGGGCAGGTCAGGATAGACCTGGACCAAATACACAGGGGCAATGTCCCAGACTGGATTAATAGCCCCATCTGTTCCGCCTAGCACAGCATCCGGGGACACTGGACCCTATCCCCAGTTTGAGGTAGAGAACCCGGGGCTAATCCGGGGTGAGAACTACGTGCGGTATTACCCGATGGATCAAGATGTGATCAAACGGGATGGAACCATGAGAAGGGTCTTATTATCAGGGTTCCGCAGGGAAGGAAGCCTAACGATATGTCCACATCCAGTGGGCTGGGAGAGTAAGGACGAGTGTGGATTTAATAAGCCAAAGGGATGTGTCTTAGAAATAAGCCCATCAGAGTTGGAACCCACTCACTCAGTCTACCATGGAAAAGGGGAATACTGTGTGGTAACCAACCAACTAACTTATGACTATGGTATTTATCAGTGTAACATCCTTAACCCCAACTTCTGCTTCACCCCGAGGCGGTAACGATTGGACGAGCGCGAATGATGTGTATCCATGCTCGAGAAACTATTACCCTGAACCTGACTGATGAAATTAAGCAAGATTTATAGCAATACGAAAGTAAACTGTCTGCCACAATACCTCACCTGCCCGAGGACCTGAGGTATATAAAAGACCACCTGCTGGCAAGCATAAAACAATACCACATTATCGAACTGGAGCTACATCTATTGGACAAAAGATATTGCAAAAGGCCTTCAATATACGCCTTGGTATGAGAAGGCATGGAACTGGGGACTGTATGTTAATATACACCTATGGATACGAATAATCTCACATGTATTAGTGGCTGTACAATTGGTTTTGGCATTGGGATACTTGTTTATGTGTTGGACTTCTTATAAACGCCGCAGGGCAAAGAAGCGAGCGCAGACTACCGCATTAGAGGTAAAGAAATTATTGATTACAGGAATCCAATTCGGAAACTTCTGGATCTCCATTCTCCCCAACCTAGCGGCTGATCACCACAGCAGAGGCGGGGGAAATGAGAACCGGAGTGACAAAGGTGATCAATTGTTCTAGCCAAGGATCAAAAGGACGGATATTGTAGTGGGATTTTTTGGCTATTCCTGCTATGAACCTAATATAAGGCCTTATGGGGAAGGAAAATGGTCAAGCAGAATTCATCTGCCCGGCAGGAAAACCATATTTGGACTCCAACATCCGCTGACCCGGAGTCATGAAATAGGGGAAGCAAGACAAGGGACGGATGAAGGGGCACACAGCTGCATGTTTGTTCTTACTGATACCTGCTTGTTTTTCTGCTGATAAAGGGGAACTGAATGTTTAAACAATGACCTCAGGGTCTTATGTACCTTATTGCGGAATGTGTCTATTCTTCTGTTGTAACCTTGATGACACACGCAGTTGTAGTTTGCGAGCTTAAATATGGTCACTCTGTGCCAGCCGGGGAGTTCTGAGGTTATGGGTTGCGGAACCTGAGCACAGATCTCAGACATGGCCACGTCTACAAATACGTATAGTAAACTTGTGTGTTTTCCCACTTAAAGCAGACGGTGTCTCGAGTCTTGTTCTTTGACAGATTTGTACCCCAACAGTGATAACTGAAACTGAGCTCACTGAAGCAAATATATATTCATAAGAATATAGGAAAGAGACGCAGGAGTTGGCCACCTGGCCCCTCGAGCTTGCTCCGCCATTTAATAAGATCATAGCTGATGTGATCATGGACGCAGCTCTACTTCCCTGCCTGCTCCCCATAACCCTTTATTTCTTTATCACTCAAAAATCTGTCTATCTCCGCCTTAAATATATTCAATGACCCAGCCTTCACAACTCTCTGGGGCAGAGAATTCCATAGATTTACAACCCTCAGAGGAAATTCCTTCTCATCTCAGTTTTAAATGGGCGGCCCCTTATTCCGAGACTATGTCCCCTAGTTTTAGTTTCCCAATGAGTGGAAACATCCTCTCTGCATCCAACATGGCGAGTCCCCTCATTACCTTATATGTTTCGATAAGATCACCTCTCATTCTTTGGAACTCCAATGAGGATAGGCCCAACCTACCTTCATAAGTCAACCCCCTCATCTCCAGAATCAACCGAGTGAACCTTCTCTGAACAACCTCCAATGCAAGTATATCCTTTCTTTAATACGGAGACCAAAACTGTACACAGTACTCTAGGTGTGGCCTCACCAATACCCTGTACAGTTGTAGCAGGACTTCCCTGCTTTTATACTCCATCCCCTTTGCAATAAAGGCCAACATTCCATTTGCCTTCCTGATTACTTCCTGTACCTGCATAATAACTGTGATTCATGCACAAGGACCCCCAGTCCCTCTGTACTGTTGCACTTAGCAATTTTTCTCCATTTAAATTATAATTTGCTTTATTTTTTCTGCCAAAGTGGATAACCTCACATTTTCCTACATCTGCCAAATTTTTGCCCACTCACTTAGCCTGTCCATATCCCTTTGCAGATTTCTTGTGTCCTCCTCACAATTTGCTTTCCCACCCATCTTTGTATCATCAGCAAACCTGGCTACATTACACTCGGTCCCTTCATCCAAGTCATTAATATAGGTTGTAAATAGTTGAGGACCCAACACTGATCCCTGCGGCACCACACTAGTCACTGTTTGCCAACTGGAAAATTACCCATTTTTCCCAACTCTCTGTTTTCTGTTAGCCAATCCTCTATCCATGCTAATATATTACCCCCAACCCCGTGAACTTTTATCTTGTGCAGTAAACTTTTATGTGGCACCTTATTGAATGCCTTCTGGAAATTCAAATACACCACATCCACTGGTTCCCCCTTATCCACCCTGCTCGTTACATCCTCAAAGAACTCGAGCAAATTTGTCAAACATGATTTCCCTTTCATAAAACCGTGCTGACACTGATTGATTAAATTATGCTTTTCCAAATTTCCCGCTACTGCTTCCTTAGTAATGGACTCCAGCATTTTCCCAATGACAGATGTTGGGCTAACTGGACTTGGACTGCAGCCACTAAATGCATGACTTCTAGAAAATGGGCTTGCAGCATCTCACAAGTCACATTGTAGAGTTACTGTAACAAAAGAAAAAGTGATGTATATTTCTATGTTTTGCTCAACTTAAGAGCTGTTTTTTTATCAAATATTTTAATGGGCTCCTCAGAAATGTTACAGAATGAATGGAAAAACTGGAACCTTAGACTCCTTTATAAATGTACCATTTTACCATTGCAGTAAACCGATCAGCTTTCAATTGCAGTTGAAAAATGAAATAAAAAGGGACCAAATATAGTGAAAAGCAGAGTTACCCATAGATCCAATAAAATGAATGAAAAAGTTTAATATGATGTGGACAGTTGTGAAGGGATTAAATAATTGATGATAATGAACTAATTCCCATTATAACTAATTGATCACAATAGTCATAGAACCATAAACACTCAGGCTAAATGTGGAAAGGTTTTGCAATACTTGGCTGTTACTTCCACTAGTCATGAATAATCTGAATGTATTTTTTTTCCCTAGAAAAATGTGCATAATGAAACTGTTATATATGTAAACTTGTATTTACTCTGTACAGCCACCAGAGGGCTCATCCCCTGGAGTCCCAAGGGATCCCATAATCCCTTGGGAGCACAGGTATTGAAGGAGGCCTCACAGGTTGGAGAGGCAATCTGGAGACCTGCAATAAAAGACTAAGCTCAAAATAAAGTGTGACCTCAGTGTTCAGTCTGACTCTTTCTCCATACATAACTGGCGACGAGATACAGATAGCGAACCCAAAGATGCAGAAAACAGTGGGCATCCTGGAGAAATTCTCAGAGGGAGATGGTTGGGAAACTTTTGTGGAGCGACTCAACCAATATTTCGTAGCCAACGAGCTAGATGGAGAAGAGAACTCTGCCAAACGAAAGGCGATCCTCCTCACCATCTGTGGGGCACCAACATATGGCCTCATGAAAAATCTGCTTACTCCAATGAAACCCATGGAAATATCATATGATGATTTGTGCACACTGGTCCGAGAGCATGTGAACCCGAAGGAAAGTGTTCGGATGGCGAGGTACCGGTTCTACACCTACAAAAAGGTCTGAAGGCCAGGAAGTGGCGAGTTATGTTGCCGAGCTAAGGCGCCTTGCAGGACATTGAGAATTTGAAGGACATTTGGAGCACATGCTCAGAGACTTTTTCATACTTGGCATTGGCCATGAAACCATACTTCGCAAACTTTTGACTGTAGAGACCCCAACCTTGAGTAAGGCCATAGCGATAGCCCAGGCATTCCTTTCCACCAGTGACAATACGAAGCAAATCTCTCAGCACACAAGTGTTGGTACAAGTACTGTGAACAAAGTGATGTTTTCAAATCGCAATGTACAGGGCAGGTCACACATGCCTGCAGCTGCATGTCAGCAGATGTCTCAGAGTCCACCATTAACGGTGATGAATGCAAGGCCATTAACACCTTGTTGGCGCTGCGGGGGTGATAGTTTCCATTCATGCCAATTCAAAGGGTACGTTTGCAAGGGCTGTGGAACAATAGGACACCTCCAACGTATGTGCAGGCGAGCTGCAAATACCGTTAAACCTGCAAACCATCATGTTGCAGAGGAGGACAGATCCACGGAGGGTCACGACGAATGAGAGCCTCAGACTGAGGAGGCAGAGGTACATGGGGTGCACACATTCACCACAAATTGTCCCCCAATAATGCTGAAGGTTGAACTAAATAGAGCTGGACACGGGCGTGAGCCTGTCCATCATGGGCAAAAAGACGAGAGAAATTGTGGTGCAGCAAGGCCTCAAGGTCAGTCTTAACTCCAATCCGCATGAAACTAAGGACTTACACGAAAGAACTGATTCCTGTAATCGGCAGTGCTACTGTAAAGGTCTCCTATGATGGAGCGGTGCACAAGCTACCACTCTGGGTGGTACCGGGTGATGGTCCCACGCTGCTCGGCAGGAGCTGGCTGGGAAAGATACACTGGAACTGGGACGACGTCCGAGCACTATCACCTGCTGACGACACTTCATGTACCCAGGTCTTAAACAAGTTCCCTTCGCTGTTCGAACCAGGCATCGGGAAATTCCAAGGAGCAAAAGTGCAGATCCACCTAATTCGGGGGCACGACCCATCCATCACAAGGTGAGAGCAGTACCGTGCATGATGAGAGAAAGGGTAGAGATCGAGCTAGACCAGCTGCAAAGAGAGGGCATCATCTCACCGATCGAGTTCAATGAGTGGGCCAGTCCTATTGTCCCAGTCCTCAAGGGAGTCGGCACCGTCAGAATCTGTGGCGATTACAAAGTAACTATCAATCGTTTCTCCCTGCAGCACCAATACCCACTACCAATGGCCAACGACCTCTTTGCAACGCTGGTGGGAGGAAAGACATTCACAAAGCTGGATTTTACTTCAGCCTACATGACGCAGGAACTGGAGGAATCATCGAAGGGCCTCACCTGCATCAACACGTACAAAGGTCTTTTCACTGATAAAAGGTGCTCGTTTGAAATTCGATCAGCGGTGGCGATATTGCAAAGAAATATGGAAAGCTTACTGAAGTCGGTCCCGCGCACGGTGGTCTTCCAGGACGAAATTTTGGTTGCAGGTTGGGACACAGTCGCGTATCTGCAGAACCTGGAGGAGGTTCTTAGTCGACTCAACCACGTGGGGCTCAGGTTAAAACGCTCGAAGTGCGATTTCCTGGCACCTGAAGTGGAGTTCCTGGGGAGGAGGATCACGGTGGACGGCATCAGGCTCACCGATTCGAAGACGGAGGCAATCGAGAACGCACCGAGGCCACAGAACGTGATGGAGCTGCGGTTGTTTCTAGGACTCCTGAACTACTTTGGTAACTTCTTACCGGGTCTCAGCACACTGTTAGAACCACTGCATGTTTTACTGCATAAAGGGGACGAATGGGCATGGGGCAAAAGCCAAGAAAATGCCCTTGTAAAAGCTAGAAAATTGTTACGCCCAAACAAATTGCTTGTATTGTATGATCCAGGTAAGCGTTTGGTACTAGCATGTGTTGCGTCATCATATGGCGTCGGGTGTGTATTGCAACAAGCTAATGATTTTGGGAAATTGCAACCAGTTGCTTATGCATCCAGGAGTCTGTCCAAGGCTGAGAGAGCCTGCAGCATAATTGAAAAAGAAGCATTATCGTAGGTCTATGGGGTAAAGAAAATGCATCAATATCTGTTTGGTGATAAAATTCGAATTGGAAACTGACCATAAGCCACTCAAATCCCTGTTTTCTGAGAGTAAGGGGATAAATATGAATGCATCGGCACGCATCCAGAGATAGGCGCACACGTTGTCCACATACAATTATGCCATCTGCCACAGGCCAGGCACAGAAAACTGCACCGATGCTCTCAGTAGGCTGCCATTGCCCACCACAGGGGTGGAAATGGCACAGCCCGCAGATCTAGCCATAGTTATGGAAGCATGTGAGAGTGAGCAATCACCCGTCACTGCCCGGCAGATCAAAACCTGGATGAGCCAGGACCCCTTATTGTCCCTAGTCAAAAACTGTGCTTCACGGGAGCTGGTCCAGTGTCCCAATGGAAATGCAGGAAGAAATAAAGCCATTTCAGCGGCGCAAAGATGAAATGTCTATACAGGCAGACTGCCTTCTGTGGGGCAATCGAGTAGTGGTTCCCAAGAAGGGCAGTGACACCTTCATCAATGACCTCCACAGTACCCACCCAGGCATCGTAATGATGAAAGCGATAGCCAGATTCCATGTGTGGTGGCCCAGTATCGATGCAGACTTAGAGACCTGCGTGCACAGATGTAATACATGCTCGTAGTTAAGCAATGCACCCAGGGAGGCGCCATTAAGTTTATGGTCTTGGCCCTCCAAACTGTGGTCTAGGGCACATGTCGACTATGCAGGCCCGTTCTTGGGTAAAATGTTCCTTGTGGTTGTAGATGCGTACTCCAAATGGATTGAATGTGATATAATGTCAGCTAGCAAGTCCACTGCCACTACTGAAGCCTGCAGGCCATGTTTGCCACACATGGCATACCCGATATCCTGGTGAGTGACAACGGGCCATGTTTTACCAGTGCTGAGTTCAAAGAATTCATGACCTGCAACAGGACCAAACATGTCACATCTGTCCTGGTTAAACCAGCGTCCAATGGTCAGGCCATCAAGGCCCTACAAACCATCAACAGGGCTTGAAGAGGGTAACGGAAGGCTCACTGCAGACTTGCCTATCCAGAGTCCTGCTTAGCTACCGCACGAGACCCCACTCACTCACTGGGATCCCACCTTCTGAACTGCTCATGAAAAAGCACTTAAGACAAGGCTTTCATCAGTTCACCCTGATCTACATGAATAGGTAGAGAGCAGGCGGCTTCAACAAAGTACATACCATGATAGCGCAAATGTGTCACGTGAGATTGAAATCAATGATCCTGTATTTGTATTGAATTATGGACAAGGCCCAAGGCCCAAGTGGCCAAAGAAGGAAGCAGGGTGTTGAGTCAAACTTTCAAATGGACTCATTCACCGGAAACACAGACCAAATCAAACTCAGATTCAAACTATCCTGAGCAACCCATTTTGGACCCTACCTTCTTTGACCCCCCCCAACATGCACTGCGGTTGGCCACAAAGCAGAACCCATCATCCACAGCAGCCCAGGAGGACCCACCACCCCCAGCAGCCCAGCAAGGCCAGCTGCACAGCAGCCCAGCGAGGGCCCAACAGTTGATTCACCAATACCAGCTTTCACACTGAGACGATCAACCAGGGCAAGAAGGGCTCCAGATCGACTCACCTTATAAAAAGTTACATTGTTGACTTTGGTGGGGGAGTGTTGTATAGAGTAAATACAAGTTTACATATATAACCACCAGAGGGCTCATCCCCTGGAGTCCCAGGGATCCCATAATCCCTTGGAAGCACAGGTATTTAAGGAGGCCTCACAGGTTGGAGAGGCACTCTGGAGACCTGCAATAAAAGACTAAGGTCACACTTTACTTGGAGCTCAGTGTTCAGACTGACTCTTTCTCCATACATAACAGAAACCAGCTCAGATATATCATAAAACAGGTTTACTTACAGATTCGTAGAATCATAGAATAATACAGCACAGAAAGAGGCCATTCGGCCTATTGAGTCAGCACCGGCTCTTTCGAAGAACAATCCAGTTACAACAACAACTTCTCCCGCTCTTTCTCCATATCCCTGCAGTTATTTATCTTTCAAGTATTTATCCAATTCTTTTTTGAAGGCTACTATTGAATCTGTCATTCCAAATCTTAACCACTCGTAGCATTAAAAAGTTTTTCCTCATGTCGCCTCTGGTACTTTTGCCAATCAAAATAATCTGTGCCCTCTTGTTGTTGACCCTTCAGCTATTGGAACCAGTCTCTCTTTATTTACTCTATCTAATCCTTCATGATTTTGAACAGCTCTATCAAATCTCCTCTTAGCCTTCTCTGCTCCAAGGAGAAGAACCCCAACTTCTCTAGTCTATCCATGTTTATGTCTATATTCCCTCAGCCCTGGAACCATAGTAAATGTCTTCTGTACCCTCTCTAAAGCCTTCACCTCCTTCCTAAAGTGTGGTGCCCAGAATTGGACACAATACTCTAAGCTGGGGCCAAACTAGTGTTATATATAGGTTTAGCATAACTTCCTGGCTTTTGCACGCTATGCCTCTATTTATAAAGCCCTGCATCTCGTAAGCTTTATTAATTGTTTTGTTAACCTGTCCTGCCACCTTCAAGGATTTGTGCACAAACAACCCCATTCTCTTTGTTCTTGCACCTCCTGTAAAATTGTACAATTTAGTGTGTATGGTCTCTCCTCATTCTTCCTATCATAATGTCTCATCTCAAACTTCTCCGCATTGAATTTCATCTGCCATGTGTCACCAGCATGTCTATGTCTTCTTGAAGTGTATTACTATCTTCTGTTTACTACACTTCCAAGTTTTGTGTCATCTGCAGATTTCGAAATTGTGCCCTGTATCCACAAGTCCAAGTCATTGATGGATGGACTTTGTGGTCAGGGTGACGCCATTCCGCCTTTGAAACTGACCGCAACTTTGGGATTTGATACGTCTAGGTGGAAATCCTGAAGTTGCGGTCTGTCCTTGACAGCTCCGAAACAGGCTGTGCTATGCCCCCCACCCCCGACCACCCCTCCCCAGAGCCAGCAATCTGTGTAATCACCCAAATCAGGAAAACTGACGAAAACTTCGGCTCTTCCATAGTAATTGTACAGTTAAATTCCCCACTAAAAGTTAAACCCAAAGGGATTAAGTGTAAGTGGGGTTTTGACAGCATTATTATTGCTAAACAAATGTTGAGACTGGAAAATAAATTTTAACTTTATGCAGTGAAATTTGTCCATTAATAAAATAAACATTTGAGAAACTTTTCAAAACAAAATTTCATTAAAAAAGTTTGTCCATTTTTATTTCAGGTTTGCCTTTTCTCCATCTGAAAGCCCCAATCATTGTTTTGCTCTCACTAACATTTTTAAAAAGTTTGTCCAAGTGGCTGTTAAGTTTCTCCTGGATTTTCTGCCTCTACCACTGGCTGAAAGGGTGGTAGAGGCAGAAACCCTCACCACATTTAAAAAATACTTGGATGTGCAGGTAAAGTGCCATAACCTACAGGGCTACAGACCAAGAGCTGGAAAATGGGATTAGGCTGGATAGTTCTTCGTTGGCCAGCGCGGACACGATAGGCCGAAATGGCCTCCTTCCGTGCTGTAAATTTCTATGATTCTATGATTGTTTCCAAAAGCTTCCCCATCCCCAACATTAAACGGACTGGTCTGTAATTGCCAGGTTTATCCTTCTCCCCTTTTTTGAACAAGGGTGCAACATTTACAACTGCCCAATACTAATACCTACACTCCTTTGGCACCACCCCTGTATCTAAGGAGGATTGGAAGATTGTGGCCAGCACCTCCGCAATTTGTATCCTTAATTCCCTCAACAACCTAGGATGTAACCCATCCAGACTGGGTGACTTATCCAATTTAATTATCACCAGCCCATCTAGTCCCTCCTCTTTATCTATTTTTATCTCATCCAGTATCTCAACAACTTCCCTGTTTACCATAGCTTTGGCAAAATCCCCTTCCTTGGTAAACATTGATGCAAAGTACTCATTTATTAACTCAGCCATGCCTACTATCATCACCAATAATTCTCCATTTTGATCCCTAATTGGCCCCACCGCTCCTGTGACTACCCTTTTACTATGTGCTTATAGATGACCGTTGGATTCCCCTTTATGTTAGCTACCAATTTATTCTTGTACTGTCTCTTTGCCCCTCATTTCTTTTTCACTTCTCCTCTGTACTTTTTATATTCAGCCTGATTCTCCCTTGTATTATCGAGCTGACATCTGTCATATGCCCCTAATCATAGTATAGCTTTCCTTATTTGTAATGTTAAGTAGCCTCAACATACTTTGGGTGGCAGACCTTGATGAAAATCAGCCCCTAAGTGCTGCCGATGGCTGCCGAGGTACCAGACGGTACTTTGGGCGGAATATTCATGGCTGAGGTCCCTCGAAGGCCGGCAGGCGGCAAATGGACGACATACGCCGCCAATCTGGGCGGCAGCGAGCGGGCGGTCTCATTCTTGGCGGCAGAAGTGCCAGCCGCCCAAGTGCCACCGGAGGATGGAGTCGGGCCCATGGAGGGTTGAAGACCTGAAAAAAACAGTAAAAAATAAATAAAGTATCCGAAGACCTTCAGGGGACCCCATCCAGGTAAGTCGCTGTTGAAAAAAAAATTTAAAATGTTCACTTACCTTTTTTTCCAGGTTCTTCATACTTACCGCCGGGTACAGACCAGCCTGCATGCAGCAGTCCACCCCCGTTCTGCTGCCGACTCCCACCCGCAGGAATCTGGCATCTTTGCGGGCGGGAGGTCAGCTGCACCACTCGGCCGTCTGCTGATGTCAGCGGGCGGTTCTCGGTGGCTCTCTCCTCCCGCCCGCTCTAGCCACCCTGAAAGTGGCACTGGGCGGATCTTCCAGAGGAATGTCAGCGGCAGTGGGCGGTGAGTTGATGAATTTCGGTCCCTTAGTGTTGCAGGTCTGCAGACTATCAACAGAATCCAGCTGTATAGCACATCACTAATAAGCACCATCACTAACATTACTGAAATCCAAGATAACAGTAAAGGAGGATTGCAGTGGGGTTTGTTCAATGGAATCACCAGCACACTCCGCCCCAAATTTACCTGCAAAAATCTGCCCCGCTGCGCAGTAACCCCGACAGCTTTTCCTGTTGGTGCATCTTGTTCTGTGTGTGCGCGGTGCGGTGGCCCTCCAAGGGGAGGGCCCACTGCCGAGGCAGTCATGTTTTTATTTTTGCCAACTAACTTCCTGATTGGCCGGCCAATGATGTCCCGGGTTTGGTTGGGCTGCCGACAAGCAGCCTGGCACCCCCTCATGGGTGCCAGGCCGCTGGCCCGGCCGAAACCCTCCCTGATGGTCCAGTGACCGAACCCACAGAATTGCTGATTCTCTCCCCTTGAAATGAGGGGAGAGAGACATGGTGACAGCGGCGGGGACTCAGTCCTGCCCCAATTTCCGCCCCTCACCAGGACTTACCACTGCATTTCCACCCCCATTATTACCGACTTCCGGTCTTGTCGAAAAAAAATATGAAAATCCTGAATATCGATAAGGAGGCGACCTTTTCCCATGCGGCGATAAAACCAGGTAAGAAATCGTAGGTGCGCCAGTTATGGAGGGACAACTGGGTTTGGGGCACATTCCTCAATTTGTTTCTCGGGCGGGTGCCAGCATCCCATCCCTAGCTGACCACTTACACTGTGTCCTCTTCTGGTGGGTGCAGCCCCAGATGCGTCCCCCACAAGTACCAGTGTAACTCTGCCCTTGACCCTGCATATGTTGGTGGAGTCAGTGGTCGCACCTGCCATCACATTTCTAAGGCACTGATGTTTAATCATGATTCTGCCCAACGAAAAAGCCACGCGCTAGTGGCAGCTCAAAGTTCTGGCCCACTGTTTCAAAAGGCAGGACAACCCTATCCTACTGAACCCCATGTGACGTTTTCTATTTCTAAAATCATCTTGTCATCTTTCCAAGCGAGACGGCCAATTGGGTAGCTTTTGGAATAAAATGACAGACAGTTTAGTAATGTGGAATTACATCCACTTAGTCAACACTATCCAACTTAATTTCATGTAGGATTTTTACAGCCCACAGATAGAGAAGACAGGCACAAGTCAAAGGGCAGCATGCTAACCTGGGAGTCCTTGGCCAAAGACCACTCTAAGTGGAGGAAGAGCATCTGGGAGGGCGCTGAGCACCTCGAGTCTCGTCGCCAAGAGCATGCAGAAAGCAAGTGCAGGCAGCGGAAAGAGCGTGTGGCAAACCAGACTCTCCACCCACCCTTTCCTTCAACCACTGTCTGTCCCACCTGTGATAGTGTCATGTATCCTACATGGTTACTGCTTATACTATTAACAGGTGTGCCACCAGAGGGCACTGCAGTGGGAGACTTGCAGGTTACTTGTACAGGTGCGCCAGGCCTAGAATTAAACGCAGGCCTCTGTGATCCTCACTCTGGAACTATCAATAAAGGACTAAGGTCACTACAGTTCAAGTACAACACATTGCCTCGTGAAGTCATTATCAGAGTATCTAAAGAAATAACAATTGACGACAAGATTACGGACCTTCACTCGAAAATGGCTAACCTTGGTACGTTGCAGCAGTTCGCCGATGGTGATGATTAAGACACCTTTGTGGAGAGGCTCGACCATTTCTTCACAGCAAACGACCTGGCAGGCGACAATCTGGCCACACTGGCTGATAAGAGGCGAGCTATCCTGCTAACCAGTTGTGGGCCCACTGTCTATGGCCTCATCAGGGACTTGCTGGCATCAGCGAAGACAACAACCAAGACGTACGAGGAGCTTGTAACGCTGATCCAAGAACAACTCAAGCCCAAAGAGAACATCCTCACAGCCAGACCCCAGTTTTACACCCACAGACGGCCCGAAGGCCAAGAAATCACTAATTATGCTGCAGACCTCAGGAGGCTGGCGGCACTGTGAGATTTCGGCAACCACCTCACCGAAGCGCTGCGGGACATCTTAGTCATTGGAATTGGCCATGAAGGCCTTCTTCATAAGCTACTGTCTGCAGATACCACAGTCACACTGCAGAAGGCCATCTCCATGAGCCAGGCAGATCTCTACCTGCGGCTCTAGGCAGATGACTCATCCTCAGGACTCAAACTCGGCAAGTACTGTGCACAGAGTTGTGCCTTTTAGAGGCTGAACTGTAGAACATGAACCTTCTCAGGGAAGAGAGAACAGGCTCACGAGTCCCTTAACTCAGTCTGCAGAGGGGGGTCTAATTGAGTAGCTCTATGCTGGCATTGCGGAGGGTAATATGTCTCTACTTATCTGTAGAATAACTCCACGAGGCCTAGTGCTCTGCTTGAACTGCTGTGACCTTAGTCTCTTTATTGTAACCCAAAGAGAGGCAGCAATGTGGTGACCAGCATTTTATACAGCTCCAGCCTGTGCCTCCCACAGTTGCACCCTCTAGTGGTACCAGCATAGTATATACACAGTACACATATATGACAACATTCCCCCCCAAAGTCTTTGATGCAAGTTAGTTACAGGTTGAGGCAATCCAGAACTCTGCGCTCCCTGGTTGATCGTCTGAGTGTCACTTCTGGCATGGGTGAATTGGTCAGGCCACTGCTGTCTTGCAGCGCTGTTGGTCTGACTGGACTGTTGGAGATGGTGGTATCATCCTCGTGGTTGGCAGCTAGGTCTGTTGCTGATTGGGTGTGTAGATGGATCGCTGAAGACAAGGTCCTCTCCCAGTAGTTCCTGGTTACCTGTAAATCGCAATTTGGTCTGGTCCAAATGCTTTCTGCACGTTTGTCCATTAAGCAGTTTGACAAAAAACACTATTCCCCTCCTTGGCTAAAACAGTGCCAGCAACCCATTTGGGGCCATGACCATGATTCAGCACAAACACTGGGTCGTTTGCAGTGGCGTCACGTGATACAGCTGTGCGATCATGATACATGTTTTGCCGATAACGCCTGGATTCCACCTGATCGTTGAGGTCAGGGTGGACTAAGGAGAGCCTGGTTTTGAGTGCATCTTTCATTAGTAACTCTGCAGGGGGGACCCCCGTAAGCGAGTGGGGTCGTGTCCTGTAATTGATCAGCACCTAGGATAGGCGGGTTTGTAAGGAGCCTTCCGTGACGCGTTTCAAGCTCTGCTTTATGGTTTGGACTGCCCGCTCCGCTTGGCCGTTGGATGCGGGCTTGAACGGGGCAGACCCGACATGCTTGATGCCATTGCGGGTCATGAATTCACTGAATTCTGAACTGGTGAAACACGGACCATTGTCGCTGACAAGAATGTCGGGCAAGCCATGGGTGGCGAACATGGCCCGGAGGCTTTCAATGGTGGTGGACGTGCTGAATGCAATTATTACACATTCAATCCACTTAGAGTAGGCGTCCACTACAACGAAGAACATTTTTCCTAGAAAGGGGCCCGCATAATCTCCGTGGATCCTGGACCATGGTTTTGAGGGCCAGGACCACAGACTGAGTGGAGCCTCCCTGGGGGCATTGCTCAATTGTGAGCAAGTGGTACACTGGCGCACGCATGACTCCAAGTCCGAGTCAATGTCGGGCCACCAGACGTGGGACCTGGTGATAGCCTTCATCATGACTATGCCTGTGAGGGTAGTGTGTAGGTCACGTATGAAGGTTGCGCTGCCTTTTTTTGGCAGGACGATGCGGTTGCCCCATAAGAGGCAATCCGATTGGATGGACATTTCGTCTTTACGATGGTGAAACGGCTTTATCTCGTCTTGTATTTCTCTTGGGATCACTGACCAGCCCCCATTAAGGACGCAACTTTTTACAAGAGATAAAACAGGGTCCTGGTTGGTCCAGGTCCTGATCTGGCGGGCCATTATGGGTGACCCTTTGCTTTCGAAGACATCCATGACCAGGCACAGGTCTGCGGGCTGCGCCATTTCCACCCCGGTGGTGGGCAACGGTAGCCGGCTGAGGGCATCGGCGCAGTTCTCAGTGCCTGGCCTGTGGCGGATCGTATAATCGTAGGCCGACAGTGTTAGTGCCCATCTTTGGATTCGTGACAAAGCATTGCTGTTTATGCCTTTGCTTTCTGAAACAGTGAGATTAGGGGCTTGTGGTCGGTTTCTAACTCGAATCAGAGCCCAAACAAATACTGGTGCATTTTTTTTTTTACCCCATAGACACAGGCCAAAGCCTCCTTCTCGACCATGCTGTAGGCTCTTTCGGCCTTGGATAGACTTCTAGATGCATATGCAGCCGGTTGGAGTTTGCCCGCTACATTTGCTTGCTGTAAGTCACACCCAACATCGTACAAAGACGCGTTACATGCTAAAACTAGACGTTTGCTTGGGTCATACAATACAAGCCACTTTTTCGCACACAGCAAGTTTCTGGCCTTTTTGAAGGCAGCTTCTTGATTTTGACCCCAAACCCAGTCGTCTCCCTTGCGTAGCAACTTGTGCAACGGTTCGAGCAAGGTGCTCAACCCTGGAAGAAAATTACCGAAATAGTTGGAGTCCGAGGAACAAGTGCAGCTCCGTTACATTTCGTAGTCTGGGTGCATTCTTGATGGCCTGTGTCTTCGAATTCATAGGCCTGATGCCATCTGCTGCAATCTTCCTCCCCAGGAATTCTACCTCTGACGCCAGGAAGACACACTTGGATCGTTTCAACCGGAGTCCGACTCTGTTTAGTCGACTTAAAACCTCTTGCAGGTTGTGCAGGTGTTCAGTGGTGTCGCGACCAGTGATTAGGATGTCATCTTGAAATACAACGGTGAGTGGAACCAATTTCAACAGACTCTCCATGTTCCTTTGGAAGATGACTGCAGCCGAGCGAATCCCGAACGGGCACCTGTGATACAAAAACAGTCCCTTGTGTGTGTTAATGCACGTTCATTTTCTCAACGACTCAGCCAGCTCCTGAGTCATGTAAGCGGAAGTTATATCCAGCTTGTGAATGCCTTTCCCCCTGCTAATATCGCAGTGAGATCATCGGTTTTGGGTAGCGGGTACTAGTCCTGTAATGAAACTCAGTTGATCGTTACCTTGTAGTCGCCGCAGATTTTGACCGTGCTATCACTCTTTAGTACCGGAACAAATCGGGTTGGCCCACTCGTTGAATTCGACTGGCGATATGATTCCCTCACATTGAAGTCTGTCCAATTCGATTTCCACTTTCTCACTCATCATGTAAGGGACCGCTCGAGCCTTGTGATGAACAGGCCGTGCCTTGGGGACCAAGTGGATCTGCACTTTGGCGCCTGTGAAGTTGCCGATGCCTGGATCAAATAGGGATGGAACTTGCTCAGCACTTGAGCACAGGAAGCATCGTCCACTGAAGATAGTGCTTAGGCGTCTTCCCAGTTCCACCGAATCTTCCCCATCCAGCTTCTGCCAAGCAGCATTGGCCCATCGCCTGGTACAACCCACAGTGGCAATTCGTGTATCTCTACATCATAGAATATCTTTACGTTCGCACTGCCAATAACAGAGATCAGTTCCTTGGTGTAAGTGCGCAGCTTTGTCTGAATCGGGCTCAGCTTGGGTCTTTGTTCTTTGTTGCCCCACAGCCTCTCAAATGCCTTCTGGCTCATAAGTGACTGACTCACCCCCGTGTCCAACTCCATGGGAACAGGAATGCTATTTATCTTGACTATCATCATGGGGGGACTTTTGGTAGTGAAGATGTGCACCCCGTGCACTGTTTCCTCGGGCTGAGTCACCTCTCTAGCTTGTACTTTATGATCCTTGCTGGATCAGAAACCTCCTGCCGACTCCTCGGCCACGTTTTGAGCCGCAGTTCTTCTGCACATTCACTGTGGATGGCCCTTTTGGCCACAGCCTTTGCACACAGTATCTGAATCGACACAGATGGGCCCGATGGTTACCCCTGCAATGCCAGCATATTAAACGATTCAGATTTACACCCCTTGGCGGTCTCGGACTAATTCTTTGATCAACAGTTATTTTCTGCACAGTACTTGCCAGTGAGTTTTGATTCTGGGAGAATCCCAATGTTGAGGTCGTGAACGCCTGGCTTAAGGTGATGGTCTGCTTCACGTCCCGTCCCGTCGCGAAAACGTCCCGCAGTACATTGTTGAGGAGTTCACCAGATTCGCACGGTTCCGCGAGTCTTCATCGGTCTGCGACATATTCCGCTAAATCCTGGCCCTCGGTGCGGCGTTGTGTGTAGAAGCGATACATGGCCAGTGAAACCCGAGTAAAGGCTTCACCCTCTGTAAACTTTTCTATACTATCAACGGCAGCCATCTCTGCGTGTAAGTCCGTGATCTGTTCTCATCGCCAGTTAATATGTCCCTACATATCTGTAAAATAACTCAAGGTCTATTGCTGTGCTTGAACTGCTGTGACCTTAGTCTCGTTATTGTAACCCAGAGTGAGGCAGCAATGTGACCAGCGTTTTATACAGCTCCTGCCTGGGCCTCCCACAGTTGTACCCTCTAGTGGTACCAGCATGGTATATACACAGTATCCATATATGACAACAGGAATCACAGGGCTCACCAGTGCAGCTTTAAAGACTATGTGTGTAAAGGCTGCAACCTGCAGCGAATGTGTAAAAGAAATATGACTCACTGTGTTGGAGTCTACAGATGGCCATGAATCCAGCATGGATTATCAAACGATAGGCAGCTCAGCCCCACGATGGAGGTACATAGCATGTTTACCTGCACCACCGAGTGTTCCCCGTTGAGGATGGAAGTCGAGATAAATGATGTTCCAGTCTTCATGGAAGTGGACACGGGGGCGAGCCAGTCAGTAATGAATCAAGAGGCCTTTGAGAGGCTATGGGACAATCAAGCTGAATGACCCAAGTTGGTCTCGATTCAGGCAAAGCTGCCACCTACACCGATGAACTTATCCCAGTCGTTGGTAGTGTGAATGTAAAGGTACTCCATGATAGCACGGTGCACATGTTACCTCTGTGGATTATTGCAGGTGATGGACCAATGCCACTCAGAAGAAGGTGGATGGAGAAGATCCATTGGAGTTGGGAAGACTTCATCCTCCGCGCTGAGGCAAAGCAAGCCCTCACCCGAGGGTGGACCTGACAACAGAGAGCAGACCAGCACCCGAGACACAGATTGCTCAGCACGCCTGCGTGGAGATGATCCAGTTGAGACGACCCGAACGCACCTTCCAGGCTCCAGAAGCAGGACTCCAGAGGAAGAAAATCGGATCCAAAGGAGACTTCCCAGCTTCAGTGGCAGAACCAGGGGAGAAGAGGATCACCACAGTCGACATTATGGATCGAAGAAAGATGGCACCCAAACCACGAGATGATGCGCTGAAGACAAAGATGGCGGCGGCCAGACCACAAGGTGCAGCGCTGATGGAGCGACACGTGGCACCAAATGGAGGAGAAGAGGATTGGGGTAAAGATGGCAAGGCTCTCAAAGGAGGCCTGCAACCCACCACACTTAAAAAGGGACAGTTCCACATTTTCCAATCAATGTAAGAGCAACTGTGAGTTAGATGTAAATTGTGTAATTGATGATCAGCGTTGTGTACATACAATAAGCAAAATAAAAGGGCGCGCGATCGCGATCCGAGCTACAGGTTATTTACAATGAGTAATAAAACATTGTGCGATGTAGGATTTCAACTGCATTCAGTCAATGCTGTGGGCAGACACCCATTGGGAGCACACAGGTCCAGCAAGCTACCCAATGCAGTAGCCGGTGTCCCTGGGACCAGAGTTACGCACCATGGAGTGTGGCCAATACATAAAAGCTGCAGAACAAGTGATCTCAGGAGGACAACGGCACAGGTATCGATACCCTGCCCCTGATCGGCTCCACCTCTCAGGCACCCAATGGCACCAACCACCACGAGCCTGAAAGAGCAAACTGTGCTAAGGCGCAGCCACCAGACTATCGCCACCAAGGCCATACCTGGGAACGAAAGGTCACCCGCAACAGTTCTCCCAAATGGGACCGGGACCAGCCAGGATCCCAAACCAAATAACACCCAGGCTAGCGAGTCAGCAGTCCCCTGTGCACTGCTAGACGACTGCTCCTCAGGAAGCAGCAGCAACCCAGGGCGCAGGGAAAGGACAGGGGAGGTCACAGGCATCTGTGAACCTGCCTGACGCTAGGAGCAATGGCAAAAGCCCCGAGAGCAGGCAACTTGAGCCAACCGGGTTTCCACTGCCAGCACTGGGCACCGCGCCGCCACCAGACTACCTGGACACCATCCAGCAGTTCTGGCACTAGCTTGTCCTTACGCACCGGTGCTGACACCTGTATCGATTCCTAGTACGTATCAAGAATGTATCTCACTAGTCGAATGTACTTGCCTCACAACTGAACCACAAATGTAATGATGTTAATGCAGGCTCTGCTCCCATAGGACTGCCCACACATTTCCAGTCCTCATCTGAGAAGGCCCCACAGCACTGTGCCTGAAGGAGGAACAGATATTCAGATCAATCACTTTTGTTACATTTATGATCGGATTTCCTGTCACCGTGCCAGTCAATACAACATCAATACATCGTATTGCATTTTGCTAAGAGGTGAAAGATCACCTTGACGTGATAGTCAAAGACTGTGCAGGCTTCACACCAGTTACAGTTATATAGGCAGTCCCTTGGACCACTTACTTTTGAGTGATGGCAAAGAACCAACAACCCCCCAGAAAGAATGTAGTTGTGACCCACATAGTCCTTTTGTAAGTTACTGCATTTAATTTACATTTTTTTCTTTTTAACCTCCTATCTGTTCATGGGTCCAGGCCACAAATTTTGCAGTCGAGTATCCCGGACATCGCAGGAGTCAGCACACCCGAAGTGCAATGGGCTAGCTTCATCCTGGGAGAACGCAAATTATTGATCATGGTTACTCCCCTGCCAGGTAAGTATATCCCGGCCTGGACAGCCCAGGTGGGGCCCACATGTGGCCGTTGATTGGCCAGTACATTTCCTTCCACTGGGTGTACCAGATGCTGATCCTGCTGATTGAGAGGTTAGGAATTTGGTAACTTCCAACATTGGGAATCTCTGCTGGCCTTGTAAGTGGTGGGCGTAGCCGAGCACGGCATGTGCAGCCATTCCAGCAGGGTCTGGGAAATTGCAACTCATAGTTCCTTTAACCTGGGGCAGAGGTACAATTATATACACTCCAGCTGAATGCTGTCAAGCCATATGTGACTTTGATGGCAATAATAATTCAGTGGATAAACACATGAGCTCTGACTCCAAGACCTTAGGTGTGTTTATGTTTGCAGAGTACTGATGTCATTTAAACTGTTAGGGCACCTCAAACACAACCTTTTAAACAGTGGTGTCTGGTATATGCTGCTGTAACATGTTGAAAGTGACAAAATGCATATTGGAAATAGCGTCTCATTTACTTTCATTGCTATTAAACTGTCGACACCGTTTTGATACCACTACCCTCTTAGAGTGATGTGGCCCTGCAGCGCAGAGCTGTACTACTGGCTCTGTATTGCTTTCCCGGCAGGCAAGCAAAGCTGTAGGCAACTGTGGCACAGAGCTCTACTCACTGCGATCCAAATACCAGTTAAATTAATGTTGGAGAACAGATGCCATGGTCGTTGGTTCTTTGCCATCACTAAAAAGTAAGTGGTCCAAGGGACTGCCTCCATGACTGTGCAGGCTTCACACCAGTTACTGTCTGTGACTATCACTTCAAGGTGATCTTTCACCTCTTAGCAAAATGCAATACGATGTATTGATGTTGTATTGACTGGCACGGGGACAGGAAATCAGATCATAAATGTAACAAAAGTGATTGATCTGAATATCTGTTCCTCCTTCAGGCACAGTGCTGTGGAGCCTTCTCAGATGAGGACTGGAAATGTGTGGGCAGTCCTATGGGAGCAGAGCCTGGTGTCACAGAGCTCAGTTTGTATTTCTGATTGGCTGTGTTTCTTGTACTGGTGCTCCGGGGAGACAATTCCCAGGAAAATTGAGGAAAAAGAGACCCAAATATGTGGTATATGTTTCTTCACTCAATGTTAGCAAAATAAAAATGTTTTATATCAACAGCAACTTTTTAAAGTAACATTGGTCCTGCTTCCTCGCTGCAGGTGGCTATTAATAGCATTATTATGCACTGGGAAAAGAAAAAAATGTTTGTCACAGAGACAGTGGAAAGTCCACAGAGGTCAGCAGAGGAGGTTCCCATCAAGCATGAGACTGGCAGAGTTGTTGGGATTGTAAGGCATGGTTTTTCAGGGCCCCCCAAACGTGACCCTCAGATGTTCATTAGTAGTAATTCTCTTCCAGCTTGAAAATATTTTAATTATAACTATTAAGGCTGTCCTCCCTCCAGCATTGCCTGGAGTCTCCAGGAATGATAGATTAATCTCCTGCACTCTGCTGCGAGCAAACCGGAGAGAAATATCAGAGGCCTTAAAAGAAATGTTTTTTTTTCCCCACTTCCTTTGAAGACTTTTGTTTATTGGTCATAAAAGTATTGGAAATGAGAAGAAAAGCTGTTTGACTGGGTGGGGCGATTGGAGACAGGTGGTCATGTGATGAAACCTCCAGGAATACATCCAAGCAGCGATGGCAACCCTGATGACTGTTCTGTTTCATAGTGACTCTTTGCAAGATCAAAAGTTATCTTTTTGAGACTATCTTTTAATGTGTGCAGATTTAGTTATTTACCTTGGATTTTTTTTATATATTTAAATATGTATCAAATTTGTAAATACTTTAAAGTGTTGCGGCTAAATCAAAAGAATGTTTCCCTTTCCCCTTGGAGGTCTAAGGATTCTATTTAACAACACATTTATTAATGGTTTCAGTTCAGTGCAGGGACAGGAGCAGAAAAGAACATGGAAAAGAGAGAAAAAATACAAAGAGGTTGTACATAAAAACAAAATATATTTTGAAAGAATGGGTCAATTTCAAAATGGCATCAGATCCATACCCACTGAGCACTCAGTCCACACACAACCACTTTCCAGCAGGGGTCACTGAATAGCAATCAGGATTATGAACCCTGGCAGATTATTTTCCTTTTCTAGATCAGCAATGCGAAGGTCAATTATAATGTTAGTTGAGCATAGGCCATAGATTGAAGCTGTAACCTTTCTGATGTTTGTAACTCAGATGCATTTGAAAAGGGACACTTTTACCCACTGAGCCACTACACTCCATGGTTTAAATTGGCTTTTCAGCTACTTCAGCCTTCACTGAGCCGGTCTGACTCAGAACCTTAATCCCCCAGGGTGGGTGGGGGTTAAAAATAAAGAGAACAGGAAACCTGATTCCAACTCACCTCCGAGCCGCCCATTTGTGGTTTTAACAGATATGGGTCGGGAGCGGATAACCAATTCACTCTCAGGAGGCAGGTTGGTCACTCAAATCTTTTAAGGAGGCGCTGTGTCTCCATTGTAACTAATCTTTTATTTTTAAACTTCTGCAGGCCAGGTTTCCCAGGCAATGTTCGATGCTCCCACCATGATGTTCAACTAGCTCATCCTCCCGTATTATCTCACCTCCCCCCACCGAGATGTTCAATTACCTCCCCTCCCCCAGCAATATTCAGTTACCTCCCCCACCGCGATGTTCAATCCCCCGCCCCGCAGCAAGGTTCAATTACTTGTGATGCTCGATGCCCCCCCCAGGGGTGCAAAAGCCCTCCAGACAACAGCTCCAAAGACAGTTGGAAGAGGTGGCTGAAGAGGTGAATGCGAGGAGCTTAGCCCCAGGACTGGTTGCAATGCTGGAAGAAGTTCAGAAGAATTGTCAAAGTAAAAGTCTTAGCTCTCACCTCAACTACTCTCTCCTCACACCTGCAGCCCTACAACTCTCAATACTCCCCTCCATTTCTGTGCACTCTCCTACAGTCACTGCACTTCACTCCTCCTCTTACTCACACTTCACTTCCTGCTCCCAACACTATTGGAACCCTCACTTCCCTGCATCTCACATCTTGCTGTTCACACTATTGTCACGGAAGCTCAGACTGCTACAATTTTGTATCTGGGGTCCAGCATTGATAGGGGCTTCCAGAGCAGGTCCAGGGGCGACAGGTGGGCATAAAGTCATTGGCTCTTACTTGTCCAAAAGCTGCTATCATGATCGCAACATCGGCAATTTTAAGGTGTTCTCCCGAGCAGGCAGCAAGGACATCCGCCCGGAGCCAAGAGGGTCCTTCTTTACATTGCATGTTGCAGCCCGATGACATCATTGAGACCCGACTATAATTTTAAACTCAGGCCAGAGTGAGGAATCTGCCTGCAGTTAAAATCGTGGCCTTGGGTACATAAATCAAACCAGCCATGACGGTGGTTATTTATATTGGGAATAAACAACCGTAGTAAACTATTCAGTATCTAATATTAAGCACAAATTTATAATTTTCCAACAGTGACATCTGCTACTATTGTAAAATCAAAGAACCAGCATTAACTTTACATTTACTTACAGTATTAGTTAATAATTTATGCAAACCCAGCAAGACGAAAGTATCGGTTCATAAAATGTATGGCAACAAATTGATACTGCAAATGTTTTTAAATATGAATTCTTCACAGCAATTTTTGTAATTCACATTTTTATTTGGAAGTCAAGATACAGGAGGATTGGAAACATAATTCAGATCTCAGTGTTAGCTGACATTCAAGAGGGAAATTTAACCCATGATCAGCTGTAAAAGAGCAGGGGAGCAGTTAAAGTGGAGTGTGTCAATTTTCAACACTGTTCCCACCAAATCCCCATTTTAACACCGCTGGCTTTGCTGGCAGATGAGGAACCCATGGGAGCCTCATTCATAAATATGAATTGAGGTCACATGAGGTACATGGTACATCCTCCAGGTACATCTGTCCAGAAGCCCCATCAACACCAAATGGAAAGTAAAATCGCCCATGGTGTGAAACGGCAGCTGATCCGGGTCCCATCAGTTTCCCGCCAGGCTGGTTGGGTGAAAATTAACTACTTTTATTATACTCAAGATAGCCTAAAACTCTTCGCAACCAATTAATTATTTTTTGAAGGGAGTCACTGATGATACATAGGTAAACGCAGCAGCCAAATTGTGGATAGCAAGCTCCAACAAAGAGCAAATGAATTTCATCCAACACATCTGTTTTTGGTGGGAGAGGCTCGTGTTAATGTCTGATGGGATTTACAACCTTCTGCCAGTTTAGACATTTCCTGAGGTTATTTCTGAAAAAATGTTTGAAAAACTGTAAATGCAGGAAATCTGAAATGCGAGCAAAAAATACTGGAAACACAAAGTAGGTCAACCAACGCACGGGGTTTTTTAAAAAACCCTTCCAGAACTAAATTGCGATGAAGTACCAACCCATCACCCTCCCTAAGATGCTGATGAACCCACCATGCATCCTCAGTACCCACTGCTTTGAAATGGGAGATGTTGTATATGAGTAGAGTCTGACTGGATACTGTGAGCTCAAAGTGTGACTTTAGTTTTTTATTACAGGTCTCGAGTGCCTCTCCAGCCTGTGAGGCCTCCTTAAGTACCTCTGCTCCCAAGGGATTGTGGGATTCCTTGGAACTCCAGGGGATGAGCTCTTTGGTGCTGTACAAGGTTTATACAAGTTCACATACATAACACTTCCCCCCCCCAAAGTCAACAGTGTAACTATTTACAAGGTGAGTCGATCTGGGGCCTTTCTTTCCCTGGTTGATCGTCTCTGTGCAAATGCTGATTTTGGTGAATCATTTGTTGGATCCTCGCTGGGCTGCTGTGCAGCTGGCCTTGCTGGGCTGCCTGGTGTGATGAGTCCTGCTGGGCTGCTGCGGGTGATGGGTTCTGCTTTGTGGCCAACCGTGGTGTCGGTTGCCACTGGTGTGTATGTTGGGGGGTCAAAGAAGGTTGGGTCCAAAGTGGGTTGCTCAGGATAGTCTGTGAATCTGAGTTTGATTTGGTCCAAGTGTTTCCGGTGAATGAGTCCATTTGAAAGTTTGACCCGAAACACCCTGCTCCCCTCTTTGGCCACAATAGTGCCGGGAAACCACTTGGGACCTTGTCCATAATTCAATACAAATACACGATCATTGATTTCAATTTCGCGTAACATATTTGTGCTATCATGATATGTACTTTGTTGAAGCCACCTGCTCTCTATCGGTTCATGTAGATCAGGGTGAACGAACGAGAGCCTTGTCTTAATTGACCTTTTCATGAGCAGTTCAGCAGATGGAATCCCAGTGAGCGAGTGGGGTCTCATGCGGTAACTAAGCAGGACTCAGGATAGGTGAGTCTGCAGTGAGCCTTCAGTTACCCTCTTCAAGCCCTGCTTGATAGTTCACACTGCTCTCTCTGCCTGACCATTGGATGCTGGTTTAAACGGGGCAGATGTAACATGTTTGATCCAGTTACAGGTCATGAACTCTGAACTCTGCACTGGTAAAACATAACCCGTTGTCACTCAAGGACATCAGGTAGTCCGTGCGTTGCAAACATGGCCCGCAGACTTTCAGTGGTGGCAGCAGACGTGCTTGCCGACATTATCTCACATTCAATCCATTTGGAGTATGCATCTACAACCACAAGGAATATTTTACCCAAAAACGGGCCTACATAGTCGACATGGACCCTGACCATGGTTTGGAGGGCCAAGACCATAAAATTAGTGGAACCCACTGGGTGCATTGCTTAACTACAAGCATATATTACATCTGTGCACACAGGACTCTAAGTCTGCAATGATACCGGGCCACCACACGTGGGATCTGGCTATCGCTTTCATCATTACGATGCCTGGGTGGGTACTGTGGAGGCCACTGATGAAAGTGTCTCTGCCCTTCTTAGGGACCACTACCCAATTGCCCCACAGAAGGCAGTCTACCTGTATAGACATTTCATCTTTGCGCCGCTGATACGGCTTTATCTCTTCCTGCATTTCCCCTTGGGACATTGGACCAGCTCCCGTGAAGCACACAATTTTTTTTTTTTTTTTTTTTTAAACTAGGGACAGTAAGGGGTCCTGGCTCGTCCAGGTTCTAATCTGTCGGGCTGTGACCGGTGATTGCTCACTCTCAAATGCTTCCATAACCATGACTAAATCTGCGGGCTGCACAATTTCCACCCCCATGGTGGGCAATGGCAGCCGACGGAGAGCATCGGCACAGTTTTCTGTGCCTGGTCTGTGGCGGATGGTGTAGTTGTATGCGGACAACATGAGCGCCCATCTCTGATGCGGGCCGATGCATTCGTATTTATCCCATTACTCTCGGAAAACAGGGATATTAGTGGCTTATGGTCCATTTCCAATTAAAATTTTAGCACAGGTATTGATGCATTTTCTTTACCCCATAAACACACGCCAACGCTTCTTTTTCAATCATGCTGGAGGCTCTCAGCCTTAGACAGACTTCTGGATGGATAAGCAATTTTCCCAGATTAATTAGCTTGTTGCAATATGACGACGCAACACATGCTAGTACCAAACGCTTCTATAGATCATACAACAAGCAATTTGTTTGAGCATAACAATTTTCTCGCTTTTACAAATAAATTTTCTTGGCTTTTGCCCCATACTCATTCATCTCCTTTACGTGCAGTGGTTCTAACAGTGTGCCGAGACCCGGTAACAAGTTACCAAAGTAGTTCAGGAGTCCTAGAAACAACCGCAGCTCAGTCACGTTCTGTGGCCTCGGTTATTGGAGGACACTGTGTAGCTTGAGGCCTTGCTGCACCACAATTTTTCGAAAGTCTTTTTGCTCATAATGGACTGGCTCACACCAGTGTCCAGTTCCATTGAGACCAGGAGCCCATTCAATTCAACCTTCAACATTATGGGGGAACACTTTGTGGTAAGTGTGTGCACCCCATATACCTCTGCCTCCTCGGTCTGAGGCTCTGGTTCTTCCTGATCCGCCGCGGATCTGTCCTCCTCTGCAACATGGTGGTTTGCAGGATTAACAGGGTTTGCAGCTCGCCTGCACATACGTTGGAGGTGTCCCAGTGTTCCACAGCCCTTGCAAACGTAACCTTTGAAGCGGCATGAATGGAAACGATAATCACCCTGCAGTGCCAACAAGGTGTTAATGGCCTTGCTTTCACCACCTTTGATGGACTCCGACATCTGCGGACGTGCAGCTGCCGTCATGTACGTTGCGATTTGAAAACAACATCACTTTGTTCACAGTACTTGTAGCAACACTGGTGTGCTGAGAGATTTGCTTAGTATTGTCACTGGTGGCAATGAACGCCAGGGCTATCGCTATGGCTTTACTCAAGGTTGGGGTCTCCGCAGTCAAAAGTTTGCAAAGTATTACTTCATGGCCAATGCCAAGTGAAAAAAGTCTGAGCATGTGCTCCAAGTGTCCTTCAAATTCACAATGTCCTGCAAGGCGTCTTAGCTCGGCGACATAACTCGCCACTTCCTGGCCTTCAGACCTTCTGTAGGTGTAGAACCTCACCATCAGAACGCTTTCCTTCGGGTTCCGATGCTCCCGGACCAATGTGCACAAACCATCATACGATTTCTCTGTAGGTTTCCCTGGAGCAAGCAGATTTTTCATGAGGCCATACGTTGGTGCCTCGCAGACGGTGAGGAGAATCGCCCTTCGTTTGGCTGCATTCGCTTCTCCTTCCAGCTCATTGGCCACGAAGTATTGGTCGAGTCGCTCCATGAAGGTTTCCCAATCATCTCCCTCCGAGAATTTCTCCAGGATGCCCACTGTTCTCTGCATCGTTGGGTTCGTCATCTGTATCTCGTCACCAGTTGTTGTATATGATTAAAGAGTCTGACTGGATACTGTGAGCTCAAAGTAAAGTGTGACCTTCGTCTTTTATTGCAGGTCTCCAGAGTGCCACCCCAGCCTGTGAGGCCTCCTTAAGTACCTGTGCTCCCAAGGGATTGTGGGATCCCTTGGGACTTCAGAGGATGAGCACTCTGGTGGCTGTACAAGGTATATACACAAGTTCACATACATAACAGAAGAGATAGCTAAGGTTGTTGCTAAGAGATAGCTAAAGTTGCTAAGTCAGTGTTCAGGAGAAGAATTGTAAACTGTTCAGTGGAAAGAAAAGATACGGAGGTAATTTCTATTCGACAGCAAAGTAGCAGGAGGACCATTTGAATTGCAGAGTCACAGGAAGGTTAAGTTCACACTCGTGAGACTAGTGAGACTCCCAAAGCAAGCCCTCTACTCGGAACTCCTTCATGGCAAACGAGCAAAGGTGGACAGAGGAAAAGTTACAAGGACACCGTCAAAGCCTCCCTGATAAAGTGCAACATCCCCACCGACAGCTGGAAGTCCCTGACCAAAGACCGCCTTAAGTGGAGGAAGTGCATCCAGGAGGGCACTGAGCACCTCGAGTCTCATCGTCGAGAGCATGCAGAAATCAAGCGCAGGCAGTGGAAAGAGCAGAAGAAAACCTGTCCCACCCACACCTACCCTCAACAACTATCTGTCCCACCTGTGACAGGGACAGTGGTTCTCGTATTGGACTGTTCAGCCGCCTAAGGACTCATTCCAAGAGTGGAAGCAAGTCTTCCTCGATTCCGAGGGACTGCCTATGATGATGATGAACACAATGGTGATGCTCAATAAATTAGACTCCCAATCGGTGTGGATGGGGGAGTGGGGGGGGGTGGAGGGGAGGTTACAGTATTAAAAAACTGAATCCCAACGCAACCCGGCTTCAACCCGCTCACTTCTGGTTTTAATGGAGGCGGGACGGGGGTTGGACAGCCAACCCACTCCCGGGACGCTGGTCATCCATTTAAATAATCTAATAAGGCTGCATACCTCAGATTAAACCACCATTTCAAATTTAACTCTGGCTAGTCAGGCTTCCCAGGCCTCGGGGAACCTGCCAGCTAATGTAAGACAAGGACTGCTGGAACCAGGAGGTAAGTGCCTTTACACTAATCTGCTGAGGGGTTTTTTTTGCGGTGGAAGTGCAAGTCAACTCCGAGGCAAACGTGGGAGGGAGGAAAAGGGCGAAAAGGTTTACAATGGACCCCCAAGCTGCGTTGGGCCACGAGGTGGGGGTGCGCTGGGACCAAATGACCTGGGGTGGTGGTGGCACGCCCAGCCCCCCCTATCTACCAAAGAATATGGACAGAGATTGGCGAGGTGGTGTCCTTGGTTGCCCAGATCTGTCGGGGGCCAGTCCAGTGCCACAAGCACTGGAACAACATTGTTTCGGCCACAAGAGTAAGTAATAACTTTAATCATGCAATGATTCATTAGTTAAAATATAAAACTACCATACTGTGAATTTGAATCTCACTTAACTTGGAGTTACTATCAACGATGATAATTACAGGAAAACATAAGGTGTGTTCATCATGCAACACTTGGATGCTAATGGTACATTAATGAGACAGTGTTGAAAGGTATTGGGGGTGGGTACTGGTACCTGAGCAATTATCTTAAACCGTGCTATTGTCATCTTTTCAGAAAAAAATTGCTTTCAACAGAGATGCGCGTTGGCGCACCGGAGGAGGTCCCGCAGAGCTTAACGAGCTGACCGACCTGGAGGAGCGGGCCAAAGCCCTCACAGGGGCACATGATCACTCGGCCACTCGTGGGGATGTTGATCCCATGCTGGCGCCACGCAAGTATTGCATGATCCCCGGGACGTGCATAATGTATAAATTATAATGTACTGTAAAACTTGTACCATGAAATATTAATGTAATACCATGCAGTCTCTAAATTCTGTTCATGTTCATTGCATGTAGCGTCTGATATATAATGCAGTAATGTTGCGCCTCTTCATAAGTATTGCACAATGTAAGCATTAAAATGTCACCCTGACCCTTCCTCCCTCCCCTGCCCTTCTGCTTACCTATTATGTCCTGTTTTATAGCTGAACAGGGGCACGCAGTCGACACAGAGGAGCAGGAGGACAAGGAGGAGGATGACGATCAACTATTGTCCGACCTAGCCCAGGAAGTCGAATTAGAAGAGAGGGGGCCGTCCATTCATGCCTGCACCCACTTCTTCCTCAGCCGAATCCATTTTTCATGTTGATCCCGTGCCGGCGCCACGTAAGTATTCCATTTTTCATGGATTCGGCTCCGAGGAAGTGGTGGGACCACGCGTTGTGCAGTAAGGCACAGTGTTACAGCCCCCGTGCCTAATCTGCGGAGGCTGATTCGGCAGGAGAGGCATGCTGCAAGACAGGCAGACACCAAGATGGACATGATTGCACTCTCGGGCGAGCGTTGACATAGGTCGAGAGCTCCTCTGGGTAATTGGTGCACTCGCAGGAATCATCGCAGCGCAATCATCTGTCGGAGGACACGGCGACGCAGATTGCGGTGATGTAGCGAATCACCGATTCCGTGGATGCCTTGCGGCAGCCGGTGGAATTGACGGACACCACAGAACCCCAAGGTGTCCTGCCACCATTGCAGGCAGCACATGGGAGTCAGGAGCATGGCAATATTTCTGACTCCGAGGATGGGTCGTCAGACCCTACCCCTTCTCCACACTTGGCGTTGCCACCGTCACCCTCCCCACTATGGCAGCTATGCTCGGGGCACACTGCTGCAAAAACACACTGGTTGTAATTGGGATAGGGGCAGGGGTGAATCCCAGAAACATTTGGGGGTCAGGTGCGGGGGGCGGAAGGCGGTGGTCGCAGGTAATAAAAAAAATGTTTACTGATTTTGTGGGGTGGTAGGTGGATTGGTGGCTGGACATGGTTGGTTTTTTTATTATAAAAATTGTTTACTGTTTGGGGTGGTGTTTAAAGTGTAATGTTCACTTTTTTCAAATCGTCATTTTTTTTTCTTCAAAATTTACTTTTAAAATAATTATTAACTTACTTTCCACAAAAGCTTTTTCAAAATTTATAAACTTTTATTGAATTTAATTTTTGTGCTGGGGTCTCATTCACTTTTATTAAATGAGAGGCCATCAATAAAAGGTTACAAACAATGGACATTTTAAACTTAACCATTCAAGCAAAGTGTTCATTTATGAGCTGCTGTGTAACTGCCACAGGGCTTCTCCTGCAGTGCAGGGGTGGGTGGTGTCATGGTTTCATTGCCAGACTTCTCAACCTCCTCTTCCACTTCTCTAACTGCCTCGTCCCCTCTGTCCTGAGGTGGTCCTGCAGGCCCGTGGCATTTCTTGTTCCCTTCTGATTGCCAAGTTGTGCAACATGCAACACACCACAGTGAACTCCACGACCTGCTCAGGGTGGCATTGTAGGTTGTTTCCAGAGTGGTCCAGGCATATGAAGTGCTGCTTCGGCACTCCAATTGTCTTTTCCATGATATTGCATGTGGCTATGTGGCGGTTATTGTAGCGATGCTCGGCACCTGTCTGGGGCTTACGGAGAGAGGTAAAGAGCCAGGTGGCGAGGCCGTATCCTTTGTCACCATGCATCCAGCATTGACCTTGTGGCTGACTTTTAAAGAGGCCGGAGACAGTGCTCTCACGCAAGATGTGTGCATCATGTTTCTATAGCAGGAATGGGGTACTGAAGTTGCATGTTCAGCCATAAACTCATTGAATGGTGGAGCGGGCTAGAGGGGCCGAATGGCCTACTCCTGCACCTATTTTCTATGTTTATGTTTCTATGAATGCTCCCTGGAAAATTGGCATTTACTGTCATAATTGTTATGCATGTAAACATTGGAACTGTGTAAGACTTGCCACCAGAGTGCGCAACTGTTGGAGGCCCAAGGGTCACCTGCACACCCCGTGCAAGGGAGTATAAAAGGCTGTCTGCCATGCTGCGGGACTTGTGCTTGGCATGGGCCACAAGGTCATTCTTCGCAAGTTGCTGTCCACCAAATCCCTAGACCTGAGCAAGCCCATCACAATTGCCCAGGCATTCATATCCACGAGCGATAATACCAGATATCTTCCCAGCATTGAAGTTCATCGGCAAGTACTGTGCATAAAATAACGTCGCTAGCATGCAGAACTGCATATGGCAGGGCCTACACGTCTGCAGCTGCAAGACCCAAGATGACTCAGTCCGCCATCGGGCGTGAATGCCAATTCATTAGCACCATGTTGGCGTTGCTGGGGTAATCATCGAGCCCATCAATGTCAATTCAAGCACTACGTGTGCAAAGGCTGCAAAACAATGGGGTACCTCCAGTGAATGTGCAAGAGTGCTGCGACTCACCACGTGGCAGAGGATGATTGATCCAGCGTGGATCATGCAGAAGCAAGCAAGAGAAGCAACTCAACCCGAGGAAGAGGAAGAAGGAGTACACACCATCACCAAGAGCCCCATCATGCTGAAAGTCAAATTGAACGGTATTCCAGTATCAATGGAGTTGGACACAGGGGCAAGTCAGTCAGTTAATTATGAGCCATAAGGATTTTGAGAAACTATGGGACAACAAGGCACAAAGGCCCAAACTGTGCCCGATTCAGACAAAGCTGTGCACCTACACCAAAGAGCCCCTATCAGTCATTGGCAGTTAAGGTATCATACGATGGAGCTGTGCATGATTTGTCACTGTGGATTGTACCAGGCGATGGCCCAACACTATTCGGCAGAAGCTGGCTGGGAAAGATTCGATAGAACTGGGACGACATCAAAGCACTATCTTCAGAGTGTGTCCAAGTGCTGAGCAAGTTTCCAATCGCTATTTGAACCAGGCATTGGCAACTTCACAGGCGCCAAGGTGTAGATCCATCTAGTCCCCGATGCACAAGGCTCAAGCGTTTCCATAGATGATGAGGGAGAAAGTGGAGATCAAACTGGACAGACTTCAACGAGAGGGAATCATATCGCCAGTCGAGTTCAATGAGTGGGCCAGTCAGATTGTTCCGGTGTTAAAAAGCGATGGCACGGTCAGAATCTGCGGAGACTACAAGGTAACAATCAACCGAGTCTCGTTACAAGACCAGTACCCGCTACCCAAGGCAGATGACCTGTTTGCAACATTAGGGTGGGGGGGGGGGGAAGGAAGTCATTCACCAAGTTGGACCTAACCTCTGCCTACATGACATAGGAGCTGGCGGAGTCTTCGAAAAGATTGACGTGCATCAACACGCACAAAGGAATGTTTATATACCACATGTGCCCTTTTGGGATTCGCTCGGTTGCTGCCATCTTCCAGAGGAACATGGAGAGTCTGCTGAAATCAGTTCTGCGCACCGTTGTATTTCAAGACGACATCCTAATCACTGGTCGTGACACTACCGAACACCTGCACAATCTGGAAGAGGTTCTAAGTCGACTAGACAGAGTGGGACTCAGGCTGAAACGCTCCAAGTGTGTTTTCCTGGCGCCAGAGGTCAAATTTTTGAGAAAGATTGCGGTGGATGGCATCAGACCCACGGACTCAGACAGAGGCCATCAAGAATGTACCCAGACCACAGAATGTGACGGAGCTGCGTTCATTCCTGGGATTCCTCAACTATTTTGGTAATTTTCTACTTTGCTGGAACCATTGCACATGTTGCTACGTAAAGGTGATGACTGGGTTTGGGGTAAATCTCGAGACAGCCTTTGAGAAGGCCTGAAACCTACCTTGTTCTAATAAGTTACTTGTACTGTATGACCAGTGTAAATGATTAGTGCTAGCTTGTGATGCATCTTCGTACGGGATCGGCTGTGTGTTACAGCAAACCAATGTATTGGGCAAACTTCAACTGGTTGCATACACGTCTAGAAGTCCGTCTAAGGCTGAAAGAGCCTACAGTATGATCGAGAAAGAGGCGTTAGCATGTGTATATGGGATTAAGAAAATGCACCAATACCTATTTGGACTTCGGTTTGAGCTTGAAACTGACCACAAACCGCTCATTTCGCTGTTTTCAGAAAGCAAAGGTATAAACGCCAATGCTTCATCCCGCATCCAACCATGGGCACTAACATTGTCGGCCTATGACTGTTATCCACCACAGACCAGGCACGGAGAACTGTGCTGATGCCCTCAGTCGGCTACCATTGCCCACCACCGGGGTGGAAATGGTGCAGCCTGCAGACTTGCTTCTGGTCATGGATGCTTTTGAGAACAAGGGGTCAACCATCACAGCTCGCCAGATCAGGACCTGGACCAGCCAGGATCCTGTGCTATCAATTGTAAAAAGTTGCGTCCTCAATGGGAGCTGGTCGGCCGTTCCCGGGGAAACGCAAGATGAAATTAAGCTGTTTCACCGACGCAAAGATGAAATGTCCATCCAGTCAGATTGTCTCTTATGGGGTAATCGCGTGGTTTTGCCAAATAAAGGCAGGGAAATGTTTATACGCGACCTATACAATACCCACCCAGGCATAGTCATGATGAAGGCTATAGCCAGGTCGCATGTTTGGTGGCCCGGCATTGACTTGGACTTAGAGTCGTGTACACCAGTGCAACACATGCTCACAATTGAACAATGCACCAAGGCAGGCTCCATTGAGTCTGTGGTCACGGCCCTCCAAACCATGGTCCAGGATCCACGTAGATTTTGCCGGCCCCTTTCTCGGAAAGATGTTTAGTTGTAGTGGACGCTTACTCTAAATGGATTGAATGCGTAATCATGTCATCCAGCGCCTTCACTGCCACCATTGAAAACCTCCGGGCTATGTTCGCCACTCATGGCTTACCCGATGTCCTTGTCAGTGACAATGGACAGTGTTTCACCAGCTCGGAATTCAACGAGTTTATGACCCACAATAGCATCAAGCATGTCAGGTCTGCCCCGTTTAAGTTCGCATCCAAGCTATCAAGCAGAGCTTGAAACGTGTAACGGAAGGCTCCTTGCAGACCCGTTTATCTCTGGTTCTGTTCAGCTAATGGACGCAACCCCACTCGCTCACTGGGGTTCCCCCTGAAGAATTGTTTATGAATAGAGCCCGCAAAACCAGGCTCTCCCTAGTCCACCCGGATCTAAATGATCATGTGGAAACCAGGAGTCACCGGCAAAACATGTACTGCGATCGCGCAGCTGTATCGCATGACATTGATGTTAACGACCCTGTGTTTGTCCTTAATTATGGTCATGGTCCTAAATGGGTCGCTGGCACTGTCTTGGCCAAGGAGGGGGAATAGAATGTTTATAGTCAAACTAATGAATGGACAAATGTACAGAAAGCATTTGGGTCAGACCAAATTGCGGTTCATCGACAAACAGGAACAACCTGAAGAGGACATCATCATCGATCCACCAGCACACACCCAACCAGCAATCGACCTCGCTGTCAATCAAGAGGATGAACCCACCATTCCCAACAGTCCTGTCAGACCAGCCGCGCCGCAGTGCAGCAATGGTCCGACCAACTCACCAATGCCAGAGTTTGAACTCAGACGATCAACCAGGGAGCGCAGGGCCCCGGATCGTCTCAACTTGTAAATAATTTGTATCAAAAACTTTGGGGGGGTGGCGGGGGGGGAAGTGATGTTATGTATGTAAACATTGTTACTCGAAGACTTGCCACCAGAGGGCTCAAGGGTCACCTGCACACCTCGTGCAAGGGAGTATGCTTAGGCACTCGAGTTGCATTAAAGAGACTAAGATCACATCAGTTTTAGCTCACAGTACTCAGTCTTGTGGAGTTCTTCCATACTTAATTATTTACTTGTGGTCGACAACGAGCAGCATGTTCAGGGAGTGGGAATCCCCTTCAGTTACGAAACACCTCTGCATCCTCTAAAGGTTCACAGAGTGATGCGAGTACAGTCTATTGCAACCTGTATCTTTGGGAAGTTTGCTATTCGAGAAACCTAGAGCCCCCTCACTCTGTGCCTCCCTGGTCATTGGGAAGCTTATAAAGTCAAACCTTTGTGCATAAAGCGCTTCTGTCACCTGCCAAATGCAGCGATGTGCGGCGTGCTGAGAGATGCTGCAAATGTCGCCAGCTGATGTCTGAAAGGAACCCGATATATAGATCGAAAGTGCCGCAGTAACCTTAACCTCAATGGGCAGTGCTATCCTGATGGTGTTGGTAGGCTGCAGGTGTCCCTTAATTAGCTGGCATATCTCATTAATGACCTCCTCTCGGAAGCGCAGCCTTCTAACGCACGCTGTATCGGACAAGTCCAGGTATGATCGCTTATCCCTGTAAATGCCTTGGGTGTAAGGTCTCCTCCTCCTCAGCAGTCTGCCACCTCTTTTGGCACATAATGCTCTTCAAGCTGTATTCTGCAGCAGTACTGGCTGAGAAATTGCAGGCCCCATTTCTTTATAAGTCCTCTAAACTGTCAAAAAATTATTCAAATTTCCTTCAACTATCTTAAAATTAAAGCAGATACTATACTATACCCTGAAATTATAAGTATTCCTTACAAACACCCATAAAATACACTAATACATTATTTAAATGTCACCTACAATTAAAAGCAGCCTTTACATCAGATTTCAAAATGGCGTCCATACTGCTGGGTTAGGGGCATTTATTTAAGTGTACTGTTTTCAGGGCGCAAAAATCCCAAAAATCTAGCCCCTAGAAATTGTCAATTTTATTAAAATGGATAAATTTGACACTCCAAAATTAAAATTAGTTTTTCAGGGCCATAACATTTGTTTAGCAGTCAATATCCTGTTAAAACTTGGAGATGGGAAGCAAAGGGTAATGATTGATGGATGTTTTTGTGACTGGAAGGATGTTTCCAGTGGGGTTCTGTAGGGCTCAGTACTGGGTCCCTTGCTTTTTGTGGTATATAGCAACGATTTAGATTTGAATATAGGGAGTATGATTAAGAAATTTGCAGATGACACTAAAATTGGCTGTGTGGTTGATAATGAAGAGGAAAGTCATGGGCTGCAGAAGGATATCAATCTACTGGTCAGGTGGGCAGAGCAGTGGCAAATGGAATTTAATTCAGAGAAGTGTGAGGTGATGCACTTTGGGAAGGCTAAAAAGGAAAGGGTATATATATTAAGCGGTAGGCCACTTAATAGTGTAGATGAACAAAGGGACCTTGGAGTGCTTGTCCACAGATCCCTGAAAGTAGCAGGTCAGGTGGATAAAGTGGTTAAGGCGGCTTACGGAATGCTTGCCTTTATTGGCCAATGCATAGAATATAAGAGCAGGGAGGTTATGTTTAAATTGTATAATACTTTGGTTAGGCCACAGATGGAATACTGCATGCAGTTCTGGTCGCCGTATTATAGGAAGAACATGATTGCACTCGAGAGGGTGCAGAGGAGATTTATTAGGATGCTGTCTGGAATGGAGAATCTTAGTTATGAGGACAGATTGGATAGAGTGGGTTTGTTCTCATTGGAACAGGAGGTTGAGAGGAGACCTCATCGAGGTGTACAAAATATTGAGGGGCCTGGATATAGTGGATAGTAAGGGTCTATTTCCATTGGTGGAGGGGGCTATTACAAGGGGGCATAGTTTTAAGGTCGTTGGTGGAAGGTTTAGAGGGGATTTGAGGGGGGGCTTCTTTAGAGGGTTGTGGGGATCTGGAACTCGCTGCCTGGAAGAGTGGTGGATGCAGAAACCCTCACCACTTTTAAGAGATGGTTGGATGGGCACTTAAAGTGCCATAACCTGCAGGGTTACGGACCTAGAGTTGGTAATTGGGATTAGGCTGGATGACCTTTTGTTGGTCGGCGCAGATATAAAATGGTAAGTACTGCAGGGAATAGAATATGGCCAGGGCGATCTCCTGGACTAGTTTCAATCGCCTGGATGGGTCGCAAAGGAATGTTCCCAGATTTTTTCTCCCTAAATTGGCCTGGGTTTTTAACTCTCCCAGGAGATCACATGGCTCCAATTGGGGTGGAATGTAGATGTTTAGTATAAGGGGTGTTACAGTTGTGTGGGGTGGTCTGGTTGGGCTGGGTGCTCTTTGCCTTTCAGTCATTGTTCATGGGTTTGTTTGTAACCTTTACGGCTGCTGACGAAGGTCCATGCGGCTTTTTGTCGGCCGGCGAGACACAAGGGGCCGAGATGGCCTCCTTCTGCGCTGTAAATTTCTGTGTTTATGTTTCTATGTTTCTAAAGCCTCAGTTACACCTTGCAAGGCTAGCAAAGTAGGAGGAGGTGGTGCCTGGGACAGGAACACCCTACATCTGGAGTTCCTTTGCCTCTGGCCTAGGAGCAGATTAGGGCAAAATCAGCATGGATACATGCAGTGAGAAGAGGTGTACCAGCTCACCAATGCGAGCACCCACCTGAAGAAAAAAAGTGGATTTTTTTTTTTTTTTAATATAAACGTGACCCCATTACAAAGGAGACGGCTGGGGTGAATGCTACGTAGTTTCTAGGGGGAGGAGAGGGGCCAACACCACCACCAAACAGAACATAAAACTTTTTACCCCTTTTTTCAGATAGCGAGAAGCAGAATGCAAGCAACTCTAGAGTGCCAGTTACTCCCTTGATTCCTCCTCCTTTCTTACTATCTTATGCTTCCATCTCATCTGGACAGCTTTGACATAGGCTGAGCTGTTGCTGAAGAGAGAGGCCAAGCGCATGCAAGCCTCAACGTATGGCAGAGAGGATGGATGGTATGAAATGTTCAATGTAGCATTGACTATCACAGCAATATTGGTGATCAGAAAGAGGAAGGGTAAAGTCCATGTGGAAAGAATCAGAGGCAGAGGGGCCGAAGTTCAGGGTCCCAGGAAGGTCTGTTACCGCGGGTTTTCAGCAGTCAATCGGCAAAATCGATTGGCCAATGCATTCCGGTTGATTGGCCCTCCCAACGCATATTCAACGCGGGGAGTGGTTTCAGCGGTGAGCATTTCCATCAAAATAGGCTGACTGAAGCTGTGGCAAGGGGCTTGCGGCCTCGGTGACAAGGGTTTTTTTTTTTTTTTTTTTTTAAGTGCTTTTTGGGTTGGTACCATTTGCCGTGATACTCGACACCGCTGGAGGAGGACAACGGAGGATTCCCACGATCGGGAGTATTTTTTGCTCCAATCTTTGGATTGGTTTTGCGGATTTCTTTAACCTGCTGAGTGAAGGTGAAGTTCACATACATAACATCGCTTCCCCCCAAAGTCTTGAGAAGTTATTTACAGGTGGAGGTGATCTGGCGATTTGCGTTCCCGGGTCCATCGCCAGAGTTGAAATCCTGGCATGGGTGAGTTGGTCAGATCATTGCTGCACGGCAGCTCGGCTGGTCTGACCGGACTGTCGGGCATGGTGGGTTCATCCTTGTGGTTGACAGAGGTCAGTTGCTGGTTGGGTGTGTGTCGGTGGATCATAGATGGTAGGGTCTTCTTCAAACTGTTCTTGTAGTCGTGAATCGCAGTTTGGTCTGATCCAGATGCTTTCTGCACATTTGCCCATTCAACAATTTCACAACAAACACTATTCCCCTCCTTGACTAAGACAGTGCCAGCAATCCACTTGGGACCGTGACTGTAATTTAGAACAAACACCGGATCATTGACCTCAATGTCACGCGAGGCTGCCGCGCGATCATGGTACACGTTATGTCGGTGCCACCGGGTTGCTACGTGATCATTGAGATCCGGGTGGACTAAGGAGAGCCTGGTTTTGAGTGCTCTCTTCATTAACAATTCTGCAGGGGGAGCCCCGGTGAGCGAGTGGGGGCGCGTCCAGTAGCTGAGCAGGACCCGAGATAACCAGGTCTGCAAGGAGCTGTCCGTTATGCATCTCAAGCTTTGCTTGATTGTTTGGACTGCCCATTCCGCTTGGCCGTTGGATGCGGGCTTAAACGGGGCAGACCTGACATGCTTGATGCCATTGTGGGTCATGAACTCGTTGAATTCCGAGCTGGTGAAACATGGTCCATTGTCACTGACAAGGACGTCGGTCAAACCATGGGTGGCGAACATGGCCCGGAGGCTTTTAATGGTGGCAGTGGATGTACATGATGACATTATTATACATTCAATCCATTTTGACTAAGCGTCCACTGCTACTAGAAATATCTTCCCTAGAAAGGGGCCAGCGAAATCTCCGTAGACCCTGGACCA
Organism: Pristiophorus japonicus; assembly: GCF_044704955.1. NCBI lineage: Eukaryota > Metazoa > Chordata > Chondrichthyes > Pristiophoridae > Pristiophorus > Pristiophorus japonicus. The sequence goes on from NC_091977.1 coordinate 194,369,216, forward strand.
CAGTTTGGAGGGCCATGACCACAGGTTCAGGAGGGCCTCCCTGGGTGCATTGCTCAGCTGTGAGCAAGTGTCGCATTGGTGTATGCATGACACTAATTCGGAGTTAATGCCGGTGCACCAGATGTGCAACCTGGCGATAGCCTTCATCATGATTATGCCTGGGTAGGTCGCATATAAACATTTCCCTGCCCTTTTTGGGCAAAAACATGTGATTCCCCCATAGGAGACAATCCGACTGGACTGACAGTTCGTCCTTGCGTCGGTGAAAAGGCTTAACTTCATCTTGCATTTCCCCGGGAACCCCTGACCAGCTCCCATTGAGGATGCATCTTTTTAAACGAGTGATAGCACCGGGTCTTGGCTGGTCCAGGTCCTGATCTGGTGAGCAGTGACTGTGACCCCTTGCTCTCAAAAGCATCCATTACCAGAAGCAAGTCTACGGGTTGCGCCATTTCCACCCCAGTGGTGGGCAATGGCAACCGACTGAGGGAGTCAGCGCAGTTCTCAGTGCCTGGTCTATGGTGCATTACATAGTCATATGCAGACAATGTTAGTGCCCATCTTTAGATGTGGGATGAAGCATTGGTGGTGATACCTTTGCTTTCTGAGAGCAGTGAAGTAAGCGGTTTGTGGTCGATTTTGAGCTCAAACCGGAGACCAAATAGATATTGGTGCATTTTCTTAATCCCGTATACACATGGCAATGCTTCTTTCTCAACCATACTGTAGGCTCTTTCAGCCTTGGATAAACTTCTGGACACATATGCAACCGGTTGCAGTTTGCCTGACACATTGGCTTGCTGTAACACACAACCGACCCCGTACGATGACGCATCACAAGCTAGTACTAAATGTTTACATGGGTCATACAATACAAGTAGCTTGTTAGAGCATAGCAAGTTTCTGGCCTTATTAAAGGCTGTCTCTTGGGTCTTCCACAGATGTGCCCCCTAGTGACAAGTCTTACACACAGGTGAGGTTCACATACACAACACATGGGAGGCAGCAGCCATGCCAGCCCAAAATCCAGAAGGACCTGCAGATGTGCGCAGACCTGCACGTAGAGAGGGTGTCCAGGAGGGAGATGGCGTCAGGAGGGTGGTCAGGTACACTACCGCCCGCCCCCCCCCCCCCCCCCCCCCCACCACATACTGGGCCAGGAGCCTTGCCAGCAACAGCCTGCAGAGGCGCGCGATCATGAGGAGGACCAGGGAGATGGCCATCATCCAGCTGCCATGGGAGGTGGTCAGCACAGAGCTGGGGGAGGATGTCCTACCCTCAATGGGTCTACAGATGTCAGTTCTCCTTCCTCGAGCTCAGCGATGAGCAATGCCTGCGAAGGCCGAGATTCAGAAAGGAGGTATTGAGGGAGCTCGGCAATTTCCTGTGTCAGGATCTGGAGCCTCAAGTCTCAGGACTGCTCTGACCATTGAGACCAAGGTCATCATAGCTCCGAACTTTTATGCTACAGGGTCTTTACAATCTGTGACTGCAGACATTTCTAACATTTCTCAATTCTCTGCACATTGCTCTATCCGGCAGGTTACCGATGCACTGTACAGGTGAAGAATTGACTACATCTCATTCCCGATGACGAGGGACAAGCAGGTGGAGCGGCTGGCCCAATTTGCCTGCATTTCAGGGATCCCCAGGGTGCAGGGTGCGATTGACTGCATACACGTTGGGCTGAGGATGCCACAACATCACCCAGAGATCTTTGTCAACCAAAAGGGGTTCTACTCCTTCAATGTAGAACTCGTGTGACCACCAGCATAGGATCCTGGCAGTTGATGCGAGGTACCCAGGTAGCAGCCATGATTCAGACCAGAGTGCCCGCCCTCTTCACCGGCCCAAATCAGGATTGTGGTTGGCTGCTTGGTGACAAGGGACATCCCCTGTCCACCTGGCTGCTCACTCCACTGCGGAACACCAGGACAGTGGCTGAGTGTGCATACAATGCCACTCATTCTGGCACCAGGTGCATTATCGAGCACTGCTTTGGGATCCTCAAGCAGAGGTTCCGTTGCCTGGACTGATCTGGTGGCGCCTTGCAGTACGCTCCTGAACGGGTCTCCATAATCATCATGGTCTGCTGCATGCTGCACAACCTGGCCATCATGAAGGGCCAGCCATTGGAGTTTGAGCCAGCAGTACCACCTGAGGAGGTGCAGGAGGATCCCCATTACCACCCAACAAGGAGGCACCATCCCCATCGCAACCCTGCAAGGGAGGTGCAGTTACGTCTGAAAGCTGCTTGATTCAGATGATCTCATCCACACATTACCCTTCAGCTCCCACTTTCCATGGCCATCCCAATGAGTGCCTTCCCACAGAATTGCCCACTCCCAAATGAAACACCTGGCCAGATATATGTGCCAAAAATAAAGATTTATCAAATGAAGCAAGTCAGTGCACAAACACAACAGCATCAAAATTACTACCATAAACTAACACAATTCATCATTTTTTTTACCCGTGAATCTCCTTACAACACCTCTTACACAAGCCTATCCTAACACTACGCCCAAGTGTCTCCCCTGTATCTGCATCATGGGTCTGGGAAGGCTACTGTGGTTGTTGTGTGGGAGCTACTGATGTCCTTGTCGATCACCTGGAATGGCCGGGTGCAGACTGGTCAGCACGCTCCTGGGAGGGTTCAGTCTGGCTTGGCTCAGATGAGGCCATGCGTGGAGGCACTGGCGGAGTGCCAGGTCTGGGGCCAGGAAGGTTGTGATCCTGAGAGGGCACATCAGGATCCTGGTCCGAGGAGCCGGAGTCACTAACCGGGGGCGGCACATTACCAGCACCATCAAGCTGAGGGAGGTGAGGCCGGTGGCGTGACATGACACCGATAGGTCCCCCGTGGTCTGTGTTGGACCCAGCCACGAACGCAACACTGAGACGTTGGGTGGCATTGAGCTGAGACTGCATGAGAGCAGCCAGTCTCAAAGCCACCACAGATGGCAGCACTAAGACGCTCCGCGGCCTCTTGCCCAGAGTGCATGAGCATTCTGAGCTTCCAGGGCCGCAGCCATCCTCTCCAATCCAGCACCGATGCGCTCTTTCCTCACGCCCGTGCTGAAATGGCAGCTGCCACATCACCTGCAGGATGCAGCATCCGCAAGGTCATTCTGGGAATCCATCATCGCCTGCACACTGGCAATGATGGGCTCCATGGAGTGCACAGAGCGGTCGACTATGCGGGAGACAGACTCCTCCACACCCCTGACCACTTCCGACAGCCTCTCTAGCACCCTTGTCAGTGCCCCCAACATCTGGGAATGCATGGCCTCTACCCTTTGTTCGTATGCTGCTACATCGATGGCACCATCCGAGTCCTCGTCGGCAGAACTGCGGTACGGACTCGCGCCCTCCCAGAGAGATGGCACAGGTTGCCCAGCCCTGTCACCATGATGCAGCCTGCTAGGCCCTGGTGCATCACTCAGTGCAGACCCTTGTACCACCTCATCTATATCACACACCGCACTCCCAGTATCTGAGCTGGTGTGTGTGGGTGGAAGCAGTGACGCGTGTCCTTCTCTTCCTCTTCCTCCTCAGTGGCATCCCCAAATGAGAGAGTGTTGTGGATGCTCGCAGCAGAGCTTGAATCCTCAATGTCCTCACTGCTGAGACCTGAGCTTATGTGGAGAAGGGTGTAATGCAGGCCTCCAGCTGGTGTGTAACATCTCTCGTCACTGGCAACTGTGCTGGGTGTACTGCCACTCGGTCTGTCATCTGCAAGCATAAATGGGAGAAGGGCTGGCGTGAGGGGGAGGAGGTGAGGGATAAAGGCATGGAGGATGCAACTAACAGACTTCCATGAAGGAAAGGAACAATAGGCGCTGGCGCATTCAAGCAGAGAGTGCATTAAAGGAGGGCCTTCACTTACCCACATCGGCGTCAGCACTGCCCTGGCCCACAGAGAATGAACCATGTCCGCCGACTAGCGCCTCAGCCCTCTCCTCCAGAGAGGTGAGGACCAGCGTGTCTGCCTCGCCACCACTGGTCCCCCTTTGCTCAGCTCTATTGTGAGCCAGTTTGCCCTGCAAAAGAACACCGACACCTGGGAGTCCCTGGCCGAAGACCGCCCTAAGTGGAGGAAGCACATCCGGAAGGGCGCCGAGAGCATGCAGAAATCAAGCGCAGGCAGCGGAAAGAGCGTGCGGCAAATCTGTCCCACCCTCATCGATTATCTGTCCCACTTGTGACAGGGACTGTGGCTCTCATAGAGCTGTTCAGCTACCTAAGGATTCATTTTAAGAGTGGAAGCAAGTCTTCCTCGATTCCGAGGGACTGCCTATGATGATGATGATGCAAATGAAAGAATGGTTGGTGAGTACCACTGTGATGACGCATCAGAAATGTGTGCAAGTATTTGTCACTGACATGCAGCTGCAAGTGTGAGATGAAAGGGAGCCATCATTATGAGAACACACACATATATGTTTAGAGGTGTGAACAATGAAATGCTGCTTGAGTGCCTAAACAATGAGGATGGGAAATAAGAGAACGTTGAAGGAGAGGCTCGCAGATGCAAGGTCAGCAGTTGCTGGAAGAGGTACTCACTTTCACAAGACGGATGATGTCGTGGAAGAGTTTCCTGCACCACATGAGAGTCCTCATAAATGGAGGTGCCAGAGACCTCCTCTGCTATCTCCCTCCCTGCACAAGTCACAACCTGGTGACTTGGTCTCCCCACGTCCGGATACAGCAGTCTCCCCCTGCCCTTTACATCCTTTATCAGGGTCTCCAGCTCGGCATCTGTGAAGCGGCTTGCCTTCCTTGCTCCTCTCACACCAGCCATCCTCAAAGTAAACTCCTTCCCCTCTCGGGGCCGAGCTGCAAACCCTGATCTTTAAGGAGGCCAGGGAGCAGCTGGCTCATTACAAACACATCACCAGCCGCTTCAATTAGCACAGCCACACCGCTGGAAAGTGCACTTGAGGCACTGGTTAGCACAGGAACCCATTCTTTAACTTTTTGGCCTGAAAATCAATCGGGGCACCGGCAAAAAAATGTTGGTGGTGATGGCCCTTTGCTGATTTCTAAAATTTCCCAATCCTCTGGCCTTCCATTAATCTTCACAACATTGTATGCCTTTATTTTCAATTTGATACCATCCTTTACTTCCTTAGTTAGCCACGGATGGATCATCCTTCTCTTTGAGTCTTTCTTTCCCACTGGAATATATCTTTGCTAAGAGTTATGAAATATCTTCTTAAATGTTTGCCACTGCTGAATTTCAGCCCTGGAGGCTCCAACTGATTTCACCTTTCATATATTTCTTAAGTTATTTATCTTTGTTTAATTCTACTTTAACATGTAATATTAAATTTTTGGTAGATATTCAACAATCTAAATCCATGCGCATCTTTTAAAAGTTGCAGAAATGATTCATTTCTTCATTTTATCAAAACCCTTCAGTATTACAGTCTCCATTTTGTTTTATCCTGCGTTTGTGGCTGATCTGATGTTGGTTTAAGTGACCGTCTGCATTTCTCTGGCAAACTTCCCAGACAATGAGCTTCCAATTTTTCCAGCCTCATACCTAATTATCATAATGTTTCCTTGTGTGCTGTTCACATGCTCCAAGTAGTAAAATAAAGCCATGGCATACTGTTCTTCTGTTTTTAATAAATGAGTTAACCTTAGCTCTGATACAATGTCCCTTGCTTATGGCTCCCTCATAAATAAATTATGTAAAATACTGCCAATAACACAACCTTCACCGTGACGTGCTTTTTTGGCAATTGTTTGAATAGGAGGGGTCTTCTATGCTTTGTTGATTTGCTCTAAATGTTTAAAGTAACTAATCATGGAGACACGCAAAATGTTGAAACCTCTCCAGATTTTTCCCTTCCTGTTCTGAAGTTCCAAGTACCAAGTGCCCATTTATCACATTCTAGACAGTGTGAGCAGGCTATTCAACCATAGAGAAGGGGCATCATGGTGTATCACAATCAAGAGCAATCCTGCCTTTACCCGATTTCCACAAACATGAACTTTTCAACAGGGTTAACAATGATTTTTCTCACTTTTCCAGAAAACTTAAGGTCAGCATAGCACTCCTGATCCTCTCAGCCAAGATCAACTAACTGAGTACAAATGAAAGCTTTGAATTTGGGAACTTCCTGATCTGTATGGCTTAGTGCCAACCCATCTGGCAAATTTACCCAGTAAGTCATCAGGAAGCCTATGCTGGGAGTTTCAGTAGACGTACTACATCTGTGTCTGAATATCTGGTTTATTTATTGCTTAGTTTGTTTAAAACAATTATATAAAAAAAAAAGGTCTTGATCTGCTTTACTAGCCTTACAAGCCCCTGAACTCTCTCTTCCTTCAACTCTAACCTCTTACGTATTCCTCCGTCCTACCGCCCCAACATCGATGACAAGGTCCAACGCTGCCTCCAGTGTGCCAGCGCAGCCTTTGGTTGCCTGAGGAAGAGTGTGTTTGAAAACCAGGACCTCAAATCTGGCACCAAGCTTATGGTTTACAAGGCAGTGGTGATACCCGCCCTCCTATATGGCTCAGAGACGTGGACCATATACAGCAGACACCTCAAAGCACTGGAGAAGTACCACCAGCACTGCCTCCACAAGATCCTGCAAATCCACTGGAAGGATAGACGCACGAACGTCAGTGTTCTCGCTCAGGCCAACATCCCCAGCATTGAAGCACTGACCACACTCAACCAGTTCCGACATGAGACTCCCAAAGCAAGCACTCTACCTCAGCACTCCTACAAGGCAAGCGTGCCCCAGGGTGGGCAGAGGAAACACTTCAAAGACACCCTCAAAGCCTCCTTGATTAAATGCAACATCCCCACCGGCACCTGGGAATCCCTGGCACAAGACCACCCTAAGTGGAGGAAGAGCATCCAGAAGGGCGCTGAGCACCTAGAGTCTCGTTGCCGAGAGCATGCAGAAATCAAGCGCAGACAGCGGAAGGAGCGTGCAGCAAACCAGACTCCCCACCCACCTTTTCCTTCAACCACTGTCTGTCCCACCTGTGACAGACTGTAATTCCTGTATTGGACTGTACAGTCACCTGAGAACTCAGAGTGAAAGCAAGTCTTCCTCAATTATGAGGGACTGCCTATGATTGGCAGCCATGCCTTCAGCCACCTAAGACCTATGCTCTAGAATTCCCTCCTTAAATCCCTTCCCCTCTACCTCCCTCTCCTCCTTTATGACCCTCTTTAAAATCCACTTATTTGTCAAGAGCCCTTCTACTAGCTCCCTCTTCGGCTCGGCCAGCATTCTTTAGCATTGATCTCGCCAGAGAATGAGAGTCAGTGTGAGGGCATCTCATTTGCATGGAGCCAGTAGGCACTCACGCCACTACGGGTGCAATACTTACACTTGCCTATCGCATGAGGCTGGAAAATCTGGCGCCTACCTGCCATCGGGAGGAGTGACCAGGCCCACCCTTCAGGACCCCAAATATCTTCTCAGCCCTGTGTGTAAGGGGGCTGATCCAATTTTTTTTAAACCTGACTTTTCTTTGGGGGTCCAGGCCGCTTCCCTTGCTTGGATCCCTGGTGAGGCCAGGTCGTTATGCCTGTCAGCATGCTCACCCTTAGTAATGCGTCGGGTCCCTTCTGAGCCACAGAAGCAGGAACTACTCAGCTACACCCCTTGCGTGCCATTGGCCTTGTAAGGTTCTGCCTCTTATCCAATGGAACTAGAGTTAATTCGGGGCCACCTGATTTTAATCCAGTGGATTCACCGCTCAAGTCTGCATTAAAATTATAGCTGGGTCTCAGTGATGTAATCACACCACAACATGCATATGTAAGAAAGGACCCTGTTGGCTGCAGCGCATGTCCTTGCTGCCTGCTCAGGAGAGCAGGTTAAAATTGCAGATGTTGCGATCATGGCAGCTTTCGGACAGGTAGATTTTAACTGTAGGGTTAAGATCTTCTCCCCTCTCCCTCCCCCTCCCCCCCCCTTTAACTATTTTCAAAGATCAGTAACTTACTTTGGAATCTGTATGTCGAGAGAGGCAGCGGCCTATAAAAGGCTCAGCAGTCCGGGGAGCGTCGAGAGAGGCGGGAGTCGAGAGAGACAGCGGCCTATAAAAGGCTCAGCAGTCCGGGGAGCGTCGAGAGAGGCGTACTTGTGCAGCTCCAGCTGAGAGAAGTCAAAAAGAAGTAGAAAGAAATCAAAAGGTGACGTCACAGCCAACGTGGTAAGTGATTGGCTGCTGATTGGTGAGTAGTTTTTCTTTTTCTTTATTAATCAGTAACTTTTAACATTGTTGTCGGCAATTTAAGTGTATCTAAGGGTTAAGTCATGGCAGGACAGCTCGGTCACGTGATATGCTCCTCCTGTACCATGTGGGAACACAGGGACAACACCAGTGTCCCTGACGACTACATGTGCGGGAAGTGTGTCCACCTCCGGCTACTGACGGTCCGCGTTGCGGAGTTGGAGCTGAAGGTGGATTCACTCTGGAGCATCCACGATGCTGAGAATGACGTGAGTATCACGTGTAGCGAGTTGGTCTTACCGCAGGAGAAGGGTCCACAGCCAGCGAGGGAATGGAAGACCAGCAGGAAGAGTAGTGCAAGGAAGGTAGTGCAGGGGTCCCCTGTGGTCATCCCACTGCAAAACAGATACACTGCTTTGAGTGCTGTTGAGGGGATGACTCATCAGGAGCGGGCAGCAGCAGCCAAGTTCATGGCACCGTGGCTGGCTCTGTTGCACAGGAGGGCAGGAAAAAGAGTGGGCGAGCGATAGTGATAGGGGATTCAATTGTAAGGGGAATAGATAGGCGTTTCTGCGGCCGCAACCAAGACTCCAGGATGGTATGTTGCCTCCCTGGTGCAAGGGTCAAGGATGTCTCGGAGAGGGTGCAGGACATTCTAAAAAGGGAGGGAGAACAGCCAGTTGTCGTGGTGCACGTTGGTACCAATGACATAGGTAAAAAAAGGGATGAGTTCCTACGAAATGAATTTAATGAGCTAGGAGCTAAATTAAAAAGTAGGACCTCAAAAGTAGTAATCTCGGGATTGCTACCAGTGCCACGTGCTAGTCAGAGTCAGAATCGTAGGATAGCTCAGATGAATACGTGGCTTGAGCAATGGTGCAGCAGGGAGGGATTCAAATTCCTGGGGCATTGGAACCAGTTCTGTGGGAGGTGGGACCAGTACAATTCGGACGGTCTGCACCTGGGCAGAATCGGAACCAATGTCCTCGGGGGAGTGTTTGCTAGTGCTGTTGGGGAGGAGTTAAACTAATATGGCAGGGGGATGGGAACCAATGCAGGGAGATAGAGGGAAACAAAAAGGAGGCAAAAACAAAAGACAGAAAGGAGATGAGGAAAAGTGGAGGGCAGAGAAACCCAAGGCAAAGAACAAAAAGGGCCATTGTACAGCAAAATTCTAAAAGGACAGAGGGTGTTAAAAAAACAAGCCTAAAGGCTTTGTGTCTTAATGCAAGGAGTATCCGCAATAAGGTGGATGAATTAACTGTGCAAATAGATGTTAACAAATATGATGTGATTGGGATTACGGAGATGTGGCTCCAGGATGATCAGGGCTGGGAACTCAACATCCAGGGGTATTCAACATTCAGGAAGGATAGAATAAAAGGAAAAGGAGGTGGGGTAGCATTGCTGGTTAAGGAGGAGATTAAGGCAATAGTTAGGAAGGACATTAGCTTGGATGATGTGGAATCTATATGGGTAGAGCTGCAGAACACCAAAGGGCAAAAAACGTTAGTGGGAGTTGTGTACAGACCTCCAAACAGTAGTAGTGATGTTGGGGAGGGCATCAAACATGAAATTAGGGGTGCGTGCAATAAAGGTGCAGCAGTTATAATGGGTGACTTTAATATGCACATAGATTGGGCTAACCAAACTGGAAGCAATACGGTGGAGGAGGATTTCCTGGAGTGCATAAGGGATGGTTTTCTAGACCAATATGTCGAGGAACCAACTAGGGGGGAGGCCATCTTAGACTGGGTGTTATGTAATGAGAAAGGATTAATTAGCAATCTCGTTGTGCGAGGCCCCTTGGGGAAGAGTGACCATAATATGGTGGAATTCTGCATTGGGATGGAGAATGAAACAGTTAATTCAGAGACCATGGTCCAGAACTTAAAGAAGGCTAACTTTGAAGGTATGAGGCGTGAATTGGCTGGGATGGATTGGCGAATGATACTTAAGGGGTTGACTGTGGATGGGCAATGGCAGACATTTAGAGACCGCATGGATGAACTACAACAATTGTACATTCCTGTCTGGCATAAAAATAAAAAAGGGAAGGTGGCTCAACCGTGGCTATCAAGGAAAATCAGGGATAGTATTAAAGCCAAGGAAGTGGCATACAAATTGGCCAGAAATAGCAGCGAACCTGGGGACTGGGAGAAATTTAGAACTCAGCAGAGGAGGACAAAGGGTTTGATTAGGGCAGGGAAAATGGAGTATGAGAAGAAGCTTGCAGGGAACATTAAGACGGATTGCAAAAGTTTCTATAGATATGTAAAGAGAAAAAGGTTAGTAAAGACAAACGTAGGTCCGCTGCAGTCAGAATCAGGGGAAGTCATAACGGGGAACAAAGAAATGGCAGACCAATTGAACAAGTACTTTGGTTCGGTATTCACGAAGGAGGACACGAACAACCTTCCGGTTATAAAAGGGGTCGGGGGGTCTAGTAAGGAGGAGGAACTGAGGGAAATCCTTATCAGCCGGGAAATTGTGTTGGGAAAATTGATGGGATTGAAGGCCGATAAATCCCCAGGGCCTGATGGACTGCATCCCAGAGTACTTAAGGAGGTGGCCTTGGAAATAGTGGATGCGTTGACAGTCATTTTCCAACATTCCATTGACTCTGGATCAGTTCCTATGGAGTGGAGGGTAGCCAATGTAACCCCACTTTTTAAAAAAGGAGGGAGAGAAAAAACATGGAATTATAGACCGGTCAGCCTGACATCAGTAGTGGGTAAAATGATGGAATCAATTATTAAGGATGTCATAGCAGTGCATTTGGAAAGAGGTGACATGATAGGTCCAAGTCAGCATGGATTTGTGAAAGGGAAATCGTGCTTGACAAATCTTCTGGAATTTTTTGAGGATGTTTCCAGTAGAGTGGATAAGGGAGAACCAGTTGATGTGGTATATTTGGACTTTCAGAAGGCGTTCGACAAGGTCCCATACAAGAGATTGATGTGCAAAGTTAGAGCACATGGGATTGGGGGTAGTGTACTGACATGGATTGAGAACTGGTTGTCAGACAGGAAGCAAAGAGTAGGAGTAAATGGGTACTTTTCAGAATGGCAGGCAGTGACTAGTGGGGTACCGCAAGGTTCTGTGCTGGGGCCCCAGCTGTTTACACTGTACATTAATGATTTAGATGAGGGGATTAAATGTAGTATCTCCAAATTTGCGGATGACACTAAGTTGGGTGGCAGTGTGAGCTGCGAGGAGGATGCTGTGAGGCTGCAGAGCGACTTGGATAGGTTAGGAGAGTGGGCAAATGCATGGCAGATGAAGTATAATGTGGATAAATGTGAGGTTATCCACTTTGGTGGTAAAAACAGAGAGACAGACTATTATCTGAATGGTGACAGATTAGGAAAAGGGGAGGTGCAAAGAGACCTGGGTGTCATGGTACATCAGTCATTGAAGGTTGGCATGCAGGTGCAGCAGGCGGTTAAGAAAGCAAATGGCATGTTGGCCTTCATAGCAAGGGGATTTGAGTACAGGGGCAGGGAGGTGTTGCTACAGTTGTACAGGGCATTGGTGAGGCCACACCTGGAGTATTGTGTACAGTTTTGGTCTCCTAACCTGAGGAAGGACATTCTTGCTATTGAGGGAGTGCAGCGAAGGTTCACCAGACTGATTCCCGGGATGGCGGGACTGACCTATCAAGAAAGACTGGATCAACTGGGCTTGTATTCACTGGAGTTCAGAAGAATGAGAGGGGACCTCATAGAAACATTTAAAATTCTGACGGGGTTAGACAGGTTAGATGCAGGAAGAATGTTCCCAATGTTGGGGAAGTCCAGAACCAGAGGTCACAGTCTAAGGATAAGGGGTAAGCCATTTAGGACCGAGATGCGGAGGAACTTCTTCACCCAGAGAGTGGTGAACCTGTGGAATTCTCTACCACAGAAAGTTGTTGAGGCCAATTCACTAAATATATTCAAAAAGGAGTTAGATGAGGTCCTTACTACTAGGGGGATCAAGGGGTATGGCGAGAAAGCAGGAATGGGGTACTGAAGTTGAATGTTCAGCCATGAACTCATTGAATGGCAGTGCAGGCTAGAAGGGCCGAATGGCCTACTCCTGCACCTATTTTCTATGTTTCTATGTTTCTATGTTTCTACACATAAGCATAGTCAGGGTTTATCTGGGAGGAGCATCTTTTCTCAAATGCTCATACATCCAGATTTTCTTTCTTGCTCTACCTGAAACCACAACTACAATTAGCAACCTCTTGTGTCCCGATTTTAAATAAATTAACATTTCCATTGTGCAAGCCAGCAGCACAGTCAATGTCAAATATTTATCTTGAAAGCAGCCTTCCTATTGGCAATTCCCAAGGTGAATGTGTCTCAGGTGTCAGTCAATGATTAAACATGCAGTGAGTTTCATAAATACAGGACATCATTCAGTGAAAATGCAACAGTTCTTTTTATGTGGCTTCTGAAAGCTACCTTCATTTACTAGTATCCCTTCTCTTATATTCTCTTCATATTAATATGCATACAAACCTAAAAGATACTTCTTGCTGTTTAAAGACAAGAATAGGATACGTCAGCCAACATCGACAATACAATTGCAAATAGTTGCTGATATAGTTAATGTCCGTTTGTCGATCAAACCCAATTATCACTTCTGAAAGGGATTTGCATCACTCAGGTTTCATGGAGAGCCATGCTATTTTGTAAGGGAGGGAGAGGCTCTCCCAATGGCTCCAAATGAAAAACAGACTTATCCCAACAGTAGTGCAGTAATTGTTAGCTGACTATGTGATGCAGCAATTACAGGCTCTGCCAGCTTTGTTGTGCAGAGGTCTCCCACCAGAGTCAAATTGTTATTACTCTTTTTACACTTCCTTCTCACTTTTTTTCTCTTTCCCTCAATGATCAATATCTAACATGTTGTAAAATTGTCGAAGCTCTTTGGGACATTTTATTACGTTAAATGCGCTACATCAATAAACATTATTATTAGCAGTCCATATACTTGCTACTCGCTCAAAAGTAAAATTACTTAAAAACCAACAACTTACATCTATCATCATCATCATCATAGGCAGTCCCTCAAAATCAAGGATGACTTGCTTCCACGACTAAAAAGTGAGTTCTTTGGTGGCTGAACAGTCCAACACTAGAGCCACAGGTGGGACAGACATTCGTCAGGGGAAGGGGTGGGGTGGGACTGATTTGCCGCATGTCCCTTCTGCTGCCTGTGCCTGGCCCCTTCACGCTTGCGGCATTGAGATTCGAAGAGCTCAACGCCCTCCTGGATGCACTTTCTCCACCTCGGGCAGTCTTCGGCCAGGGACTCCCAGGTGTCAGTGGTGATGTCACACTTTACCAGGGAGGCTTTGAGGGTGTCCTTTATATATAGCACCTTTAACATAGCAAAATGTCCCAACGCACTTCACAGGAGTATTATAAAACAAAATTTGACACCAAGCCACATAAGGAGAAATTGCAGTGGAGAGGCAGTGAGGTTTAGGCAGGGAATTCCAGAGCTTAGGGCCTTGACAGCTGAAGGCACAGTCACCGAAGGTTGAGCAATTAAAATCAGGGATGCTCATGAGGCCAGAATTAGAGGAGCATAGATATCTCTGGCCGTTTTGGGGCTAGGAGGAGATTACAGAGAGGGAGCAAGGCCATGGAGGCATTTGAAAACAAGGGTGATAATTTTTAAAATTGAGGCATTGCTTAACCAGGAACCAATGTAGGTCAGCGAGCACAGGGGTGACAGGTGAACAGGACTTAGTACGAGTTGGGACACGGGCAGCTGAGTTTTGGATGACCTCAGAGGAGGGGGTATGGAAATAGATTTTAAAATAAATAGTCTTAGTAGTATGCTCTTGCCTATGAATCAAAAGACAATGGGTTCCAGCCCCATTCCAGAACTAGAGTACATCATGTAGGCTGACACTTCAAGTGCAGTACTGAGGGACTGCTGCATTGTCAGAGGTGCTGTTTTTCAGAAGAGAAGTTAAACTGAGGCACTGTATACTTATGCATGTAGGTATAAAGAATCATGTGATACCATTCACAGCTGTGCATTGGAGTTCTCTTGGCATCCTGGCCAACATTGCTCCCTCAACTAAAAATAGATTGATTTGAAGAAGAGCAGGGGAGTTGTACTGGACAATATTTATCCTTCAACCAACACCAGCAAAATAGATTAACTAGTCATGTACAGGAACCTTGACGTGTGTAAAGAGGCTGCTGCATTTGCCTATAAAGTAACTGTGACTACACTATAAAAGTAATTCATTGGCTGCAAAGCATTTTGGGACATCCTGAGGCTGTGAAAGTCGCTACCTAAATGCAAGTTCATGCTTTTTTATACCACCCTCACTTTCTTACCTCAAGCATACTCCAGTTGCTTCATTCAGATGAGAAAACTTGAAGCATTTAGCAATTAGGTCTTGACTCCATGTGGAATTGCAGGTGCAAAACTGACCATAGAAACCTTTGACCGCAATTTCCCCTACCTTGCCAGGCAAAGTCAGTGGCAGGTCTCGAGCTCACTGCTGACTCCAGGTCATTGTACAAAATGATATTCCCCTGATTGGGCTTCTTAAGCCCACCCTGCGACGTTCCCAGCCAATTGAAGGAAGTGGGTCTGATGACATCACTCGATGACACGTCATCAGCCAGTTTCCTTAAAGGGACCATGCGCAAATTTATTTTGACAGTGTTCTACAGCATTGAGCTGCTGCAAACATTGACAGAGGTGCACAGAGGTGCATGGCTGCACCCAGACTCTCCCATGACTCCCTCCATATTATTATGAAGGGAATCACAGCATGCTGGGAGGTTCTTCCCTTCCAATAGGTGGAAGAGACCTCCCCAGGAAATCAACGCAGCCTGGTTGCACATTGCACAGGAGAGCACAATCGGGAGGAGCTGGCTGCAGTGGCGCAAACCTTTCAGTGATCTCAGTAGATCACGAAACGTTACTGCAAAGCCAGACTCAACCTCATTCTGCTGTGCCACTCATCACATCCCCATCACTCTGCCTTCCCTACCCTACTTCTGCACATCCTTACTCACACCAACTTACCTTGCACCTCCACCCATCCCCCTCTCTATCTACATTATCCCTTCTCCATCTCACTAGCCACCCATCACCCTCATCCTGGTGCAATCATACCAACAAACAACACACAAGGGTAGGATCTTGGGTGTTTTATGCAATGTTCATGTAAAGTTTCAGTTAATGTGTTGTCAAACATTGAAACCTTTATTTTCAACACTTTGCGTTCTTGGACAGATTTATGTGCACCTTTTGAAGTGGCTTAGTGAGTGGCTCAGTGAATGGTGAGACACAATGGTACCTCCTGCAATGGCGATGAGTGTGAAAGGAATGGCTTGGACATTGTAGGGATGCTTTATGGTGGCGTGGTACCAACCTGGCATATCATGTGGCAGCTAGGGTGTACAGTGTCAAGTGAAGTAAATCTGGCCATGGTGAGACATTTCTGGCCTCCCGGACAGCAATGTGGTCAGGTGCTGATGCCCTATGTCCTGTGCAGCATCAGGTGATTGCGGAAAAGGTTGGTGTTGTTGTTGGCGCTGCTGCTGTGCCTGGTGCTGCTGATGTTGGGGCTGATCGTAGTGAGATTCTGAGGGTCAAGGTGACAGAGTGTAAATGCTTTTTATCCTGATGAAGTAGATACCAGTTGAAGGTGAGATGACAGAAAGGTGAGAGAGGTTGCTGTAATGAGGTGAGCCTGGCTGGAGAGTTTGCTGCAAAAACTTACAGGCTGCGTAAATCACAACCTGGCTTCCAAGAGGAGAAACCAAAGAGTCTGTGGGTTTGGAAAGTTTGCCGGTGTAAATTGTGAGGTTTTTTATAAGTTTTAATGCTGTCTCCAATCATCTGCTTCAATGGTCACTCAACCTCCACCTCAGATCAGCAGCGTGAAAATGTGGACGACCTGGTAAAGTTAAAAGGTGAGTAAAATATTATTGTTAAGCCAATAATTAGCTCAATTTCCTCCCGCACTGCTGCGTGTCAGGTCTGTTCAGTGCTGACAGACCTGACGTCTGGGAAAGTAGCATTGCAGTGGCTTTACTGTGGAGTCCCGACCCGCTGATAAAAAAAACATTTTCCCATCCAACCTGCCACCAAATGCATCTGCTGACCCCCCGGAAAATTCCCCTCAATGTGTTTTAGTACTAATTTGAAGTGTCATTGCATTACCCACACTGGAGGTATGGAGGTGATCAACAGGCTAACTCTTTATGTTCAGTATTTTGAGGAGAAGAATCCTACATTAAATAAAGGAACAGATGTTGTAATTTTAGGAATGATTGCTACAATGACATAACTCTCATTATTTTTATAACCGAGCACATCAAGCAGAAATATTATTAAGTATTAGTCTCACAGCTTAATTTATGAAAATTAGCAGGATAGATAATAGCATGTATGTTGATGAACCCTTCAATTAGGATAATGCTAAACCATGTTTCACCAATTTTATTTTAATCAAGGTAGGAGTGAAATCTATTTCTTTATCCAATGTTTATCTGGCTAACATAGTAGAAATCTATTATAAGTATCTTTGCAGGGAGTTGATATCTAATGATTGTAACAAAAATAGAATAGTGAGGGAAAATGTAATTCAAAGAAGCATTCAAATAATGGCACTAATTGTTAGAGAAAGAAATTCTCAGCATTACAAATTAATTCATGTGGGTATGTCAGCTTGTGGTAGTTTTAATAGCAGCAACATAAGGTAAAGATTGGCGAAAGATGCCCCATGTGATATATTCATTCATTTGGGATCTAATGGTTTGTAAATAAATCAGTCAGCAGACATGTTGAAAATCATAAATAAGTAAAAGAGATTGTTTTGGACTGAAATTTGGGTAATCAATAGTTATCACCTCTTGAAACCAAGGACTGTAAATCACATTTACACGTTACATAACATAAATACTAGTTCCTTAAAAACATAGCCAGTGTAATTTATGTGGGCCCTCTCTTAGTGTTGTGTATGGAGAAAGAGTCAGACTGAACACTGTGAGCTCAAAGTAAAGTGTGACCTTAGTCTTTTATTGCAGGTCTCCAGAGTGCCTCTCCAACCTGTGAAGCCTCCTTAAATACCTGTGCTCCCAAGGGATTATGGGATCCCTTAGGACTCCAGGGGATGAGCCCTCTGGTGGCTGTACAGAGTAAATACAAGTCCACATATATAACAACACTTGCCCCCCAAACCCCCCCAAAGTCAATAGTGTAACTATTTACAATGTGAGTCGATCTGGGGCCCTTCTTGCCCTGGTTGATCGTCTCGGTGTGAAAGCTGGTGTTGTTGAATCATTTATTGGGCCCTTGCTGGGCTGCTGTGCAGCTGGCCATGCTGGGCTGCCTGGTGTGTTGGGCCCTGCAGGGCTGCTGTGGACGATGGGTTCTGCTTCATGCTCAACTGTGGTGCCGGTTGCCACTGGTGTGTATGTTGGGGGATCAAAAAAGTTAGGGTCCAAGGTGGGTTGCTCAGGATAGTCCATGAATCTGAGTTTGATTTGGTCCAAGTGTTTCCGGTGAATGAATCCATTTGAAAATTTGACCCGAAACACCCTGCTGCCCTCTTTGACCATGAGAGTGCCGGGAAGCCACTTGGGACCTTGTCCATAATTTAATACAAATACAGGATCATTGATTTCAATCTCGCGTGACACATTTGCTCTATCATGGTATGCACTTTGTTGAAGCTGCCTGCTCTTTACCTGCTCATGTAGATCAGGGTGAACTAACGAGAGTCTTGTCTTAAGTGCTCTTTTCATGAGCAGTTTAGCAGGTGGGATCCCAGTGAGTGAGTGGGGTCTTGTGCGATAGCTAAGCAGGACTCGGGATAGGCGAGTCTGCAGTGAGCCTTCAGTTACCCTCTTCAAGCCTTGCTTGATGGTTTGCACTGCTCTCCCTGCCTGACCATTGGACGCTGGTTTAAACGGGGCAGATGTGACATGTTTGATCCCGTTACGGGTCATGAATTCTTTGAACTCAGCATTGGTAAAACATGGCCCATTGTCGCTCACCAGGACATTGGGTAAGCCATGTGTGGCAAACATGGCCTGCTGGCTTTCAGTTGTGGCAGCGGACGTGCTAGCCGACATTATCTCTGTAAAGTCCTGTCCCCTCAGTACAGATTCACATGAGGCATGTAGTGAAGTCAAGGTCACTCTGGACCTGCACCTTTATTTCACAGCTCTGGAATGCTGCACTTGCCTGAGACCTGTGCTTATATACCTGTCTCTTGCAAGTGCACCCCTGGTGGTAAGGTATGCTGGTTGTTACAGGTCATATCTTATTACAGTCATGTATAGCATGTTGGGGATACAGTTATATATAATAATGTAAGTTACATGACATCACCTTCCCCCTTATTGTCTTTATAGGTTCAGTCTCTCAGGTGGTCTACGCTCTCGCGTAGAGCGTCTGAGTTGTGGTTCAGTTGTTTGCCTTGGTGTCTGTTTTGCTTTGGGTGTGGTTGCTGGTATCTTGCCTGGGCTGTCTGTTTCGATTGGTGTGATTGTTGTTGACTCACCTAGGCTGTCTGTTGGGATTGCCCTTTCCTCAGGTTGTTCCCTCTGTCTGTCCACCAGGTGCGAGTTCCACATTGTAGTCTGCCTCTGGTTCCGCAATGTTGTTGGTAAATCTGCTTTTGACTTGGTCTACATGCCTCCGGTAGGTTTTGCCATTGTCCATTTGTACTACCAGTAGCCTGATTCCTTTATTGCCCATTACTGTCCCTGCAAGCCATTTGGGAACCCTGCCATAGTTTAGTACAAACACTTTGTCCCCTATCTCATTCGACTCGAATTTCTGTCATGGTACTCAGTCAGCTTACGGCGCTTTGCCTCAACGATTTCGTGCATGTCTGGGAGGATTAATGAGAGCCTTGTTTTTAAAGTCCTTTTCATCAACAGTTGCGTGGGGGGGATCCCAGTCAGTCAGTGCGGACGAGATCTGTATGCCAGCAGCAGTCGCGACAGGCGACCCTGCAGCGTGGGACCTTGGATTTTAAGCATGCCTTGTTTAATGATTTGCACTGCTCTCTCCGCCTGGCCGTTGGAGGCCGGCTTGAACGGTGCCATCTTGACGTGATTTATGCCGTGGTCAATATAAAGTCTTGGAATTCTGCGCTGGTGAAGCACGGACCATTGTCACTGACCAATATGTCAGGGATTCCGTGCGTTGCAAACATGGTTGCGAGGCTCTCCACAGTGGTGGAGGTTGTGCTCGAGTTTAAAATGGTGCATTCGATCCACCTTGAAAATGCATCTACAACTACGAGGAACATTTTGCCCATGAATGGGCCCACATAGACTACGTGCACCCGCGACCACGGTTTGGTAGGCCAGGGCCAGGGGCTCAGTGGAGCCTCCCTGGGGGCATTGTTGAGTTGGGCACAAATGGTGCACCTTTGGACGCAGAGCTCCAAATCCGCGTCAATACCAGGCCACCAGACGTGGGATCTGGCTATGGCCTTCATGAGAACGATCCCCAGATGCTCGCGGTGGAGCTCCCGGACAAATGCCTCTCTGCCTTGCAGAGGCATGACTACTCGGCTGCTCCACATCAGGCAGTCTGCTTGTAGTGATAGCTCATGCATGCACCTGTGAAAGGGTTTTAATTCCTCGGGGCAGGCATCGCGAGCCTCTGCCCAGCCACCGGTTAGGACACATCTTTTTACTAAGGATAACGTGGGGTCCCTGGCTGTCCAGGCTCTGATTTGGCGAGCCGTCATAGGCAAACCTGTGGACTCAAAGGCATTGATTCCCATGACTATCTCACAGTCCTGTTCGTCAGACCCTTCCATGGTCGCCAGGGGTAGCCTGAATGAACGCGTCGGCACAGTTGTCTGTGCCTGGTCTGTGCCTTATGGTATAGTCGTAAGACGCCAGCATGAGTGCCCACCATTGAATTCGCGCCGAGGCGTTGGCGTTTATTGCCTTGCTCTCGGATAGGAGGGACGTGAGGGACTTGTGGTCAGTTTCTAATGCGAACTTGGCCCCGAAAAGGTATTGGTGCATCTTTTTGACACCATACACGCACGCGAGCGCCTCCTTCTCTACCATTCCGTACCCGCGCTCCGCCCGCGAAAGTGACCTGGAGGCATAAGCTATGGGTTGTAATTTGCCCGCGCTATTGACATGTTGCAAAACGCACCCGACCCCATACGCTGACGCATCGCATGTGAGAACTAGCTTTTTACCTGGGTCAAAGAAAGTCTAAACACTGTTGGATCACAGAAGGTTGCGTGCCTTATTGAAGGCGCGTTCCTGGGCGTCCCCTCAAAACCAATCGCACCCCTTCCTGAGTAGCACCTGGAGAGGATCCAGCAGCGTGCTTAAGTTCTGCATAAAGTTCCCAAAGTAATTGAGTAGCCCGAGAAAGGCGCGCAGTTCTGAGACATTCCGGGGCCTGGGTGCCAGGCGAATTGATTCTGTTTTGGACTCTGTTGGGCGGATTCCATCAGTGGCAATCCTTCTGCCCAAAAATTCAACCTCAGGTACGAGAAACAGGCACTTGGATTTCTTGACTCGTAGGCCTACCCGATCCAACCGCTTTACTACTTCCTCCAAATTAAGGAGATGGGAGTCGGTGTCCCTGCCCGTGATAAGTATGTCGTCTTGAAATACAACCGTCCCCGGGATGGACTTGAGCAGACTCTCCATGTTGCGCTGGAATACGGCAGCTGCCGACCTGATGCCGAATGGGCATCGATTGTACATGAAAAGGCCTCGATGTGTGTTGATGGTGGTGAGTAGCTTGGATTCCTTGGTCAATTCTTGCGTCATATACGCAGATGTGAAGTCTAGTTTTGAGAAAAGTTTACTTCCAGCCAATGTAGCAAATAAGTCCTCCGCTCTGGGCAGCAGGTACTGGTCCTGTAGGGAGACTCTGTTTATGATAGATTGTAGTCTCCACTGATTCGTACGAATCCATCAGGCTTCATGACTGGGACGATGGGATTTGCCCAGTCGCTAAATTCCACAGGTGATATAATGCCTTCCCGCAGAAGCCTGTCTAGTTCGTGTTCAATCTTTTCCCTCATCACATAGGTACAGCTCTGTCCTTGTGATGGACCTGTCTAGCATCCTGTGTGATGTAGATTTTGACTTTGACCCCTTTGAAAGTGCCCACACCTGGCTGAAAGAGATGTTCAAATCGCTTTATAACTGTTGAGCAGGAGGTCCGTTCCTCTAATGACATGGCATGGACATCATCCCATTTCCAGTTTAGTTTTGCCAGCCAGCTTCTCCCCAGCAGTGCTGGGGGGTCTCCGGGGACAATCCACTGGGGAAGTCAGTTCACTGTCCCTTTGTGTGTGCCAGAGAGCATGGCGCTGCCGAGGACTGGTACGATTTATTTGGTGTAGGTCCTTAGTTTGGTGTCGTCCCTTGTGAGTTTTGGTCTGTCTCTTTTATGCGGCCACAGTTGTTCAAATTGTTGAGCGCCCATGAGAGATTGACTCGCTCCCGTATCCAGCTCCATGTTGACAGATATCCCGTTGAGTAGGACCCTCATCATTTTGGAGGCGTACTGTTGTAGGAGTAGCGGCCATTGATCGTGTTGACCCGTTGTACACTGGTGTCCCGGGTACTGTCCCCACCATCTTCTGGTCCGCTTTCCGACCCATCCGATTCGTATACCAGCTGAGCTGCCGTTTCTTTGCACATGCGGGCCAAATGCCCTGTATATTCACAATTTCTGCAAACAGCCTGCTGAAATCGATATCCCTTGATGAGTGCCCACCCCCACACCTCCAGCACAGACCTGTTCCATTATTCAAAGAGTTCCCAAAGAATGAGCTGCGTCTGGCTGATCTCTCTTGAGCTTCTCTCAGTTTGTAGTTGATTGCTCGCATTGTGGGTTGATGAGGTGTGAACGGCCATTCCTGTGGCCCTTGATGGCTTCTGCCTGCTGTCGAGAGCCTGTTCTCCTGGTTTTGTCTGTGTGTGGGGGTAACAGCTTTTCTAATGCTGTGAACTTCTTGTTTCAATATTTCGTTAGTTGTCGTACCTGCATTGTAAATCAACCTCGTTTCTTCTTCCCCTACCAAGAATGTCTGTGCAACCAGTGCTGCTGCCTATAAGGTCAGGTTCTTGGTCCCTATGAGCTTTCGGAATATGCCTGTGTGGCCTATTCTTTCAATGAAAAAGTCTCTCAGCATTTCTCTCCTCAGTTCATCGGAGAACTCACATAAACTAGCCAACCTCCAAAGTTCCGCCACGAAGTCAGGTATGCTCTGGCCCACACAGCGTCTGCAGTTGTAGAACCTGTGTCTGGCCATGTGTAGGCTGCTCGCTGGCTTCAGGTAGTCTCTTACCAGTGTGCTCAATTCTTCAAACGACTTGTTTGCTGGTTTCTCGGGTGCCAACAGATCCTTCATTAAAGCGTATGTTTTCGAGCCACAGCTGGTCAAGAGATGGGCTCTTCTCTTGTCTGCCTTATCGTCGCCTAACCAGTCTTTGGTTACAAAGCTTTGCTGGAGCCTTTCTATAAAGTCCTCCCAATTGTCTCCCGCATTGTACTTTTCATCTGATCCATTGTTCGCCATTCTGTGTATTCTGTAATCCCGTAACCCGTCGCCACTGTAAAGTCCTGTCCCCTCAGTACAGATTCACACGAGGCATGTAATGAAGTCAAGGTCACTCTGGACCTGCACCTTTATTTCACAGCTCTGGAATGCTGCACTTGCCTGAGACCTGTGCTTATATACCTGTCTCTTGCAAGTGCACCCCTGGTGATAAGGTATGCTGGTGGTTACAGGTCATATCTTATTACAGTCATGTATAGCATGTTGGGATACAGTTATATATAATAATGTAAGATACATGACAATCTCACATTCAATCCACTTGGAGTACGCGTCTACAACCACAAGGATCATTTTACCCAAGAACAGGCCTGCATAGTCGACGTGTACCCTCGACCACGGTTTGGAGTGCCAAGACCATAAATTTAGTGGCGCCTCCCTGGGTACATTGCTTAACTGCGAGCATGTATTACATCTGTGAATGCAGGACTTTAAGTCCGCATTGATACCGGGCCACCACACGTGGGATCTGGCTATTGCTTTCATCATTATGATGCCTGGCTGGGTACTGTGGAGGTCATTGATGAGGGTCTCTCTGCCCTTCTTGGGGACCACTACTCGACTGCCCCACAGAAGTCAGTCTGCCTGTATAAACATTTCAGCTTTGCGCCGCTGGAATGGCTTTATCTCTTCCCTCATATCCACTGGGACTGGACCAGCTCCCGTGAAGCACACAGCTTTTGACTAGAGATAATAAGGGGTCCTGGCTTGTCCAGGTTTTGATCTGCTGGGCAGTGACGGGTGATTGCTCACTCTCAAATGCTTCCATAACCATGCGAGATCTGCTGGCTGCACCATTTCCACCCCCGTGGTGGCAATGGCAGTCTACTGAGAGCATCGGCGCAGTTTTCTGTGCCTGGCCTGTGGCAGATGGCGTAGTTGTATGCGGACAACGTGAGCGCCCATCTCTGGATGCGGGCCGATGCGTTGGTATCTATCCCTTTACTCTCGGAAAACAGGGATATAAGTGGCTTATGGTCAGTTTCCAATTCTAATTTTAGCCCAAGCAGGTATTGATGCATCTTTTTTACCCCATAGACACACGCTAACGCTTCTTTCTCAATCATGCTGTAGGCTCTCCCAGCCTTAGACAGACTCCTGGATGCATAAGCAACCGGTTGCAGTTCTCCAAAATCATTAACTTGTTGCAATACACACTCGACAACATATGATGACGCATTACATGCTAGCACCAAACGCTTACATGGATCATACAACACAAGCAATTTGTTTGAGCATAACAATTTTCTCGCTTTTACAAAGGCATTTTCTTGACTTTTGCCCCAAACCCATTCATCCCCTTTCTGTAGTAAGACATATAGTGGTTCTAGCAGTGTGCTGAGACCCGGTAGCAAGTTACCAAAGTTGTTCAAGAGTTCCAGAAACGACCGCAGCTCCATCACGTTCTGTGGCCTCAGTGTGTTCTCGACTGCCTCCGTCTTCACATTGGTGGACCTGATGCCGTCCGCCGCAATCCTCCTTCCCAAGAACTCCACTTCAGGCACCAGGAAAATGCACTTCGAGCATTTTAACCTGAGCCCCACGCAGTTGAGTCGACTAAGAACCTCCTCCAGGTTCTGCAGGTGCTCGACTGTGTTCCGACCTGTGACCAAGATGTCGTCCGAGATGTTTACCGACTTCAGTAAACTTTCTATGTTTCTCTGGAATATTGCCGCCGCTGATCGGATTCCAAACGGGCATCTGTTATAATCAAAAAGACCTTCGTGCGTGTTGATGCAGGTGAGGGCCTTCGATGATTCCTCCAGTTCCTGGTCATGTAGGCTGAAGTCAGATCCAACTGTGTGAACGTCTTTCCTCCTGCCAGCGTTGCAAAGAGGTTGCCGGCCTTTGGTAGTGAGTATTGGTCCTGCAGGGAGAAATGATTGATAGTTACTTTGTAATCGCGACAGATTCTAACGGAGCTGTCTCCCTTGAGGACTGGGACAATAGGACTGGCCCACTCGCTGAACTCGATCGGTGAAATGATGCCCTTTCTTTGCAGCCAGTCTAGCTCAATTTCTACCCTTTCTCTCATCTTGTATGGTACTGCTCTCGCCTTGTGATGGATGGTTCGCGCCCCCGGAATTAGGTGGATCTGCACTTTTGCTACTTGGAATTTCCCGATGCCTGGTTCAAATAGCGAAGGAAATTTGTTTAAGACCTGGGTACACAAAGTGTTGTCAGCGGGCAATAGCGCTCGGATGTCGTCCCAGTTCCAGCGTATCTTTCCCAGCCAGCTCCTGCCAAGCAGCGTGGGACCATCAGCCAGTACCATCCAGAGTAGTAGCTTGTGCACCGCTCCATCGTATGAGACCTTTACAGTAGCACTGCCGATTACAGGAATCAGTTCTTTCGTGTAAGTTCATAGTTTCGTGCGAACTGGAGTTAAGACTGGCCTTGAGGCCTTGTTGCACCATAGTCTTTTGAAAGTCTTTTTGCCATGATGGACTGGCTCGCGCCTGTGTCCAGCTCCATTGACACCGGGAGTCCATTTAGTTCAACATTCAGCATTATCGGGGGACAATTCGTGGTGAATGTGTACAGCCCATGCACCTCTGCCTCCTCGATCTGAGGCTCTGTTTCGTCGTGGTCCTCCGTGGATCTGTCCTCCTCTGCAACATGGTGGTTTGCAGGTTTAATAGGCTTAACAGCTTGCCTGCACATTCGTTGGAGGTGTCCCATTGTTCCACAGCCCTTGCAAACGTACCCTTTGAATCGGCATGAATGGAAACGATGATCACCCCCGCAGCGCCAACAAGGTGTTAATAGCCTTGCATTCATCACCCTTGATGGTGGACTCTGAGTCATCTGCGGACGTGCAGCTGCAGGCATGTGGGGCCTGCCTTGTACGTTACGATTCGAAAACAACATCACTTTGTTCACAGTACTTGTAGCATCACTTGTGTGCTGAGAGATTTGCTCAGTATTGTCACTGGTGGCAATGAATGCTTGGGCTATCGCTATGGCCTTACTCAAGGTTGGGGTCTCTGCAGTCAAAAGTTTGCGAAGTATGGTTTCGTGGCCAATGCCAAGTATGAAAAAGTCTCTGAGCATGTGCTCCAAATGTCCTTCAAGTTCGCAATGTCCTGCAAGGCATCTTAGCTCGGCGACATAACTCGTCACTTCCTGGCCTTCAGAACTTTTGTAGGTGTAGAACCGGTACCTTGCCATCAGAACACTTTCCTTCAGGTTCAAATGCTCTCAGACCAGTGTGCAGAAATCATCATACGATTTCTCCATGGGTTTCGCTGGATAGCAGATTCTTCATGAGGCCATACGTTGGTGCCCCACAGACAGTGAGGAGGATCGCCCTTCATTTGGCAGCGCTCTCTTCCCCATCTAGCTCGTTGGCCACGAAGCATTGGTCGAGTCGCTCCACAAAAGTTTCCCAATCATCTCCCTCCGAAAATTTCTCCAGGATGCCCACTGTTCTCTGCATCTTTGGGTTCGCTATCTGTATCTCGTCGCCAGTTGTTGTGTGTGGAGAAAGAGTCAGACTGAACACTGTGAGCTCAACGTAAAGTGTGACCTTAGTCTTTTATTGCAGGTCTCCAGAGTGCCTCTCCAACCTGTGAAGCCTTCTTAAATAACTGTGCTCCCAACGGATTATGGGATCCCTTGGGACACCAGGGGATGAGCCCTCTGGTGGCTGTACAGAGTAAATACAAGTCCACATATATAACACTTAGGTTGTAGCCTGTTCCATGAATTCCAAATCATTTCACATGCCAAAGGGCAGCATTATTTTCGTGGAGGGAGGGCTTTCAAGACAGAAGTTAATTAAACCATGTTCACCCATATCAGTCCTAACTGCTAATCGTTGCCAATTTATTGCCATAGATATAAGGGATTTGTTTTTTCCTCTTACTCATACTAGTGGTTGCAAAGTATTATACCCAGGAAAAATAGTTGGGGAGGGTGGCACCCAGGGAATGATTGATGGAGAACTCTATAGCAAGTGTTTAGTAAATTTAATCACAATGCAGACGACAGCTTCACTGCTTTATTTTAAATAATTTTACCTGCTTTATTTGTTGCTGAGGCCATTTCCATAATAACACAATAAAACATACAACAGTTAATAGATGAGGTATTTCAACCACATATAACAGTTTGCTCACATTTTTGGAAAAGCAAAGGCAGAAAGCAAAAATAAATTCTTATACTCAAACACTGCAACTAACTTGATAAGAAATCTTCACAGAGCTATCAGCTTTGTTGTGATCATAGCATTTGAGCTGAGTTACTAATGAAGGACAAGGTCATAAGATGTTTATACAGTACTAAATAAAAGCTTACTTTTATATTTTGTTCCCACTTTGGTCCCTTTCGAGCCACGCACTGTGTTACTGTGACTGAGAGGTGGGTAAGTGTTGAGAAGTTCAATGCCATTTTCAATAGCTGAACTCTGCAGAAGTGAAATGCAACCTGAGATGAACCCCTCCCAGTTTTTCCCTCTCACCCTTCAGCTGGGCAGCCTGTCACTGCTTTGTAGTGCACTGGTGATGCCCCAGCTGAAATTGCCAGCGAGTTGTCTAAGAGTGTGAAAGATCTGTGGATTTGAGATTTGAACCCAGATTTCCAAGTCTGTGCAATGGGAACGTTTATTAAGCTTTGTGCCACCTGGCTGCCTGATAAAAAGCACACTTTCAGTTAGATATAACAATGGTAACTATGTAGATATAAAATATTTTGATTCCAATCTATTCTTACTACATGAAGAAAATTATTTTCTCCTTTCAAGTGCAGTATCTACAAAAAAAATCACAGATATATAACAGCATGCTTTGACCTGTATTTACCCTTTCACTTTATATTTTGCTCGTGACACTATTGACAGTAGACAATGTGGTCTCAGTGCATTTTGATCAAAGGTCTTGCAATAATACTCCACAAACCAGCCAATGCTATCGATATACTATGAGGACAGAACCTCATCTTTCATTTAAGCACTTTATAGCCTTCTGGACTCAACATCGAGGTTCAACAATTTCAGAGTGTAAACTCTGCCAATCTTTGGCTCCCTTCACCAACGGCCCCCTGTCCTCCACCCGCCATCCCTCACCCTTGTCTCTAATGGCAGCTGGACATTATTCCGCCATTCATACCCTATCTTGACTAATGTTTATCTAACTCCTGGCATTATCATTTCAATTTGGCCCATTATCACTTTTGTCACTCTAATCTCTCCTGCCTTCCTCCCTCTCACAGATCTTCCCTTTTGTTCTTTCTTCCGTTCCCCTTTCAGTGCTAGTTAAGAATCTGTTCTTTCCAAACACTCTCCAGTTCTAAAGAAGGGTCGTTGACCCGAAACGTTAACTCTGCTTTCTCTCCACAGATGCAGCAGAGGAAAGGCAGGTACATAGGAACACAGGAGTCAGCGAGTCGGGAGGTCGGTGAGTCGGGAGTTCGGTTAGTCCAGAGATCGGTGAGTCGAGAGGTCGGTGAGTTGGGAGGTCCCGTGAGTTCGGGAGGCCCGATTGTCCGAGTGTTCGGAAGGTCAGGACTCCGAGGAGCAGGAGGCCCGGCAGTCGGCGATGAGTTCACTTCTGGCAAGGAGCTCACAGCCCTCGACTGGGCAAGTAAGTGATTGGCTGTTTCCTTGGTAAGTATCTCTCTTTCTCGTTCTCTTTCTCTTTTTAACCAGATAATTCTAAATGGAGGGATGACAGGGGAGCTCAGTTCTGTGGTGCGCATGTCTTGCGGCACGTGGGAAGTCCTGGATGCTTCACGCAGAGGTGTCTCCAACTTCAACTACTCGAGCTCTGTGTTTTGGAGCTTGAACAGTGCATCCGCGAGGCTGAGAACTACATGGATAGCACATTTCAGAAGGTGGTCACCCCGCAGCTTAAAAGCATGCAGGCAGAGAGGAAGTGGGTGACCACCAGACAGATGAAGAATGCTAGGCAAGTAGTGCAGGAGTTCCCCCCCCCCACCCCGAGTCCATCTCGTTTTCCAACCGATATTGTCTTTTGAGTACCGGTGAAGGCAATGGTGCCTTGGGGAGTGCAACCAGAGCCAAGTCCAAGGCGCCACAGGTGGCTCAGCTGCACAGGGAGGTGGGACAAAGAATAAAAGAGCTGCAGTGGTCGGGGATTCAATAGTTAGGGGAACAGACAGCCGCTTCTGCGTCCGTAGACGTGACTCCAGGATGGTATGGTGCCTCCCTGGTGCCAGGGTCAAAGATGTCACAGAGCGGAAGCAGGGCGTTGATGGGGGACAGCCAGATGTCGTGGTCCATATCGGGACCAATGACATAGGTAGAAAAAAAGGTGAGGTTCTGCAGGCAGAATTTAGGGAGCTAGGAGGACAATTAAAGGGTAGTATCTCAAAGGTAGTAATCTCCGGGTTACTACCGGTGCCACGTGCTAATGAGTACAAGAATAGAAGGATAGAGAGGAAGAACGTGTGGCTGGAGAGTTGGTATAGTAGAGAGGGCTTTAAATTCCTGAGGCATTGAGACCGCTTCTGGGGGAGATGGGACCTGTACAAATCAGATGGATTGCATCTCAACAGCGCCGGGACCAATATCCTTGTGGGGAGTTTTGCTAGTGCTGTTGAGGAGAGTTTAAATTAGCTTGGCAGGGGGATGGGAACCTGAGGATAAATTCAATAGAGAAGGAAATAAAACTGAAAATGGATAGCATGAATGTCGAAAGTGAATCTGTAAGACAGAGGAAACAAGGGTTAGTAAGTAGTAAGCAAGGAGGTCTTCCTGTGCTCAATGTTATATACTTTAATGCAAGGAGTATAGCGAAAAAGACGGATGAGCTAAGAGCACAGGTCGGCACTTGGGATATGACATCATAGCCATTACAGAGACGTGGCTGAAAGAGGAGCAGGTTTGGCAGATCAATATTCCTGGTTACAGGATTTTTAGACAAGACAGAGAGGGGGTAAAAAGGTGGGGGGTAGTCGCAATATTGATTAAAGAAAATATTACAGCTGTGAAGAGGGATGATATGTTAGAGGGATCATCAAATAAGGCCATATGTGAACTGAAAAATAAAAAAGGGCCTGGACATGTATTATAGACCCCCAAACAGTGGGAGGGAGATAGAAGAGCAAATATGTAGGCAAATTTATGTGAAGTCCAAAAACCATAGGGCAGTAATAGTAGGGGATTTTAACCATCCTAATATTGATTGGGACAAATATAGTGTGAAGGGTATAGAGGGTGCGGAATTCTAAATTGCATTCGAGAACTTTTTTAGTCAGTGTGTAACAAGCCCAACACAAGAGTAGGTTCAGTTTTGGATTTAGTTTAGGGGAATGAAGCTGGGCAGGTTGTAGGGGTATTAGTGGGAGAGCACTTGGGTGTCAGTGACCATAATTCAGTCCGATTCAAGGTAGTTATGGATAAGGACAAGGATAGACCTGGAATAAAAGTCCCAAATTGGGAAAAAGCTAACATTGCTAAGTAAGAAGTGATTTGGCCCCAGTGGACTGGAAAAAACTACTTGTAGACAAATCAGTGTCGGAACAGTGGAAGGCATTCAAGGAGGAGATCCGGAAGGCTCAGGCCAAACATGTGCCCTTAAAGAAAAAGGGTGGGAATAATAATTCTAGAGCCCCATGGAGGTCTAGGAACTTACAGGGGAGGATAAAGAAAAAAAGGGAAGCTTATGTCATATACCGATGGCTAAATACTATAGAATCTTTGGAGGAATATAGAAAGTTCAGAGGTAAAATTAAAAAGGATATTAGGAATGCTAAAAGAGAGCATGAAATATTCTTGGCTAGCAAAATTAAGGAAAACCCAAAAATGTTCGATAACTATATTAAGAGCAAGAGGATAACTAAAGAAAGGGTAGGGCTTATTAGAGACCATGAGGGTAATCTCTGTGTAGAGGTGGAAGATGTTGGTATGGTTCTTAATGAATACTTTGTGTCTGTTTTCACAAAGGAAAGGGGAAATGCAGATACTGCTAGCGAGGAAGAGTGTGAAATTATGGATGAAATAAACATAGGGCTAGACTTTCCACTTTGCTGTCTATCGCCCAAAAAATGGGCGAAGTCCCAGCGATGTTCGATGTCCCAGCCTTACCGATCGCTGGCTCATCGCCCATTTTTTGGATGGCGATTTTCCACTCGGCGATAGGCCAGCAATGTCAAATGGGCGATGCAAAAGGTCAGCGATGTGACGCTCGCCCAAGCAACGGCCAGCGATGTGGAAGGCGAAAGCTTCCCTAGCAACGGGCTTCTGCGCATGCGATTTTTTTTTCCAGTTGACAGCATTTTGCGCGTTTCGGGAGATCAGGGGTCATCCACACATGCGCAGTAAGGTCGATTATGGTGGGAGAGAGAGTAGAGATAACGGAGAGAGTTGTTGGAGTTGGAGGGAGGAGATTTGTGGAGTTTTGTGGAGTTTTTTGCCGTTGGAGATTTGGAGATTTGGATAAATTGTAGAGATGTCATCATCATCATCTGAGAACGTGGATGGGGGTCGGAAAAGGGCAAAGCTGTTTCCGATGAGGCCAACAAGGCCCTTGTCGAAGAGGTCCATTCCAGGTGGACAGAACTTACCCGGGGTGCTAAGGGCAAACCTCCACTCCGGACATACAGGAAGCTGTGGTCCGAGATTGCGGACGTTGTCTCCTCGGCATCCCAGGAGGCGAGGGGGCCCGACCAATGCCGAAAGCGCTGGAACAGCCTTGTGGCGTCAGCTAGAGTAAATACAGATTTTATATTGTATTGATGAAGATTGTAATTAAAACTGTAATAGTAAATCTCCTGGATTGAATTACATTTTGTAAATTCTTACATACATACATACATACATACGCATATATACATATTGTAGATCCAAAGTACACTGATCTTTGTTATAACCGTGCATCAATTGTGCTTGTAACATTTGCATGTAACGTTTGAAGCTGTTGTCTTTCCATGAAACTATGTAGTCAATTAGATTATGCCATGCTTTTTTCACGTTTGCAGAAGAAGATATCTAACAACAGGGTGCAGCGGCGGTGCACCGGAGGGGGCACTGCTTACACGCAGACTTTAAGTGAGCTGGAGGAGCATGCAGCAGCATTGGTGGGGACCACCAGTCACTCGGCCATCACCCGTGGTGTTGCGGGACCTTTCCATGCGTCACGTGAGCAATGTGTGAAACAGTTTTAAAGTAATGTAACATCATTTAATTAAAATGCAATGTACGGACGATGTAATGTCATGTCATGAATGCAGCCTTTGTGCTACTCTCAGGTTGACAACATAAGAACATAAGCAATAAGAACAGGGGAAGGTCATCTGGCCAACTGTCCCCTTCTCTGTGCGCTCCCCATTAAACCCTGTGTCCATCTGCGACTGATGCAGCCGCGGCAGGTTTTCTGGGGCAGTTAAATCCACATGATACATTAATATGTGAAGTCTTGTCGGTAATGTGTACCCTTCTGTTCTGATAAGCTCAATAGGCTCAATTGTGCTTTGAAGGTCAACCAGAGGTGCAAATAGAGGCCGCACAGGAGGAGGAGGATGATACGACCAAGCCAGAGGAGGAGGAGGAGGACAAAATGGAGGAAGCCACAGAGGGGGATGAACCTGCGGCCACCGTGGAAGTTGCTATTGCGACTGAAGAGGCACCGGGACCAAGCAGCGTGCAGGCGGCAATGCCAAGGCGCGTTAAGGTGCGCACGCCGACCTCACGGAGGTCAGGTCAGCGAGCTCAGCACTCGCCTGCAGTGGATGATCAGATAGAGGGCTTGATCTCCCTGTGCGAGGAGACGGTCGCGATAAATCGCGAGCATCTCCAGCGGCTCGCGCGGGAATTTTCCCGGGTGTCTGCTGCCCAAGTGGAGGCAATGCAGCAGATGCTGGAGGAGATGCGTGCACAGACCGTCGCCACCAATGCCTTGCGGTATGTGTTGCTGGCTGAGCACGGTGCTGCACCCCAAGGTGCCGTGATCGATCGAAGCACAACCCCCAGCACACAAGCGAGTCAGGAGGAAGCACTTCCTTCTGACTTAGAAGACGATGCCCCTGCCCGTGCTGCGTCTTCCCTTCCAACATCCTCCCAACAGCCGATCACACCACTATCACCCCCACCACGGCAGGGAGTCTTGCCGTTGCCTGCTGCACTCCTGCGTCGTCTCGGTACTGGGGGACCAAAAACGGGCAGGTGGGGCTAGGACACGGGGTGGGGGGGGTCTAGGATCTGGAGGGAAACGTGGCTGAAGGTAGGGAGGGGGTGTTATTGTTCATGTTTCTCTTGTTTTTCTTGTGGTTCTTCTTGTTACTGTTGCAGTTGGGGGGATGGGGGCTGGTGTTTAAAATTGAAATTGTTAATAATAAAGTTTGTTGAATCTTACAATTGTTGTGCATTGTCTTTTAATAACATAAGAAAAGTTAAGCTAAAACATTAATGCAACTGTTGTACATTACTAGAATGCTGCCTGGAATGGAGAATCTTAGCTGTGAGGACAGATTGGATAGGCTACAGTTGTTTTCCTTGGAACAGAGGAGGCTGAGAGGAGATCTTATTGAGGTGTATAAAATTATGAGGGGGCTGGATATTGTGATGTATGTAACCCTTGACAACCTGTATCATACACCACCAGAGAGCCTACCTGTTGGAGTCCCTAGGGATCCCAGCATCCCTTGGGAGCACGATATATAAGCAGGCCACCCATGCTGTACCATCACCCTGGAGTTTAATTCAAGGAGCTAAAGTCATACTTACTCATTGCATACAGTACTCAGTCGTATCACTTTATTATGAGCATAACAATTGGCGACAAGATAACGAACAACCATGCGAAAATGCAAAGAACTGTTGGTATTCTGGAGAAATTCTCAGAAGGGGATGATTGGGAGGCCTTCATGGAGTGACTCAACCAATAATTCATGGCCAACGAGCTGGAAGGGTGAACGCTGCCAAATGAAGGGCGATCCTTACCTTGTGTGGGGCAATAACATAGAAACATAGAAACATAGAAAGTAGGCATGGGAGTAGGCCATTTGGCCCTTCGAGGCTGCACCACCATTCAGTATGATCATGCATGATCATGCAACTTCCGTACCCCATTCCTGCTTTCTCTCCATACCTCTTGATCCCTTTAGCCATAAGGACCACATCTAACTCTCTTTTGAATATAGCTAACGAACTGGCCTCAACAACTTTCTGTGGTAGAGAATTCCACAGGTTCACAATTCTCTAAGTGAAGAAGTTTCTCCTTGTCTCGGTCCTAAATAGCCTACCCCTTATCCTTAGACTGTGACCCCTGGTTCTGGACTTCCCCAACATCGGGAACATTCTTCCTGCATCTAGCCTGTCCAATCCCGTCAGAATTTTATATGTTTTTATGAGATCCCCTCTCATTATTCTAAATTCCAGGGAATATAAGCCTAGTCGATCCAGTCTTTCTTCATATGTCAGTCCTGCCATCCCGGGAATCAGTCTGGTTGACCTTCGCTGCACTCCCTCAATAGCAAGAATGTCCTTCCTCAGATTAGGAGACCAAAACTGCACACAATACTCAAGGCCCTGCACAACTGCAGTAAAACCTCCCTGTTCCTATACTCAAATCCCCTCGCTATGAAGGCCAGCATGCCATTTGCTTTCTTTACTGCCTGCTGTACCTGCACGCCTACCTTCAATGACTGTTGTACCATGACACCCAGGTCTCGTTGCACCTCCCCTTTTATTAATTTGTCACCATTCAGATAATAATCTGCCTTCCTGTTTTTGCCATCAAAGTGGATAACCTCACACTTATCCACATTATACTGTATCTGCCATGCATTTGCCCATTCACCTAACCTGTCGAAGTCCCCCTGCAGCCTCCTAGCATCCTCCTCGCAGCTTGCACTGCCACCCAGCTTAGTGTCATCTGAAAATTTGGAGATATTACATTCAATTCCTTCGTCTAAATCATTAATGTATATTGTAAATAGCTGGGGTCCCAGCACTGAACCCTGCGGCACCCCACTAGTCACTGTCTGCCATTCTGAAAAGGACCCGTTTATTCACACTCTTTGCTTCCTGTCTGCCAACCAGTTCTCTATCCACGTCAATACATTACCCCCAATCCCATGTGCCTTAATTTTGCACACGAATCTCTTGTGTGGGACCTTGTCAAAAGCCTTTTGAAAGTCCAAATACACCACCTCCACTGGTTCTCCCTTATTCACACAACTAGTTACATTCTCAAAAAACTCTAGAAGATTTGTCAAGCATGATTTCCCGTTCATAAATCAATGCTGACTTGGATTGATCCTGTCAGTGTTTTACAAATGCGGTGCTATTACATCTTTAATAATTGATTCCAGCATTTTCTCCAACATGTTAGGCTAACTAGTCTATAATTCCCTGTTTTCTCTCTCCCTCCTTTTTTGGAAAGTGGGGTTACATTTGCTACCCTCCAATCCATAGGTACTGATCCAGATTCCATGGAATGTTGGAAAATGACCACCAATGCATCTATTATTTCTAGGGCCACTTTCTTAAGTACTCTGGAATGCAGGCTATCAGGCCCTGGGGATCTATCGGCCTTCAGTCTCTTCAATTTCCCTAACACCATTTCCTGACTAATAAGGATTTCGCTCAGTTCCCCCTTCTCGCGAGACCCCCGGTCCCCGAGTATTTTCAGGAGGTTATTTGTGTCCTCCTTAGTGAAGACAGAACCCAAGTATTTGTTGAATTTGTCTGCCATTTCCTTGTTCCCCATTATGAATTCATCTGATTCTGACTGCAAGGGACCTACATTAGTCTTCACTAATCTTTTTTTCTTCACATATCTATAGAAGCTTTTGCAGTCAGTTTTTATATTCCCTGCAAGCTTACTCTCACACTCTATTTCCCACCCCTAATTAAACCCTTAGTCCTCCTCTGCTGAATTCTAAATTTCTCCAGTCCTCAGGTTTGCTGCTTTTTCTTGCCAATTTATATGTCTCTTCCTTGGATTTAACACTTTCCCTAATTTCCCTTGATAGCCACGGTTGAGCCACCTTCCCTTTTTTATTCTTACACCACACAGGGATGTATAATTGTTGTAGTTCATCCACGTGATCTTTAAATGTCTGCCATTGCCTATCCACCATCAACCCTGTAAGTATCATTCTCCAGTCTATCCTAACCAATTCACGTCTCATATCTTCAAAGTTTCCTTTCTTTAAGTTCAAGACCCTAGTCTCTGAATTAACTGTGTCACTCTCCATCTTAATGAAGAATTCTACCATATTATGGTCACTCTTACCCAAGGGGCCCCGCAAGACCAGATTGCTAATTAATCCGCTCTCGTTACAAAAGACCCAGTCTAGGATAGCCTGCTCTCTAGTTGGTTCCTCAACATATTGGTCTAGAAAACTATCCCTTATACACTCCAGGAAATCCTCCTCAACGGTGTTGCTATCAGTTTTGTTAGTCCAATCAATATGCAGATTAAAGTCACCCATGATAACTGCTGCACCCTTATTGCATGCGTCCCTAATTTCCTGTTTGATGCCATCCCCAACCTCCCTACTA
This sequence comes from Pristiophorus japonicus, assembly GCF_044704955.1. Taxonomy (NCBI): domain Eukaryota; kingdom Metazoa; phylum Chordata; class Chondrichthyes; family Pristiophoridae; genus Pristiophorus; species Pristiophorus japonicus. The sequence continues at coordinate 194,405,497 of NC_091977.1, forward strand.
CTGTTTGGTGGTCTGTACACAACTCCCACTAACGTTTTCTGCCTTTGGTGTTCCGCAGCTCTACCCATATAGATTCCACATCATCCAAGCTAATGTCCTTCCTTACTATTGCGTTAATCTCCTCTTTAACCAGTCATGCTACCCGACCTCCTTTTCCTTCCTGTCTATCCTTCCTGAATATTGAATACCCCTGGATCTTGAGTTCCCAGCCTTGGTTGCCCTGGAGCCATGTCTCCGTAATCCCAATTACATCATATCCGTTAACAGCTATCTGCGCAGTCAATTCATGCACCTTATTATGAATGCTCCTCGCATTGAGACTCAGAACCTTCAGGCTTGTTTTTTTTTAACACTCTTTGTCCTTTTAGAAATATGTTGTAAAGTGGCCATTTTTGATTTTTGCCCTTGATTTCTCTGCCCTCCACTCTTGCTTTTCTCCTTCCTACCTTTTGCTTCTGCCCCCTTTTTACTTCCCTCTGCCTCCCTGCATAGATTCCCATCCCCCTGTCTTTTTAGTTTAAACCCTCCCCAACAGCACTAGCAAATACTCCGTCTAGGACATCGGTTCCGGTCCTGCCCAGGTGCAGACCATCTGGTTTGTACTGGTCCCACCTCCCCCAGAACCGGTTCCAATGTCTCAGGAATTTGAATCTCTCCCTTCTGCACCACTCCTCAAGCCATGTATTCATCTGAGCTATCCTGCAATTCCTACTCTGACTAGCACGTGGCACTGGTAGCAATCCTGAGATTACAACCTTTGAGGTCCTACTTTTTAATTTAACTCCCTGCTCCCCAAATTCAGCTTGTAGGACCTCATCCCGTTTTTTACCTATATCGTTGGTACCTATATGTACCACGACAGCTGGCTGTTCCCCCTTCCCCTCCAGAATGCGCTGCAGCCACTCCGAGACATCATTGACCCTTGCACCAAGGAGGCAACATACCATCCTGGAGTCTCGTTTGTGGCTGCAGAAATGCCTATCTATTCCCCTTACAATCGAATCCCCTATCACTATAGCTCTCCCACTCTTTTTCCTGCCCTCCTGTGCAGCAGAGCAACTCACGGTGCCATGGACTTGGCTGCTGCTGCCTTTCCCTGATGAGCCATCTCCCCCAACAGCACCCAAGGTGGTGTATCTGTTTTGGAGGGAGAAGACCGCAGGAGACCTCTGCACTATCTTCCTACTCCTGCTCTGCCTGATGGTCACCCATTCCCTTTCTGGCTGTGTAACCTTTACCTGCAGTGTGCCCAACTCACTAAACGTGCTGTTCACGACATCCTCAGCATTGCGGATGCTCCAGAGTAAATCCATGCGCAGATCCAGTGCCGCAATGCGGTCTGTCAGGAGCTGCAGCTGGGCACACTTCCTGCACACGTAGTTGTCAGGGACACTGGAAGCGTCCCTGATTTCTCACATAGCACAGAAGGAGCATGTCACAGGTCTGGGCTCTTCTGCCATGATTAACCCTTAAATTATCCTAATTGATATCAACGCCAAAGGATCAGAAAAGGAAAAGAAAAAGAAAAAGATTAAATACTCACCAATCCACCAGCCAATCACTTACCCTCTTGGCTGTGATGTCACACTTTGATTTCTTTTTACTTCTTTGTTTACCTTCTGCCCCTGCCCCTGCACCAGCTGGCCTCCTCCGACTGCTGGGCCCCCTTTTATCGGCCTCACTGCTCCCAACCTGTTCCACTACTCCGACTCTCCGGCTCCCGCTCTTTTTAAACTGCCCGCTCCTCCGACTCTCCGATCCTCGTCAGAAATGATTTCCTCGCCTACCTCCGGCCCTCCTGCTCCTCGGACTCCTGGTCTCCTGAACTCTCAAGCACTCCTGAACTCTCGGACTCCCGAACTCTCGGACTCTCCCCCTCTCGGACCTCCCGAACTCTCGGACCTGCCGAACTCTCTGACCTCCCGAACTCACAGACCTCCCGAACTCACGGACCTCCCGAATTTACGGACCTCCCGAACTCTGGGACCTCCCGAACTCACGGACCTCCCGAACTCACGGACCTCCCAAACTCTGGGACCTGTTGAACTCTGGGACCTCCCGAACTCACGGATGTAAAGTCTTGACCCTGCAGTACAGACTTACACGAGGCACATGCTGAAGTCAAGGTCACTCTGGACCTGCACCTTTATTTCACAGCTCTCGAATGCCGCACTTGCCTGAGATCTGCCTTTATATACCTGTGTGGTACAGGTATGCAGTGTCACCTGCAAGTGCACGCCTGGTGGTAAAGTATGCTAGTGGTCACAGGTCATATCTAGTTACAGTCATGTATGGCATGGTAAGATACAGTTATTTACAGTAGTGTGAGATACATGACATCACCCTCCCCCAAGGTCTTATTGTCTTTATAGGTTCCGTCTCTCAGGTGGTCAGCGCTCTCGCATGGAGCGTCTTAGTTGTGGTTCAGTTATTTGCCTTGGTGCCTGTTTTTCTTTCGTTGTGATTGCTGGTATCTCGCCTGGGCTGTCTGTTTCGTTCAGTATGATTGTTGGTATCTCGCCTGGGCTGTCTGTTGAGATTGCCCTTTCCTCAGGTTTTTCTCTCTGTCTGTCCACTAGGTGTGGTGTGAGTTCCACATTGTAGTCTGCCTCTGGTTCTGCAGTGTTGTTGGTGAATCTACTTTTTACTTGGTCGACATGCCTCTGGCAGGTTTGGCCATTGTCCATTTGTAAAACCAGTAGTCTGTTCCCTTCCTTGCCTGTTACTGTCCCTGCAAACCATTTGGGACCCCTGCCATAGTTTAGCTCAAACACTTTGTCCCCTATCTCATTCCACCTCCCCCTCAAATTTCGGTCATGGTACTCAGTTAGCTTCTGGCGCTTTGCCGCAACAATTTCATGCATGTCTGGGAGGATTAACGAGAGCCTAGTCTTTAAGGTCCGTTTCATCAATAGTTGCGCGGGGGGAACCCCAGTCAACGAATGCGGACGAGATCTGTATGCCAGCAGCAGTCGCGACAGGCGGCTCTGCAGCGTGGGACCTTGGATTTTAAGCATGCCTTGTTTAATGATTTGCACTGCTCGCTCCACCTGGCCATTGGAGGCCGGCTTGAACGGTGCCGTCTTAATGTGATTTATGCCGTGGTCAACTATAAAATCTTGGAATTCTGCGCTGGTGAAGCACGGACCATTATCACTGACCAATATGTCAGGAATTCTATGCATTGCAAACATGGTTCTAAGGCTCTCCACAGTGTGGAGGTGGTGCTCGAGTTTAAAATGGTGCATTCGATCCACTTTGAAAATGCATCGACGACTACGAGGAACATTTTGCCCATGAATGGGCCCGCATAGTCTACGTGACCATGGTTTGGTGGGCCGGGGGCAGGGGCTCAGGGGGGCCTCCCTGGGGGCATTACTGAGTTAGGCACAAATGGTGCACCGTCAGATGCAGAGCTCCAAGTCCGCGTCAATGCCAGGCCACCAGACGTGGGATCTGGCTATGACCTTCATGATTACGATCCCCGGGTGCTTGCGGTGGAGCTCCCAGACAAACGCCTCTCTGCCTCGGCTGCTCCACATCAGGCAGTCTGCCTGCAGTGATAGTTCATGCATGCGCCTATGGAAAGGTTTGATCTCCTCGGGGCAGGCATCGCGAGCCTCTGCCCAGTCACCAGTTAAAACACATCTTTTGACTAAGGATAACGTGGGGTCACTGGTCGTCCAGGCTCTGATTTGGCGAGCCATCATGGGCGAACCTGTGGATTCAAAGGCAATGATTGCCATGACCATCTCACAGTCCTGTTCGTCAGACTTTTCCGTGGTCGCCAGGGGTAGCCTGCTAAGCACGTCGGTACAGTTGTCTGTGCCTGGTCTGTGCCTTATTGTGTAGTCGTAAGACATCAGCATGAGTGCCCACCATTGAATGCGCGCCGAGGCGTTGCCGTTTATTGCCTTGCTCTCGGATAGCAGGGATGTGAGGGGTTTGTGGTCGGTTTCTAACGCGAACTTGGCCCCGAAAAGGTATTTTGACACTGTACATGCACGCGAGTGCCTCCTTCTCCACCATACCGTACCCGCGCTCCGCCCGCAAAAGTGACCTGGAGGCATAAGCAATGGGTTGTAATTTACCCACACCATTGACATGCTGTAAAACGCACCCAACCCCGTACGCGGATGCATCACATGTAAGAACTAGCTTTTTACCTGCGTCAAAAAAAGCCAAAACACTGTTGGAACACAGAAGGTTGCGTGCCTTATTAAAGGTGCGTTCTTGGGCGTCCTCCCAAAACCAATCGCATCCCTTTCTGAGTAGCACCTGGAGAGGCTCCAGCAGCGTGCTCAAGTTCTGCATAAAGTTCCCAAAGTAATTGAGTAGCCCGAGGAAGGCGGCAGTTCCGAGACATTCCGGGGCCTGGGCACCAGACGAATTGCTTCGGTTTTGGATTCTGTTGGGCGGATTCCATCAGTGACAATCCTTCTGCCCAAAAATTCAACCTCGGGTGCGAGAAACAGACACTTGGATTTCTTAACTCTTAGGCCTACCCGATCCAATCGCTTTAGTATTTCCTCCAAGTTGCGGAGGTAGGAATCGGTGTCCCTGCCCGTGATGAGTATGTCAACTTGAAACACAACCGGTCCCGGGATGGACTTGAGCAGACTCTCCATGTTGCGCTGGAATATAGCAACTGCTGACCTGATGCCGAATGGGCATCGATTGTACATGAAAAGGCCTTGATGTGTGTTGATGGTGGTGAGTAGCTTGGACTCTTCGATCAGTTCTTGCATCATATACGCAGATGTGAGATCTAGTTTCGAGAAAAGTTTTCCTCCAGCCAATGTGGCAAATAGGTTCTCCGCTCTGGGCAGCGGGTATTGGTCTTGTAGGGAGACTCTGTTTATGGTAGATTTGTAATCCCCACAGATTCGTACGGATCCATCAGGCTTCATGACGGGGACGATGGGACTTGCCCAGTCGCTAAATTCCACGGGTGAGATAATGCCTTCTCGCAGAAGCCGGTCCAGTTCATGTTCAATCTTTTCCCTCATCACATAAGGCACAGCTCTAGCCTTGTGATGGACCGGTCTAGCATCGTGCGTGATGTAGATTTTAACTTTAGCCCCTTTGAAGGTGCCCACACCTGGCTAAAAGAGATGTTCAAATCGACTTAGGACTGTTGAGCAGGAGGTCCATTCCTCTGACGACATGGCGTGAACATCATCCCATTTCCAATTTAGTTTTGCCAGCCAGCTTCTCCCCAACAGTGCTGGGAGATCTCCAGGGACAATCCACAGGGGAAGTCGGTTCACCATCCCTTTCTGTGTGACTGAGAGCATGGTGCTGCCAAGGGCTGGGATGATTTCTTTGGTATAGGTCCTTAGTTTGGTGTCGACCCTTGTGAGTTTTGGTCTGTTGCTTTTGTGCGGCCACAGCTGTTCAAATTGTTGGACGCTCATGAGAGATTGACTCGCTCCCGTGTCCAGTTCCATGTTTCCACGTTGACGGGTATCCCGTTGAGTAGGACCCTCATCATTATTGGAGGCGTCTTGTTGTAAGAACAGTAGACATTGATCGTGTTGACCTGCTGTACCTCGGTGTCCCGGGCACTGTCCCCACCATCTTCTGGTCCGCTTTCTGACCCTTCCGATTCATATACCAGCTGAGCTGCTGTTTTTCTGCACATGCGGGCCAGATGCCCTGTTTAGTTGCAGTTTCTGCAAACGGCATGCTGAAATCGACACCCACTTGATGAGTACCTTCCCCCACATCTCCAGCACAGACCGCTTCCATTGTTTCCGAAGGATGAGCTGCGTCTGGCTGATCTCTCTTGAGCTTCTCTCAGTTTGTAGTTGATTGCTCGCATTGTGGGTTGAAGAGGTGTGAACGGCCGTTCATGTGGCCCTTGATGGCTTCTGGCACCACTGCCTGCTGTTGAAGGCCTACTCTCCTGCCTTTGTCTGTGTGTGGGGGTAGCAGCTTGTTTCACGCTGTGAACCCCTTGTTCCGATGTTTCGTTAGTTATTGTACCTGCAGTATAGATCAACCTCGTTTCTTCTTCTCCTGCCAAGAATGTCTGTGCGACCAGTGGTGCTGCCTCTAGGGTCAAGTTCTTGGTCTCTATGAGCTTTCGGAATATGCCTGTGTGGCCTATTCCTTCAATAAAAAAGTCTCTCAGTACTTCTCTCCTTAGTTCATCGGAGAAATCACATAAACTGGCCAGTCTCCGAAGTTCCGCCGCAAAGTCAGGTATGCTCTGGCCCACACAGTGTCTGTAGTTGTAGAACCTGTGTCTGTTCATGTGTAGGCTGCTCGCTGGCTTCAGGTGGTCTCTCACCAGCGTGCTCAATTATTCAAACGACTTGCTTGCTGGTTTCCCGGGTGCCAGCAGGTCCTTCATTAAGGCGTATGTTTTCGAGCCACAGCTGGTCAAGAGATGGGCTCTTCTCTTGTCTGCCTTATCGTCGCCCAACCAGTCTTTGGTTACAAAGCTTTGCTGGAGCCTTTCTATAAAATCCTCCCAATTATCTCCATCATTGTCTTTCTCATCTGAGCCGTTGTTCGCCATTCTGTGGATTCTGTGATCCCGTAACTCGTCGCCACTGTAAAGTCCTGTCCCTGCAGTACAGTCTCAGAGAGGCACATGCTGAAGTCATGGTCACTCAGTACCTGCACCTTTATTTCACAGCTCTCGAATGCCGCACTTGCCTGAGACCTGCCTTTATATACCTGTGTGGTACAGGTATGCAGTGCCTCCTGCAAGTGCACCCCTGGTGGTAAGGTATGCTTGTGGTTACAGGTCATATCTAGTTACAGTCATGTATGGCATGGTAAGATACAGTTATGTACAGTAGTGTGAGATACATGACAATGGACATCTCAAACTCATGGCCCTCCCAAACAACCTATGGCCTCATGAAGAATCTTCTAGCTGCCGTGAAACCAACAACCAAATCTTATGAAGAACTGTGTACGTTGGTCAGGGAGCAGCTAAATCTGTAGGAAAGCGTTTTGATGGCAAGGTATTGGTTCTACATGTATCAACGGTCTGAAGGCCAGGAAGTGGCGAGCTACGTCGCCGAACTAAGGCGCCTTGCAGGACATTGCGAATTCGATGGATTCCTTGAGCAAATTCTAAGAGACATATTTGTACTTGGCATTGGCCATGAGGTTATCCTTCGCAAACTATTGACTGTTGAAACACCGAATCTGAGCAAAGCCGTAATGAAAGCCCAGACATTTATGTCCACCAGCGATAACACCAAACAAATTTCGCAGCATAAAGAGGTTTTGGCTAATACTGTACACAAAGTAATGTCGTTTTCAGGCAGGAATGCATATGGCAGAATGTACATGCCGGCAGCTGCACGACTTCAGATGACCCAGAGTCCACCATCAATCGTTAATGCGAGGTAGTTAACACATTGTTGGCGCTGCAGAGGTGATCATCGAGCCCATCAATGCCGCTTCAAACACTATGCGTGCACAGTCTGTGGCACAAAGTGACACCTACAGCGAATGTGCAGACGAGCCTGCACCACCATTCAATAAGATCATGGCTGATCATTCCCTCAGTACCCCTTTCCTGCTTTCTCTCCATACCCCTTGATCCCCTTAACCGTAATTGCCATATCTAACTCCCTCTTGAATATATCCAATTAACTGGCATCAACAACTCTCTGCGGCAAGGAATTCCACAGGTTAACAACTCTCTGAGTGAAGAAGTTTCTCCTCATCTCAGTCCTAAATGGCCTACCCCTTATCCTAAGACTGTATCCCCTGGTTCTGGACTTCCTCAACATTGGGAACAATCTACCCACATCTAACCTGTCCCGTCCTGTCAGAATCTTGTATGTTTCTATGAGATCTCCCCTCATCCTTCTAAACTCCAATGTATAAAGGCCCAGTTGATCCAGTCTCTCCTCATTTTTCAGTCCAGCCATCCCAGGAATCAGTCTGGTGAACCTTCGCTGCACTCCCTCAATAGCAACAACATCCTTCCTCAGATTAGGAGATCAAAACTGAACACAATATTCCAGGTGAGGCCTCACCAAGGCCCTGTACAACTGCAGTAAGACCTCCCTGCTCCTATACTCAAATTCCCAAGCGATGAAGGCCAACATACCATTTGCCTTCTTCACCGCCTGCTGTACCTGTATGCCACCTTTCAATGACTGATGAACCATGACACCCAGGTCTCGTTGCACCTCCCCTTTTCCTAATCTGCCACCATTCAGATAATATTCTGTCTTTGCGTTTTTGCCCCCAAAGTGGATAACCTCACATTTATCCACATTATACTGCATCTGCCATGCATTTGCCCACTCACCTAACCTGTCCAAGTCACCCTGCAGCCTCTTAGCGTCCCCCTCATAGTTCACACTGCCACCCAGCTTAGTGTCATCTGCAAACTTGGAGATATTACACTCAATTCCTTCATCCAAATCATTGATGCATATTGTAAAGAGCTCGGGTCCCAGCATTGAGCCCTGCGGCACTCCACTAGTCACTGCCGCCATTCTGAAAAGGACCCGTTTATCCTGACTCTCTGCTTCTGTCTGCCAACCAGTTCTCCATCCACATCAGTATATTACTCCCAATAAGATGTGCTTTGATTTTGCACAACAATCTCTTGTGTGGGACCTTGTCAAAAGCCTTTTGAAAGTCCAAATACATCACATCCACTGGTTCTCCCTTGCCCATTCTGTTGGTTACATCCTCAAACAATTCCAGAAGATTTGTCAAGCATGAGTTCCCCTTCATAAATCCATGCTGACTTGGACCGATCCTGTCACTGCTTTCCAAATGCGCTATTTCATCCTTAATAATTGATTCCAACATTTTCCCCACCATTGATGTCAGGCTAACCAGTCTAAAATTACCCGCTTTCTCTCTCCCTCCCTTTTTAAAAAGTGGTGTTACATTAGCTACCCTCCAGTCCATAGGAACTGATCCCGATTCGATAGACTGTTGAAAAATGATCGCCAATGCATCCACTATTTCTCTGGCCACTTCCTTAAGTACTCTGGGATGCAGACTATCAGGCCCCGGCGATTTATCAGCCTTCAATCCCATCAATTTCCCTAACACAATTTTCTGCCTAATAAGGATATCCTTCAGTTCCTCCTTCTCACTAGACCCTCGGTCCCCTAATACTTCCGGAAGGTTATTTGTGTCTTCCTTCGTGAAGACAGAACCAAAGTATTTGTTCAATTGGTCTGCCATCTCTTTGTTCCCCATTATAAATTCACCTGAATCGGACTGCAAGGGACCAACGTTTATCTTCACTAATCTTTTTCTCTTCACATATCTATAGAAGCTTTTGCAGTCAGTTTTTACGTTCCCGGCAAGCTTCTTTTTGTACTCTATTTTCCCCCTCTTAATTAAACCCATTGTCCTCCTATGCTAAATTCTAAATTTCTCCTCGTCCTCAGGTTTGTTGCTTTTTCTGGCCAATTTATACGCTTCTTCCTTGGATTTAACACTATCCTTAATTTCCCCTGTTAGCCACGGTTGAGCCACCTTCCCCGTTTTATTTTTACTCCAGACAGGGATGTACAATTGCTGAAGTTCATCCATGTGATCTTTAAATGTTTACCATTGCTTATCCACCGTCAACCCTTTAAGTATCATTTGCCAGTCTATTCTAGCCAATTCACGCCTCAAACCGTCGAAGTTATCTTTCCCTAAGTTCAGGACCCGAGTTTCTGAATTAACTGTGTCACTCTCCATCCTAATAAATAATTCTACCATGTTATGGTCACTCTTCCCCAAGGGGTCTCGCACAACAAGATTGCTAATTAGTCCTTTCTCATTACACATCACCCAGTCTAGGATGGCCAGCTCTCTGGTTGGTTCCTCGACATATTGATCCAGAAAACCATCCCTAATACACTCCAGGAAATCCTCCTCCACCACATTGCTACCAGTTTGGTTAGCCCAATCAATATGTAGATTAAAGTCACCCATGATAACTGCTGTACCTTTATTGCATGCATCCCTAATTTCTTGTTTGATGCTGTCCCCAACCTCACTACTACTGTTTGGTGGTCTGTACACAACTCCCACTCGCGTTTTCCACCCACACCGATTTCACATCATCCAAGCTCATGTCCTTTCTTTCTATTGCATTAATTTCCTCTTTAACCAGCAATGCCACCCCGCCTCCTTTTCCTTTCTGTCTATCTATCCTAAATGTTGAATACCCCTGGATGTTGAGTTCCCAGCCTTGGTCACCCTGGAGCCATGTCTCCATGATGCCAATTACACCATACCCGTTAACTGCCATCTGCGCAGTTAATTCGTCCACCTTTTTCCGAATACTCCTCGCAGTGAGGCACAGAGCCTTCAGGCTTGTCTTTCTAAAACACTTTGCCCCTTTAGAATTTTGCTGTAATGTGGCCCTTTTTGCTTTTTGCCTTAGGTTTCTCTGCCCTCCACTTTTACTTTTCTTCTTTCTATCTTTTGCTTCTTCCCCCATTCTACTTCCCTCTGTCTCCCTGTATAGGTTCCCAGCCCCCTGCCATATTAGTTTAACTCCTTCTCAACAGCACGAGCAAACATTGGTTCTGGTCCTGCCCAGGTGCAGACTCATCCGGTTTGTACTAGTCCCACCTCCCCCAGAACCGGTTCCAATGTTCCAGGAATTTGAAACCCTCCCTGCTGCACCACTCCTCAAGCCACGTATTCATCTGAACTATCCTGAAATTCCAACTCTGACTAGCACGTGGCACTGGTAGCAATCCTGAGATTACTACTTTTGAGGTCCTATTTTTTAATTTAGCTCCTAACTCCCTAAATTCGTCTTGTAGGAACTCATCCTTTTTTTTACCTATATCATTGGTACCTATATGTACCACGACAACTGGCCGTTCACCCTCCCTTTTCAGATTGCCCTGCACCCGCTCCGAGACCTCCATGACCCTTGCACCAGGGAGGCAACATACCATCCTGGAGTCTCGGTTGCGGCCGCAGAAACGTCTATCTATTCCCATTACAATTGAATCCACTATCACTCTCGTTCTGCCACACTTTTTCCTGCCCTCCTGTGCAGCAGAGCCACCCACAGTGCCATGAACTTGGCTGCTGCTGCCCTCCCCTGATAAGTCATTCCCCTCAACAGTCCCCAAAGTGGTATATCTGTTTTGCAGGGGGATGATCGCAGGGGACCCCTGCACTACCTTCCTTCCACTGCTCTTCCTGTTGGTCATCCATTCCCTATCTGGCTGTGTACCCTTTTCCTGCGGTAAGACCAACTCGCTAAACGTGCTATTCACGTCATTCTCAGCATCGTGGATGCTCCAGAGTTAATCCACCCGCAGCTCCAGTGCCGCAATGCGGTCCGTCAGGAGCTGCAGGCGGATGTACTTCCCGCACACGTAGTCATCAGGGACACCAGAAGCGTCCCTGACCTCCCATATAGTACAGGAGGAGCATAACACGAGGAAGATCGATCCATGGTGGATCAGGCTGAACTAGAGACTCGAATGGAGGAGGCAGAATTGTACGGGGTACACACCTTCACCACGAAATGTCCACCGATCTTGTTAAAAGTTGAACTAAACGGAATTCTGGTATCCATGAAACAGGACACGGGTGCGAGTCAGTCTAACTTGAGCAAAAAGACCTTCGACAGGCTGTGGTGTAACAAGGCACACAGGCCCAAGCTTAACCCCATTCACACCAAGCTAAGAACTTACACCAAAGAGCTGGTCCATGTTATTGGCAGCGCAGAAGTAAAAGTCTTCTATGATGGAGCAGTGCACGAACGCCCACTATGGATTGTGCCAGGAGATGGCCCCACAATTTTTGGCCGAAGCTGGCTGGGAAAAATCCACTGGATCTGGGACAACATCCGAGCGCTTTCGTCCGTCGATGACACCTCTTGAGCCCAGGTTCTGTGCAGAATCCCATCGTTGTTTGAGGCAGGCATTGGAAGTTTCTCGGGGGCGAAGGTGCAGATCCACTTGGTTCCCGGTACACGGCCCATCCACCACAAGGCACAGGCGGTGCCATATATGATGTGAGAGAAAGTGGAAATTGAGCGGGACAGGCTGAAGCGAGAAGGCATCGTCGTGCCGGTGGAGTTCAACGAGTGGGCCAGTCCGATTGTTCCGGTTCTCAAAGGCGACGGCATGGTCAGAATTTGTGGGGGGGCTATAAAGTAACAATGAAATGTTTTTCGCCACAGGATCAGTATCCGCTACCCAAGGCAAATGACCTATTTGCGAACCTGGCTGGAGGAAAGATGTTCACCAAGTTGGACCTGACCTCGGCCTACATGATGCAGGAGCTGGAGGAATCTTTGAAAGGTCTTATTGTGTTCCGAACACAGGTGAGACTGCACACAGGGAGGTTAAAGTAACAGTGACCTCAGTCTTTATTAAGACACTCCAGAGTGAGGAACAGGCCTTAGGGGCCGGCTTATATACAGTGCTCCCAAGGGATGCTGGGATCTCTTGTGACTTCAGGGGATGAGCTCCCTGGTGGCGGAATATGGGAGTGCATGCTTTACAGATACACAACATCACTCCCCCCCCCCGCAAAGTCAAAGTGAAAACTATTTACAAGGTGAGGCGGTCGGGTGCCTTTCTTTCCCTGGTGGACCGCCTCGGTACAAATGTCTGTTCTGGTGTGTTGGCTGTGCCCTCGCTGGGCTGGCGTGTTGTTGGCCCTGCAGGGCTGCCGGGTGAGCCTGGCTTTGCTGGGCTCATGGGCGTGATGGGTTCAATTTCCTGGTCCGGGGTGGTATCGTTGATCCTTTGGGTGTGTGTTTTGGGCTCGAAAAAGGTGGTGTCTGCTGTGGGTTGTTCAGGGCAGTCTGTGAACCGCAGCCTCGTTTGGTCCAGGTGCTTTCTGCAAATTTGCCCATTGTCTAGTTTGACAACAAGCACCCTACTCCCTTCTTTAGCTATCACTGTGCCCGCGATCCACTTGGGACCATGTCCATAGTTTAGCACATACACAGGGTCACTCAGATCAATTTCCCATGACACAGTGGCGTGACCATTGTTTACATTTTGTTGCTGACGCCTGCTCTCTACCTGATCATGCAGGTTGGGGTGAACCAGCAAGAGTCTCGTTTTAACTGTCCTTTTCATGAATAGCTCAGCCAGGGGCACCCCTGTGAGCAAGTGGGGTCTCGTGCGGTAGCTGAGCAGTACTCGGGACTGGCGGGTTTAGAGTGAGCCTTCTATGACTCGTTTAAGCCTCTGTTTGATGGTTTATACTGCCCGCTCTGCCTGCCCATTGGAGGCTGGTTTAAACGGGGCCAAAGTGACATGTTTGATCCCATTGCGGGTCATGAATTCTTTAAATTCAGCACTGGTGAAACATGGCCCGTTGTCACTGACCAGTATGTTAGGCAGGCCGTGGGTGGCAAACATGGCCCTCAGGCTTTCAATGGTGGTGGTGACGGTGCTTCCCGACATTATTTCACATTCAATCCATTTTGAAAAAGCATCCACCACCACCAGGAACATTTTACCGAGAAACGGGCCAGCATAGTCGACATAGATCCTCGACCATGGTCTGGATGGCCAGGACCACAAACTTAGTGGTGCCTCTCTGGGCGCGTTGCTCAACTGAGCACACACGTTGCATTGCCGTACACAGGACGCTAAGTCAGAGTCGATGCTGGGCCACCACACGTGGGATCTGGCTATCGCTTTCATCATTACTATACCCGGGTGTGTGCTGAGGAGATCTGAGATGAACGTCTCCCTGCCCTTTTTGGGTAGCACTACGCGGTTACCCTACAACAGGCAGCCTGCCTGAATGGACAGCTTGTCCTTTCGCCGCTGGAACGGCTTGATTAGCTCTTGCAGTTCAATGGGGATGCTGGCCCTGCTCCCATGCAGTACACAATTTTTTTTACTAGGGACAGCAGAAGATCTTGGCTGGTCCAAGTCCTAATCTGGCGGGCCGTAACAGGTGATTTATCATTTTCAAACGCTTCCATGACCATCAACAAGTCTGTGGGCTGCGCCACCATCAACAAGTTTGCAGGCTGCGCCATTTCCACCCCCGTGGTGGGCAATGGTAGCTGACTGAGAGCATCCGCACAGTTCTCGGTGCCTGGCCTGTGGCGGATGCTTTAGTTTTATGCTGATAGCGTGAGTGTCCATCTTTGTATGCAGGCTGAGGCATAGTATTTATCCCCTTGTTTTCAGCGAACAGGGATATGAGGGGCTTGTGATCGGTTTCCAGCTCAAATTTGAGGCCAACACAGGCGGATGCTTTAGTTTTATGCTGATAGTGCGAGTGCCCATCTTTGTATGCAGGCTGAGGCATAGTATTTATCCCCTTGTTTTCAGCGAACAGCGATATGAGGGGCTTATGATCGGTTTCCAGCTCAAATTTGAGGCCAAACAGGCACTGATGCATTTTCTTTACCCCGAACACACACGCTAATGCTTCTTTCTCAATCATGCTGTGGGCCCTCTCGGCCTCAGACAGCTCCTGGAGGCATAGGCGACAGGTTGCAACTTCCCCGCAACGTAACACACACCCGACTCCGTACGACAACGCATCACATGCTAACACAAGTCTTTTACATGCGTTATACAATACAAGCAGCTTGTTGGAGCATAAAATGTTTCTGGCTTTCTCAAAAGCAATTAATTGGTTTTTTCCCCATCCCCAGTTCTCACCTTTATGCAATAACACATGTAGGGGCTCTAAGAGGGTGCTTAACCCCGGTAGGAAGTTACCAAAATAGTTGAGGAGTCCCAGGAACGACTGCAGCTCCATGACATTTTGTGGCATTCCTGATAGCCTCTGTCTTGGCGTCTGTGGGCCGAATGCCGTACGCCACGATCTTTCTCCCAAAAACTCCACTTCTGTTGCCATGAAGACGCATTTTGACCTCTTCAGCCGCAGCCCTACACGATCCAGTCGCTGGAGGACCGCCTCCAGGTTTTGTAGGTGCTCGATGGTGTCCCGACCCGTGACCAATATGTCGTCCTGAAAAACCACCGTGTGTGGTACCGACTTGAGTAGGCGCTCCATGTTTCTCTGGAAGATCGTTGCAGCCGACCGAATTCCAAACGGGTATCTGTTGTAGATGAACAGTCCCTTGTGCGTGTTGATGCAGGTGAGGCCCTTCGAAGACTCCTCCAGCTCCTGCGTCATGTAGGCCAAAGTCAGGTCGAGCTTGGTGAATGTCTTGCCTCCTGCCAACTTCGCAAGTAGGTCGTCTGCCTTGGGTAGCAGGTATTGGTCCTGTAGTGAAAAACGATTAATAGTTACTTTATAATCGCTGCAAATCCTGACCGTACCATCACTTTTGAGTACTGGAACAATCGGGCTGGTTCACTCACTGAATTACACTAGGGAGATGATGCCCTCGCATTGCAGCCTGTCCAGCTCGATTTCCACTCTCTTCCTCATCATGTGAGGTACCGCTCGCACCTTGTGGTGGATGGGTCATGCCTCTGGGACCAAGTGGATCCGCACCTTCGCCCCGGAAAAGTTTCCAATGCCTGGCTCAAAAAGGGAAGGAAATTTATTAAGAACCTGGGTACATGCCTCATCGACATGTGATAGCGCTCGGATGTCATCCCAGTTCCAGAGTATTTTGACCAGACAGCTCCTTCCAAGCAGTGTGGGGCCATCGCCCGGGACAATCCAGAGTGGCAGTTCGTGCACCACGCCCTCGTAGATGATCTTGACCGTGGCGCTGCCCAGGACAGTGATAAGCTCTTTGGTGTACGTTCTCAGTTTCATGTGGATGGGGCTTCGGGCTGGTCTGAGTGCCTTGTTGCACCACAGTCGCTCAAAAATCTTTTTACTCATGATGGATTGGCTAGCGCCAGTGTCCAGTTCCATGGCTGCGGGTAAGCCATTCAATTTTACGTTTAGCATTATAGGTGGATATTTCATCGAAAATGTGTGCACCCCGTGTACTTCAGCATCTGCCTCCTCTCTCTGAGACTTGAAATTGCTTTGATCCACCATAGACCGATCTTCCTCTGCCACGTGGTGATTAGCAGGTTTTGCAGAGCTTGCAGCTACTCTGCAAGCTCGTTGGAGGTGCCCCATTGTTCCACAGCTCTTGCAAACATACCCTTTGAAGCGGCATGAATACGCTGAATGGAAGCCTCCACAATGCCAACATGGTGTGAATTGCCTTGCATTCATCCTTTGTTGCGGACTTTGAGTCATCTAGGTCACCTGAGGCCTGCTGGCAGTTGCAGACTTGTGGTTTCTGCCCTGTACATTTCTGCTCGCAAACACAGTTCCAGTTATTTTATGAACATTGCTAGCACTTGTATGCTGAAAGATTTGTTTGGTGTTATCACTGGTGGACATAAATGCCTGTGCTATCGCAATGGCCTTACTGAGGGTCGGTGTCTCTACAGTCAAAAGTTTTCGTAGGTTGATCTCGTGGCCAATGCCCAGTACAACAAAGTCTCTGAGCATTTGCTCCACGTGGCCATCAAACTCACATTGTCCTGCAAGTCGCCTTAGCTCGGCGACGTAGCTCGCCACTTCCTGACCTTCAGATCGCTGGCATGTTTCGAACCAATACCTCGCCATCAGCACACTCGCCTTCGGGTTAAGATGCGCCTGAACCAGTGTGCACAGCTCCTCATACAACTTATCTGTGGGTTTCACCGGAGCCAGAAGATTCTTCATGAGGCTGTAGGTCAGTGCCCCACACACCGTGATTAGGACTGCTCTCCTTTTTGCAGCGCTTCCTTCTCTGTCCAGCTTGTTGGCTACAAAGTACTGGTCTAGCCGATCGACATAGGCTTCCCAGTCCTCACCCTCCGAGAACTTCTCCAGGATGCCCACAGTTTGCTGCATCTTTGCGTTGGATTCGTATACTCGTCGCCAGTTATTGTGTTCCTAACACAGATGAGACTGCACACAGGGAGGTTAAAGTAACAGTGACCTCATTCTTTATTAAGACACTCCAGAGTGAGGAACAGGCCTTAGGGGCCGGCTTATATACAGTGCTCCCAAGGGATGCTGGGATCCCTTGGGACTTCAGGGGATGCGCTCCCTGGTGGCGGAATATGGGAGTGCATGCTTTACAGATACACAACAGGCCTCACCTGCATCAATACGCACAAAGGTCTGTTCATCTACAATAGATGCCCGTTTAGGATTCGTTTGGCCGCGGCAATTTTCCAACAGAACATGGAGAGCCTGCTAAAGTCGGTTCCGCATACCGTGGTCTTCCAGGACGACATACTGGTCACAGGTCAGGACACCATTGAACACTTGCAGAACCTGGAAGAGGTTCTAAGTCGGCTAGATTGTGTGGGATTCGGGTTGAAACGCTCGAAGTGTGTTTTCCTGTCGCCATAGGTCGAGTTCTTGGAAAGAAGAATCGCGGCAGATGGCATCAGACCTACCAACGCCAAGATGGAGGCCATCATGAACGCGCCGAGACCACAGAACATAACGGAGCTGCGGTCGTTCCTGGGACTCCTCAACTATTTTGGCAGTTTCCTCCCCGGGTTAAGCACCTTGCTAGAACCCCTACATGTGCTACTACACAAGGGAGATGACTGGGTATGGGGGAAATCACAAGTGGCTGCTTTTGAGAAAGCCAGAAATCTGTTATGTTCCAACAAACTGCTTGTTCTGTATAACCCATGAAAGCGATTAGTGCTAGCTTGCGATGCGTCGTCATACGAGGTCGGGTGTGTGTTACAACAGGCTAACGAATCGGAAACATTGAACCGGTCGCCTATGCGTCCAGGAGTTGATCCAAGGCTGAAAGGGCCTACAGCATGATTGAAAAAGAAGCTCTGGCATGCGTTTACAGGATGAAAAAAATGGACCAGTTTCAAGTTTGAGCTAGAAATTGACCATAAGCCGCTCATATTGCTATTCTCAGAGAGCAAAGGGATTAACACCAATGGCTCTGCCCACATCCAAAGATGGGTGCTCACGCTGTCTGCATGCAACTATGTAATCTGCCACAGACCAGGCACAGAGAACTGCGCTGATGCTCTCAGTCGGCTACCATTGCCCACCACCGGGGTGGAAATGGCACAGCCTGCAGACTTGCTCTTGGTGATGGATGCATTGAAAAACGAAAATTCACCCATTACGGCCCACCAGATCAGGACCTGGACCAGCCAGGATACTTTACTGTCCCTGGTAAAAAATTGTGTCCTCCATGGGTGCTGGTCCAGCGTCCCAGTGGAGATGCATGAAGAGATCAAGCCATTCCAGCGGCGCAAAGACGAAATGTCCATACAGGCGGACTGTCTTTTGTGGGGTAATCGCATGGTTTTGCCTGAGAAAGGCAGGGAAACGTTCATACGCGACCTACACTGTACCTACCCAGGCATAGTAATGATGAAAGCTATAGCCAGATCCCATGTGTGGTGGCCTGGCATCGACTCAGACTTAGACTGAGCAATGCACCCAGGGAGGCCCCGTTATGCTTGTGGTCATGGCACTCCAAACCGTGGTCTAGGATCCACGTTAATTTTGTGGGCCCATTCCGAGGCAAAATGTTCTTGGTTGTTGTGGATGCTTATTCAAAATGGATTGAATGTGTAATAATGTCTGTAAGCACGTCCACTGCCACCATCGAAAGCCTAAGAGCCATGTTTGCCACACACGGCCTGCCGAATATCCTTGTCAGCGACAATGGGCCGTGTTTCACCAACACTGAATTCAAGGAATTCATGACCCGCAATGGGATCAAGCATGTCACGTCTGCCCCGTTCAAGCCCACATCCAATGGACAGGCAGAATGGGCAGTCCAAACCATCAAGCAAAGCTTAAAATGTGTGTCGGAAGGCTCCCTGCAGACCCGCCTGTCCTAAGTCCTGCTCAGCTACCGCATCAGACCCCACTCACTCACCGGGGTTCCCCCAGCCGAGCTGCTCATGAAAAGGGCACTCAAAACAAGACTCTCTCTTGTCCATCCTGATCTCCATGATTACGTCGAGAGCAGGCGGAATCAACAAAGCATGTACCACGATCGCGTAAACTTGTCACACGATATTGAAGTCAATGACCCTGTATTTGTACTCAACTATGGACATGGTCCCAAATGGCTTGCTAGCACCTTCATAGCCAAAGAAGTGAGTAGAGTGTTTCAGGTCAAACTGGCCAATGGACTAACATGCAGAAAGCATTTGGACCAAACCAAATTGTGATTCATAAACAGCCACGAGCAACCCGAAGAGGACACCACCAATTTCGACCCTCCAACACACACCCAAGTGGCAACCAACATCACAGTTGACCACGAAGCTGAACTCACCATCCCCAGCAGTCCGGCAAGGCCCACTGCCCAGCAGCCCAGCGAAGAACCAACCAACTCACCCACACCTGCATTTGTACCGAGACGATCGACAAGAGAGCAAAAAGCCCCAGATCGTCTCACCCTGTAAATAAGTGTACTATTGACTTTGGGAGGGAGTGATGTTATGTATGTAACCCTTGGCAACCTGTATCATACCACTCCAGAGGGCCTACCTGTTGGAGTCCCAAGGGATCCCAGCATCCCTTGGGAGCACTGTATATAGGCAGGCTTCCCATGCTGTATCAACACTCTGGGGTTTAATTAATGGAGCTAAGGTCACACTTACTCATTGCATACAGTACTCAGCCGTATCACTTTATTCTGAGCATAACAGATATAGTAGATAGCAAAGGCCTATTTCCCTTGGTGAAGTGGTGAATTACAAGGAGGCATAGTTTTAAGGTGGTTAGTGGAAGGTTCAGAGGTGATTTGAGGGGAAGCTTCTTCATGCAGAGGTTGTGGGGGTCTGGAACTCACTGCCTGGAAGGGTGGTGGATGCAGAAACCCTCACCACATTTAAAAGGTGCTTGGATGGGCACTTGAAGTGCCATAACTTGCACAGTTACAGACCTAGAGCTGGTATGTGGGATTAGACTGGATAACTTCTTGTTGGCTGGTGTAGATACAATGGTAAGTACTACAGGGAATCAAATACGGCCAGGGTGATTTTTTTCCCCAATTGGCCTGGGTTTTTATCTGTTTATTTGCTTCTCCCAAGAGATCGCATGGCTCCGGTTAGGGTGGAGTGTAAAATGTTGCAATACATGGGTTATCGCAGTTGTGTGGGGCGGACTGGTTGGGCCAGATGTTTTTTACCTTTCTGCCATTGTTCATTGTTCATAGGTTTATATGTAACCTTCAGGGCTGCTGACCGAGGGCCGTGTGGCTCTTTGTTGGCCGGAGTGGACATGATGGGCCGAAATGGCCTCCTTCTGCTCTGTAAATTTCAATGTTTCTATGTTTCTATGCTGCCTGACCCACTGAGATTTCCAGTTTTATTCAAGATTCCTGCATCCGCAATATTTTGATTTCCTATCGATATACTTTCTGTGCGTTAGTCCTGTGGGTGGTGGAGAGAGGCAGTTGTCAAGTTTAAAAGTCGATATATATATTAATGACTGTGCCTGGTATAAAATGCGAGATAATCATGAGATACTCCAGATTGTGGGAGTGAAATTCAGCTTTGTCAGGAGCATAAGACGGATGTTAACGAAATGACAGCCCATTATACACGTGATCCAACTTTCCTTCACGTTGAATTTTATCCCCTTGGGTTGATTTTAACTTTTGGGCAGCCGACCGAGGGAATGCGCCAGTGGATCCATTAGTTACCCGCATGTCCCGACAGCAAAGTGGCCATCGCCATTTGGAGATCCAGGCCTCATTGAAATCGAACCAGCAGCACAGGTTATTTTCGTGAGCCACCGAGGAGCACTCCTGCTCCAACTGGCCCCATAAAAATAATATAAAACTTGCCTTTCTATGGTCTCCTTGGAACTGCTCCCATTTTGCTGTTGTAATTTAGAAGGTAGTGCAGTGGAAACACCGATTATGCACATGGGTGAGACTTCCGTTACACTTCCGCCAAAGATACGATGATGAAGCAGGAGAAACTCTGAGGAAATTCAGCCCCATATGTAGAATTGTACACGCACTAGGACCTGTTAGGATTATGTGACAATTCAGGTGAATTCAGTGAAACTGGGCGACATGTGCAGGGTGCAAGCATCCGATCAGTTCTGCCTAAAAATGGCAACCAGGATCGTATGTACGTCTCAGGACCATGATTTGCTTATTGAGAGGGTACAACTGCCTGCTATTGAACATCCCAAGGTGACAAATCACAAGGAGAATTATTGGAAGAATTCAATATTTTGGATTGTTTTATTAATGCGCATTTAGGCTGACCAACAATGCAGTCAACCATTTATTGATGTGTGCCAGGTATATTTATGCTGGCCATTTTATAATAGACAAATGTTAGCTGGTGGATGGATGGATAAGGTAAATGTGAGCAGTGACACACCCACTGAGCTTCGGAAGATAAATACTTCGCCCAAAGGCACCTTGATTGGTGACTTACTGTAAATGTGTTTGTCTGCCATAAATATTGTTACTGGAAATCATTAACAGACTGTCCTCACAGATGACTCACAGCTGTATGTGCTGCATAAAAAAATACATGTTAAAGAGGAAACTCATTCATTTGAATTGTCACATAACCCGAACAGGTCATAGTAAGTGTACAATTCTTGCTTCCTACATATGGGGGTGAATTTCCTTGGAGCTTCTCCCATTTCACCATTGTATCTTTGGCGAAATTGCAACAGAAACCTTACATATATGTGTAATCAGGATTCCATCGCACTATTGCCTAGATTCAGTGAATCATAGAATAATGGCACAGAAGAAGGCCATCGTGTCTGTACCGGTCAAAAAAGAGCTATCCAGCCGAATCACATGTCCTAGCTCTTGGTCTGTAGCCTTGCAGATTACTATGATATATTCTTTACGCCATCACAAACACACTGCACACAAGCTAGCTCTACAGGAACTTGTTATCATGTGAATTGTCACATGACACTTATTGTATTTACAACATCAGTTGCATTACCACAGTAGTCCACAAGATGGAGCAATAGTCCACTAGGTGGAGCTCTATATTAGTTATTGCCTCAAGTGCTTATCCAAATACTTTTTAAATGCGATGAGGGTTTTTGCCTCTACCACCCTTTCAAGCAGTGAGTTCCAGACCCCAAAGCCCTCTGGGTGAAAAAAGGTTCTCCACAGCTCCCCTTTAATCCTACCAATTACTTTAAATCTATGGCCCCTGGTTATTGACCTCTCTGCTACGGGAAATAGGTTCTTCCTATCCACTCTATCTCGGCCTGTCATAATTTTATACACCTCAATTAAGTCTCCCTTCAGCCTCCTCTGTTCCAAAGGGAACAAGCCCAACCTATCCTATCCAGTGAAAAGGGAGAAGCTCCAAGGAAATGTACCCCATCAAATGGCACAGATTAATATTATTCCCTCTTAAAATAAACAAGGTTCCCTAATTATGTAGAAACATTAATTAATTAACTGTATCAGCTATAAAAACTCAACATTTATACAACACAACATATTCAGTGATTTGTACAGAGTACAGTTGCAGTTCTGAAGACTGTTCATGCCGTATATGAATTCCCTGGAAAACTCTCCGATTCCTCTTGGAGATGTAGACTGCTGCCACAAGGCTTTGTGGATTATCTCACTAAAAACAAGGAGATTCTAAATCAAATAAAATCAGGTTTTGTGTCCAGGTTCAGGATTCTGCACATGCAAGAAAGTACATGTAGTATTTAGTGTTTGTAAAATGTGCTTGTTGGAAACATTGAGTATTTCATAGGTACTTGAAACATTTTAGAGTCTTGTTATGCAGTAACTTGTAATATATCTGAAGAGCCAATGTTAACTTGCCAGAGTCATTACAAGTTTCATGTTTCGCCAGTGCCATGGCTCTCACCCAACAGGGGCCTGGAGTTGTAGGTCTTGGAATGTATCCCATGGGGCAATTCCACAGCCATGAGCCACATCAGCAAATAGCATTACATCTCAGCAAAGCGACAACTGTTTCATTCCTGGTCAGTTTTGCTTAATCCAAAATTGATGCATGTTCTAATTTTGTGCAATTATGTTTGAATGATTTAACCATTTTCATATTAGTTCCATGATATGTTTTATTTTTATGCATCAAGTACACTGGACCCAATTCTTTTTCATTTAGATTAAAGGTACTGTTTTGTTAATCATCTATTTACTGATAATGAAAACTCCATTCTTCTTGTCACTGATACCATCCTCCTCCTTGGCCATTGTCTCAAACTGAACATGACTGGTCACAACTTTAGCATCTTGTTTGACCCTGAGCTGAGACTCTGGCCTCAGTGGCACGGTCTTCAGCTACCTGGATCCTATCTAGAATTCCTGTCTAAATCTCTCTGTCGCTCCACCTCTCTTGGAAATCTTATCAAAACCAAACTCCTATCCCTGTTTTACATAAGCTTTGCTGTGAAGCACCTTCGGATTTTTTTTTAAATGCTAGTAGCATTATATAAATGGAAGTTGCTGTTATTGAATAATAATTACCCAAGTCACGAACATATTTCAAAATCCAAAACGTGATTTTATGACTGCTATAATACAAAGTTAGTCATATAGGAAGTTGGTAGAACTTATAGTGATTTATATGGAAGATTAATGATTACAATTTGAGCAGCATTGCCAATATAGTTCCCATAAACAAGAGTTTGTAGTGCTAATCAAAGATAGCAGTGCACTAGAAGTTTACTGTTCTTGGTTCAAGCACTGATTAATTACAAAATAAAATTAATAAGCTATGAAATAATTAGCATAATTAACTGTAAAACAGATTATTTTTAATACTACAAGAAGAACTGGTTGCTGATGTCCAGCCAGTTCCTTGTGTCACATCGTGTAAGAAAACATTTCTGTTACCCTGACTGAAAAGAGAAAAACAAATTATTCCAACTCTTTAGGGACTCTACAGCATGTACTGCAGGAAACATAATTTTATGAATTAAGTATCACTTGTGTTTCCATAAGAAAATGAAAATCACTGCAAGGAGTGCATTTTTAACTTTTATCGAGGTTTGGATGTGTATTACTCATTTTCTTAATCTTTATTTTTCCTTTTTCCATTTTCTCCTTTGTTACATTCTTTCTTATGCTCTTAACCAGAAATTTCCCTCAGATTGAAGTAGGCAAGCAGCCCGCCCACAGAAAACAGGCGAGAAGCTGCTTACATATGCAAATTGGGGGCCTATGCCACTTAGGACCCTGATTGTAATTTTCAGGTAGAAGTCTGAGGACCGTTCACCGTGCATGCTCTGCCCATTTACACCAGGTATTGAGCAGCCTAAACCACTGGAAGCTACTCAAAAAACATCCCAGGAAACTTTCAGTATTTTTGGTGGGACCACAAGGAGCAGCGGAATTCCTCCTGAGCTCTTAGAAAGAACTATGGCCCACTGCCAGCCCGTTCGAAGCCCCTGCCCCCTAGATCGCATTCCCAACTACCCTCCATACCCCACTCGGGCCTGACCTGCCAAATGGCTCAGCCTATTGATCTCCCACCCTCCTAGCATCCACTTGGTGCCCACAGCTCAACAGTGGCATGCTAATGATTTCACTTCTAAATGGCCCATCTCTAATTTTGAAATTATGCCCTCTTATTCTGGATTCCCCAAAGCCCTTCAGGCCTTGAAACACTTTTGAGGTGTACTCACAGTTGTGATATAAGGAAACAATCACAGCCCTCTGAAATACCTATCACAAGCTCTGACGGTCCTTTAAACTTTTCAACTTAATCAATATATACATGAAACTATGACGCAGGTCCCAGCTGCCCAAACTTAATAATATCCAAGTTGCTGTCAAAGACAAAGCAGAAAACTCGAAAAATGAACAGCTTTGTGAACTGCAAAAGCATTTCCAAACCACTTTTTGAAACAACGCAAAAGAAGATTTCAATGTTCCTTTCAGAGCATGACATTTTTCAAATGTCAATATTTTACACTAATTGTATTCCACAATGCTGTGACTAGGGACACCAGCAGTGGCGGGGGATAAAGGAGCGGGGAAAGAGCACCAACCTGATTGGGGACACCAGCAGCAGCCATCTTCAAGAAAGGGGACAAGTCCCTTTACAGAGGGACTATCCCTGCTGGCTGCCACAGGGATAATCAACGCAAGAATCCTCCTTAATCGTCTCCTCCCAGTGGCTGAAGAGCTCCTCCCAGAGTCGCAATGTGGATTCCGCCCACTAAGGGACACAACGGACATGCTCTTCACCATACGACAAATCCAAGAAAAATGTAGGGAGCAGCATCAACCTCTGTACATGGTTTTCTTTGACCTCACAAAGGCCTTCGACTGTCAACCAAGAGGGATTATGGAGTGTCCATTGTAAATTCGGCTGTCCTCATGATGAAATACAAGCCGTGATTCTTACCAACGGATCCACCACAGATCCAATACAAGTGCAGACCGGGGTCAAGCAAGGCTGTGTCATCATACCAACGCTCTTCTCGATCTACCTCACTTAACAAGCTCCCAGCTGGAGTGGAGTTAATCTACAGGACAAGCGGGAAATTGTTCAACCTCCGACACCTCCAGTCCAGGTCCAAGGTTGTTCCCACCTCTGTCATTGAATTACAATATGCAGATGACGCTTGCATTTGTGCACACTCGGAGTCCGAACTCCAAACCATTGTTGACACCTTCACCGAAGCGTACGAGAGTCTAGGCCTCACATTAAACACCAGTAAGACAAAGGTTCTCTACGAACCAGCCCCCGCCACACAATATTAATCTCCGGTTATCAAGATCCATGATGAGACCTTGGACAACGTGGGCCACTTCCCATACCTTGGGAGCCTACTATCAGCAAGGACAGACATCGATGACGAAGCCCAACACCACCTTCAGTGTGCCAGTGCAGCCTTCGGTCGCCTGAGGAAAAGAGTGTTCGAAGGCCAGGATCTCAAACCCAGCACCAAATTCGTGGTCTACAGAGCAGTAGTGATACCCACCCTCCTATATGTTTCAGAGACATGGACTATGTACAGTAGGCACATCAAAGCACTGGAGAAATACCACCAACGCTGCCTCTGCAAAATCCTGAAAATGCATTGGCAGGATAGGCACACCACTGTCAGTGTTGTTGCTCAGGCCAACATCCCCAGCCTCGAGGCATTGACTCCGGTGAGCGGGCCACATTGTCCACATGCTCAATGCTAGACTCCCGAAACAAACACTCTACTCCGAGCTATGTCACGGCAGGCGAGCCCCAGGAGGGCAGAGAAAACGCTTCAAGGACTCGCTCAAAGCCTCCTTGAAAAAATGCAACATCCCCACCAACTCTTGGGAATCTCTGGCCCAAGACCACTCAAAATGGAGGAGGAGCATCTGAGAAGGTGCCGAACACTTCAAGTCTCTTCGCAAGGAGCACACAGAAGCCAAATACAAACAGCGGTAGGAGCGTATGACAAATCAAGCACCCTATACACCCGTCCCTCCAACCACCATCTGGCCCACCTGTGACAGAGACTGTAGATCCAGCATTGGTCTCAGCAGTCACCTTAGAACTTATTTTAGTGTGGAAACAAGTCATCCTCGACTCCGGGGGACTGCCTAAAAAGATGAGTAAACTATAACAGAAATATCTTCTGTTCAGCTAAAAATAAAGATCTGTGGTTAGCATATGGAAATTCTATCACTAAAACTAGGACCAGGGATGCTTATCTCACAGAAAATTCTATATTAGTGCAATACCACTCTTCCTATTAGAGAGATAAAAATAGCCCTAACTTTAGAAGCATTGGCAGAGAGCAGGAAAATCCATGTGTTATTTATTGAATCTTTTAAATTAAATTAAAATAAATCAGTCTTAGGATTTTCTTTTAGGCATTTATTACTCATAACTAATTGACAGTATTTGTCTTCATTTTTCTTTGTTTGCCTCATAATATTTTTATATCTAGGGCCTAAGTCAAAAGGTAGGGGACTGGATTTTCGGATCTTCTCCACCCAGTTTTTTGCCCCAGAGCAGCAGCAATGGCGGCAGTGAGGTGTGTTGGCCGAACATGTACTTATCGAGTTAGTTTGTAACATGAACACCCCCCCACTGCCCCCACCCACCCCCCACCCGCATGTAATTGAATTATGTCTTGGCAGAGCTATCTTCATGTTTTATGCTACCTTCAGTTAACAGTCTGAACAATCTTTGACAACAGTTTGAAAAATATAAATTTTTTAACAAGAACTGAGCTCTGTTTAGCTCTGTGTGTGCCTCACCCACTAAAAATTAGAGGATTTATATTTTGAAAACTATCAATCGTACACTGAGTCTATCAGTAATCTAACTACGTGAAATATTGGTTCCGCTCTCATTTTTCCTTCGGCCAGGAGACAGGATGATCTTGATCATGAACTTCTCCAAAACAAAATTCTTTATTTAACAAGAAAATAAGTTGAGGATTTCTCCACAGCATAACATCGATTTTTCCTGGGGGACACGTTCAAGAAAGGCGGGAGGGAAATCCACACATGGACGTCAGCATGAGGCCCAGACCATTTTAAACTCCCAGGCCTCATTTAAATATTCCAGCATTGCCTCCCACAAGGCACCAGCAGGACGGACGTCAGTGTTCATAGAAACATAGAAACTTACAGCACGGAAGGAGGCCATTTCAGCCCATCATGTCCGTGCTGGCCGACAAACAGCTATCCAGCCTAATCCCACTTTCCAGCTCGTGGTCCGTAGCCCTGCAGGTTACAACACTTAAAATGCACATCCAAACACCCCTTAAATGTGGTGAGGGTTTCTGCTTCTACCACCCTTTCAGGCAATGAGTTCCAGACTCCCACCACCCTCTGGGTGAAGACATTTCCCCTCATATCTCCTCTAAACCTCTTACTAATTACTTTAAATCGATATCCCCTGGTTTTTGACCCCTCTACCAAGGGAAATAGGTCCCTCCTATCCACTCTATCTAGGCCCCTCATAATTTTATACACCTCAATAAGGTCAC
The DNA here is from genome assembly GCF_044704955.1 of Pristiophorus japonicus. Classification (NCBI taxonomy): domain Eukaryota; kingdom Metazoa; phylum Chordata; class Chondrichthyes; family Pristiophoridae; genus Pristiophorus; species Pristiophorus japonicus. The sequence goes on from NC_091977.1 coordinate 194,433,331, forward strand.
CCCTCAGTCTCCTCTGTTCCAAGGAAAACAAACCCAGCCTATTCAATCTTTCCTCATAACTAAAATTTTACAGACCAGACAACATCCTTGTAAATCTCCTCTGTACCCTCTTGAGTGCAATCACATCTTTCCTGTAATGATGTGACCAGAACTGCACACAGTACTCTAGCTGTGGCCTTACTAGTGTTTTCATCATCATCATCATCATAGGCAGTCCCTCGGAATCGAGGAAGACTTGCTTCCACTCTTAAAATAAGTCCTTAAGTGGCTGAACAGTCCAATATGAGAGCCACAGTCCTTGCCAAAGGTGAAACAGATAGTCGTTGAGGGAAAGAGTGGGTGGGACTGATTTGCCGCACGCTTTTTCCGCTGCCTGCGCTTGATTTCTGCATGCTCTCGGCGATGAGACTCGAGGTGCTCAGTGCCCTCCCAGATGCACTTCCTCCACTTAGGGCGGTCTTTGGCCAGGGACTCCCAGGTGTCGGTGGAGAAGTTGCACTTTATCAGGGAGGCTTTGAGGGTGTCCTTGTAATGTTTCCTCTGCCCACCTTTGGCTCATTTGCTGTGAAGGAGTTCCCCATGAATAGAGTTGAAGGATAACCTCTTGTATTCTATGCCTTGACTAATAAAGGCAAGTATTCCATATGCATTCTTCACCTTATCTATCTGGACTGCTACTTTCAGGGATCTGTGGACCTGCACTCCTTTGTTGCTCTATACTTCTCAGTGTCCGACCATTTAATGTGTATTCCCTTGCCTTGTTAGCCCTCCCCAAATGCATTACCTCGCACTGCTCCGATTGAATTCCATTTGCCACTGTTCCGCCCACCTGACCAGTACATTGATATCCTCTGCAGTCTGCTGCTTTCTTCTTCATTATCAAACACACAGCCTATTTTTATATCATCTGCAAACTTCTTAATCATACCCCCTACATTCAAGTCTAGATCATTGTGTTATATAAATGCAAGTCATTGTGTTTTTGAAGTAGTCATATTTAACAATTGCTGTTCTAACTTCATTACTTGTGTGAATGAGGAATTTAATGATTAAAATAATCACTGTGAAATTCAGCACCTTTGCGCCGACAGTTTAGGCCATTTTCGGAGAAAAAATGGTGGCAGCCTCGCTTCTGCACACTTCCAGCACGGCCCGCGCTGGTCGGCATCTTGGTGAGGGCGATAGCACAGGCAGGACGTGAGTACGCCGGCTGTACCTGCAAGTTGGATGTAGCCCTTTAAATAGCACAGTTGAATGAGGGACCCCAAACCAGAGCTATTTAAAAAGAAACTGATACACTCATAATAAAGGGTGAAACTGAGTACTATGTGTAATGAGCAAGTGTGATCTTGACTCCTTTAATAAGATTCCACAGTGCAGGTACCTCGTGGGTGGCCTGCTTATATACTGTGCTCCCAAGGGATGCTGGGATCCCTTGGGACTCCAACAGGTGGGCCCTCTGGTGATCAGGTGTCATGCAGGTCACAACTGGTTAAATACATAACATCACTCCCCCGTGAAGTCAACAGTACACTTATTTACAAGGTGAGACGATCTGGAGCTTTTCGCTCCCTTGTCGATCGTCTCGGTACAAATGCGGGTGTGGGTGAGTTGGTCAGTTCTTCACTGGGCTGTTGGACAGCTGGCCTTGCTGGGCTGCTGGGGATGATTGCCATGTATGTAACCTCTATGTGACACCACTGCAATACTGCATATACTTAAGCAATGCAGACCTTGACCACAGTGGGTGAGCTTGTGGGAGACATTCCTTACCTGGTCATCCAGGTATATAAAGGGAGGTCCCACCCAGGGTCATCACTTCTTGGTCCTGTGAATAAAGGTTCAGGTCATAGAGTGACCTTGTCCATAGAAAGTGCCTCGTGTGGGTTTTGTGCCATTGAGTAAGGATATTACATTGGCGACAAGAAACGGGAATCAACGACCCACGAGAATGGCCACCGGTAGCACAGAGGAAGGATACTGTGTTAGTGAGGACTGGGACGATTTCATTGAGAGGCTCCAGCAAAGCTTTGTCATGAAAGAATGGCTAGGAGATGCAGCAGCCGACAAGCGAAGGGCCCATCTGCTGACCAGCTGCGGACCTAAGACTTACGCGCTCATGAAGGACCTACTAGCACCCAAAAAGCCGGCGGACAAAACCTTTGAAGAGATCAGCAAACTAATCGGTGAGCACCTCAAACCGACGAGCAGCATACACATGGCCCGACACAGATTCTACACCCACCGACGTCGTGAAGGACAGAGCATACCGGACTTGGTTGCGGACCTCCGGCATTTGGCCAGCCTCTGTAAGTTCACAGACACCTGCAGGGGGGAGATGTTAAGGGACTTCTTTTTTGAGGGCATCGGTCATGTGGGGATTTTCTGAAAGTTAATTGAGACCAAGGACTTGACTTTGGAAGCGGCGGCGTTGATGGCTCAGACTTTCATGGCGGGGGAGGAGGAAACCAAAATAATATACGTGCAATTCTGCCTCCAACGTGTTGGGGGATCAGGGAGTCAATATCATAAATGCGACTCAGAGCCCCGCAGGCAGGCAATGGCAGTTCGACACACCCCAGGCAGCAATAGACCCCAGAGTAGGTTTTCAACAGAGACAATGGCAGGCTGAACGAACATTTATGTCATCACAGTGGACAATGCGATCCGGGATGGGGCCATTGACACCCACTAACAGGGTACTCAAGAGCAGTCAGCGAGGAATGTCGGGTCATAGCTCCTTTGTTCACAACAATGGGAATCTCAGCTCATGCTGGAGGTGTGGGGGCAAACACTCTGCCAGGACTTGCAGGTTTCAACAATTTGTCTGCAGAAATTGCAACCTCAGTGGCCATTTAGCTCGAATGTGCAGGAAGCCTGTAACCAGGCTAATTTACGAGGCAGATGGACCAGAAGAGGGGTCTGTGAGGCAGGATGACTCTTGGGGCAAATCAATGGACGCTGAAGTTCAGCGGGCTCATGTGGCAAACATTCACAGTTCATATACCAAAACGCCACCAATGATGATGAAGGTTTTATTAAACGGCATCCCTGTACGCATGGAGCTGGACACGGAGGCCAGCCAGTCACTCATGAGCGTTCAACAATTCGAAAAGCTATGGCCACTCAAAGCCAGTAGACCCAAACTAGAATGCATTGAGACACAACTATGGACGTATACCAAATAAATAATTCCAGTACTAGGCAGTGCAATGTTGGCGGTCACACACAATAGATCAGTGAACCGGCTGCCACTCTGGATTGTCCCGGACAATGGTCCCGCACTGTTGGGGAGGAGCTGGTTAGCTGAGATGAACTGGAAATGGGGGGATGTGCACGCAATGTCATCTGTGGAGCAAAGTTAGTGCTCACAAGTCCTACAACAATTTGAGTCGCTATTCCAACCTGGCGTCGGGATGTTCAAAGGTACCAAAGTAGTGATACGCATCACCCCGGACGCCAGACCAGTGCATCACAAAGCCAGAGCGGTGCCGTATGTGATGCGGGAGAAAATTGAGAGCGAATTGGACCGTTTGCTGAGAGAGGGCATCACCTTGCCCATTGAATTCAGCGACTGGGTGAGCCCCATCGTTCCCGTCCTAAAAGCAGATGGTTCTGTCAGGATCTGTGGCGACTACAAGGCCACTATCAATCGGGTGTCCCTACAAGACCAATACCCGCTCCCGAGAGCGGAGGACCTCTTCGCCACGCTGGCAGGTGGCAAGCTGTTTACGAAGTTGGATCTCACTTCAGCCTACATGACCCAAAAACTGACCGACGAATCTAAACTACTGACCACCATCACTATGCACAAGGGACTGTTTGTTTACAACAGGTGTCCGTTTGGCATTCGATAAGCGGCCGCGATTTTTCAAAGAAACATGGAAAGCCTGCTTAAATCCATTCCTGGAGCAATCGTATTCCAGGACGACATCCTCATCATGATCGTGACACTGAGGAACACCTCCACAACCTGGAGGAGGTGCTACGCCGACTGGACCGGGTAGGCCTGCGACTCAAGAAGTCTAAATATGTGTTTTTGGCTCCTGAGGTTGAGTTCCTGGGCAGGAGGGTTGCTGCAGATGGGTTTCGGCCCACCGAATCCAAAACAGAGGCCATTCGACGAGCGCCCAGGCCCGGCAACACATCGGAGTTGCCGTTCATTTCTGGGACTCTTGAACTATTTCAGGAACTTCCTGCCGACCTTAAGCACGTTGTTGGAGCTGCTTCACGTGCTCCTGCGAAAGAGTTGTTATTGGTTTTGGGGGGACTGTCAAGAACGGGCTTTCAATCAGGTGCAGAACCTACTTTGTTCAAGTAAGTTATTGACTCTGTATGACCCCTGTAAGCAATTGGTTCTGACATGTGATGTATTGTCCTATGAGGTTGGGTGCGTGTTGCAGCAGAGTAATGCTGAGGGCCAACTACAACCTGTGGCTTATGCTTCCAGGTCACTCTCTCAAGCAGAATGGGGATATGGGATGGTTGAGAAGGAGGCACTCGCATGTGTCTATGGTGTAAAAAAAATGCATCAGTACCTTTTTGGCAGGAGGTTCGAATTAGAAATGGACCACAAGCCGTTAACATCCCTGTTGTCAGACAGCAAGACTGTCAATGCCAACGCGTCAGCTCGCATACAGCGATGGGCTCTCACGCTGGCTGCTTATGACTACTCCATCCAGCACCGGCCTGGCACCGAAAATTGCGCTAACGCGCTCAGCAGGCTTCCACTGGCCACCACCGAGGGGGCAGCGGAGCAAAGCGCTGAGATGGTCATGGCCGTTGATGCCTTTGACAGCACAGACTCCCCCATCACAGCCCGCCAGATCAAAATCTGGACAAACAGAGATCCCCTCCTATCCCTGATTAAGAAATGTGTCCTGACTGTGGATTGGGCGCCTGCACACGGAGCATGCCCTGAGGAGGTCAGACCGTTTCACAGGCGGATGGATGAGCTCTCCATCCAAGCCAACTGCCTAGTTTGGGGCAGCCGGGTAGTCATGCCCTAGAGGGGCAGGGAGGCATTCATCAGGGAACTCCAAAGCGAGCATCTAGGCACCGTGTTGATGAAGGCCGTTGCCCGGTCACATGTTTGGTGGCCGGGAATTGATTCAGACCTGGAACACTGTGTTCGCAGGTGCACGACGTGTATCCAGCTGGGTAATGCCCCCAGGGAGGCCCCACTCAGCCCATGGCCCTGGCCCACCAGGCCATGGTCACGTATTCATGTAGACTACGCGGGCCCGTTTATGGGAAAAATGTTTCTCATTGTGGTAGATGCGTACTTGAAATGGATCGAGTGCATCATTTTGAATTCTTGCACGACATCCACCACTGTGGAGAGTCTACGTGCGGTCTTTGCAACCCACGGCTTGCCGGACATCCTTGTTAGCGATAATGGCCCATGTTTCACGAACTACGAATTCCGGGAGTTCATGTCGGGCAATGGCATCAACCATGTCAGGACAGCACCGTTCAAGCCAGCCTCCAATGGCCAGGCGGAACGTGCGGTCCAAATCATTAAACAAAGCATGCTCAGGATTCAAGGACCCTCCCTTCAATGCCACCTATCGCGCCTCCTGCTGGCCTATAAGTCCCAACCGCACTCGCTCACGGGGGTCCTGCCCGCTGAGCTACTTATGAAACGAACACTCAAAACTCGGTTGTCCCTCATTCACCCAGTCCTGACTGACATAGTTGAAGTCAAGCGCCAGTCCCAAAACGAGTGCCATGACCGAAATTCAAGGAGGAGATGTACAGAAGTAAATTACCCCGGATTTGTCCTCAATCACGCCGTGGGGCCCAAATGGCTTGAGGGTACTGTAATAGACAAAGAGGGGAACAGAGTCATCGTGATTAAACTTAACAATGGGCAGATATGCCGTAAGCATCTGGACCAAGTTAAAAAAAAAGTTCAGCATGGACACTGAGGAATCCGAGGAAGATCATGAGCTGGTGCTCACACCACCGCCAGTGAACGAGCAACAAGAACATTCAGCAGCATGCACAGTCCCGGCGGTCAGCCCGGACAGGCCGGGATCACCACAGGTAACAAGACACTCACGCCAAGGCTCAACAACCAGAGCCCCAACTGCGACATTCCACGAAGGAGCGTAGACTACCTGAAAGACTTAACCTATGATCCCAATAAGACTTTGGGGGGAGAGGTGATGTCATGTATGTAACCTCTATGTAACACCACTGCAATACTGTATATACTTAAGCAATGCACACCTTGACCACAGGGGGTGAACTTGTGGGAAACACTCCTTACCTGGTCATCCAGGTATATAAAGGGAGGTCCCACACAGGGTCATCATTTCTTGGTCCTGTGAATAAAGGTTCAGGTCATAGAGTGACCTTGTACATAGAATGTGCCTTGTGTGGGTTTTGTGCTATTGAGTAAGGATATTACAATGATGTGTTCGGTTTCGTGGTCAACCATGATGTCAGTTGCCACTTGTGTGTGTGTTGGAAGTTCAAAGTTGGTAGTGTCCTCTTCGGGTTGTTCGTAGCTGTTGGTGAACCGCAATTTGATTTGGTCCAAATGTTTTCTGTATGTTTGTCCATTGGCCAATTTGACCTGAAACACCCTATTCCCCTCTTTAGCTGTGACCGTGCCAGCAAGCCATTTGGGACCATGTCCATAATTGAGCACAAACACAGGATCATTGATCTCAATATCGCGTGACAAAGTTGCGCAGGCATGGTACACACTTTGTTGATGCCACTTGCCCTCCACGTGATCATGGAGATCAGGGTGGACAAGAGAGAGCCTTGTTTTGAGCGCCCTTTTCATGAGCAGCTCAGCTGGAGGAACCCCGGTGAGTGAGTCGGGTCTGGTGCGGTAGCTGAGCAGCACTTGGGACAGTCGGGACTGCAGGGAGCCTTCCGACACACATTTCAAGCTTTGCTTGATGATCTGAACTGCCCATTCTGCCTGGCCGTTGGATGCGGGCTTGAACGGGGCAGATGTGACGTGTTTGATCCCGTTGCGGGTCATGAATTCCTTGAATTCAGCACTGGTGAAGCATGGCCCATTGACGCTGACTAGGACATCAGGCAAGCCGTGCGTGGCAAACATGGCTCGTAGGCTTTCGATGGTGGCCGTGGATGTGCTTACTGACATTATTACACACTCAATCCATTTTGAGTAAGCATCCACGACAACCAAAAACATTTTGCCTAGGAATGGGCCCGCATAGTCTAAATGGATCCTTGACCACGGCTTGGAGGGCCATGACCACAAACTTAGCGGTGCCTCTCTGGATGCATTGCTCAGTTGAAAGCAAGTGTGGCACTGCCGCACGCATGACTCTAAATCTGAGTCGATGCCAGGCCACCACACATGGGATCTGGCTATGGCTTTCATCATTATAATGCCTGTGCAGTTCACATATGAATGTGTCTCTGCCTTTCTTGGGCAAGACCATGCGATTGCCCCACAATAGACAGTCCGCCTGCAGGGCCAACTCGTCTTTGCGTCTGTGGAACGGCTTAATCGTTTCCTGCATCTCCACTGGGTCACTGGACCAGCTCCCATGGAGGATACAATTTTTTACCAAGGACAGTAAAGGATCCTGGCTGGTCCAGGTCCTGATCTGGTGGGCTGTAACAGGGGACTTCTCATTCTCGAATATCTCCATGATCATGAGCAAGTCCGCTGGCTGTGCCATTTCCACCCCGGTGGTGTGCAATGGCAGCTGACTGAGAGCATCTGCGCAATTCTTTGTGCCCAGTCTGTGGCAGATTACATAGTTGTATGCCGACAGCGTGAGCATCCATCTTTGGATGCGGGCAGAGGTATTGGTGTTAATCCCTTTGCTCTCAGAGAACAGCGATATGAGCGGCTTGTGGTCAGTTTCAAGCTCAAACTTGAGGCCAAGTAAGTACTGGTGCATTTTTTTTACCCCATAAGCACACGCTAGAGCCTCTTTTTCAACCATACTGTCGGCCCTTTCGGCCTTGGACAAACTCCTGGATTCATAAGTGACCGGTTGCAAAATCCCCAATTCGTTAGCCTATTGTAGCACACACCCGACCCCGTATGACGACACATCGCAAGCTAGCACTAATCGTTTACAAGGGTTATAGAGGACAAGCAGTTTGTTAGAACACAACAGATTTCTGGCTTTCTTAAAGGCAGCCTCTTTTGAATTCCCCCATACCCAATCATCTCCCTTGCGCAGCAGCACATGTAGGGGTTCTAGCAGGGTGCTTAACTCAGGTAGGAAATTACCAAAATAGTTAAGGAGTCCCAGGAACGATCGCAGCTCCGTCACGTTCTGTGGTCGGGGCGCATTCTTGATGGCCTCCGTCTGGGCGTCGGTGGGTCTGATGCCGTCTGCTGCGATTCTCCTTCCCAAGAATTCGACGTCCTGTGGCAGGAAAACACACTTCGAGCGTTTCAACCTGAGCCCCACACGATCCAACCGACTAAGAGCCTCCTCCAGATCCTTCAGGTGCTCCATGGTGTCCCGACCTGTAACCAATATGTTGCTCTGGAAGACCACTGTGCAAGGAACCGACTTTAGCAGGCTCTCCATGTTTCACTGGAAGATCGCTGCGGCCGACCGAATTCCGAACGGGCACCGGTTGTAGATAAACAGACCTTTGTGCGTGTTGATGCAGGTGAGGCCTTTTGAAGACTCCTCCAGCTCCTGCATCATGTAGGCCGAGGTCAGGTCCAACTTGGTGAACGTCTTCCCTCCAGCCAGGGTCGCAAATAGGTCGTCTGCCTTGGGTAGCGGGTACTGGTCCTGCAGCGAAAAACGGTTAATCTTTACTTTATAGTCCCCACAAATTCTAACCGTGCCATCCTCCTTAAGTACCAGGTCAATTGACTGGCCCAGTCGTTGAATTCCACCAGCGCGATGATGCCTTCACGTTGTAGCCTGTCCAGCTCAATTTCCACTTTTTTATGCATCCTGTACGGTACCGCCCGAGCCTTGTGGTGGATGGGTTGTGTACCGGGAACCAAATGGATCTGCACTTTCACCCCCGAGAAGCTTCCGATGCCTGGCTCGAACAACGATGGGAACTTGCTCAGACCTGGGTACATGAGGCATCATCAACAGACAAAAGCGCTCGGATGTCATCCCAGTTCCAGCGGATTTTTCCCAGCCAGCTTCTGTCAAACTGCGTGGGGCCATCCCCTGGTACAATCCACAGTGGGAGTTTGTGTACTGCTCTGTCATAGGAGACTTTGACTTCTGCATTGCCACTTACAGGGATTAGTTCCTTTGTGTATAGGGTATTGGTAAGGCCGCACCTGGAGTACTGCGTGCAGTTTTGGTCACCTTACTTAAGGAAGGATATACTGGCTTTGGAGGCGGTACAGAGACGATTCACTAGGCTGATTCCGGAGATGAGGGGGTACCTTATGATGATAGATTGAGTAGACTGGGTCTTTACTCGTTGGAGTTCAGAAGGATGAGGGGTGATCTTATAGAAACATTAAAAATAATGAAAGGGATAGACAAGATAGAGGTGGAGAGGTTGTTTCCACTGGTCGGGGAGACTAGAACTAGGGGGCACAGCCTCAAAATAAGGGGGAGCCAATTTAAAACCGAGTTGAGAAGGAATTTCTTCTCCCAGAGGGTTGTGAATCTGTGGAATTCTCTGCCCAAGGAAGCAGTTGAGGCTAGCTCATTGAATGTATTCAAGTCACAGATAGATAGATTTTTAACCAATGAGGGAATTAAGGGTTACGGGGAGCGGGCGGGTAAGTGGAGCTGATTCCACGGCCAGATTAGCCATGATCTTATTGAATGGCAGAGCAGGCTCGAGGGGCTAATTCCTGTTCCTAATTCTTATGTTCTTATGTTCTTATGTTCTTATGTTCTTCTGTGTAAGTCCTTAATTTGGTGTGAATGGGGCTGAACTTGGGCCTGTGTGCCTTTTTGCCCCACAGCCTGTCGAAGGCCTTTTTACTCATAATGGACTGACTTGCCCCCGTGTCCAGCTCCATAGATACTGGAATGCCGTTCTGTACGAGTCTCCAATTCAGCCTGATCCACTGTAGATCGATCTTCCTCTGCAACATAGTGGTTTGCAGGGTTTGCAGATCGCATGCATATTCGTTGGAGGCGTCCCATTGTTCTGCAACCATTGCACTCATAGTGCTTAAAGCAGCATTGATGGGGCCGATGATCACCTCCGCAGCGCCAACATGGTGTTAACTGCCTCGCATTAACGATTGATGGCGGACTCTGGGTTATCTGAGGTCGGGCCGCAGCAGCCAGCGTGTACCTTCTGCAATATACATTTATGCTCGAGACCGACATTACTTTATGCACAGTACCGGCTGAAACTTCTTTATTCTGCAAAATCTGTTTGGTGCTGTCGCTGGTGGACATTAATGCCAGGTCTATCGTTATGGCTTTACCTAGGTTCGGAGTTTCTCCAGTCAACAGTTTGCGAAGGATTGTCTCATGTCCGATGCCCAGTACAAAAAAGTCTCTGAGCATTTGTTCTAGGAATCCCTCGAACTCACAATGTCCTGCGAGGCGCCTTAGTTCGGTGACGTAGCTCACCACTTCCTGGCCCTCCGATCGTTCACACGTGTAGAACCGATATCTCACCATCAAAACACTTTCCTTAGGATTTAGGTGCTCCCGGACCAGCGTACACAATTCACCGTAGGATTTCTCTGTTGGTTTTGCCGGGGCCAGGAGATTCTTCATGAGGCCATAGGTTGTTGCTCCACAGATAGTTAGGAGGATCGCCCTTCGTTTGGTAGTGTTCTCGTCCCCTTCCAGCTCGTTGGCCACAAAGTATTGGTCAAGTCTCTCCACGAAGGCCTCCCAATCATCCTCTTCTGAGAACTTCTCTAGGATGCCGACTATTCTTTGCATTTTTGTGCGGTTGTTCATTACCTCATCGCCAATTGATATACTCATAATAATGGGTGAAACTGAGTACTGTGTGTGATGAGCAAGTGTGACTTTGGCTCCTTTAATAAGATTCCAGAGTGCAGGTACCTCATGGGTGGGCCCTCTGGTGGTCAGGTGTCATGCAGGTCACAAATGGTTAAATACATAACAGAAACATCCAACTTACAGGTAAGTTCATTATTTCCCTGTATTGGCTCTTGCAGAGTTGATCTCAATACTGGCTTTCTGAAAGATATTTACAAAAGTTCTTAAAGTGTGCAGGGAATGTTGCTGGAAATTGGGAAGGCGTTGGCTCCTTCTGGAAGGCCTCTGACTGCACCACTTGCATCGCACTGCAGCATGACAAGGAAATGAGGCAGAGGGAGGGGAAGGAGCGTCTCAGCAGGAGGCCTTACCCACCTAGAGTCTTCAAGGAGCACTTCTCCTACCTGCACCTAAGCCTGGAACAGTGTATTCGCAGGCTCCGCTTCACCAAGGAGGTGGTCACAGAACTGTGCCACCTCTTGAAACCAGACATACAGCCTTAGAGCAGGGCCATGACGGTGCTGCCAGTGGCCCTCAAGATGCAGCATTTTTTCACCAACAGATCCTTCCAGGCTGGAAAAGGCGGCATAGCTAACATATCCCAGTTCACCAGCCATCGCTTAATCCATGAGGTCACAGAGGTTCTATGCTCCAGGAGAAGGAACTTCATTGTCTTCTTTCTAAACAGAGAGAAGCAGAAGGAGCATGCATGTGGCTTTGCCAGGATATCGGGCTTCCCCATGATGCAGGGAGCCATCAACTGCACACATGTGGCTTTGCGGGCACCGCATATCAATGCTGAGATGCACTGTAACCACTCTCTTAATGTGCAGTTGGTGTATGACCACGCCCAGCACATCATGATGGTGAATGCCTGGTATCCTGGCCGTAGTCATGATGTCTTCGTCCTGCGCTAGTCTGCTGAGCCACCATGTCAAACCCGATGATGGCTGCTCGGAGACAAGGGCGATCTGCTCTACAGCTGGCTGATGACTTCCCTTAGCAACCCCATTCATAGCCAGTAATCATATAATGACAGTCATGCTGTCACAAGGAACCTCATTGAGCCAACCATCAGGGAGCTCAAGCAACGGATCCGCTGCCTTGACAGCTCGGGAGCAGCCCTCCAGTACTCAACGGAGCAGGTATCCCTGTGATGGTTTGCTGCATCCTCCCCAACTTGGCCATTAGGAGGGTGCAGCCAATGTCACCACAGGTTCCACAACCACCTCAGGAGGAGAAGGAAGAGGAGGAGGAAATGGAAGGGAGGAAGCAGTCTGCAAATCCACATTCCTGAAAGCTATCTGTAAGTGCATCATCGGAATCTGGTTTCCTCAAATGAAACCCCTAATTCCCATTGTTCACTCCTTTCTCACCTTACCATCCCTGTGTCCTGGAACATCATAGTGTCCGCTTGTGCTCAATGCTGAAATGAAAGCCACTGCAAAATAAACATTCCAAACATAATTTATGAATGGTTAATTCCAGTATTATGTTACAAAGTCAACTAATCACCCTTATGAATTCCCGTAGGGTCTGTCTTTCATGTTCCTTTGCCTATTCTAGTGCTCCTACCTATTGGCTACAGCATGGCTGACTTTCAGTGGAGGACACTGCAGATGGCGTTGCAGGACGACCTCAAGCAGCTCTGGGCCTAGAAGGCCCGGCTGTAGACTGTATCACCTTGGTATGGGCAGCAGCAGTCTGTGTTGGCTGGCTGGCAGGCAACTGCAATGGCACTGGTGGAGTGGCAGTGGTGGAAGTGCGAATGCTGTCATCCTGAGAGAGGACAGCAGGTTTTAGCCCCACGGGGCCACTGCCACTCCCCCGGGGTGGTTCCTCAGCATTCCTAGCCATCTGTTGGAGGACAGATTGGTGGACTGTTGTGATACACTGCAAGTCCTTTTACACACTTATAAACCCAGCCACGATGCCAGCAGTCTGATCTTGCATGGCAGCAAGCTGAGCTTGCATGACAGAAGTCTAAGCCTCCACTGCAGCACTCAGACATTGGGTTACTTCCACTTGAGTTGCAATGGAAGGGGAGACATTGCCCATCACACCCAGCATCATTGTTGGGTCCACAAGTGCTGTCATGGAGTTGCCCATCACCTCCATCTTGGAAATCATTGGCTCCAAGCTCCATACAAAGTCCCATGCAATGTTGGAGCCAGACTCCTCCATGCTCATTGACAGTGACAAGAGGCTCTCTGGCAGGCTTCCATTGCACCAAGGAATTGTTTGTGCATGCCCATTCACCCTTCTTCTGAAGGCCGCCCCATCGAGGTCCTCTTCTGAGTCCTGTGCAGCAGAACCCGTGTGTAACCTCGCCCTCCAGTGAGCTGGCATCTGCGCCTGGCACCTTTCCCCCTGGCTTAGCTGCAGCCCACTCAGGCCCAGTGGCTCACCACACTCAGATCCCTCCTCTATACTACCCTCTAAAGTTCGCGCAGTGCCATTTTCTGACATGGTGCCTGGGAGTGTCTGATCGAGTGATGGTACCTCTTCTTCTCCATCACTCTCCTCCTCTACTGCTTGCTGCACAGGCTGGGCTCCAGGCAGTTCTTGGGTAGCTGAAAAGAGAAAGGCACAAGTGTCGGGTTGTGGTGAGGTGAGGGGGGAAACAAGATGTGCATGCTTACACCATCAGCAGCTTGTAAGAAGAGATTATACCATGAGGGAGAATTGGGATGTGAGAAGAAGAATTACGTGTGAGCATACTGTCATCATCAATGGTTTCAGCCTTGTCGATCACTCCAGCCTCAGTGACGGCCCCTCCAGTGATCTTCAGCACTGTCTCCTCCAGCTGGGTCAGGTTCTACAGCTGTGCTTGCCCCGTTCCCCACCCTTCCCCCCCACCCCCCCCCCCCCTGCTTGTTTGTTATTGCTCACCCCAGTTATGAGCCACCTTGGCCTGCAAGAAAAGGGGAGTGTGTCACTGAGTGTGGTGCAATGTGTTTGGTTGATGTGCCTGTCATGGTTGACAAGCTGGCAGTGTGTGCAAGGTGTGAGATGTGGGCGTGAGGCTTGCAGCAGTGGTAAGTGTGTGAGGCTGAGGTGAAACTATGATTGTGAGGTATGTGTCGTGATTGCTAGAGATTGTTGGTGGGTGAGTGATGGGGATATGGTGCATTGAACAGTATGTGAGGCTAGTGGTGCAGTTGGTGGGACATGGCATTTGAAGATGCATTCACGCAACACTATTGGCAGTGATGGCTTCTGTGATCTCCTCCCACTGCTTTCGCATAGTGTTCCTGGAGGGCCTCCTACCCCCCTGGGGGTAGAGGACCTTTTTCCTCCTGTAGACTCCCTGCACCAAAACCTCCAGTGCTGCATCGGAGACTGGAGGTTCCCCTTCTCTGCCCTGTTGAGACCTTGCCCCAGCTCCAGTCACAAAGAGGTACTCTGTAACAAAGCACCTCCCCTTTAAGAAGGGTTAACAGCCTTTCACTCTGCAGGCAACCTTTAAATAGAGAGCAGACTCCACGCAATATTGGGCCCCTATTGAACACTGAGCTAACAAGCAACATTTTTCACGCTGGGCTCAGCGCTGCAATCATGGTACTGAACAGGCAGCACGAATTCTGCATGCTGCCTACACTACTTTCAATGGGATCTCCACACCTATTTTCAGGCCTTATTCAATTTAGCCCCCAATGCTTTTGACTGCCAGTGAAGTTTGGACCCAAGGTTTGCCTCCAATTATTAGTAATGCATTTGACTCAGTGGAACATACATGGTTGGAGTCCTGTCTGCTCTGCCGAGGACAAGACACAATTTTTTTTTGAATAAGAGAACTTTATATGTTTAGTGTGACATTAGGAACTTGTCTTAATTATTTTTACCATTGCTCCTGAATAGCTGCATGGAATTGGAATATAAAGTTCTCTTATTCAAAAAAAAATTGTGTCTTGTCCTCGGCAGAGCAGACAGGACTCCAACCATGTATGTTCCACTGAGTCAAATGCATTACTAATAATTGGAGGCAAACCTTGGGTCCAAACTTCACTGGCAGTCAAAAGCATTGGGGGCTAAATTGAATAAGGCCTGAAAATAGGTGTGGAGATCCCATTGAAAGTAGTGTAGGCAGCATGCAGAATTCGTGCTGCCTGTTCAGTACCATGATTGCAGCGCTGAGCCCAGCGTGAAAAATGTTGCTTGTTAGCTCAGTGTTCAATAGGGGCCCAATATTGCGTGGAGTCTGCTCTCTATTTAAAGGTTGCATGGATGTTAATTATAGGAATGGGGCTGGATTTTCGGTTTTGCTCATTTCGGGGCAGTAATGGCAGCGGGGCGATAAAGTTTGTGCCCAGGAACAGTTTGCGTCTCAATCAGCAAAATTCATCAGTTGAGCCCTGAGATGTGGGGCGGAGTGCTAAGGGAGGCATTATACATCTCTCTTAGGGCGCTAGGCTGGCTGAGCAAGCGAAAATCCCGAGTTAAACAGCCAGCCTTGGAGCGCTGTAAGAGAGGCCTGGGGGCAGCGGGGGGGGGGGGGGGGAGGGGGGCGCAGGGGACCTGAAAAACATTCCCAATAAATAACTCACGTCATCACAACATAAATCGCAAAAAAAATAGAAGACCAAAAATCCAGCCCGAGGAACAGGAATAGACCATTTATCCCCTCGAGCCTGTTCCGCCATTCAATGAGATCATGGCTGATTTATGACCTAACTCCATAAACCCCATATTCCTTAATACCTTTGGTGAACAAAAATCTATCAATCTCAGATTTAAAATTAACAATTGACCTAGCATATACTGCCATTTGCGGAAGAGAGTTCCCAACTTCCACCACTCTTTGCTTGTAGAAGTGTTTCCTAACTTCACTCCTGAAAGTCCTGGCTCTATTTTTTAGACTATGCCCCCTAGTCCTAGACTCCCCAACCAGCAGAAATAATTTCTCTCTATCTACCTTATCGGTTCCCATTAATATCATGAAAACTTCAATCAAATCACCCCTTAATCTTCTAAATTCCAGGAAATACAACCTTAGTTTGTGTAATCTCTCCTCGTAATTTAACCCCTGGAGACCAGGTATCATTCTAGTAAATATACGCTGAACTCCCTCCAAGGGCAATATATCCTTCCTAAGGTGTGGTGCCTGGAACTGCTCACAGTACTCTAGGTGTTATCAAACCAGGGCTTTGTATAGCTGTAGCATAACTTCTACTCCCTTGTATTCTAGTCCTCTAGATATAAAGGCCAGCATTCCATTAGCCTTTTTGATTATTTTCTGTACTTGTCCATGACATTTTAATGATCTATATACATGGACCCCTAAGTCTCTTTGGACCTCCACTGTTTCTAGCTTTTCACCATTTAGAAAGCACTCTGGTTTATCCTTTTTAAATAGCAGTCAGAAGCTGACGTGCATCTCTCAGCAGTTAGACAGCAGAGGTATGGATCTGAGCAATGGAGGCCTCAACAGAGCCAGAAGCAATGGAAGGAGGAGGCCAATGTTACAACCCCATGTATATCAATGCAATGCTGCAAAAAGCTTGATGACCTTACCAGGTCTACCAATGTGAGAGGAACTAGACACAGCTTGAAAGAATGCACTGTACTAAGTATGCTTGCCACTTACAGTCACTTTTCCTAAAGTGCTTGATCAATTATCAGGAGTAAACTTGATGATTATTTCCATAACAATATCCAAGTTATCAGCAGAGAATCAGAGGGGAAGATCTTCCCTGACCAACCCCATTGCCTTTTTTGAGGAAATGACCACTCAAGTGGACAGTTGGAAGTTCTACGAATTGGTATACCTTGACTTTCAAAAGGCTTTTGACTAAGTTCCATACACAAGTCTGTTAATTAAACTCAAAGATGTATGAATCTAGGGAGAAAAACTGGTTGATGGGTAGGAAACATTGAATTGACGTTAGAGGAGTTATGGCCGAGTGAGGGGAGGTACTGACTGGTGTTCTTCAGGTCTCAGTACTGGGAGCAGTACTATTTCTAATTTACCTAAATTACCTGGCTTCAGAAAGTCAATGCAAAAGATCAAATTTGCAGTTGATAGCAAGCTAGGACTGGAAATGAAAATTGCAGCTCAGAAATTACCGAATGAGTTGGACAAGATATCTAAGTAGGAAGAACAATGGCAGGTGAGGTTTAATGCAGAGAAATGTCAAGTGTTGCACATAGGAAGAAAAAATAGACAATGCACGTACTCCATAAATGGTGTTGGAATAGTTGAGGACGAAGCTGAAAGAGCCTTAGTAGACTCAACGTTAAACATGTCCAACCAATGCAGAGCAGCAATGAGCAAAGCCAAATATGTCAGAAGAGGGAGTGATCAAACCATATAAAGCTCTAGTCAGATTGCACTTTGAATACAGCATCCAGCTCTGGTTGCCAAGAAATAGGAGAGACACTGGCACTGGAACAGTGCAGAGAAGAAGCAGCAAGCTAATCCCCAGTGTCAGGTCTCTGAGTTATGAGAAAAGACTGGAGAGACTGGTGCTTTTCAGATTGGAAAGGTTTCTGAGAGGTACAGCCGATTTTAACTCTGGGAGTTCGGTGGTTGAGTAGTGGTGTGAGTTAGAAAATTCACCCACTGCTGTGGAAATGAGGTCCAGGGTATTTAAACTCACGGGCCCAATTTAAATCCTGCCAGCAACTTCCCTCCCATTCAAGCCGGGATGTTGATGGGAAGCGATGGTAAATCGTGTGACCTGGAGGCCACCTGCTAAGACCATGTAGGTGGGGGGATTAGCTGCCAGGGCCATCCATGGGGGTCTCGCAATCAGGAAAGGAAGCGAGCCTGCAGCAGGAGAGACCTAAGCTTTCCTTGTGGGGTTCAGAGGAGCACCCCTGCTCCTCCTGGCCCCACAACAAAAGTAAAATAAACCTACATTTTGGGGTCTGTTCTGGTCCCATCCTCTCCCCCACTAGTTTGGCCTTGCAAGAAACCTCCTGTGGCTTCCTACTCAGGCAGAGTTAAAATGATGTCAAGTCTTGATGGCATAATCAGAATCAGACATGCATATGCAAAAAAAGGACACTGCTGCCTTTGGGTGTGTGTCCTTGCCGCCTGCTCAGTTCATAGAATCATAGAAACTTACAGCACAGAAGGTGGCCATTCGGCCTATCATGCCGGTTCTGGCTCTTTGAAAGAGCAGTCATGCTTAGTCCCACATCCCCGCTTTCTGTCCGTAACTATGTTAGTTCCTCATTCTCAAGTACCTGTTCAACACACTTTTAAAATTATTTATGGAATCAGCCTCCACCACCTTTTCAGATAGACCGTTCCAGATCCCAACTCTCTGGTGAAAAACATGCTCTTCATCTCCTTTCCAGTTGAGCAAGTTAAAATCTGGAACCATTAGCTCCTACCATCTCTGGGTGGGTAAGTAATTTTGGAAATTTTAGCAGCCCACCCACCTGGTTTCTGCTAGGTGTGTGGGTTTAAAATCAGCCCCATAACCTTATAGAGGTGTATAAGGTTGTTAAGGGTATAGAAAAAGTTCATCCAGAATATTTCTTTAAATTAAAACCTGAAAGTTGAATTAGGGACACAGGTACAAACTGGAGAAGGGTACTTTTCGGATAAATATTCGGAAATTCTTCTTTACATAAGTAGTTATCAACATGTGGAATAAATTTCTAGATGCGTCAGAGGAAGAAGGAAAAGAGGAAACAATTAGGACCGGCTGAATGGCCTACTCCTATTCCTATGTTCCTAGACTGTCTTTGCACCTTCTTAGCTTGAGCCTGTGTTTCCTGGTTCTAGAGATGTATCAACCTTTAATATATTATTGGGATTCAATCTATCTGTTCCCTTAAGAATCTTGAACACATGAGGAGCCTTCTCCAGAGTAACTAATCCAGGCTATTCAACCTCTCCTCAAGGCTCAATGCCTTAAAATAGATATTAGTTTGGTTGTCCTTTTTTTAGAATTGCTTTCAATGCCTGGATATTACTGCTGTAATGCAACAACCAGAATTGCACACAGTATTCCAGGTGAGGCCATATCAGCGCCTTGTATGTACTCATTATCAGCTCCTGGGATTTGTACTGACTATACATTCCAAGATTCAGCTTTCCTTATTGCTGCTATACATTTCGCCTGCAGATTCCTCTCATGGTTTGTCCTGTAGCCTAGAGCCATTTAATTTATATTCTTATTGTTTATCTCCAGTCTCAATAATTTGCTTTCAGCTGCTTATCTTACTTGCAGCAAGCAAAGTGATTGGCAAGGAATTCATTTAGGAATTTCACTTCTAGATTTGGATGAAGAAAGGGAGTTTCTGTGGAGGCAAGAAAGACATGCTTGATTACATTTGAGGAATTTGACATGCATTCATCCTTGCTTCAGGAGTTGCATGTTCAGACCTAGCCATAATTACTTGGTTATATAAAGTGGGCTGCCTTCCCCACAAACACAAGGCGGTTGCCAAGTTATGCCATCTCCTAAACCGAATTTGCATCATTAAGGAGGCCCTGCCTGTGGTTGTGAAGGTGGTCATGGCATTAAGAGGGCTGGATTTTCGGCTTGTTGCTACCTCTGTTTTCGCCTCGGATGGGCGGCAATGGCGGCGATGAGCTCTTCCAGGCAGACGACCAGCTTCCAACACCCTGCCGGGGTTTTCAGGGCCAGTTTCGGCAGGGCACGGAGCATTACTGCCTGGAAGAGGCAAGCCAGTGTGCAATGTCCCTGGTTGCGACACCGGTTCAAATTTTGATTCCCACACGCACCGTAGCACTCCGTAGAGCACCATGCTGGAACCGCCTGCGGAAGTTGGCGGTCCGAGCTGTAGCAACTGCAGTGCGGTAAGTAATGTTGACCTCAGGTAAGTGGGATCGTTTTTTATTTTATTTTTGCAATTTATGTTGTGGTGGCGTGAGTTATTTATTGGGAATGTTTTTGGTGTTTTTTTTCAGGTTTTTTTTTCTCCCCAGCCCTCTCTTAGAGCACTCCAGGGCTGGCTGTTTAGCTCGGGATTTTCGCATGCTCAGCTGGCCTAGCGCCCGAAGAGAGGTGTGCACCGCCTCCCTTACCGCTCTGCCCCACATTTGGGGCCCAGCTGCTCAATTTTGCTGACTGAGGTGCAAACTGTTCCCGGGCGCAAACATTATCCCACCGCCCCGCTACCATTACCGCCTCGAAATAAGCAAAACCAAAAATCCAGCCCTCTATGTTACTGGATCTTTTCATATCATACAGGTTCAGAGCCGTTTACAAACTTTGGCCGGAATTTTTACTTTTTGACCCGTTGGGAGCGGGGTGGCTCAGTTGAGTGCAGGAGTCCAGGTTCCCCCACTCGCTGTGGACTCCACAGCGTGCGTGTGAAGTCATGGACAGGTTACCCGCCCGGAAATCAGCATGAGTGACAGGTTGGCTTTCGTTTCAGTGGGGAGCACTGGACAAGAGGCCACAACCCCAGGTAGGTGCGAACCCTAACCTCAGGAAAGGGGTCCAATCCCAGTGGTGAGGGAGGTCCAATGCCCAACCTTGGGGGGGTGGGGGGGGGGGGTTCGATCCCTGACACCAGGGGTTCCAATCTCCGACCTTGGGAGGGTCCGATCCCTGACCCCAGAGGGTGATGAATGGGGTAGGGGCAGATGATGGGGGAGCTTGGGTGCCAGGAATAAGCACTCCCCCCAGCTCTCAAGGGTTTCTCCCCAAGACTGTCTCTGCCTTACTGCAGATACTGGTCATCCCGAGGCCCTGGAACCCCGGCCGGTCACAGTTAAATCAGAGGCTTCCAACCTCATTATAATATTTAAAGTGCCAATCCGCCTCCTGAGAGTGGTTTGGCTGCCTGCCCCTGTCCCACCAGAAGTAGGCGGGTTGGAATCAGGTTGAGGTTGGGATTCAGATTTTTAACACTTTAACCTCCCATCCAACCCCAATCTACAGGTTTTTTGGGGTTAAAATTCCCTCTTTTATATCCATCTTCTCATTAATTTGCATATTTCTTCATGTTGCTGATACCAACAAATCCTAGTGTTATGATTTAGGACTTATCCACCAATGAGTAACAGCACTCAGAACATCCTTCTTCAAACTTCCATCCTGACAAACTTCAAACAAGACAAACCAGAAAATAAGAAATATGGAAGCCCATTTGACACATTCAATTACATTGGTTAAATTTACTAGATAATTATTTGTGCCAACTTTGAATTATCAATAGACTGCATGGGCTGGAAATTAAGTTGAGGGTTTTTAGGGGCGATAATGTCAGGCGGTGGATAAATTTAGCGCCGGGAAATAATTTGAGTCAACAGCCACAAAATTCAGCAGCTGCGCCCTGGCAGTGGAGCGGAGCACTAAGGGAAGTGTTCCACACTTATCCTAGGGCGCAAGGCCAGATGAGCAACTGAATATCTGTTGCTAAAAAACCGGATTCGTAGTACCTGAAGAGGGGCCTCCCTGGAAAAAAAATCGGTACAAAAAACACACAAAACATATTATTCACCCCAAATAAAGATAAATCGCAAAAAGAAAACAAAAAAAACCATTACACTTATCTCAAGCAGTCACTCCTTCTCTCACCACCGCTGGTACAGCTCTGCATGCCAGCTTTCTCTGGCAGGTTGTCTACAGGGTGCTACAGGGTCAGCGCATAACAATATCGGGGGCGTTGCACCCCAGCGCGATGCTCCCAAGCGGTACTCCTCTGCGCCGCAGGTACAGGGAAACTAAAATTTTCAAACGCCGCGAATGTCAGTGCTCACGGCTCCCAACACTTTACTGCCGCTGTTCCGACCCTCGCAAGCGGCGTTATCACAGCGAATTTCCAGCCCCATGTATCTATCAATTTATCTATCTATAAGACATCAATAATCACACATGCACTTCCTTTCTACAAAATTTTATTTCCTGTTGTCAAGTTTTTAGATTTTTTGTCAATTTTATTGCCATTCTAAATTCTTATGCTTACATTTATAGAAACATAGAAACATAGAAAATAGGTGCAGGAGTAGGCCATTCAGCCCTTCTAGCCTGCACCGCCATTCAATGAGTTCATGGCTGAACATGCAACTTCAGTACCCCATTCCTGCTTTCTCGCCATACCCCTTGATCCCCCTAGTAGTAAGGACTTCATGTAACTCCTTTTTGAATATATTTAGTGAATTGATAGAAACATAGAGATAGATATAATGGAAGCTGCCTATGTAAACAGTGTAAATACACCCTCGAGCCAGTAGTGGCAGGGCAGCACTTCAGTTTCTTGTCTCCCAGCTCCTCAGCTTCTCCTGCAGAGAAACTCCTTTGCTCCAACCAACTCTACTTCTCTGTTTCTCAAATTGCCATATACTTTGCTATTTAACAATAAATAATAATATAAAATCCAAACATTTTATAAAAAATAAGGACAGAATGTATGATTTTAAAATGGGGACTAAATATGTATATTTTTTATACATATGTATCTATTTTTGCCTTAACAAATTCATACATCTACCTACCTGGTCCAATTTTCTCCCGCCCTTTAACCATACTTCAGCAGAAGATTGCAATTCGCCTTGACTCCCCGTATGTAATGTCGCAGGAGATCAACATTATATCATAAAATTAGTGAACTAGAAATTCTAGGCATCTGAGAACATAAAGTCACCATTATCGGGAAGGGCGGAAGAGGAATTGGAGGGGTGGGGGATGGGGGGGGGGGGGGCGGTGGGGGCGGGGGGTGACCCGGTTACACTTAGGGCTGTAGATAGGACTTTAAATTCGTAAGACAGGGAGAGGGATCTAGTGAAAATAACATGAACCTGAAGATAAAGTTAAAGGAGATGGTCAGGGAACAGATATGGTTTTAGAACATAAATATAAAATGACTGTTAAAAATAAAGTGAAGGGAACAATCAATAAAAACAAATTAAATTGCCTATACAGCAATGGGTACAGCATCCGAGACAAAGCAGGAAAACTAGAGGCAATAATTCATCGCAAGTAGGGAAAGCTGAAATATTGCTTAATAAAGAACAGGACTGACAGTTAAATATTGCAGGATCTAATGTATTTAGAAAGGATAGGGAAGTAAGAAGAGGATGGGGCAGCTGTATTAATCAGAGATAACATAATGGCAGTGGAAAAAAGGGACATACATAACATTAAGATAGAAACAGAATCCATAAAGACAGAGACAAAGGATAAGGGATCGATCACATTAATAGTGATAATCTACAGGTTACCTAATAGTGGAAGGGAAGTGGAGGAAGAAATATGTAGGCAAATCTACAAAATGAGCAAAAGACATGGGGCCAAAATTGCCTCCTTCCATAAGCTCCATTACCACCTCTAAGAGGCGGGAATAGAGCAGAGAGGGTTTACCGACCGGGGACAGACGGATGGACCGACTCTTCCGAAATTGCTCCCGGGCCGGAAGCGGCGGGAACGGGTTTCCGCTCCGCCCGTTTTCCCACTGCATCGGGCAAGCGCCGACCCCTTACCAACCGGCGGCGACCCCCTTTCCGACTTCCGTGGAAAATTGCCCCATGGGAAATTGCCCCATGCAGAATTGCCTCGCGGGAGCAGCGCCGCCACCGGTCGGTGTCACTGTCAGCTTTTTCCAGCGGGGAGCTGTCTGTGGCTGCTCGGTGCGCCCGCCCTTAAAGGGGAGGTCGCGCTGCCGCGCTCACGATATTATTTTTTATTGTCGGCCGACTGCCAGGTTGGGCCAAACATCATGTCCCCGGGTTCGGCCAGACCGCCAACAGGGTGCCAGGCTACTGGCCCAGCCGAAACCCTCCCTGGTGGTCCAGTGGACCTAACTGAAAACTCTGCAGAGTTTGCAGTGGCCCTCCCCTTTATCTGAAGGGGTGGGACTTTGTGACATGACGTGCGACACGGCACGTCCGCATAGATTGAGGCGGAGAAAAACTTTGAAAAATGGTACTTTTGAGGCGGGGCTTAATTTCAGCCCCATTGAATAATAATAATGGGAGATTTCAACTACCACCAAATAAACTGGCAAGAAGAGATAACGAAAGGGTAAAAGGGAATAGAGTTTTTACAGTGTATTCAGGATTCCTCTCTTACCTAGTACGCAAGAAGTCCAACAAGCGAGGAATCTCTACTAATGATACTCCAGTAATGGGAAATGTGACAGAGCAGATATAGAACGTGGGCCGAAGCCTGTTTTCTTGCCTAGATTTTTAGTTCCGTAGTCTCTGTGTGGGAAGTACCTAGAACAGTGCTAAATATGTTAAACATATGTATGTGAAGCTAAAATCAAATGTGCCCAAGTCTGAAAATTGAGAGTTACGGAAAAATGGCCAAGAACAAAGAAAAACATAAAAATGGTTGCTATGGACTTTCTTTTCCCTAGCAATAGTGACATATCAGTGCTACTGCTAAATTTTAAGCATGGATAGTGTAAGAATTGGTAAAAAGAAGAATCACTGAGGATATTTGAAGTCTGGACGCATCATGTGGTGCAGTTATACATAAATCTAAGTTTTGTTTTCATATCCATTGCTAAGAAAGAAATCTACCATAGCAACCATTTATTTCATACACACTTATTGACACTTCAGATGGACACCCACACTCATTTGTCAACAATATAATTATAATAATTATAATAATAAAAGTAATAGTATTGATTTTTTTTAAAGATAGAAGTACTGAAAAACAAAATAGATCTGAAAAAAAGTTAGAGGCTGTAAAGGAATGCATATTGATGAATCATCATCAGAATCAAGGGTATCTGTTTCCTCGGCCCTAGAAGTCTCGGGCAAAGATGCAATATTCTCACAACCTACACACCAGCAGATGTCGGTGCAAGGTAGCTTGTTGAGAAGACAAGAGCACCTTCTTTGTGCACACCAGGTCTTTTTGAATGAACAGTGTGCAAGCTCCATTACATTTGTTTTTGCTGCAGGAAATGTCATCCAGTCTGTGACAAGTACATCGTCTTCAAGTTTCCACCCATGGTCCTTTGGAGATGGGATTTCTGGCATGTTCTCATGACATCGCTTGCGAATTGCAGACTGGTAATTGTATATGCTTGTACAATGAATCTTTATTTGGTGGCAAGCACTTCTCTGCATAACATCTGGTCTTGAACATTTGACATCTGGCCTGGTTCACATCTCTGCATCCACTCTGCCAGTAGAGTTTGCAAGTGTATGCCTCTAGTTCTTCACAAGGGGATTGTGAAACAGCAAACAAGGCCCCTGACTTCTCAAATGTTGAACAGTGCTCTTTGCTGGCGATCAGGACTTGGGCTGATTTCACCTTTCCCATTCCATACAGAGCACTCACTGAATCGCACCCTGAAAAACTGTGAAACCCTATGAGAGCAGCACATACATCTTTACCAAAGTGATCAAAAATGCGATAAACATCTATTGTACATGTATTGTTTCCTCTTCTTGTGCAAAAGTAGAGCTTAGCATCAATGTCCTTGCAGAACACAGTACAAAGACATCAGTGTCAGGACTGTTTATGATGACATGCTCACTGGAACTGGCAGCAAATACACTGTGAAGCAGTAATTGTGTGTCAGCTTCTTCCTGGTTGAAGAACAGTGCTGGGATTGGTACTAACTCCAGATCTGTTTTGCTGTCATTCTGACTATAGCATGACACTCACTTCTGTGTCCAACAAAGAGTGTTGCATCATCAATAATCTCCTTTGCAGACTTGCACCATCTTTCATAGGGGAACTGGAGAAGATTTTCCTTGTTGTCACCGCAAGACAGAAACTTTATCCACTGCTTTGGAATTTTCTGGTCAGGAGAGAAGATTTGGGTGATTTGCGTTCCTCCAACTGACCTCCTTTCACCACCTTTGCTGTTGGTCACTCTGGACTTATCCATTTTTGCTTGTCTCACCAGAACTTTCAGTACTTGGTCAGCAAACTGTCCAAATGTTGATTGTGGTTTCATGACTTGAATCAATGCCATAACACCCCACACCCATGTTGAACCACTTGGGATCCCATCAATGGTAGGGGGTGGGTTGACTGACCCCTCGGGAAAGTGTAAGAGCTTGGCTTTGTTTGTCGATGAGGGATCCATCATGACCAGCTAGAGGCAAGGGCAATGGTCCTAACCCATTAATGTCCACTTTTCTCACTTTTCCAACAACTATTAGTCTGGCAAATAAGTTCCGATCTGCTTTCAGAACAATCTCTCTACCCTTTACTTTCATTCTGGTAGATTTTCCTGAGTCCTTGAAAGTCTTTAGTTTCATCTTCTTAACAGGCTCATGAAAGCTGACATCTTGGTTTTGTAGTTGCTTCTGACAAAAAGTCATGAATGCTTGCTCTCCCATTTCCTCGGCCTTTGTGTGGTCTTTGACTACAGGTACTGATGCAACTTGACCTGATGTAATGTGATACAACTGATCTGTCTCCAAGGCAGGGTCAAAAGGATTAACCATATTCTGAATGGTGTCCATGACATTCCTCACATCCTTTTCATCACGCTCCCTTCTTTTCTTGTCCAAGTCAACGCGAGATCTTGTTGACGTTCTATGAACAGCCATCTCTTGACATTCTCTGCTTATAGCAGTCCTCTCATGCTGTGAAAAGGTCCATGTTTGTACAGCTCCCTTGTTGAGAGTGATGAATACTCGAAAAATTTTATCCAGCTGGAGTCCGAAAAATAAATTATGTTACCTTTGGCTCCCGCAACTACGTGCATGCAGCACGCCATTATTTCAGTACATGCAGTCACTGACTCTAATCGATCTAGTACAGAGATCGTGATTGGATGATTTCGCGGCACTGACAAATACAGCAGTTGTGATTGGTCATTTAAGTAACTCGCAATTGCATCATCACTCTGGGTTTTGAAGATCGGAACATAGATTTTTGTGATAAGTGGTCCCTAAACTGATATTGGTGTGAATATGAAGTACTTCCACAGAGGGGACTACGGAAAAGCATTTTTTTGAGACTCAGCCCACTGTCTAATAAGAGCAGTAAGCTTAGGGAAATATTTAGGCAATAGCGATTATGACATAATAATGTTTAAAATAATGATTGAGAAAGACATAAGTAAGACAAAGATGACGTAATAGATTAGAACAAACTAATTTTATGGGAATGAGAATGCAACTATGAAAGCTAAACTGGAAAAAAAATTGGCATACAAATAGATATAACAGCAGTGGGAAATATTTAAAATGGTGATCAATAGCATTCAAGAGAAATATATTCCACTAAAACACAAGAACAAATTAGCCAATAATGAAACACCATAGATGAATAAAGAAATCAGGGTAAAATTGAAACTAAAGAAAACTGCATACACTATGTTCATAGATAATAAAGGAAAGGATGACAAAAGGGACTACAATGAGGTTAGGAAAGAAGTCCAAAATCTAAAGAAAGCAAAAAGGAATCACAAAATTAAATTATCAGGGAATATAAAAATAAATAGTAAAGTATTCTACAGACACATAAATAACAAAAGAAAAATCAGTATATAGATAAGGTCACGAAAGAATGCACAAGATAAACTCACAGGTATTGACAGTGAAATGGCAGAAATATTGAATAATTACTTTGCCTCCGTATTTACCAGGGAAACTAATAAGGTGGGCATGATATTAGAAGAAGCGATCAAAAAAGATAGAAAGACATTTAAAGTAGATAGCGGGGCGGGGGGGGGGGGGGGGGGGGGAGGTAGATAATTGATCAACTAAACAAACTTAGAGGGGATTAAACCCCTGGTCTGGATTGGTTGCAGAGGAAGTTAAGGAAGAGACAGCCGAGACACTATTATATATATATATATATATATATTAAACAATTCATTAGAAAAGGGAATAGTACCAGAAATCTGGCGGATAGCTAATTTTATACCTATATTTAAAAAGGAACATAGAACAAATCCAGGAAACTATAAAGCAGTTAACTTAATGTCAGTGGTAGGAAAGATAATGGAACCTTTATTCAAAGATGTAATAGAAAAACATCTAGAAACCAAAAATATAATAAAGAGTAGTCAGCATGGAGTTCAAAAGGATAGCTCATGCTTGGCCAACCTTATTGAATTCTTTTAAGAAGTAACAGAAAGAGTAGACAAGGCTAATGTAGTAAATGTAATATATTTGGATTTTCTAAAGGCCTTTGATAATGTACCACAGAGTAGATCATTGACTATGGTCAGAGCATGTGGAGTCAGGAGACAGATAGCAGAATGGATAGCAAGCTGGCTACAAAATGGAAAAGAGAGTCAAGGTTAAGGGTAGCTACTCGGACTGGCAAAAGGTGGGTGTCATGTATGTATGCTTGGGGTAACTAGCCATGAGGTGGTGCCACGGTCGGAGGTCATTGGGCTGTACGCACGTGTGTGCGGCCCAGGTATAAAAGGCAAGCCATCATGTAATGTGATCACTTTGGGCCCTAATAAAGCTAAGCCAGGTTTGTACCTGTGTTAGTTTACAGTATTCAGTCTATCGAGTTATTACAAATATAACATTTGGCGACGAGGTAACTTAAGAACCTTTGTATGCAAAAATGAGCACAATTGGAATTTTGGAGAGATTTGTGGAGGGAAAGGACTGGGCAGATTTTGTAGCTCGCCTGGACCAGTACTTCGTGGCCAACAAAATGGAGGAACCCACTGACGCAGTTAGGCGCAGGGCGGTCTTCCTCACGGTTTGTGGTCCGAAAATCTATGGACTCATAAAGAATCTTCTCTCGCCTGCAAGTCCAATGGACAAGGACTATGAGGAATTGTGTGCTCTGGTACGTGACCATCTCAAACCAGAAGAAGGCATCATCATCTCACGATATCGACTCTACACACATGTTTGTTCTGAGGGCCAGGATGTGTCGGAATTCGTTGGCGACCTAAGACATCTAGCTAGACCGTGTAAGTTCGAAAATGCATTGGGAGACATGCTGCGGGACTTCTTTATAATCGGCATCAACCACGAGGTGATCCTGCGTAAGCTACTGGCGGCGGAGATGCTGGATTTGAGCAAGGCCATCACAATTGCCCAGGCATGCATGACGATGGACAAAAACTTAAAGCAGATATCATCGAAAAATCGGAACTCGGCAAGTACTGTCAATAAGATTGTATCGTCGTTTGGCAGAGCTGCATATGGCAGGGCCTACTCGACTGCATATGTAAAATCTGTGGCTGCCCAAAGTCCACCGACGGAAATGAATCCAATTTCACCGTGTTGGCGTTGTGGGGGCAATCTTCGGCCTCATCAGTGGTGGTTTAAACAGTACATTTGTAAAGGCTGTTCAAGACTGGGGCATCTCCAGCGCATGTGTCCGCAACTGAGCAAGCGTGCTGCTATACGCCACATGGAGGAGGATGACCAGTATAACGCGGATCCAGATATGCAATCCGAGATACCAGAGGAGGAAGAGTATGGACTGTATTTGTTCCTAACAAAGAGCCAACCGATAATGATTAATGTGAAACTTAATGGTGTGCCGGTACCGATGGAATTGGACACGGGTGCGAATCAATCAATACTGAGCCAAAGGACATTTGACAAGCTGTGGGATACTAAGGCTGTGAGGCCTAAGCTGAGTCCAGTCAATACCAAGTTGCGTATGTACACTAAAGAACCCATAATGGTGATTGGCAGTGCAGTAGTCAAGCTATCGCATGATGGTGCGCTTCATGATTTACCATTATGGATTGTTCCAGGCAATGGTCCAACGCTGTTTGGTAGGAATTGGCGAGAAAAAATCAAATGGAATTGGAATGATATCAAAGCGTTGTTGTCGGAGGCTAATACTCCATGTGCTCAAGTGCTGAGCAAGTTCCCCTCGCTGTTTGAACCAAGCATCGGCAATTTCATGGGAGCCAAGGTGCAGATCCACGTGGACTTGGATGCAAGACCTGTCCATCATAAAGCTCGGGCTGTTCCGTACATGACGAGGGAGAAGGTTGAAATCGAACTGGACAGACTCCAGCGTGAAGGGGTCATATCACTGGTCGAATTTAACGAATGGGCCAGCCCCATTGTTCCTGTGTTGAAGAGTGATGGCACTGTCAGGATTTGTGGAGACTACAAGGTTACGATCAATCGAGTTTCAAAACAGGATCAATACCTGTTACAGAAGGCTGAT
The DNA here is from genome assembly GCF_044704955.1 of Pristiophorus japonicus. Lineage (NCBI taxonomy): Eukaryota > Metazoa > Chordata > Chondrichthyes > Pristiophoridae > Pristiophorus > Pristiophorus japonicus. Next base: position 194,463,263 of record NC_091977.1, read on the forward strand.
GACCTGTTTGCAACGCTAGCTGGGGGGAAGTCATTCACTAAACTGGATCTGACATCGGCCTACATGAGACAGGAACTGGTCAAGACGTCGAAGAAACTTACGTGCATCAACACTCATACAGGACTGTTTATCTACAACAGGTGTCCTTTTGGAATTCGCTCAGCTGCAGCTATATTTCAGAGGAACATGGAGAATCTACTGAAGTCCAACCCTCGAACCGTCATGTTCCAAGATGATATCCTGGTCACAGATTGTGACACCGCCAAACATCTGAACAACCTGTAAGAGGTTCTACATCATCTGGACAAAGTGGGACTCAGATTGAAACATTCGAAGTGCGTCTTCATGGCACCGGAAGTCGAATTCCTGGGGAAGAAAATTGCTGCTGACGGCATCAAGCCTACGGACTCGAAAACCAAGGCCATCAAAAATGCACCCAAGCCTCAGAATGTGACGGAGCTGCGTTCATTCCTTGGTCTACTCAACTACTTCGGTAATTTCCTACCTAGATTGAGCATTTCATTAGAGCCACTGCACATGCTGCTAAAAAAAGGTGACAACTGGGTTTCCGGTGCGTCTCAAGGTAGAGCTTTTGAGAAAGCTACTAATCTGCTTTGCTCTAACAAGCTGCTGGTACATTATGATCCATGTAAGTGTCTAGTATTGGCCTGTGATGCTTCGTCCTATGGAGTTGGTTGCGTGCTCCAACAAGCTAATGAGTCGGGCAAACTACAACCTGTTGCTAATGCTTCTAAAAGTTTGTCAAAGGCAGAAAGAGCCTACAGCATGGTAAAAAAAGAAGCATTAGCCTGTGTGTATGGGGTTAAAAAGATGCATCAGTACCTGTTTGGTCTTCAATTTGAACTGGAAACAGATCACAAGCCACTCATTTTCGGAAAACAAAGGTATCAATACCAATGTATCGTCCCGCATCCAGAGGTGGGCGCTGACATTATCTGCCTATGTTTATGTCATTCGCCATAGATCTGACACCGAGAATTGTGCCGATGCACTGAGCCGTCTGCCGTTGCCCACACCGGAGGTGGAGACGCCACAACCTGCAGACCTATTGTTAGTTATGGATGCTTTTGAAAGTGAAGAAACCCCTGTCACAGCTCAACAAGTTAAGACTTGGACCAGCCAGGACCCGATATTATCGGTTGTGAAACGTTGTGCAAAGAGTGGTGATTGGTCTGCCATACCCATGGAACTGGGTGATGAGACCAAACCTGACAACCATCGCAATGACGAACTATCCATTCAGTCAGATTGTTTACTGTGGGGTAATCATGTTGTTATGCCTAAGAAAGGCAGAGAGAAATTTGTACATGATCTACATGGCACTCATCCCAGTATTGTCATGATGAAAGCCATTGCCAGGTCTCATGTATGGTGGCCTGGAATTGACTCTGATCTGGAATCATGTGTGCATCAGTGCAACACTTGCATGCAGCTAAGTAAAGCACCCGCGGAATCGCTGCTGGCTCTGTGGTCGTGGCCATCTAAACCATGGTCCAGGATCCACATCGACTTTGCAGGTCCCTTCCTGGGAAAGATGTTTTTAGTTGTGGTGGATGCATATTGCAAGTGGATAGAGTGTATAATCATGTCATCCAGTACATCCACAGCTACCATTGAGAGCCTTTGTGCCATGTTTGCCACTCATGGTCTGCCCGACATCATTGTAAGCGACAACGGACCTTGCTTCACTAGTCTGGAGTTTCAAGAGTTCATGGAACTCAATGGTATCAAACATGTGAGGTCAGCACCATTCAAACCCGCATCTAATGGTCAAGCAGAGTGTGTGGTCCAAACCATCAAGCAGAGTATGAAACGTGTAACTCAAAGTTCACTGCAGACTCGCTTGTCATGCATATTGCTTAGTTACAGGACAAGACCCCACACGCTTACCGGGGTCCCCACTGCTGAACTATTGATGAAGAGAGGTCTCAAGACCAAGCTCTCTCTTTTCCACCCTGACTTGAACGATCATGTTGAATACAGACGTCAAAGTCAGCAGTGGTATCATGATCGCAATGCTGTGTCACGTGACATTTCTGTTACCGATCCTGTGTATGTACTAAATTATGGTCAAGGTCCGAAGAGGATCGCCGGTACTGTTACGGCCAAGGAGGGTAACATAGTGTTTATCGTCAAGCTCAAAAATGGCAAACATGCAGGAAACATGTTGATCAGATAAAGCTGCGGCACATGGATGAACTGGAACAGTCTGAGGAAGACACAATCAGTGACCAATCAACCTACCCTCAGTCATCAGAGGACTCCGCTGTCATTAATCCCTTACATGGTCATTGCCACTCCAATCAGATCGGCTACCAAGCCCCCGGACATAACAGACTCAAAACGCTCGCCCAAGGCTGGAGTTGAACTGAGACGATCAACTCGGGAGCGGAAAGCCCCAGACTGTCTCAATTTGTAAAAACTGTTACTAATATTTTAAAGAGGGTTATTGTCATGTATGTATGCTTGGGGTTACTAGCCACCAGGTGGCGCCACGGTCGGAGGTCATTGGGCTGTACGCACATGTGTGCGGCCCAGGTATTAAAGGCAAGCCATGATGTAATGTAATCACTTTGGGCCCTAATAAAGCAGAGCCAGGTTTGTACCTGTGTTAGTTTACAGTATTCAGTCTATCGAGTTATTACATACATAACAGTGGGCAGTGGTGTTCCATGGGAATTGGCGCTGGGACCACTGTTGTTCACAGTTTACATTAATGATTTAGGCTTGGGAATCAGAATTACAATTTCAAAATTTGTGGGTGACATCAAATTGGGAGGTGTAGTTCATACAAAGGAACAATGCAACAAAATACAGGACAACATTAATGAGTTTGCAGAATGAGCCTGCAAATGACAAATTAATTTCAATATAGATAAGTAAGATGTGGTACATTTTGGTAGGAAGAATAAGGAGGCCACATACTCCTTGGGAAATAAGTGTCTGAATGGAATAAAAGAGCAGAGAGATCTAGGGTACAGATACAGAAATCACTAAAAGTAACGGCCCAAGCTAATAAAACCATAAAAAAAGCAAATCAAGCACTGGGATTCATTTCCAGATGGATAGATTTGAAAAATAGGGGAGTTATGTTAAACTTGTGTAGCACCTTAGCTAGATTACACTTGAAGTTCTGTGCACAGTTCCGGTATCCATATTATAAAAAGGATATAGTGGTATTGTTGCAGGTGCAAAAGAGAGTGACAAGGATGGTACCAGAACTGGCTGAACAGGCTGGGGCTCTTTTCTCTAGAAAAAAGAAAGCTTGATAGAGATAATGAAAGGGTTTGATGGGGTAGATGTAGAGAAAATGTTTCCACTTGTGGGAGTCCAAAACTAGAGGTCATAAATATAAGATCGTCACGAATAAATCCAATAGGGAATTCAGACGAAAAGAGTGGTAAGAATGTGGAATTCACGACCACAAGGAGTAGCTGAGACAAATAATATAGATATATGTAAGGGGACGCAAGCTAAGCATATGAGGGAGAAAGGAATAGAAGAGTACACTGACATGGTTCGATGAAGTAGGGTTGAAGGAGGCTTGTGTGGAGCATAAACGCCGGCATAGGTCAGTTGGGCTGAAAGGCCTGCTTTGGTGTTGTACACTTGATGTAACATGATGATGATGTGCTCTCCACTCCTTTTTTTAGTTGATGCAAATTTTGCAGGAAGTAGAAGTGGGTGCTTCTTGCACGCATCCTATTCTGTGGTGACATCACTGGAAGAGGGGGAACTGGTGGTATGAAATCAAACATCCTAAATGCTGCAAGTTGCATGAAGCAGATGTACAGTAAGTGCCAAGACAAAGTCCTGATAGAAGTGGGACCCAGCAGCTTTTTAAATGTTGATAACCTTGTGGCAGCTGTAAATTTAAATTCTGTCCTTTCAGCCCTTTTTATTTTACTCTATCTGTTCTAGCTGGCTTAGTCACACTTCTCCTGCATCAGCCCAAACTGTAGAGATAGTGGCTGTCAGTACCAGATTCTGTTGGCGGGCGTTCTGGAAAAGTGGAAAAAGAAGAACCGTGAGTCATCCAGTGCAGCGAGCTGACCGCCATCTGAGTGATCCAAACACTTTGCTCTTTACCTGCTGCTGCAATATTCAGCCAGAAATATCTATTTAAAGACCCCCCACTACATTACTCCCCTTTTAGAAAGAATTTGTGGCAATGGATAAGAAAATAAGCTGACTTACAAAATTCTGGTGTGCTCAGTTCTGCAGAGCATCACCAGTGATAACTCAGGACTCACTGGCACAAATCCAGCGCAACTGTGGAATGTGGAATTTCAGGGCCCTCTAGTTTATACAAGTGGCTTAGAAACTAACCAGAGTGTACGCAGCCAATGATTGTTTGCATTTTTCAATCTTCTGCTTAAAAAATAAATGTAACCACAAGTAAGGTATAAAAACTTGAAAAGAAGGGTGAAATGGCTTTCGTCTGTGAGGATCTAGATTTCAATCCAGCATAGACTGAAGGGCAGAAGTCTCCTCTCTCTCTTTCTGTTGGCTCTAAGGGTTTTTACATGTGTCTGAGCAATGGCAATACTGGTTCTAGTGAGCTTCGGGTAGATTTTGGCTTTGTGTAATAGTGATAGTTGTTATGTATATAAACCTGTAAATACCATGTCTAACCACCAGAAGGCTTATCCCTTGGAGTCCCAAGGGATCCCACAATCCCTTGGGAGCACCTGTATATAAGGAGGCCTCACAGGCTGGAGAGGCACTCTGAGATCTGTAATAAAGGACTACAGTCACACCTTACTTTGCGCTTGCAGTATCTAATCTGACTATTTAAGATATAACAACTGGCGACGAGATACAAATGATGAACCCCACCGCAGCAATGCAGAGAACCGTGGGCATCCTGGAGAAATTTTCGGAGGGTGATGATTGGGAATCGTGGAGCGACTCGACCAATACTTCGTGGCCAATGAGTTGGAAGGAGAAGCGAACGCTGCCAAACGAAGGGCGATCCTCCTCACTATTTGCGGGGCACCAACGTATAGCCTCATGAAAAATCTGCTCGCTCCAGCGAAACCCACAGACAAGTCATACAATGAGTTGTGCACACTGGTCCGGGAGCATCTAAACCCGAAGGAAAGCGTTCTGATGGCGAGGTATTGGTTCTACACGTACAAGAGGTCTGAAGGCCAGGAAGTGGCGAGCTACATCGCTGAGCTAAGGCGCCTTGCAGGACATTGCGAATTTGAAGGACAGTTGGAGCACATGCTCAGGGATTTTTTTGTACTTGGCATTGGCCATGAAGTAATACTTCGCAAACTTTTGACTGTAGAGACCCCAACCTTGAGTTAAAGCCATAGTGATAGCCCAGGCATTTATCGCCACCAGTGACAATACCAAACAAATTTCTCAGCACACGAGCGCTGCTGCAAGTACTGTGAACAAGTAACGTTGTTTTTGAATCGAAATGTACAGGGCAGTACTTACACGCCTGCAGCTGCACGTCTGCAGATGACTCAGAGTCCACCATCAAGGATGGTGAATACAAGGCCATTAACACCTTGTTGGCGCTGCGGGGGTGATCATCGTTTCCATTCATGCCGCTTCAAAGGTTACGTTTGCAAGGGCTGTGGAACAATGGGACACCTCCAACATATGTGCAGGCGAGCTGCAACCCTGCTAATCCTGCAAACCACCATGTTGCAGAGGAGGACAGATCCACGGTGGATCATGATGAACCATAGCCTCAGACCAAGGAAGCAATGGTATATGGGATGCACACGTTTACCACAAAGTGTCCCCCGATAATGCTGACGGTTGAATTAAATGGACTCCCGGTGTCCATGGAGCTGGACACGGGCGCAAGCCAGCCCATAATGAGCAAAAAGACTTTCGATAAGTTGTGGTGCAGCAAGCCCTCAAGACCGGTCCTGACTCCCATTCGTACTAAACTGAGAACGTATACAAAGAAACTGATTCCCGTAATCGGCAGTGCTACCGTAAAGGTCTCCTACGATGGAGCGGTGCATGAGTTACCACTCTGGGTGGTACTGGGCGATGGCCCCACACTGTTCGGCAGGAGCTGGCTGCGAAAGATAGGCTGGAACTGGGACGATGTCCGAGCGCTTTCGTCCGTTTACGACACCTCATGTGCCCAGGTCCTAAACAAGTTCTCCTCGCTGTTCGAACCAGGCATCGGGAAGTTCCAAGGAGCAAAAGTGCAGATCCATTTGATTCTGGGGGCGCGACCCATCCATCACAAGGCGAGAGCGGTACCTTACATGATGAGAGAGGGCGGAGATCGAGTTGGACAGGTTGCAATGAGAGGGCATCATTTCGCCGATTGAATTCAATGAGTGGGCCAGTCCGATTGTTCCAGTCCTCAATGGAGACGGCACCGTCAGAATCTGCGGTGATTACAAAGTAACTATTAATCGTTTCTCACTGCAGGATCAATACCCGCTACCGAAGGCAGATGACCTATTTGCGACGGTAGAGGGAGGGAAAACGTTCATGAAGCTGGACTTGACCTCGGCCTTCATGACGCAGGAGCTGGAGGAATCATCGAAAGGCCTCACCTGCATTAACACGCACAAAGGTCTTTTCGTTTACAACAGATGCCCGTTTGGGATTCGATATTCCAGAGGAACATGGAAAGCTTGCTGAAGTCAGTCCAGCGCACCAAGGTCTTCCAGGATGACATCTTGGTTACAGGTCGGGACACCGTCGAGCACCTGCAGAACCTGGAGGAGGTTCTTAGTCGGCTTAATCGTGTGGGGCTCAGGCTAAAACGCTCGAAGTGCGTTTTCCTGGTGCCTGAAGTGGAGTTCCTGGGGAGAAGAATCGCGGCGGATGGCATCAGGCCCACCGAGTCGAAGACGAGGCAATCAAAAACACACCAAGACCACAGAAGGTGACGGAGCTGCGGTCGTTTCTAGGACTCCTGAACCATTTTGGTAACTTCTTAGCACATTGTTAGAACCTTTGCACTCTTTACTGCATATAGGAGATGAATGGGTATGGGGTAAAAGCCAATAAAAGCCAAGAAAATGCCTTTGAGAAAGCTAGGAAGCTGTTATGTTCAAACAAATTGCTTGTGTTGTACAATCCATGTAAGCGTTTGGTACTAGCATGTGATGCATCGTTGTACGGTGTCGGGTGTGTATTGCGACAAGCTAATGAATTTGGGAAATTGCAACCGGTTGCTTATGCATCCAGAAGTCTGTCTAAGGCCGAGAGGGCCTACAGTATGATCGAAAAAGAAGCGTTAGTGTGTGTTTACGGGGTAAAGAAAATGCATCAATATCTGTTCGGGCTCAAACTTAAATTGGAAACTGACCATAAGCCGCTTATATCCCTCTTTTCTGAAAGCAAGGGGATAAATACGAATGCATCAGCCCGCATCCCGAGCTGGGCGCCCGTTTTTCGCGCTGAAAACGGCGCCTGAAAAAAACCGCGCGATTCTGGAGCGCCCTGCAGCTCCATGTCTGCTTGGCGCGGCGCCCAGGGGGGCGGAGCCTACCACTCACGCCGATTTTGTAAGTGGGAGGGGGCGGGTACCATTTAAATTAGTTTTTTTCCTGCCGGCAACCCTGCGCGTGCGCGTTGGAGCGTTCGCGCACGCGCAGTGTGAAGGAAACATTGGCACTCGGCCATTTTTGTAGTTCTTTGTAGCTGTTTAATTTTTGAACATTTTTTAATAAAAGCACCGAGGTGGGGGGGGGAAGGGAAGTCATTAAATTCTACAATAAATCCTTATTCATACTTATACAAATAAATCCAACCTGAATAAAAATTTATAAGCAAAGAAAAGATTAAATAAACCATCTTCCTACCTGTGTGAAAGTGCATCAGCCACGGAGAATGCTGCAGAAAGCCTCACAAGTTGAGGCAGCCGTTCCCGCGGGGGGGGGGGGAGGAAGTCGTTCGTTCCCGCGGGGGGGGGGGGGGGGGGGGGAGGAAGCTGCTCCAGACGGTGGGCGGGGGGGGGAGGAGACATTGAGAAGGCTGCAGGAAGCCTCAGTGCTGATGTGCTGATGGCAATGTGCTTTTATTAAAAAATGTTCAAAAATTAAACAACTACAAAGAACTACAAAAATGGCCGAGTGCCAATGTTTCCTTCACACTGCGCGTGCGCGAACGCTCCAACGCGCACGTGCAGGGTTGCCGGCAGGAAAAAAACTAATTTAAATGGTACCCGCCCCCTCCCACTTACAAAATCGGCGTGAGTGGTAGGCTCCGCCCCCCTGGGCGCCGCGCCAAGCAGACATGGAGCTGCAGGGCGCTCCAGAATCGCGCGTTTTTTTTCCGGCGCCGTTTTCGGCGCGGAAAACGGGCGCCCAGCTCGGAGGGGCGCCCGTTTTGTAGCGTGTGGAAACTTGGGCTCAGTAATATTGACTCTGTTTACATTAAGTCATTGCGTTTCAATAAAAGGTTTGCTGGTGTTATGTATTTAATCCTTGGCAACCTGTATCACACCACCACCAGAGGGCCTACCTGTTGGAATCCCAAAGGATCCCAGCATCCCTTGGGAGCACTGTATATAAGCAGGCCACCCACACGGTACCTGCACTCTGGAGTCTTATTAAAGGAGCTAAAGTCACACTTACTGATTGCTCACAGTACTCAGTTTCATCCTTTACTTTGAGCGTATCAGTTGGGAAGGATGTCAAGCAGCTTGTCGGTTCAAAAACATTCTGTTCTGGAAAATGGTCCTAAATACATTCTAGAAATTTATTGCCTTTAGGACTTGAGCTGTTCTGCATCTCTCAGTCTATGTGAAAATTAAAATCTCCCATTATAACCATATTGTTTTTGCTACATACTTCCCTGATCTCTGTACTTATATATCCCGCGACTATATCACTGCTATCTGGAGATCTGTGGACACTACCAGAAATGTACTTCTTTCTTGCTCCTTAACTCCACCCACTGCCTGATCAACCTTAGTTAAATCCCTCTATTTTACTGCTGTAATTGTGTCTTTTATCAATATTGCTCCTCCATCTCTTTTCTCGGTCTTTCTTAAAGATCCTATAGCTTGGAAAATTTAGCTTCCAATCATGACCAGCTTATAGCCAGGTCTTTGTAATGGCTACTATATCATACCTTTTAGCTGACTATGTGGTTCTAATTCACTTGTTCTATTTATTATGCTACGTTATTTCGTGTACGGAACTCTTATTTAGAGTAACTGTCTCCCCCGCCATTGTTATAGCTGTATTGCCCTTTCCTCAAACACACTTACTTTCTGTATTCTAGCAGGTTCTCTTCTGGTCGCATTGGCCTGCCTTCTGTTGAAAGTCATCCTCTCCTGTAGAGATATAAGAGACTTTCATGACTAACTACTGCATGAGCACACTCCATAATATTATCTGTGCTATTTCCCTATGCATTAACAAGGAATTGCAGTGAAGATAGTGCTGGTTTCATGTTCTTTCATGCATCAGATTCTTGCAGATGCTTGTATTGAGTGCCTGTAGCTTGTGGCCAGGGAGTGGTTTCTAAGAGGGTATGAAACTCTAAAATGCATACATTTTGAAATATGAGTGAGCAAAATCATGAAGTGATTGGAAGCATTTGCCAAAGGGTTCACAAACAGCTTTAAATCTGTGTAAAATGTTGCATTTACTCTCTCCCTCCAGGCTTTGGAACAATGCTGCCTCTTTTGATGGCTTCAGCCACCTCTTGCCAGGCTCTGCGAGCCACAACCTTCAAGAACTTCCTTCCATGGCAGAAAAACAGGGCATCCCAACTTTGCTGCACTTCTTGCAACAGCTGTTCCACTGCCTCATCATCAAAGCATTATGTGACCAGCGCTACTTACTGATCTGCTGATGGATTGAACGGTGTTCATTTATTGCTGCCCTGAAATCTTCCTTCTTGGCACTGTTACTTTAGAAATGATCTACTGGTGGAAATTACATATCAGAAACCCTTCAGATTATGTGACTGTTCCATTTCTAAAATTAGAAGTGTATGATACTGACATAGAAATAAAAATCAGAAGAGATGTAAAACGGGCTGCCAGCTCATTATTATTATGTCTTGAATAAAGAGTCAGACTAGATACTGCTAGCTCAAAGTATGGTGTGACCGTAGTCCTTTATTACAGATCTCCTTCCACCCCCGCCCACCGTCTGGAGCAGCTTCCTCCCGCCCCCCCCCCGCGGGAACGGCTGCCTCAACTTGTGAGGCTTCCTGCAGCATTCTCCCTGGCTGAAGCACTTTCACACAGGTAGGAAGATGGTTTATTTAATCTTTTCTTTGCTTATAAATTTTTATTCAGGTTGGATTTATTTGTATAAGTATGAATAAGGATTTATTGTAGAATTTAATGACTTCCCTTCCCCCCCCCACCTCGGTCTGGACGCCTAATTTGTAACCTGCGTCTGATTTTTTAATGTGTAGACAAGGTTTTTTCAGTTCTACAAAAATCTTCACTTGCTCCATTCTAAGTTAGTTTGGAGTACGTTTTCACTGTGGAAACTTTGAAATCAGGCGTCAGTGGCCGGACACGCCCCCTTTTGAAGAAAAAATTCTGTTCCAAAGTGAAACTGTTCTAACTGACTAGAACTGCAGAAAAAAAAATGTGGAGAATTGCGATTTCTAAGATAGTTCGTTCTCTACCAGTTGCTCCTAAAAATCAGGCGCACATCATGTGGAAACTTGGGCCCATTGTGTGGTAAGAAAGTTAATGCCAAAAGAATTCAGTGACTTCATTCGAGGGGACTATAAATGATACTTCACTGGTGTCCATTTGTATTTGCATGGCTTATTTCACCACTTTATGTTTACGATTATCTGCTGTATAGGTTGCAACATCATAGTGATGCTTCTATATGTTGCTGCCTGTTTCCCCATGAAAACGAATCATTTAGTGTCACCATATATATAAAGTGACTGTTTCCAAAGAAAATCTAAATGAAGGGCTAAGGTATATAATAAACAATGTCACCTTGATTGGAAAGAATAGGAGAGAAGTTAAATCAAGATGTTGGCTCAGAAATTTCAGTTCATTTGGGGTGCTGAGCCAGTGATAACTCTGTGAGTGGTGAAAAATCATAGAATCATAGGCCCCAAGTTTCCACACGCTACAAAACGGGCGCCCCTCCGAGCTGGGCGCCCGTTTTTCGCGCTGTAAACGGCGCCTGAAAAAAAACGCGCGATTCTGGAGCGCCCTGCAGCTCCATGGCAGCTTGGCGCGGCGCCCAGGGGGCGGAGCCTACCACTCGCGCCGATTTTGTACGTGGGATGGGGCGGGTACCATTTAAATTAGTTTTTTCCTGCCGGCAACGCTGCGCGTGCGCGTTGGAGCGTTCGCGCACGCGCAGTGTGAAGGAAACAGTGGCACTCGGCCATTTTTGTAGTTCTTTGTAACTGTTTAATTTTTGAACATTTTTTAATAAAAGCACATTGCCCTTCCATGATCAGCACTGAGGCTTCTTGCAGCAGTGAGAAGGCTGCAGGAAGCCTCAGAAGTTGAGGCAGCCGTTTCCCGACGGCCTCCCCCCGCTGCCGGCGGGAATGGCTGCTCAACTTCTGAGGCTTCCTGCAGCCTTCTCACTGTCTCCTTCCTCCCCCACCCGCCTCTGCCGTCGGGAACGGCTGCCTCCTCCTCCCTGCCTCCCCCCCGCTGCGGTCGGTCGGGCCCTCCCTCCCTCCCGTTCGCGGGAACGACGCCACACCGCTGAGCTGACTTTAAGGTTTCCACCTCAAATGGAAGGCTGCACAAATGCCTGCTTACTGCCCGACTGCCCCTCCCTCCCTCCTTCCCTCCTGTTCGCGGGAACGACGCCACACCGCTGAGCTGACTGAACCTGCCTGAAGCACTTTCACACAGGTAGGAAGATGGTTTATTTAATCTTTTCTTTGCTTATAAATGTTTATTCAGGTTGGATTTATTTGTATAATATTTGTACAAGTATAAATAAGGATTTATTGTAGAATTTAATGACTTCCCTTCCCCCCCCCCTCCCCCTCCCCCCCCCACCTCGGTCTGGACGCCTAATTTGTAACCTGCACCTGATTTTTTAATGTGTAGACAAGGTTTTTTCAATTCTACAAAAATCTTCACTTGCTCCATTCTAAGTTAGTTTGGAGTACGTTTTCACTGTGGAAACTTTGAAATCAGGCGTCAGTGGCCGGACACGCCCCCTTTTGAAGAAAAAATTCTGTTCCAAAGTGAAACTGTTCTAACTGACTAGAACTGCAGAAAAGAAAATTTGGAGAATTGCGATTTCTAAGATACTCCGTTCTCCACCAGTTGCTCCTAAAAATCAGGCACACATCATGTGGAAACTTGGGGCCATAGGGCCCAAGTTTCCGTCCTCTGGAAAAATGGTGCATCTCCATAAGGTGCGCCGACTTTCTGGAATAAAAAGGGCGCCGAAATCTTATCTTGTGATTCTTCGGTCTCCTCAGGACGTCTCAGGCGTGGCGCAGCACAAGGGGTCGGGGGCAGAGCCAGGTCCCAGCGCTGAAAACAGTGCCGGGACCTCTGCACATGCACGCTGGAGTCTGCGCGCATGTGCAGTAGCTCCTCGCCCCCCGAGGTTGCGTGGGAGGGGCCCGACCCTAGCCCTGGCTGAATGGGCTCCCTGGGCAAAGATCGGGACTCGGACCTCCCTCCCTCCCGTTCAGCTTCCCCCCGCCCCTCCTGTTCAGTTCACCCCTCCCTTCCTCCCGTTCAGCCTTCCTCCCCTCCATTCCCCCTCTTCTCCCCCCCTCCCTCTTCTGCCCCCCTTCTTCCCCCCCCTCCCTCTCCATCGTTGGCAGGATCTGTCCGCCCGGCATCTCGTTGGCGGGGGGGTAGGGGAAGGGGGGTTATTTTTTTTATTTTTAATTTTTAATGTTTTTTGATTGATTTATTGGTTGATTTATTGATTTATTTATCATTTATTATTGATGATGGCTCTTTATTTGTAAAAGTGAAGTGTTTAATGCTTGTAAACCCCCCTTCCCCTACCCCCCCACCATTCCCTATGCCTGATTTATAAGTGTAGGCAAGGTTTTTCTGAGCGTACTAACATCTACACTTACTCCATTCTAAGTTAGTTTGGAGTAAGTTTTCGCTGCCTAAACTTGCAAAACAGGCGTAAGTGTCAGCGGCGGCCCGGCCTGGCCCGTTCAGCCTCTCCCCTCGCCCTCCCGTTCAGCCTTTCCCCCCTCCCCGTCGTTGGCGGGGCCCGCCTGCCCGGCATCTCACTGGTGGTGGGCCTCGCCCGAAGTGTCGGCAGCAGAGGCCCGGCTCGGCCCGGCCCGTTCAGCCTCTCCCCCCTTCCCCTTCTCTCCCCTCCCTCTCCCTCCCTCCCTCCCTCCCCCTCTTCTCCCTCCCGTACCCCTCCTCTCCCCCCTTCCCCCTCTTCTCCCTCCACCTCCCCCTCCTCTCCCTCCCTCGCCCCTCCTCTCCCTCCCCCTCCCCCTCTTCCCCCCCCCTCTCCCCCCCTTCCTCTCCTCTCCCCTCTCCCTCCCTCCCTCGCCCCTCCTCTCCCCCCTCCTCTCCCCTCCCCCCTCCACCCTCCCACCCCTCGCTGTCAGAAACACAGAGACACTGACAGAGACAGAGAGAGAGACACTGGCACGGTGTTGGAGGGCTTCCGGTGCTGCAGTAGGTGAGTAGAAACTTAATTTTTTATTGATTGATTGATTTTTTTAATTATTTTTTTTATTTTTAATTTTTAATGTTTTTTGATTGATTTATTGGTTGATTTATTGATTTATTTATCATTTATTATTGATGATGGCTCTTTATTTGTAAAAGTGAAGTGTTTAATGCTTGTAAACCCCCCTTCCCCTACCCCCCCACCATTCCCTATGCCTGATTTATAAGTGTAGGCAAGGTTTTTCTGAGCGTACTAACATCTACACTTACTCCATTCTAAGTTAGTTTGGAGTAAGTTTTCGCTGCCTAAACTTGCAAAACAGGCGTAAGTATCTGGACACGCTTCCTTTTGAAAAAAAATCTGTTCTAAACTGAAACTATTCTAACTCACTAGAACTGGAGCAAACGAAATGCCAAGAATTGCTATTTCTAAGATGCTCCATTCTAAACTAGTTGCTCAAAAAAAATAGGAGCAACTCAGGCCGAAACTTGAGCCCCATAGAAGTGAACGGCACAGAAGGAGTCCATTCGGCCCATCCTGTCTGCGTCGAACGAAAAAGAACTATCCAGCCTTATCGCACTTCCCAGTTCTTGCTCCGTAGCCTTTCAAGTGCATATCCAAGTACTTTTTAAATGTGATGAGGGTTTCTGTCTCTACCACCCTTTCAGGCAGCAAGTTCCAGACCCCCACCACATTCTGGGTGAAAAAGGTTCTCCTCAGCTCCCCTTTAATCCTTCTACCAATTACTTTAAATCTATGTTTGGAATTTGGAGTAGAAATGGTTTTCACCATAATTTTTCCGCGATACGTTTTCACCGGGTTTTTTGCACCAGAATTTGTCTTCACCAGTTTTTCTTGCCGCTGGAACTTGCTGCCACCAGATTTTTTGCCCTAGAATCTGTTTCCAGCAGGTTTATTGCCCATAGAAAATGATTCCAGCAGGTTTATTGCCCCAGAATCCATTTTCGCCAGATCTTTTGCCCCAGGATCTGTTTTAACCATGTTTTTTTGCCCCTAGAACACGTTTTCACCAGTTTCTTTTGCCTTTAGACCCTGTTTCCATCATGTTTGTGTCCTTTGCTGGCCTCTGCGACAAATTCCTAAGGAGGATATGATATCTACCTCACTGCGTTGTGCTATCGCCTTTATCAATATTGGTTTCTCAGTGCCTTAACCAAATGACAATCGATGTCAGAGGCATTGATTACTGTTATAAGCAGCACATCATCGACAAAGCAGCTGGTGCTTCAAGTTTGTACTTTGGTACGTTAGTCAAAATTGGCCAGTGTACACCCCTTTCCTCATCCCCCATCCTCCTCCCTCATTCCCCCATCCCCCATCCCCCATTGGACAGGCAAGGTACCACTTCAAAATCTAGCTGCCCACATGACTGATAATCCAGTCGTGCTATTGGTAGCATAGGCCAAAAGATCTTGTCTCTGTGATTTGGGATGGGGTCAGGAGCAAGGCAGATGGGTGGGTGAATGTTCTGCACCATCACACCTTCAGCAGTGGAATGATACTCCCAGAATTTCTGGGCTGTATTGTTTAAGTGATGCCCTGCTTGGGTTTTAAAAGGTTATAAATTGTAAAAGAAAGTGAAGTCTGAGGAAGATAGTGCTGTGACAGTGGAAGAATATGGAAGATTTTCTATTGAACTGCCCAACCTATTTTACAACTATCAGTGGAAGTATTATGAAATAAAAGCTTAGGATGTTTTGGAGATATTCTTCTGTTCAGATTTGCTGGCTGTAAGTACATGAAATAGGAGGTGGAGACAAACCATAAAAAATGACTGAGCACTGAAAACCAATTTAAAAAATGATAAGCACCTGAATGGCCAGAAAGGATTCGCAGCTTTTCTCAACTCTTCAATTCTGTATTAAAGTGACTCTCAATTTAAATTGCAACCATCACACTTACACAAATTATTATTTTTGATGTCGGAACAAGCATTTTTTGGCGATGATCCTTAAAAGAGGGAGGAGTAAATTGTCGGACACTGAAATTATTTTTTAGTTTTGCATTCTTGTTGACTTATTGCTAAATTGGATTTTGCGTCAATTTTGCTCTGTCAAGGAAAGGGGCAGGATTTTCCTGCACTACCCTAACATCGGCCACACCGTGACTGCGATACAGGCCGTGAATACGTTCCACAGTTCAGCCTTATTTAAATAATTTGAGGGATGGATCGTCAATGGGATTCCCACCGCTATTAAGGAGCTTGCCTGGAGGACGGTGGGAAATTGCTGCAATAGGCCTCAAGTGCCTGTAGTAGTGGTGTGTAGCTGGCAATCTGGGGCAGAAAGAGTGTAATTCATTGTCCAATCCCTTGGGTGTGCGAGTTAAATTGTAAATCCCCCTTTTCTGCCATAGCAATGGAGATACCAGACCGCACCTGCATTCTTAGCATTTAGTGCTACGATGTTGTTAATGATGGGAAAAATGTATCCTTTTATTAAATTGTCATTGGTTTATAATGACAGTTAAGTAAAAGCATTTTCCTTTAAATTTGTAGACAGAAAAGATTAAATCCCAAGTATGTCTGGCTTTGGAAATAAATATCTTGATTAAAGTACATGAATGAAAAAAAAGCTTCTATAGTTTTGTCCAGATGATGTTTAATGTCCTGCAGCTGTCACCCTACTGAGGAGTGAGAGTCAAAGAGATTAGTATTGATGTGAACAGTTCAGAATTATAAAGCTTATTTTGATCTCGGCTTTATAGTTAAATATTCAAATTCCCTTTCAGTGATTGAAAAGCCTCAAACGACTAGTTTATGGAAAAATTAATACAGGTGCTTTATATTTTATTAATTAACATGTGAAGTTTATTTTCCACATCTGTACAACAGCAGAGAAAAATGGGATTATGAAATGATCACTGAAATTCCATCCATGCAACCAACAATTTTAACATTTTTTCCAGACCATTTGGTTCAATTTTACTCTTGGTATGGTGCTATAAAAACTTTTCATGTTGGACACAGAACTAACCTCCACTTTGATTCTTGGCACATGTTTTTACCATCGTTTGCAAGCTACAACATGTTCCAATAGATATTAATATTTGTAAAATATCACAAGAATGTAAGAAAGCAGAGCCCATCAAGCTCACTCCTTCCACAGACAATATGCAGTCTACACTAAAATGGACTGTAGTCCACCTATTTAGTCTCATAAGGGAAGCAATAATATCATCATCATCATCATCATAGGCAGTCTCTCGGAATCGAGGAAGACTTACTTCCACTCCTGAAGTGAGTTCTTTGGTGGCTGAACAGACCAATACGACAGCCACAGACTCTGTCACAGGTGGGACAGATAGTCGTTGAGGGAAGGGGTGAGTGGGACTGGTTTGCCGCACGCTCTTTCCGCTGCCTGCGTTTGATTTCTGCACGCTCTCGGCGTTGGGACTCGAGGTGCTCAGCGTCCTCTCGGATGCACTTCCTCCACTTAGGGCGGTCTTGGGCCAGGAACTCCCAGGTGTCAGTGGGGATGTCGCACTTTATCAGGGAGGCTTTGAGGGTGTCCTTGTAACGTTTCCGCTGCCCACCTTTGGCTCGTTTGCCGTGAAGGAGCTCCGAGTAGAGCACTTGCTTTGGGAACATCGTGTGTGGCATGCGAACTATATGGCCTGCCCGGCGGAGCTGATTGAGTGTGGTCAGTGCTTCAATGCTGGGGATGTTAGCCTGGATGAGGACGCTGATGTTGGTGCACCTGTCCTCCCACAGGATTTGTAGAATCTTGCAGAGACATCGTTGGTAATATTTCTCCAGCAGGTTGAGGTGTCTGCTGTACATGGTCCATGTCTCTGAGCCATACAGAAACATAGAAACATAGAAAATAGGTGCAGGAGTAGGTCATTCGGCCCTTTGAGCCTGCACCACCATTCAATAAGATCATGGCTGATCGTTCACCTCAGTACCCCTTTCCTGCTTTCTCTCCATACCCCTTGATCCCTTTAGCCGTAAGGGCCATATCTAACTCCCTCTTGAATATAACCAATGAAGTGGCATCAACAGCTCTCTGCGGTAGGGAATTCCACAGGTTAACAACTCTCTGAGTGAAGAAGGTTCTCCTCATCTCAATGCTAAATGGCTTACCCCTTATCTTTAGACTGTGTCCTCTGGTTCTGACTTCCCCAACATCGGGAACATTCTTCCTGCATCTAACCTGTCCAGTCCTGTCAGAATTTTATATGTTTTTATGAGATCCCCTCTCATCCTTCTAAACTCCAGTGAATGCAGGCCCAGCCGATCCACTCTCTCCTCATATGTCAGTCCTGCCATCCCGGGAATCAGTCTGGTGAACCTTCGCTGCACTCCCTCAATAGCAAGAATGTCCTTCCTCAGATTAGGAGACCAAAACTGAACACAATATTCCAGGTGAGGCCTCACTAAGGCCCTGTACAACTGCAGTAAGACCTCTCTGCTCCGATACTCAAATCCCCTAGCTATGAAGGCCAACATACTATTTGCCTTCTTCACCGCTTGCTGTACCTGCATGCCAACTTTCAATGATTGATGTACCATGACACCCAGGTCTCACTGCACCTTTCCTTTTCCTAATCTACCACCATTCAGATAATATTCTGCCTTCGTGTTTTTGCCACCAAAGTGGATAACCTCACATTTATCCACATTATAATGTATTTGCCCTCTCACCTAACCTGTCCAAGTCACCCTGCAACCTTTTAGCATCCTCCTCACAGCTCACACTGCCACTCAGCTTAGTGTCATCTGCAAACGTGCAGATATTATACTCAATTCCCTCATCCAAATCATTAATGTATATTGTAAATAGCTGGAGTCCCAGCACTGAGTCCTGCGGTACCCCACTAGTCACTGCCTGCCATTCTGAAAAGGACCCATTTATCCCGACTCTCTGCTACCTATCTGTCAACCAGTTCTCTATCCACGTCAGTACATTACCCCCAATACCATGTGCTTTAATTTTGCACACCAATCTCTTGTGTGGGACCTTGTCAAAAGCCTTTTGAAAGTCCAAATACACCACATCCACTGGTTCTCCCTTGTCCACTCTACCAGTTACATCCTCAAAAAATTCTAGAAAATTTGTCAAGCAGGATTTCTCTTTCATAAATCCATGCTGACTTGGACCGATCCTGTCACTGCTTTCCAAATGTGCTGCTATTTCATCTTTAATAATTGATTCCAACATTTCCCCACTACTAATGTCAGGCTAACCGATCTATAATTACCCATTTTCTCTCTCCCTCCTTTCTTAAAAGGTGGTGTTACATTAGCTACCCTCCAGTCCATAGGAACTGATCCAGAGTCGATAGACTGTTGGAAAATGATCACCAATGCATCCACTATTTCGAGGGTTCCTTCCTTAAGTACTCTGGGATGCAGACTATCAGGCCCCGGGGATTTATCGGCCTTCAATCGCATCAATTTCCCTAACACAATTTCCTGCCTAATAAGGATTTCCTTCAGTTCCTCCTTCTCACGAGACCCTCGGTCCCTTAGTATTTCCGGAAGGTTATTTGTGTCTTCCTTCATGAAGACAGAACCAAAGTATTTGTTTAACTGGCCGCCATTTTTTTGTTCCCCATTATAAATTCACCTGAATCTGACTGCAAGGGACCTACGTTTGTTTTCACTAATCTTTTTCTCTTCACATATCTATAGAAGCTTCTGCAGTTAATTTTTATGTTTCCAGCAAGCTTCCTCTCATACTCTATTTTCCCCCTCCTAATTAAACCTGTCCTCCTCTGCTGTATTACAAAATTCTCCCAGTCCTCAGGTTTGCTGCTTTTTCTGGCCAATTTATATGCCTCTTCCTTGGATTTAACACTATCGTTAATTTCCCTTGTTAGCCACAGTTGAGCCACCTTCCCCTTTTATTTTTACTCCAGACAGGGATGTACAATTGTTCAAGTTCATCCATGTGATCTTTAAATGTTTGCCATTGCCTATCCACTGTTAACCCTTTAAGTATCATTTGCCAGTTTATTCTAGCCAATTTACGTCTCATACCATCGAAGTTACCTTTCCTTAATTTCAGGACCCTAGTCTCTGAATTAACTGTGTCACTCTCCATCTGAATTCTACCATATTATGGTCACTTTTCCCCAAGGGGCCTCGCACAACAAGATTGCTAATTAGTCCTTTCTCATAACATATCACCCAGTCTAGGATGGCCAGCCCTCTAGTTGGCACCTCGACATATTGGTCGAGAAAACCATTCCTAATACACACCAGGAAATCCTACTCCACCGCATTGCTCCCAGTTTGGTTAGCCCAATCAATATGTTGATTAAAGTCGCCCATGGTAACTGCTGTACCTTTATTGCACGCATCCCTAATTCCTTGTTTGATGCTGTCCCCAACCTCACTGCTACTGTTTGGTGGTCTGTTTACAACTCCCACTAGTGTTTTCTGCCCTTTGGTATTCTGCAGCTCCACCCATACAGTTTCTACATCATCCAAACTAATGTCCTTCCTTACTATTGCATTAATTTCCTCTTTAACCAGCAATGCCACCCCAGCTCCTTTTCCATTCTGTCTATCCTTCCTAAATGTTGAATACCTCTGGATGTTGAGTTCCAGCCTTGGTCACCCTGAAACCATGTCTCTGTGCTGCCAATTGCTTCATATCTGTTAACTGCTAGCTGCGCAGTTAATTCGTCCACCTTATTCCAATTACTCTTCTCATGGAGGCACAGAGTCTTCAAGCTTGTCTTTTTAACCCCTTTGGAATTTTGCTGTAATTTGGCCCTTTTTGATTTTTGCTTTGGGTTTCTCTGCCCTCCACTTTTACTTTTCTTCTTTCTATATTTTGCTTCTGTCCCCATTCTACTTCCCTCTTTCTCCCTGTATATGTTCCCATCCCCCTGTCATATTTGTTTATCCCCTCCCCAACAACACTAGCAAACACTCCCCCTAGGACATTGGTTCCGGTCCTGCCCAGGTGCAGACCGTCCGGTTTGTACTGGTCCCACCTCCCCCAGAACCGGTTCCAATGTCCCAGGAATTTGAATCCCTCCCTTCTGCACCACTCCTCAAGCCACGTATTCATCTGAGCTATCCTGCAATTCCTACTCTGACTAGCACGTGGCACTGGTAGCAATCCTGACATTACTACTTTTGAGGTCCTACTTTTTAATTTAGCTCCTAGCTCCCTAAATTCGTCTTGTTGGACCTCATCCCGTTTTTTTCCTTTTTCGTTGGTACCTGTATGTACCATGACAACTGGCTGTTCACCCTCCCCCTTCAAAATGCCCTGCGCCCGCTCCAAGACATCCTTGACCCTTGCACCAGGGAGGCAACATACCATCCTGGAGTCTTGGTTGTGGCCGCAGAAACGCCTATCTATTCCTCTTACAATAGAATCCACTATCACTATAACTCTGCCATTCTTTTTCCTGCCCTCCTGTGCAGCAGAGCCACCCACAGTGCCATGAACTTGGCTGCTGCTGCTCTCCCCTGATGAGTCATCCCCCTCAACAGTACCCAAAGCGGTGTATCTATTTTGCAGGGGGATGACCACAGGAGACCCCGGCACTACCTTCTTTCCACTGCTCTTTCTGTTGGTCACCCATCCCTATGTGGCTGTGTACCCTTTACCTGCGGTATGGCCAACTCACTAAACGTACTATTCAGCATCGTGGATGCTCCAGAGTGAATCCACCTGCAGCTCCAGTGCCACAACGCGGTCTGTCAGGTGCTGCAGGCGGATGCACTTCCAGCACATGTAGTCGTCAGGGCACTGGAAGGGTCCCTGACTTCCCACATAGTACAGGAGGAGCATAACATGTGTCCGAGCTCTCCTGCCATGACTTAACCCTTAGATTAACTTAATTTGGCAACAACAATGCTAGTAGGTTACTTACTGATAAAGAAAAAGAAAAACTACTCACTAATCACCAGCCAATCACTTACCCCCTTGGCTGTGACGTTATCTTTTGATTTCTTTCTACTTCTTTTTTGCCTCCCTGCTGCAGCTGCATCAGCTGGCCTCCCAACTCGACGCTGGGCCTCTTGTAGGCCTCCTCGACGTCCCGCTCCGCCTCCTCGACTCCCTGCTGGCCTCCTGACTCGACGCTGGGCCTCTTGTAGGCCTCTCCGACATCCTGCTCTGCCTCCTCAACTCCCTGCTGGCCTCCCGACTCGACGCTGGGCCTCTTGTCGGCCTCTCCGACATCCCAGTCCACCTCCTCGACTCTATTACTACAGCCCTGTAGACCATGAGCTTGGTGGCAGTTTTGAGGGCCTGGTCTTTTCCTCAGGCAGCCGAAGGCTGCACTGGCGCATGGAGGCAGTGTTGGATCTCGTCGTCGATGCCTGCTCTTGTTGATAGGAGGCTCCCGAGATATGGCAAGTGGTCCACAGTGTCCAGGGTCGTGCCATGGATCTTGATGACTGGGGGGCAGTGCTGTGCGGTGAGGACAGGCTGGTGGAGGACCTTTGTCTTACGGATGTTTAGCCTCTGTATGTGCATAGACACAGGCGTCATCCACGTACTGTCGGTTGGGATGGTCTTGGACCTGGCCTGGAGATGGCGCAGGTTGAACAGGTTCCCACTGATTCTGTAGTTTAGTTTCACTCCAGCGGGGAGCTTGTTGATTGTGAGGTGGAGCACGGTGGCGAGAGAGATTGAAAAGAGGGTTGGGGCAATGACACAGCCCTGTTTGACCCCGGTTCGAACGTGGATTCGGTCTGTGATGGATCCGTTGGTAAGGATCACGGCCTGCATGGCATCGTGGAGCAGGCGGAGGATGGTGACGAATTTTTGGGGCATCCAAAACGGAGGAGGATGCTCCATAGACCCTCACAGTTGATAGTGTCAAAGGCCTTTATAAGGTCGAAGAAGGTCATGTATAAGGGCTGGCGTTGTTCCCTGCATTTTTCCTGCAGCTGTCGCGCTGCAAAATTCATGTTCGTTGTGCCCCGTAGGGGACGAATTCTGCACTGGGACTCCGAGAGGAGCTCCTTGGCCACGGGAAGAGGACAGTTGAAGAGGACTCGAGCGACGATTTTCCCAGTGGCTGATAGTAGAGAGATTCCTCTGTAGTTGCCTCAGTTGGACTTGTCCCCTTTTTTAAAGATGGTCACGATAACTGCATCTCTGAGATCTCACGGCATGCTCTCCTCTCTCCAGATGAGGGAGATGAGGTCATGTATTTGCGCCAGCAGTGCCTCTTCGCCATACTTCAATGCCACAGCAAGGATTCTGTCCGCACCCGTAGCCTTGTTGTTTTTAAGCTGTCTTATGGCTTTTTCTACCTCGTGCAGTGTTGGGGTCTATAATAAATAGTCTGTTGACTGTCAAATAATGGAGCTGTGAGGATGGATGTATATTCTGGTATTTTAGAATAAACTGCAGAATTGTCACCAATCCTCACACCTCCAGTATTCAACCCTGGTTAGATGGTCTTCATGGAGAACAGTGGCGCAAGTAGTGCAGGAATCATATGTAAAAGAGTAGGTAGGCAGGTGCTCCTTTTAAGATTGAGTACTCCTTCATCGATCTATTGTCTAAAATTGTAAAGAACCTTTTTACCTTGTAATAGATATTTGCATTTACTTTGTCTTTATCCTCACCATGGAGATTCTCCACTTTCTAAAGTACTACAGTACTGACTTGGTTCCAAATTTTCCCAGAGCAAATGGCTGCTAATCAGCGCCTGTGACTGGCCCACATGCCAAACTGTAGAAATTCTGGTGCAGCCATTCATTGAGAAGTCTTGCTGCTAATGTCAGCAGAGCTACTCCCAGCTGCAAATGAAGACCCAATTTGGAAGGTCTCAGCAGGGATTAGGAAAATGAATTAACATATGAACATGTCTTCCCAAGTATGAGATTACTTTTGAATGTATTTGAATTATCCTCTTCATTTGAATCATTGTTTAAGAATTCACTTTGCGCATTTATCGCCACTTCAGATAGTTGTACACTACCAGGGCCATGATGATTATAATGATGATCAAACCAGGAGGAGAAAATATCCATTTAAAAGACTTCCATGAAACGAAGTCCTGCAGTAGTCTCTAATCAATATCTTGGTTAAGGATATCACATTCTTGGCAAATGCAAGTGTAGAGAAAATAACATTAAAAAGTGTGGCCTCAAAAATCTGCAGTTTGCAATCCCGGAGGTTGCACTAAGATTGCACCCATCAGTGCCCTCCAGGACTGACTCCACTATGATTTGTAGGGTCAGTGGAAGGCCACCTAATCTGCACAAGGCAGAAGGGTGCAAGAAAGGTCACAGCGAGCACCTCTCTAGCACCCTGCTTTCCCCAAACTATCAGAAATGTTATGTATGCAATAAAGGTACAAACTGAGTACTGTTTAACTGAACAAGGTACATCCTTCTTTTGCTTTATTACGGCCCAAAGTGCCTGACTCACAAAATGGCTGGCCTTTTATACCAGAGCAGCACCATTCCAACAATTATACCATCTGGTGGCTACAAACAGCATGTACATACATGACAATACCCTCCTCTGAGATCTTATCAGCGTCTTTCACAGGTTGAGACGGTCCGGTACTTTACGCTCCCGGGTTGACCGTCTCAGTTCGATTTCGGCCTTGGGTGAATGTGCGGGGTCTGTTGTGGCTGCTGGCTGGATAGCTAACTTGTTGGGGGTGGCAGTGGCCATGTCAGGAATTGCAAGTCCATTTTTATTGAACAAGTCCGTGATGGAAATTCCGGGTTCACTGATGCCCCTTGAGTCCACTGAAGGCTGCTGGTAGGTTGGTTGGTCGTCGACGGTTTCTTCGTCCGACTGCTCTGGCTCATCCGTGTGCCTCAGCTTTGTTTGATCCAAGTGTTTCTTACAAGTTTGCCCATTCTTGAGCTTAATAACAAATACTCCTTGGCCATGACCGTACCAGCGATCCATTTGGGAGCCTAACCATAATTCAACACATATACAGGATCATTAACAGAAATCTCACGTGACACAGTTGCGCGATCATGGTACCCTTCTTGACTCTGTCTTCTGTATTCAACATGATTACTTAAATCCAGGAGTACAAGAGATAACTTGGTCTTAAAACCTCTTTTCATCATGAGTTCAACAGGCGAGACCCCTGTGAGTGTGTGGGATCTTGTCCTGTAACTCAGCAGTATGCAAGACAAGTGGGTTTGCAGTGACCCTCGGGTAACTTTCCACATGCTTTGCTTGATAATTTGTACTGCACGTTCTGCTTGCCCATTGGATGTAAGCTTTAACGGTGCTGACCTTACATGTTTTATGCCATTAAGTTTTACAAACTCCTGAAACTCCTGACTGGTGAAGCACAACCCATTGTCGCTCACCACTATGGCAGGTAGACCATGTGTCGCGAACATGACATTGAGATTCTCTATGGTTGCTGTGGACGCACTGAATGACATGATTATGCATTCTATCCACTTCGAATAAGCATCCACCACCACTAAAAACATCTTGCCCAGGAAGGGACCTGCAAAATCTAAATGGATCCTGGACCAAGGTTTGGGTGATCATGACCACAGATTCAACAGTGATTCCGCTGGTGCTTTGCTGAGCTGCATGCAGGTGTTGCACTGATGTACGCATGCTTCCAGCTCAGAATCAATTCCTGGCCACCATACGTGGGACCTGGCGATGGCCTTCATCATCACTATACCAGGATGTGTGCTGTGTAACTCACGCACAAACTTCTCTCTCCCTTTCTTAGGTATTACAACTCGATTGCCCCACAATATATAATCTGCTTGAATAGACAGTTCGTCCTTGCGACGAATGTGCGGTTTGGCTTCCTCGCACATTTGCTTAGGTATGGCAGACCAATCCCCTTTGAGGATGCAACCCTTTACCACCGATAATATTGGGTCCTGGCTGGTCCAAGTCTTAACTTGTTGAGCCATGACAGGGCTACCTTCACTCGCAAAAGCATCCATGATTAACATTAAATCTGCCGGTTGTGGCGTTTCCACCTCCGGTGTGGGCAACGGCAACCGGCTCAAAGCATCGGCACAATTCTCTGTGCCAGGTCTGTGGCGAATGACATAATCATAGGCAGATAATGTCAATGCCAACCTTTGGATGCGGGATGAAGCATTGGTATTGATACCTTTGTTCTCGGAAAACAACGAAATGAGTGGCTTGTGATCGGTCTCTAATTCAAACCTCAGACTGAAAAGGTATTGGTGCATTTTTTTAACACCATGCACACACGCTAAAGCTTCTTTTTCTACCATACTATAGGCTCTTTCTGCTTTAGACAAACTTTTGGATGCATACGCGACAGGTTGATGTTTCCCCGACTCATTGGCTTGTTGTAACACGCAACCAATTCCATATGACGATGCGTCACAGGCCAAAACTAAACGTTTACATGGGTCATAATGTACCAGCAGCTTGTTCGAGCAAAGCAGATTGGTGGCTTTCTCGAAAGCTCTGTCTTGCAATGCGCCCCACACCCAGTTGTTACCTTTTCTCAATAGTATGTGCAGTGGTTCAAGTAAGGTGCTTAATTTAGGTAGGAAGTTACCAAAGTAGTTGAGTAGACCCAGGAACGAACGCAGCTCCATCACGTTCTACGGCTTGGGTGTATTCTTGATGGCTTTGGTTTTCACGTCAGTAGGTCTGATGCCATCAGCGGTGATTTTCCTCCTGAGGAATTTGACCTCTGCTGCCATGAAGACGCACTTCGAGCATTTAAGTCTGAGTCCCACTCTGTCCAAATGCAGTAGAACCTCTTCCAGGTTGTTCAGATGTTCCTTGGAGTCACGACCGGTGATCAGGATGTCATCTTGGAACACGACAGTTCTGGGAACGGACTTCAGTAGACTTTCCATATTCCTCTGGAATATTGCTGCAGCCGAGCGAATTCCAAACTGGCACCTGTGGTAAATAAACAGTCCTTTGTGCGTGTTAATGCACGTAAGTCTCTTCGGCGTCTCAACCAACTCCTGCGTCGTATAGGCCAACGTCAAGTCCAATTTTGTGAACGACTTCCCTCCGGCTAGCATCACAAACAAGTCATCAGCCTTCGGTAACGGGTACTGATCTTGTTTTGAAACCCTGTTGATCGTAGCCTTGTAGTCTCCACAGATTCTGACTGTGCCATCACTTTTCAGCACAGGAACAATGGGGCTGGTCCATTCATTAAATTCGACCGGTGATATGATCCCTTCACGCTGGAGTCTGTCCAGTTCAATTTCGACCTTCACCCTCATCATATACGTCACTGCCCGAGCTTTATGATGGACGGGTCTTGCATCTGAGTCCACGTGGATCTGCACCTTGGCTCCCGTGAAGTTGCTGATATCCAGTTCGAACAGCGAGGGGAACTTGCTCAATACTTGGGCACATGTATTTTCCTCCGCCAACAACGCCTTTATGTCGTTCCAGTCGCATCTGATTTTCTCCAACCGGCTCCTGCCGAGCAGCGTTGGGCCATTGCCTAGAACAATCCACAGCGGTAACTCGTAAACCGCACCGTTATACGACACATTAATTTGTGCACTGTCACTCACCTTTATCAGTTCTTTGGTGTACGTGCGCAGTTTGGCGTTAACAGGGCTCAGCCTGGGCCTCACAGTCTTAGTATCCCACAGCTTATTAAATACCCTCTCGTTCCATGATCGATTGACTCGCCCCCGTGTCCAGTTCCATCGATACCAGTATCCCGTTAAACTTCACGTTAATCAAAATTTGTTTACTCTTGGTTATGAAAGAGTACAGTCCATACACTTCCTCCGCTGGCATCTCGGATCCACGCTAGTCTGACTCTCATTGTCCACGCGGTGTGTTGCAGCTCACTTGCTCATCTGCGGACACTTGCGCTGGAGATGCCCCACTCTTAGAAAACCTTTGCAACTATATTGCTTAAATCAGATGATTTCCCCCACAACGCCAACACGGAGAAGTTTGACACATTCCCGTTGGCGGACTTTGGGCAGCCACAGGTTTCGCAAACGCAGCCGGATAGGCCTTGCCATGTGCCGCTCTGCCGAACGGCGAATCAATCTCATTTACAGTACTTGCCGAGGTTCGGTTCTTCACCGATATTTGCTTCAAGCTCCTGACCATCATCATACATGATTGAGCGATCTGGATGGCCCTTTTTAAATCCAACTCCTCCATCACCAGAAGTTTGCACAGGATCACCTCGTGGTTGATATCGATAACAAAGAAGTCCCGCAGCATGTCTGCCAACACTGTCCCAAAATTGCAAGGTCCCGCTAGACGTCTCAGGTCGGCAACGAATTTTGCCACGCTCTGGCCCTCCGATCGAACGTGTGAATAAAACCTGTATCTGAAGATGATGATGCCGTCATCTGGCTTGAGGTGCTCCCGTACACAACTCCTCGTACCTTTTCTCTGTTGGATCACAAGGCATGAGTAGATTTTTTATCAGACCGTAGATCTTTGAACCGCACACAGTGAGGAACACGGCCCGGCGCCGATCTGCATCGTCGACCCCCTTCATTTTGTTGGCCACAAAGTACTGGTTCAAACAGCTCACAAAGTCTGCCCAATCTTCTCCCTCCATGAATCGCTCTAAAAATCCAATCGTGCTCATTTTGCAAACAAAGGTTCTTGTATTCTCTTCGCCAAATGTTATGTATGCAATAAAGGTACAAACTGAGTACTGTTTAACTGAACAAGGTATACCCTTGGCTCTGCTTTATTATGGCCCAAAGTGCCTGACGCACAAAATGGCTGGCCTTTTAGACCAGAGCAGCACCATGTGCGTGCTGCTCATTGGCCTCCAACAATGACACCATCTGGTGGCTACAAATAGCATGTACATACATGACACAGCACTTGCCTAATACTGGGAGAACCGCTCCCAGAACCAGCCATGTCACTTTCAGCCCCCTGAATAAATGGGCTTAGCAAGAATTTGTTAAAGAAAAGGGGCTTGAGCACATAAATCTAGGTTGACACTTCAGTGCAGTGGTGAGGGAGTGCTGCACTGTTAGAGGTGCTGTTTTTCAGATGAGACATTAAACCGAGGCCCCATCTGCTCTCTCAGGTGGTCTCTCAGCAGTGAAGTTGTTCCTCATGTCCTGGCCAATATTTATCCCTCAATCAACGCAACAAAACCAGATTATCTGGTCATTATCACATTGCTGCTTGTGGGAGCTTGCTGTATGCAAATTGGCTGGCGCATTTCCTACATTACAACAGTGACTACACTCCAAAAGTACTTTATTGTAAAGCGCTTTGAGACGTCCGGTGGTCGTGAAAGGTTCTATATACATGCTAGTCTTTCTTTTTTATACTATTCGTCTGAACCAATCCTTGTGATAGCGAGTTTCACATTCCAACCACTCTCTGGGTAAAGTCGTTTCTATTGAATTCCATATTTGATTTCTTGGTGACTATCTTATATTGATGGCCTCTAGTTTTGCTGCTCCCCACAAGCGGAAACACTTAGCTGGATTTTCCTGGGTCCACCCACATGGTGTGGGGGGACCCAGGAGACAGTGGGAAACACACAAGTTCGGGTTTCCCGGTACGCTGTGGATTTTTAACTCCACAGCTTGTATGCAACAGAAAGGGCGGGTTCCCCACCCAGAAGCCAGCCTGTTTAACAGCTTTCAGTCCGGCGGTGAACTCGAACCAGGAGGTCCCAAGACCAGGTCAGTGCTGGGCCCAAGATGATGGGTCTAAGCCTGGGCAAAGCGGGGGTGGTCCGATCCTCCGGCAGCGGGGTGCGGGGGGTGGGGGGGGAGGGCGGTCAATCCCTCAGGGCTGAGTCACAATCCAGGAGGGAACCAATCCTTGTCCCCAGGGGGGAATTGCGGTCCCCGGGGGTGGTCCAATACCCACCCCGGGGTTGCGGGCTGATGGTGGAGGAGCTTGGGGGGCTGGGAGAAAGCACTCCTGCTCCTCCCGGCCCACAAAGATTGCTTCCCAAGGCTGAGGCCGCCTCACAACTATCAGGAATTCTGAGCACCAGCATCCCCGGCTGCCTGCAGTAAAATCTACAAAGCAGGTCAAAGTAGAGGCGTCAGGCTTCACTACCATATTTAAATTGACAACCCACCTCCTGGCAGTGGGATCGCATCTCGCCCCCACCATCCCACCTGACTGAAAGTCAAAAGTGGCCCTGGGTTGGAGGTGGGTTGGGGTCGAGTTTTACATTTTTATACCTCCAACCCACCCATTCTTACCAGTGAAAATTCCGGCCGTGTCTAATCTAGCAAAACCTTTCATACTTTTATAGACCTCTATTAGGTCACCCCTAACCCATTCTATTCATCCTTTCTTGATAGGTATAACCTCTCAGTTCTGGTATGATCCTTGTAAATCTTTTTTGCACCCTCACCATATCTCTATCTAGATTTTCCATTATTTTTGCATGCATACCGTCCAATTAACGCTGAAATGAAGTGTAACGCCCATATATCGCCCATTTAGCCACAAAATGAAACTGACGCCCATTTCTCGGTCACTTATCGGCGAGCGTTACTTTCGGCATGTACGTAACGCCGATAAAAGATAATACCGCATGCTCATTTTTTTGGGGCGGAAACATCAGAATGGGCGAACCCAACGCCCATAATATCGGCCAGCGTTACTTTCAGCACGTTATTAACACCAAGATTCAATAATA
Source organism: Pristiophorus japonicus (assembly GCF_044704955.1). NCBI lineage: Eukaryota > Metazoa > Chordata > Chondrichthyes > Pristiophoridae > Pristiophorus > Pristiophorus japonicus. The sequence continues at coordinate 194,493,424 of NC_091977.1, forward strand.
CCGACCGCCTACTTTTTTTTGTCGTAAACATCACATTTGCCGAAACTAATGCCTAGTATATCGCCCAGCATCACTTTCAGCACCTCACACACATATTGCCCACAATCTCACTCGCCGAAAAAACCACTATGAAAAAGTTGAACTCATCTGAACTAATCACAGCAGTGTGGATGCCATTTTGTAAATTGCAGGTCGTTTCATTGAAAAGGCTGCTTCAACTTCGGGGGAGTTTGGATTTACTCTGGAGTTCTTCTCAGGTGATGTGACCATCTGAACAGACATCTTATCGTACTGTAGCCGATTGGATTTTACTTTAGGTGTCTTAGTGGGGAAATTTATTGCTTGTGAACAATCAGCATTATACTTATAGTTATTGGAATGGGGCCAGCCATTTCTCAGCCGACCTTGAGGACAACGAAGATGCTGCAGAGTTCAAATGGCATAACGTCTACTCCACAGCATTATGTGCCCAATCTAAGATGTGCCAGACTGATGAGGAGGACCAGACCATACACCCCCCGCACTTACAGGGAGAAGCGGTCTTACTTCGACTTATCCAAGAATACCTGCTTTCGGAAACTGCGCTTCCACAAAGTGGTTATCAGTGAGATATGCCAACTCATCAGGGCAGATCTGCAGCCTGCCAGCACCTTCAGGACCTCACTGTCCATCGAGGTCAAGGTCACCGTGGCACTGTTGTTCTATGCATCCGGTTCCTTTCAGGCCTCTGCGATCGACATTTGCGCTATATCTCAGCATGCCACACATTGCTGCATTAGACACGTCACTGAAGCCCTGTACGAATGTAGGATGGACTTTATCAGTTTCCCCATGACCATGGAGACTTAGACTGACAGGGCTCTAGGATTCCCCAAGGTGCAGGGAGCACATCACCATGCGGGCACCTTCTCTGGACGCAGAGGTTTTTCGCAACCGAAAAAGATTTTACACCTTGAAGGTCCAACTCATTGTCGACCACAACCAGATAATTATGGCAGTGAATGCCAAATTTCCAGACAGCATCAATGAGGCTCACATCCTGCGTGAGAGCGCTGTATCTGACATGTTTACCAGTCAGCCACAAGATCAATGCTGGATGCTTGGTGACAAACGATATGGCCTAGCCATCTGGCTGATGACCGCCCCCGCCCCCCCCCCCCACATGACATCCACACAGAGGCCAAGAAGCGATACAACGAGAGCCGCAGAGCCACACGCAATGTGGTCCAGAAAACCATTGGTGTGCTTAAGCAGTGCTTTAGATGCCTGGAGCACTCAGGAGGGGAGCTACAATACAACCCTGATCAGGTAGCTCAATTTGTGGTCGTGTGCTCCATGCTGCACAACTTGGCTATCAGGAGGGGGCAAGAATTGCCAGAAGGGACTGGTGGTGCACCTCAGGAGGGAGAGGAAGAGGAGGACGAGGAGCTGGATGCTGACCTCGGGCTGGACAATCAGGCTGACTATGAAACCATGCCCACACCCAACTCCAGACCTCAGGAAAGGGCCCATGTTGGCTACATAGCTGCAAGACTCTTACATCAGCAGCTCATAAATGAGCGCTTTGCCTGAAAGAACGTTGCTGTTAGTGACAAAGCTGACACACAGCTGTGTGTGCAGCTTAGACATCAATGGTTTACATCACCTTGGTGCCAATTAAAGTTTAAGTTGATTCAAGTTAAGTTTAATTATACCCTTTCGTGTTAAGGAATCACCAGTGTGTAACGGTCCAGCTATCTGCGATAATGCGCAACAAGGTTATGTTAAATAAAAAACATTTAATACGACCATTGGTCTGAAATCATAAGTATAATGATCAAAAACACCCCAACCCCTCCCCACCCCACAACACATTTTAGCACATTGACATCATTCAAATGGTCAACATGTCCAGCAACACAGAACACAGATGCAAACCAACAGGGTGGCCCCTTCCCCCCATACATTACAACAAATTGCATACACCGAGATGGAGATGTAACAAAGCCATCACCTGCGGACATGCACCTCACCTCCCGAAAATACTAGGGGACCGAGGGTCTAGCACGAAGGAGGAATGGAGGGAACTGAGGAAAATCCTTATTAGTCAGGAAATGGCATTAGGGAAATTGATGGGATTGAAGGCCGATAAATCCCCAGGGCCTGATAGTCTGCATCACAGAGTACTTAAGAAAGTGGCCCTAGAAATAGTAGATGTATTGGTGATCATTTTCCAACATTCCATGGACTCTGGATCAGATTCTATGGATTGGAGGGTAGCTTATGTAACCCCACTTTTTAAAAAAGGAGGGAGAGAGAAAACAGGGAATTATAGACTGGTTAGCCTGACATCAGTAGTGGGGAAAATGCTGGAATCAATAATTAAAGATGTAATAGCAGCGCATTTGGAAAGCAGTGACAGGATCGGTCCAAGTCAGCATGGATTTATGAAAGAGAAATCATGCTTGACAAATCTTCTAGAATTTTTTGAGGATGGAGCTAGTAGAAACAACAAGGGAGAACCAGTGGATGTGGTGTATTTGGACTTTCAAAAGGCTTTTGACAAGATCCCACACAAAAGATTAGTGTGAAAAATTAAGGCACATGGGATTGGGGGTAATGTATTGATGTGGATAGAGAACTGGTTGGCAGACAGGAAGCAAAGACTGGGAATAAACGGGTCCTTTTCAGAATGGCAGGCAGTGACTAGTGGGGTACCGCAAGGTTCAGTGCTGGGACCCCAGCTTTTTACAATATATATTAATGATTTAGACAAAGGAATTGAATGTAATATCTCCAAGTTTGCAGATGACACTAAGCTGGGTGGCAATGTGAGCTGTGAGGAGGATGCTAAGAGGCTGCAGGGTGACTTGGACAGGTTAGGTGAGAGGGCAAATGCATGGCAGATGCAGTATAATGTGGATAAGTGTGAGGTTATCCACTTTGGTGGCAAAAACAGGAAGGCAATTATCTGAATGGTGACAGATTAGTAAAAGGGAAGGTGCAGCAAGACCTGGGTGTCATAGTACATCAGTCATTGAACGTAGGCATGCAGGTACAACAGGCAGTAAAGAAAGCAAATGGCATGTTGGCCTTCATAGCGAGAGAATTTGAGTATAGGAGCAGGGAGGTCTTGCTGCAGTTGTACAGGGCCTTGGTGAGACCACACCTTGAGTATTGTGTGCAGTTTTGGTCTCTTAATCTGAGGAAGGACATTCTTGCTATTGAGGGAGTGCAACACCAGACTGATTCCCGGGATGGCAGGACTGACATATGAGGAAAGACTGGATCAACTAGGCTTATATTCACTGGAATTTTGAAGAATGAGAGGGGATCTCATAGAAGCATATAAAATTCTGACGGGATTGGACAGGTTAGATGCAGGAAGAATGTTCCCGATGTTGGGAAAGTCCAGAACCAGGAGTCACAGTCTAAGGATAAGGGGTAAGCCATATAGGACCGAGATGAGGAGAAACTGCTTCACTCAGAGAGTGGTGAACCTGTGGAATTCTCTACCACAGAAAGTTGTTGAGTCCAATTCGTTGGATATATTCAAAAGGGAATTTACGGCTAAAGGGATCAGGGGGTATGGGGAGAAGGCAGGAGTGGGGGACTGAAGTTGCATGATCAGCCATGATCATATTGAATGGTGGTGCAGGCTCGAAGGGCCGAATGGCCTGCTCCTGCACCTATTTTCTATGCTTCTATGTTTCCTTCCTCCCCCCCTTCTTCTCCCCACCTCTACCCCTTCCCCTCCTCACTCCACGCCGCCTGGCCGAGACGCTCCTCAGGCGGTGCCTCATTGGGGGGGCATGAAGGCAGAGCCAGTGGTTGCACGGATACAGGAGCGGGGATACCAAGTTGGGAATATTCTTGGATCCAGAAGCAAGATATTGCTCCTGCCTCTCATGTGTCATTGGCACTGGGGGTGCAGAACCTAGGGGTGGAGTGCCGCGCTCCGGGATCACTGGGGGGCCTGTGCCACCAGTGTTCCTGGCTATCACCTCCAGGGCCTCCGCCATCCGCGGAACGTACTCCGTCATGGTGCCGGAGATGCTGGCCAGCTGTCGGGATATGCCCCCCAATGTTGGAGGATCTGGTCACCTATTTCAACAATCCTTCTGGACAACTCTACCATGTCACCGCTCTCATCGAGCACTCGTGGACCAGACCTGCTACGTCTACGCAACCTTTGCGGGTTTGGCGCCATCCTGGGGACAACTTGGGTGCCCTGTGGTGAGGTGATTGAGCCCGGTACCTCCAGAGTGGAGGTGGGAATGGCCGGAGGAGCACTAGATGGCCTTGGGGTCGAATGCCTTCTGGAGCGTGGTGATGCAGGCTGCTCAAAGTCCGTGCTGTCATCCAGCAGATTGATGGGCGAGAATCGGTGCTCCTCAGCACCAGATGTAGGATCATTTGGCGAGTCCGGCACCGCGCCCCCACCTTCTGGCCTCGGTGGTCTTGCCTGGGGACGTGCTGCTGGCTAAGCTGCAAAACACAAATGAGGTTATTAGAGGAGAAGAGGGTGCAAGGGTCACAAGGTGAGTCCAGCGCTACACACAGCATATGCACGACAAAAGCATCAGCACTATCAAAATCATGCCTGAACGAGCTCACCGTACTTAGCCTCGTGGAGTTATTCGATACTTAACAATTGGCGACAAGTTAAAAATGCGAACTTTCATGCAACCATGTCTGTTGGAATTTTGGAGAGATTCGTGGAAGTGGAAGACTGGGAGGATTTCACTGATCACCTCGACCAGGACTTCGTAGCCAACGGATTGGAAGGAACCGATAACGCAATTAAGCGCAGGGCGGTTCTCCTCACCGTTTGTGGGTCAAAAATTTATGGTCTTATCAAGAATCTACTCTCACCGACTCGACCAACAGATAATACTTATAATGAATTGTGTACGCTGGTTCGGAACCACTTTATACCGAAGGAAAGCACCATCGCTCCAAGGGCCAGGACGTGGCGGAATTTGTCGCCGACCTGAGACGACTCACTGGCCGTGCAACTTTGGAGCTGCATTGGAGGAAATGCTGTGGGACTTTTTCGTGTTTGGCATTGGCCACGAGGTCATCCTTCGAAAGTTGCTGGCTGCTGAATCTCTAGACCTGAGCAGGGCAATCACGATCGTCCAGCATGCATGTCCACGGATGAAAACTCAAAACAGATATCTTCCCAGCATCGAAACTCACCAGCAAGTACTGTGCATAAAATAATATCGTCGGCAGGCAAAGCTGCACATGGCAGGGCCTACTCGTCCAAATTCGTACGACCTGTAACTGCTCAAAATCCGCCATCGGGGGTGAATCAAATCTTGCCTTGTTGGCATTGCGGGGGTTATCATCGGGCCCATCAATGCCAATTCAAGCAATACGTGTGCAAAGGCTGTGCAACAATGGGGCACCTTCAGCCAAAGTGTCCGCAACCGAGCAAGCGTGCTGCGACACACCACATGGCTGATGATTATCGATCCAGCGTGGATCAAGCGGCAGAGACAACTCAACCCAAGGTACAGGATGAAGAAGTGTATGTGGTACATTCTTTTACCAAAAGTCCTCCGATAATGCTGGGTAAAATTAAATGGGGTTCCAGTATCCATGGAATTGGACACGGGTGCGAGTCAGTCACTAATGAGCCAGAGGGCTTTCGAAAAGCCGTGGGACACTAAGGCAAAAAGACCCAAACTGAGCCCAATCAATGCGAAGCTGCGTACCTACACCAAAGAGCTCATACCAGTCATTGGCAGTGCGGCAGTAAAGGTCATACGATGGAGCTGTGCATGATTTATCGTTATGGATCGTTCCAGGCAATGGCCCAACTCTGTTCGGCAGGAGTTGGCTTGACAAACTTAAATGGAACTGGAACAATATTAAAGTCTTATCATCAGTGGATGACGCTTCGTGTGCTCAAGTGCTGAGCAAGTTTCTCTCGTTGTTCAAACCAGGCATCAGCAACTTCATGGGAGCCAAGGTGCAGATCCACCTAGGCCCAGATGCAAGACCTGTCCATGACAAGGCTCGGGGGGGGGTTCCATACATGATGAGGGAGAAGGTCGAGATCGAACTGGACAGACTTCAACGGTGTCATGTATGTACTTTTGGAATCACTAGCCAGTAGATGGCGTCACTGTTGGAGGCCATTGGGCTGCACGCACGTGTGTGCAGCCCAAGTATAAAAGGCCAGCCATTTTGTATATTAGTCATTTTGGACCTTAATAAAGCAGAGCCACGATCATACCTCTTGGAATTAAACAGTACGCAGTCTAACAGCTATTCCATACACAACATTTGACGACGAGGCAACAAGAATCTTTGTATGCAAAAATGAGCACAATTGGATTGTTGGAGCAATTTGTGGAAGGAGAAGATTGGGCAGACTTTGTGAGCCGTTTGAGCCAGTTCTTCGTGGCCAACAAAATCAAGAAGGTCGGCGACGCAGATCGGTGCCGGGTGGTGTTCCTCACGGACTGCGGTCCAAAAATTTATGGTCTGATAAATAAGCTACTCCTGCCTGCGAGTCCAACAAAGAAGATGTTTGAAGAATTGTGGACACTGGTACAGGACCACCTTAAGCCAGACGAAGGCATCATCATCTCCAGATACAGATTTTACACGCGCGTTCACTCAGAGGGCCAGAATGCGGCGGAATTTGTTACCGACCTGAGGCGTCTAGCGGGACGGTGTAAATTCGGGGCTGTGTTGGCAGACATGCTGCGGGGCTTCTTTGTAATCGGCATCAACCACGAGGTGATCCTGCGTAAACTACTGGCAGTGGAGACGCTGGACTTGAACAGGGCCATCATGATCGCTCAGTCATGCATGATGACGGAGAGAAATCTAAAGCAGATATCAGTGAAAAATCAAAACTCAGCAAGTACTGTAAATATGATTGATTCAGCATTTGGCAGAGCGGCACATAGTCGGGTCTACCCGACTGTGTACATGAAACCTGTGGCTGCCCAAAGTCTGCCAGTGGGAATGCATCCGATTTCTCTGTGTTGGCGTTGTGGGGGAAATCACTGGCACCAGCAGTGCCGATTTAAGCAATATAGTTGCAACGGCTGTCTGAGAGTGGGGCATCTCCAGTGCAAGTGTCCGCAGATGAGCAAGCGTGCTGCGACACACCATGTGGAGGATGATGGTCAGATGAGCATGGATCCGGATTCACAATCCCAGATACCAGAGGAGGAAGTGTATGGACTGTACTCGTTCCTAACTAAGAGCAAACCGATAATGATCAACGTGAAATTTAATGGGGTGCTGGTATCGATGAAACGGGACACGGGGGCAAGTCAATCGATAATGAGCCAGAGAGCATTCGACAAGCTGTGGGATACTAAGGCTGTGAGGCCCAGGCTAAGTCCAGTCAATTCAAAGTTGCTGACGTACACCAAAGAACTCATAACGGTGATTGGCAGTGCCACAATTAAAGTGTCGTATGATGGTGCGGTTCACGAGTTACCACTATGGATTGTCCCAGACAATGGCCCAATGCTGCTCGGCAGGAACTGGCTTTAAAAAAATCAGTTGCGATTGGAACAACATCAAGGTGTTGTCATTGGAGAAAGATACATGTGCCCAAGTACTGAGCAAGTTCCCCTGTTTGAACCAGGCATCGGCAACTTCACGTGAGCCAAGGTGCAGATCCACGTGGACTCGGATGCAAGACCCGTCCATCATAAAGCTCGGGCAGTTCCGTATATGATGAGGGAAAAGGTCGAAATTGAACTGGACAGACTCCAGCGTGAAGGGATCATATCACCGGTTGAATTTAATGAATGGGCCAGCCCCATGGTTCCTGTGCTGAAAAGTGATGGCACAGTCAGAATCTGTGGAGACTACAAGGCTACAATCAACAGGGTTTCAAAACAGGATCAGTATCCGTTACCAAAGGCTGATGACCTGTTTGCAACGCTAGCCGGAGGGGGGGGGGGAAGTCGTTCACCAAACTGGACTTGATGTCGGCCTACATGACACAGGAGCTGGTCAAGACATCGAAGAGACTTACGTGCATTAACACGCATAAAGGACTGTTGATTTATCACAGATGCTCTTTTGGAATTCACTCGGCTGCAGCAATATTTCAGAGGAACATGGAAAGTCTACTGAAGTCCGTTCCCAGAACCGTCATCTTCCAAGATGACATCCTGATCACAGGTCGTGACTCTGAGGAACATCTGCACAACCTGGAAGAGGTTCTACATCGTCTGGACAAAGTGGGACTCAGACTGAAACGTTCGAAGTGCGTCTTCATGGCACCGGAAGTCGAATTCCTGGGGAGGAAAATTGCTGCTGACGGCATCAGGCCCACGGACGCGAAAACCAAGGCCATCAAGAATGCACCCAAGCCGCAGAATGTGACAGAGCTGCGTTCGTTCCTGGGTCTACTCAACTACTTCGGATACTTCCTACCCATATTGAACACCTTATTAGAACCACTGCACATGCTGCTAAGAAAAGGCGACAACTGGGTGTGGGGTGCGTCTCAAGACAGCTTTTGAGAAAGCCACTAATCTGCTTTGCTCTAATAAGCTGCTGGTACATTATGACCCATGTAAATGTTTAGTATTGGCCTGTGGTACTTCGTCATATGGAATTGGTTGCGTACTCCAACAAGCTAATGAGACGGGTAAACTTCAACCAGTCGCGTGTGCTTCAAAAAGTTTGTCCAAAGCAGAAAGAGCTGACAGCATGGTAGAGAAAGAAGCACTAGCCTGTGTGTATGGGTTTAAAAAGATGCATCAGTACCTGTTTGGTTTTCGGTTTGAACTGGCTACAGATCACAAGCCGCTCATTTCACTGTTCTCTGAAAACAAAGGTATCAATACCAATGCTTCATTTCGCATCCAGAGGTGGGCGCTGAGATTATCCACTCATGATTATGTAATTCGCTATAGACTTGGCACCGAGAATTGTGCCGATGCTTTAAGCCGTATGCCGTTGCCCACACCGGAGGTGGAAACGCCACAACCGGCGGACCTATTGTTAGTTATGGATGCTTTTGAGAGTGAAGGAACCATTGTAAGACCTGGACCAGCCAGGACCCGATTTTATCGGTGGTGAAAAGTTGCATCCTCAAAGATGATTGGTGTGCCATACCCAAGGAAATGTGCGAGACCAAACCTTACATTCATCGCAAAGGCGAACTGTCTATTCAGTCGGATTGTTACTGTGGGGCAATCGTGTTGTTATGCCCAAGAAAGGGAGAGGGAAATTTGTACGTGAGCTACATAGCACACATCCCGGCATTGTAATGATGAAAGCCATCGCTAGGTCTCATGTATGGTGGCCGGGAATAGACTCTGAGCTGGAATCATGTGTGTATCAGTGCAACACTTGCATGCAGCTCAGCAAAGCACCAGCGGAATAGCTGCTGAGTCTGTGGTCTTGGCTGTCCAAACCATGGTCCAGGATCCACATAGACTTTGCAGGTCCCTTCCTGGGGAAGATGTTTTTAGTTGTGGTGGATGCATATTCGAAGTGGATAGCGTGTATAATCATGTCATCCAGTACATCCACAGCTACCATTGAGAATCTCAGTGTCATGTTCACGACACATGGTCTGCCTGACATTGTTGTTAGCGACAACGGATCGTGCTTCACCAGTCAGGAGTTTCAAGAGTTCATGAAACTCAATGGTATCAAACATGTAAGGTCAGCACCGTTCAAACCTGCATCCAATGGGCAAGCAGAACGTGCTGTCCAAATCATAAAGCAGAGTATGAAGCGAGTCACCCAAGGGTCACTGCAGACCCGCCTGTCATGCATACTGCTTAATTACAGGACAAGACCACACATGTTTACCGGGCTCTTGCCTGCTGAACTAATGATGAAGAGAGGTCTTAAGACCAAGCTATCTCTTGTACACCCTGACTTGAATAATCATGTTGAATATAGAAGACAAAGTCAGCAAGGGTATCACGATCGCGCAGCTGTGTCACGCGATATTTCTGTAAATGATCCTGTATATGTTCTGAATTATAGTCAGGGTCCCAAGTGGATTGCTGGTACTGTCATGGCCAAGGAGGGCAACAGAGTATTTATTATCAAGCTCAAAATGAGCAAACATTCAGGAAACATGTGGATCAGACAAAGCTGCGGCACACAGACAAACCGGAACAGTGGGAGGAAGAGACAATCGACGAGCAACCAACCTACCCCCAGTCATCAGAGCACTCAGTGGTCATCGGTGAATCGGGACTTTCAATCACTGACATCTTCAATGAAAATGGACTTCCAATCCCTGACATGGTCATTGCCACTCCCACCAGATCAGTCACCCAGCCACCAGTCACAACAGACTCTGAACACTCACCCAAGGCTGGAGTTGAACTGAGATGGTCAACTCGGGAGCGTAAAACACCGGACCGTCTCTATTTGAAAAAGACTGTGTTAATCTCTCAGAGGGGGGGGTATTGTCATGTATGTACTTTTTGAGTCACTAACAACTAAATGGCGTCACTGTTGGAGGCCATTGGGCTGTATGCACGTGTGTGCAGTCCAAGTATAAAGGGCCAGCCATTTTGTATATTAGTCATTTTGGGCCTTAATAAAGCAGAGCCAAGGTCATATCTCTTGGAGTTAAACAGTACTCAGTCTAACAGTTATCACATACACAACAAACGGGAAGGAATCATATCACCAGTCGAGTTCAACGAATGGGCCAGTCCAATTGTCCCAGTGTTGAAAAGCGATGGCATGGTCAGGATCTGCGGTGACAACAAGGTAACGATCAACCTAGTCTTGATACAGGATCAGTACCCGTTACCCAAGGCTGATGACCTGTTTGCAATGCTAGCGGGGGGGAAGTCGTTCACCAAATTGGACCTGACCTCGGCTTACATGGCACAGGAGCTGATCGAATCTTCAAAAAAACTGACATGCATCAACACACACAAAGGACTGTTTATATACCACAGGTGCCCTTTTGGAATTCGCTTGGCGGCAGTCATATTTCAGAGAAACATGGAGACTTTGCTGAAGTCCATCCCGAGAACCGTCGTGTTCCTAGATGACATCCTGATCATCGGTCGCGACGCCACTGAACATCTGCACAACCTAGAAGAGGTTTTATGTCGTCTGGACAGAGTGAGACTCAGGCTAAAACGCTCCAAGTGCGTTTTCATGGCACCAGAAGTCGAATTCCTGGGGAGAAAGATTGCAGCAGGCGGCATCAGGCCTATGGACTCAAAGACAGAGGCCATCAAGAATGCACCCAGACCCCAGAGAGTAATGGAGCTGCGTTCGTTCCTGGGTCTCCTTAACTATTTTGGTAACTTTCTACCTAGTTTGAGCACATTGCTAGAGCCCTTGCACATGTTGCTGAGAAAGGGTAACGACTGGGTTTGGGGCAAATCTCAAGACAGAGCCTTTGAGAAGGCCAAGAACCTGCTTTGTTCCAATAAATTACTGGTACACTATGACCCATGTAAGTGGTTAGTGCTGGCCTGCGACGCCTCATCATATGGGGTCGGTATCAGACAAACTCCAACCAGTTGTATACGCGGCCACCAGTCTGTCTAAGGCTGAAAGAACCTATAGTTTGGTAGAGAAAGAGGCGTTAGCATGCATATATGGGGTTAGGAAAATGTACCCATACCTGTTTGGGCTTCGGTTTGAGCTTGAAACAGACCACAAGCCGCTCATTTCATTGTTTTCTGAGAGTAAAAGTATAAACACCAATGCCTAGTCCCGCATCCAAAGATGGGCACTGATATTATCAGCTTATGATTATGTCATCTGCCACAGACCAGGCACTGAAAACTGCACTGATGCGCTTAGCCAGCTACCATTGTATACAACCGGGGTAGAAATGCTGCAGCCCGCAGACTTGCTGCTGGTCATTGATGCCTTCGGGACCGAGGAGTCACCCATCACGGCTCGCTAAATTAGGACCTGGACCAGCCAGGATCCTATACTGTCAAGCATAATAAGGTATGTCTTAAATGGAAATTGGTCTGCCATTCCCAGGGAAATGCAGGATGAAATTGAGCCTTATAGCCGCCGCAAAGATGAATTTTCTATTCAGTCTGATTGTCTGTTATGGGGTAATCGTGTTGTTATGCCAAAAAAAGGCAGGGAAACTTTTGTGCGAGATTTACACAGTACCCACCCAGGCATTGTCACGATGAAGGCCATTGCCAGGTCTCACGTTTGGTGGCCCGGCATTGACTCGGACTTGGAGTCATGCGTGCATCAGTGCAACACTTGCATGCAACTGAGTAACGCACCTGCGGAGGTTCCACTGAATCTGTGGTCATGGCCATCCAAACCGTGGTCAAGGATCCACATAGACTTTGCAGACCTCTTTCTCGGAAAATGTTTTTAGTAGTAGTGGACGCTTACTCCAAATGGATTGAATGCGTAATCATGTCATCCAGCACGTCCACAGCCACCATTGAAAGCCTCCGGGCCATGTTCACCAGCCATGGCCTGCTCGACGTCTTTGTCAGCGACAACGGACCGTGTTTCACCTGTTCGGAATTCCATAAGTTTATGACCCGTAATTGCATCAAGCATGTCAGGTCTGCCCCTTTCAAACCTGCATCTAACGGTCAAGCGGAGTGGGCTGTCCAAACCATTAAGCAGAGCCTAAAACGCGTGAATCACGGCTCCCTACAGACCCGCTTGTCCCGCATTCTGCTCAGTTACCGGACGAGACCCCACTCGCTCACCGGGGTCCCTCCTGCCAAGCTGTTAATGAAGAGAGGCCTCAAAACCAGGCTCTCCCTTGTACACCCGGATCTCAATGATCATGTCGAAACCAGAAGGCAACGGCAGCAATGGTACCATGATCGCGCGGCCGTATCATGTGACATTGCTGTTCATGACCCTGTGTTTGTCCTGAATTATGGCCATGGTCCAAAGTGGGTTGCTGTCATGGTTTTGGCCAAGGAGGGGAACAGGGTGTTTGTAGTCAAACTGTTAAATGGCCAAATGTGCAAGAGGCACATCGACCAAACCAAACTGCGATTCACAGACCACCCAGAACAAATTGAAGATGACATCATCGACCAACCAACACAAATCCAATCATCAGTTGACCCTTGTGTCATTCACGAAGACGAACCTATCATCCCCGACAGTCCTGTCAGACCGACTGCTCCACAATGCAGCAATGGTCCTACTAACTCACCCAAGCTTGGGTTCGAACTGAGAAGATCAACCAGGGAGCAGAAGGCCCCGGACCGTCTCAACTTGTAAATACAACCGGTACCAAGGACTTTGGGGGGAATTATGTTATGTATGTTAACTGGGTTTTACCTGCCACCGGAGGGCATGACTGTCAGAGTCCGAATGGTCACTGGCATACACGTGCAAGCCGTGTATATAATGTTGGCAGCCATGTTGAATCCTCACTTTGAGAATAAATAAACTGGAGTAAGGTCATGCCTGAACTAACTCACCATACTTAGCCTCGTGGAGTTATTCGATACTTAACGTATTATTGTTCGGATATGAGTAGGTGTGGCATCTATTGACTTTACATCACGCAGTGGTGTATACTTTACTCACGTGGCATCACTTCAGGTTCTGCAGCTGCTTGCGTGGCTGACCGGGGGGGGGGGTCCCCACGAGTTCCAGCACCCACTCCTCGATATCGGTGAGGTGGCTGATGACTGGTGGCCCCCCCCACCCATTCGCCTCCACTCGGCCCTATTCCTCGAAAGCTGCTTCTGTAAAAGGTAACAACAGCACGACATGACATGAGATCATTGTGTGATATCATTGCTAGGTACTGTCACAGAGACTGATACAACACATAACCGACAGATGTAATCATGATTATACTGAAAATTATCATTCTTTACCTAAAGACGTACACTATAACCGCAGGCTTTGAGTACAACATTCCCGGTAAAAGTGAAAGATCTCACATTTGATTATAGTCACTCATGACACTTACAAATCAAATTATATAAATACATAAGTACATGTAAATAAATGTAATACTTACTCTGGCGGATCTGACAAGGTTGTTCCATCGCTTGCGGCATTGGTTGCCCTTACACACCACGTTGGTCGCCAATGAGACCACCTCGGCTATCTCGGCCCATATTTTCTGGTAGGCCTTTGGGTTGGGTTTCCCACGCCTTCCCTATGTCAATTGACCCCAGCATGACTCGACCACCTGCATGAGGGAGGCATCTGCCTCGTCCGAGAACCTCCTCGCTCTCTTTCGTCCTCTTATGTGTTCCTCTCCCAGCTCACTGCTCTCGCCAGCATCAGTCTCCACAGCATGCCGGGTCGCCTTCTCCACTCCCTCCATTATAGGCACCAAATTAGACAAAATATCTGTCTGGTAACAGCTAACTTTTTTCTCACAATTTTGTATAAAGCTCAAAACTGTCCCTCCTACCTCCCAAAGCAGCCAAACAAGCACCCACACCACACCCACACATGCCTTCACTTCCTCTCTGCTCCCTCTCTCTCTGTCTCCTCTTTTGCGCATGTAATGATGATCCCTGACCTCCTGAGTCATGGGGAAACAGCGTTGCCATGCTGTTGCTAAGGACGGCGACATTTTACGGCAGAAGGTCAGAGAGATTTAACGCTAACGCCCATTTCAGATCACTTGCGGTAATGCCCATTTTTAAAAATGGAAACTAAGGGTTTTGAAAATGAGCAAGAATCTGGCGATCTGAAAACCAATATTTACCACCCATGCGGAAATAACGCCCATTTTTGGCCGATCTGCTCAAAAGTGGAAAATCTAGCCCTATATCTTTTTTATAATATGGCGACCAGAACTACACACAGTACTCCAAGTCTAGTCTAACCAAGGTTTGATACAAGTTTAGAATACTTTTCAATTCTATCCCTCTAGAAATAAAGGGGCCGAAAGTTCGGGTCTCAAAGAGACCCGTTAATGCCCATTTGCGGCGGCCATTCCTAAAAATGGAATGACCGCCGCTTTGGGCTCAACAGGCCGACCCGATCAAAATTCAGGTCGGGGATTTCTCAGCCTGGACCCCGTCCCGCCCAAGTAGATGCACCACCAATTTAAAATAAAATAAATACTTACCTAGCCATTTCACCTCGATCCGTCAATCTCCCGCCGCGCGATGCCCCCAGCAGGATTTTCTGCCAGTGCCCCCTCTGAAAACTATGTGTGGCCCAGCAGCACGGCGGCCCTTAAAGGGGAGGGTCTACTGCCGCAGTCGCAGTGGAAACATTTTTGCCTGCCAACTTGCCAATCAGCTGGCAAAATACTGCACCCAGATTCGGCCGGCCCACCAACGGGCAGCCTGGCACCCTCTCTTGGCCCGGCCGAAACCCTCCCTGGTGGCCCAGGGGCTAAAGTTAAAAAATGATTGAATCTTTCCCCTTTAACTTTCCCCATTATGATCCATTTCCTGCAGGACTTTGAAAAAAATTCAAAGTCCTGAAAATAGATCTGCTCACCGCACCAAGAGTTCCAGCGGTGAGTAACAATTAAAAAATCATAGCTGTGCCAGCTTTCTGGTGCAGCTGAATGTCAGCCCAAACACTAGTGCTTGTTTTTTTATGGCCTTATTAACCTACATTGCTACTTTTAGTGATTTGTGTATTTGTACTCTCAGATTCTTTTGCTTTTCTACCCCATTTAGATTCTTATTTTCCAGGTAATATGTGACCTCCTTATTTTTCTTACCAAAATTTAATCTTACCAAAACTTATTTATCTTTGTTTGCAACTTTGAGATAAGGAGAGAAGGCTAATAGAGGTCCAAGGCTTCCTCGGAACTACTCCCGCTCTGGCACCATACCTTTGCTTGAAATAGTGAGAAGCACATTTACGAACTGAAATATGGTTTCTGCTGCACTCCCTGCAAAGTGCCAGTTGCAGAGCGGGAGCGGCTAAGAGATCATTCTGGGTCATGGTCTTTGAATCGGTGAAATAAGTTTCACTGATTAATGATTCCATCATACCTTATGGGGAAGAAGATTGCACTGAATTGCATTTGAAATGGTTTGAACTGTCCATACCCATCTGAAAAGAGAAAAGACAGGTTAATATTTCTGGTCCTCACATGAAACATCCACCCCTTTTCAGGACTTGCTGTGATATATTTCCAGCATTTTCTGTCTTCATTTCAGATTTTCAGTATTTGCAGTTTTCCGATTTATCTCTACACTTGGATATATTTTTCTATCTGCAAAGCTCAGGTACTGGGACGAGTACACAGGATGCTTTGCACTCACTCAAGATAAGAATAGCCAACCCGATCGGATTTTCCAGCGTTTGTTGTAATTAAATATGCAGTGAACTCGTATCCAGGATTTAAGCCTCCTTCTGGAAGCTGATCAAAAGGAGATGTAATATCTGGTGCAGCTGCAGCTCTTAACTGGCTGCAGCCAAGATTTAAAGGGATGTTCTCATTTAAATGCAATTGGTCACCCATGGGGGAAAATGTTTGCTGCCTTTGCAAAGCCTTTGTAGACTAAAGAACTACTGGCAACATAAAAACATGACAGCACAATTGTAAATGATTCAAACGGAGTCCATGAGCATTTACGTTGCAGTGTACCATCTGACTGCTCTTTTTGTTGCATAGAAAAGTGGAGATGCTGCTGTATGAAGAGGCAGGATTTCATTTTGGCACTTCAGAGCCCTCTCCCTCATGGACTGCAGTCATATCATCATCATCAAAGGCAGTCCCTCGGAAATCAAGGAAGACTTGCTTCCACTCTAACATGAGTCCTAAGGTGGCTGAACAGTCCAATACGAAAACCACAGTCCCTGTCACAGGTGGAACAGATAGTCGTTGGGAAAGGGTGGGTGGGACAGGTTTGCTGCACGCTCTTTCCGCTGCCTGCGCTTGATTTCTGCATGCTCTCGGCAATGAGGTGCTCAGCACTCTCCCGGATGCACTTCCTCCACTTAGGGCGGTCTTTGGCCAGAGACTCCCAGGTGTCAGTGGGGATATTGCACTTTATCAGGGAGGCCTTGAGGGTCCTTGTAATGTTTCCTCTGCCCACCTTTTGCTCGTTTGCCGTGAAGGAGTTCCGAGCAGAGCGCTTGTTTTGGGAGTCTCGTGTCTGGCATGCGAACAATGTGGTCTGCCCAGTGGAGCTGATCAAGTGTGGTCAGTGCTTCGATGCTGGGGATGTTGGCCTGGTCGAGGACGCTAACATTGGTGCATCTGTCCTCTCAGGGGATTTGTAGGATCTTGCGGAGACATCGTTGATGGCATTTCTCCAGCGACTTGAGATGTCTACTGTACATGGTCCATGTTTGAGTCATACAGAAGGGCGGGTATTACTACAGCCCTGTAGACCATGAGCTTGGTGGCAGATTTGAGGGCCTGGTCTTCAAATACTCTTTTCCTCAAGCGGCCGAAGGCTGCACTGGTGCACTGGAGGCGGTGTTGAATCTCGTCGTCAATGTCTGCTCTTGTTGATAAGAGGTTCCCGAGGTATGGGAAATGGTCCACATTGTCCAGGGTCGCGCAGTGGACCTTGATGATGAGGGGCAGTGCTATGCGGCGAGGACAGGCTGGTGGAGCACCTTTGTCTTACAGATGTTTAGCGTGAGGCCCATGCTTTCGTATGCCTCAGTAAATATGTTGAGTATAACTTGGAGTTCAGCCTCTGTATGAGTGCAGACGCAGGCGTCGTCTGTGTACTGTAGCTCAATGACAGAGGTTGGAGTGGTCTTGGATCTAGCCTGGAGACAACGATGGTTGATCAAGTTCCCACTGGTTCTGTAGTTAGGTTCCACTCCAGCAGGGAGCTTGTTGACTTTGAGGTGGAGCATGGCAGTGAGGAAGATTGAGAAGAGGGTTGGAACAATGACGCAGTCCTGTTTGACCCTGGTCCAGATATGGATTAGCTCTGTAGTGGATCTGTTGGGAAGGATCACGGCCAGCTGTCGTCGTGGAGCAGGCAGAGTATTGTGTTCCTAACACAGATGAGGCTGCACACAGGGAGGTTAAAGTAACAGTGACCTCAGTCTTTAATAAGACACTCCTTTGCGCAATAACACATGTAGGGGCTCTAAAAGGGAGCTTAACCCCGGTAGGAAGTTACCAAAATAGTTGAGGAGTCCCAGGAACAACTGTAGCTCTGTGACGTTCTGTGGCCTGGGCGCGTTCCTGATAGCTTCTGTCTTGGCGTCTGTGGGCCGAAAGCCGTCCGCCGCGATCTTTTTCCCAAAAACTCCACTTCTGTTGCCATGAAGATGCATTTCGACCTCTTCGGCCACAGCCCTACGCGATCCAGTGGCTGGGGGACATCCTCCAGGTTTTGTAGGTGCTTGGTGGTGTCCCAACCCGTGACCAATATGTCGTCCTGAAAGACCACCGTGTGTGGTACCGACTTAAGTAGGCTCTCCATGTTTCTCTGGAAGATCGCTGCAGCCGACCGAATTCCAACCGGGCATCTGTTGTAGATGAACAGTCCCTTGTGCGTGTTGATGCAGGTGAAGCCCTTCGTAGACTCCTCCAGCTCCTGCGTCATGTAGGCCGAAGTAAGGTCGAGCTTGGTGAACATCTTGCCTCCTGCCAGCGTTATAAATAGGTCGTCTGCTTTAGGTGGCGGGTATTGGTCCTGTAGCGAGAAACGATTAATAGTTACTTTATAATCGCTGCAAATCCTGACCGTGCCATCACTTTTGAGTACTGGAACAATCGGGCTGGCCCACTCACTGAATTCCACTGGGGAGATGATGCCCTCGCATTGCAGCCTGTCCAGCTCGATTTCCACTCTCTCCCTCATCATGTGAGGTACCACTCGCGCCTTGTGGTGAATGGGTCGTGCCTCTGGGACCAAGTGGATCCGCACCTTCGCCCCGGAAAAGTTTCCAATGCCTGGCTCAAAAAGGAAAGGAAATTTGTTAAGAACCTGGGTAAATGAGGCCTCATCGACATGTGATAGCGCTCGGATGTCATCCCAGTTCCAGCGGATTTTGCCCAGCCAGCTCCTTCCAAGCAATGTGGGGCCATTGCCTGGGACAATCCAGTTCATGCACCGTGCCCTCATAGGTGACCTTGACCATGGCGCTGCCCAGGACAGTGATAAGCTCTTTGGTGTACGTTCTCAGTTTCGTGTGGATGGGGCTCAGGGCTGATCTGAATGCCTTGTTGCACCACAGTCTCTCAAACATCTTTTTACTCATGATGGATTGGCTAGCGCCAGTGTCCAGTTCCATGGCTATGGGTAGGCCATTCAATTTTACATTTAACATTATAGGTGGACATTTCGTCGAAAATGTGTGCACCCCGTGTACTTCAGCATCTGACTTCTCTCTCTGAGATTGCTTTGATCCACTATGGACCGATCTTCCTCTGCCACATGGTGGTTAGCAGGTTTTGCAGAGCTTGCAGCTCATTTGCAAGCTCATTGGAGGTGCCCCATTGTTCCACAGCTCCCGCAAACATACCCTTTGAAGCGGCATGAATAGGCTGAATGGAAGCCTCCACAATGCCAACAAGGTGTGAATTGCCTTGCATTCATCCTTTGTTGGGGACTCTGAGCCATCTGGGTCACCTGGGGCCTGCTGGCAGTTGCAGACTCATGGGTTCTGCCCTGTACATTTCTGCTCGCAAACACAGTTCCAGTTAATTTATGAACATTGCTAGCATTTGTGTGCTGAGAGATTTGTTTGGTGTTATCACTGGTGGACATAAACGCCTGTGCTATCGCAGTGGCCTTACTGAGGGTCGGTGTCTCTACAGTCAAAAGTTTTCGTAGGATGGTCTCGTGGCCAATGCCCAGTACAAAAAAGTCTCTGAGCATTTGCTCCAGGTAGCCATCAAACTCACATTGACCTGCAAGTCGCCTTAGCTCGGCAACGTAGCTCGCCACTTCCTGACCTTCAGATCACTGGCATGTGTGCCACCAATACCTCGCCATCAGCACGCTCTCCCTCGGATTAAGATGCTCCTGAACCAGTGCACACAGCTCCTCATATGACTTATCTGTGGGTTTCACCGGAGCCAGAAGATTCTTCATGAGGCTGTAGGTCGGTGCCCCGCAGACTGTGAGGAGGACCGCTCTCCTTTTTGCAGCGCTTCCTTCTCCGTCCAGCTTGTTGACTACAAAGTACTGGTCTAGCCGTTCGACATAGGCTTCCCAGTCCTCACCCTCCGAGAACTTCTCCAGGATGCCCACAGTTTGCTGCATCTTTGCGTTGGATACGTATTCTCGTCACCAGTTATTGTGTTCCTAACACAGCTGAGGCTGCACACATGGAGGTTAAAGTAACAGTGACCTCAGTCTTTAATAAGACACTCCAGATACTGGGATCCCTTGGAACTTCAGGGGATGAGCTCCCTGGTGGCGGAACATGGGAGTGCATGCTTTACAGATACACAACACAGAGGATGGTGACAAATTTTTGGGGGCATCCGAAACGGAAGAGGACGCTCCATAGTCCCTCGCGGTTGACAGTATCAAAGGCCTTTATAAGGTCGAAGATGGCCATGTGGTGCTGTTCCCTGCAATTTTCCTGCAGCTGTCGCGCTGTAAAAATCATGTCCGTTGTTCCCCGTAGGGGACGAAATCAGCACTGTGACTCTGAGAGGAGCTCCTCAGCCACAGGGAGAAGACAGTTGAGGAGGACTCTAGCGACGACTTTCCCAGTGGCTGATAACAGGGAGATTCCTCTGTAGTTGCCGCAGTCAGACTTGTCCCCTTTTTTAAAGATGGTCACAATGACTGCACCTCATCTCTGAGATCTCCCGGCATGCTTTCCTCCCTCCAGATGAGAGAGATGAGGTCATGCATTCGCACCAACAGTGCCTCCCCACCGTATATAAAAAAGAAAAGAGTGGCTAAAGTAAATATTGGTCCCTTAGAGGACGAGACTGGGGAATTAGTAATGGGGAACATGGAGATGGCAGAAACTCTGAACAAATATTTTGTATCAGTCTTTACGGTAGAGGACACTAACAATATTACAACAGTGGATAATTAAGGGGCTATGGGGGGAGAGGAACTTAACACAATCACTATCACTAAGGGGGTGGTACTCAGTAAGATAATCGGACTAAAGGCAGATAAATCCTCTGGACCTGATGGCTTGCATCCTAGGGTCTTGAGAGAAGTAGCGGCAGGGATTGTGGATGCATTGGTTGTAATTTACCAAAATTCCCTAGATTCTAGGGAGGTCCCAGCAGATTGGAAAACTGCAAATGTGACGCCACTACTTAAAAAAGGAGGCAGACAAAAAGCAGGAAACTATAGACCAGATATCCTAGCATCTGTATTTGGGAAATTGTTGGAGTCCATTATTAAAGAAGCAGTAGCAGGACATTTGGAAAAGCAAAATTCGGTCAGGCAGAGTCAGCATGGATTTATGAAAGGGAAGTCATGTTTGACAAATTTGCTGGAATTCTTTGAGGATGTAACGAACAGGATGGATAAAGGGGAACCAGTGGATGTGGTGTATTTGGACTTCCAGAAGGCATTTGACAAGATGCCACATAAAAGGTTACTGCACAAGACAAAAGTTCACGGGGTTGGGGGTAATATATTAGCATGGATAGAGGATTGGCTAACTTACAGACAACAGAGAGTCAGGATAAATGGTTCATCTCTGGTTGGCAACTAGTAACTAGTGGGGTACGGCAGGGATCAGTGCTGGGACCCCAACTATTTACAATCTCTATTAACGACTTGGAAGAAGGGACTGAGTGTAACGTAGCCAAATTTGCTGATGATACAAAGATGGAAGGAAAAGCAATGTGTGAGGAGGACACAAAAAATCTGCAAAAGGACATAGATAGGCTAAGTGAGTGGGCAAAAATTTGGCAGATGGAGTATAATGGAAAGTGCGAGGTCATGCATTTTGGCAGTAAAAATCAAAGAACAAATTATTATTTAAATGGAGAAAGTTTGCAAAGTGCTACAGTACAGCGGGACCTGGGGATACTTGTGCATGAAACACAAAAGGATAGTATGCAGGTACAGCAAATGGTCAGGAAGGCCAATGGAATCTTGGCCTTTATTGCAAAGGGGATGGAGTATAAAAGCAGGGCAGTCTTGCTACAGCTATACAGGTGAGGCCACACCTGGAATACTGCGTGCAGTTTTGGTTTCCATATTTCCGAAAGGATATACTTGCTATGGAGGCAGTTCAGAGAAGGTTCACTAGGTTGATTCCGGAGATGAGGGGGTTGACTTATAGAGAAAGGTTGAGTAGGTTGGGCCTCTACTCATTGGAATTCAGAAGAATGAGAGGTGATCTTATCGAAACGTATAAGATTATGAGGGGGCTTGACAAGGTGGATGCAGAGAGGATGTTTCCACTGATGGGGGAGACTAGAACTAGAGGGCATGATCTTAGAATAAGGGGTCGCCCACTTAAAACAGAGATGAGGAGAAATTTCTTCTCTCAGAGGGTTGTAAATCTGTGGCATTCGCTGCCTCAGAGAGCTGTGGAAGCTGGGACATTGAATAAATTTAAGACAGAAATAGACAGTTTCTTAAACGATAAGGAGATAAGGGGTTATGGGGAGTGAGCAGGGAGGTGGAGCTGAGTCCATGATCAGATCAGCCATGATCTTATTGAATGGCAGAGCAGGCTTGAGGGGCCTTATGGCCTACTCCTGTTTCTATTTCTTATGTTCCTATGTTCTTATACTTCAGTGCCTCAGCGGGGATTCCAGCCGCTCCTGTAGCCTTGTTGTTCTTAAGCTGTCTTATGGCTTTTTCTACCTCGTGCAGTGCTGGGGTTTTACTGAGGTGGTGCTGCGGAATGGAGTCGAGAACACTCAATTGAAAGGCAGAGTCTCGATTGAGGAAATCTTCGAAGTGCTCCTTCCAGCAGGCCCTGACTGCCTCAGTGTCCTTGATGAGTGTTTCCACGTTCTTGGCCAGCAGTGGGGTGGCACCTTGGGTATTTGGACCATTGGTAGGCTTGAAGAATCCTCGCACATCATGGCTGTCGGCCAGCTGCTGTATCTCCTGTGCTTTCTCCATCGACCACCTGTTCTTTAGGTCCCGGGTTTTTTGTTGGACCTCAGCTTTAAGCCATCTGTAATGCTGCTTTGCTGCTCCCGAGTTGGGTTGTTGTTTAAGACTAAAAAATGCCCTGTGCTTGCGATCTATTAGCTCTTGAATCTCCTGGTCATTCTCACCAAACCAGCCCTGGTGTTTCCTAGTTGAGTGACCGAGCGTCTCTTCAAAGGCACTGGTTATGCAGGCCTGGAGGGCAGATCAGGCGCTGTGGGCATTCTGCGTCTCGGGTCATCAAGGCACGCCAGTTTAGCTGAGAGACGCTGACTATATAGGGCTTTCCTAGCTGGGTCTTTAAATGCCTTAGCATTGATTTTGTTGTGGCACTGCTTCTGCTGCCTCCTCTGCTTTGGGACTATGTTAATGTCAATGATGGATCGGATTAGGCGGTGGTCCATCCAGCAGTCGTCAGCTCCTGTCAAGGCACGGGTGATGCGCACATCCTTGCAATCCCTGGCTCGGATGATGACAGGTGCAGTGTTTGGAGAGAGGATGTTGCCACGATGCCTTGTATTTGGCCCTCGGGCTGAACAAGGTGTTGGTGATGACAAGTTCATGTTCCAGACATTTTGTCAGGAGTAGGGTACCGTTGGAGTTGGCTTTCCCTACTCCCTCTCTGCCTCCCCAGAGGGCTGTGTCCTTGCCGATCCTGGCGTTGAAGTCACCGAGGAGGATCAGTTTGTCGTCCGCGAGGACGTGGGACAGGGATTTTTTGAGGTTGGAGTAAAAACCCTCTTTGGTCTCATCTGTTGCATCGAGTGTTGGGGCGTACACACTGATGACTGTGGCGCATTGATTCCGGGATAGGGCGAGTTGAAGAGTCATGCGGCGTTCGTTGACCCTGCAGGGGGAGTCTTTGAGGTAGTCGACCAGCTCATTTTTGATGGCGAAACCGACTCCGTGGAGGTGGTGTTTTTCCTTTGGTTTCCCTTTCCAGAAGAAGGTGTAACCTCCACCTTGTTCCTTGAGCTGGCCTTCCCCTGCCCGCCGGGTCTCGTTTAGGGCGGCAATGTCGCTATCAACGCATCTAAGTACAGCATGCTTGGCAGGAGATGGTGCCCAGGGTCAATTGTGTTGTGTGCAATACCTTTCAGACAGCAGCTGTGGCTCAGTGGGTAGCACACTTGCTTTTGAGTTGGAAAGTTGTGGGTTCAAGTCCCACTCCAGGAATTTGAGCATGTAAATCTAGGTTGATACTCCAGTGCAATGCTGAGGGAGTACTGCACTGTCAGAGGTGCTGTCTTTCAGATGAGAAGTTAAACCACGGCCCTGTCTGTTTTCTCTGGTGGATGTAAAAGATCCAATGGCACTATTTTGAAGAAGAGCAGGGAGTTATCCCCGGTGTCCTGGCCAATATTTATCCCTCAATCAACTTAACAAAAACAGATTATCTGGTCATTATCACATTGCTGTTTGTGGGAGTTTGCCGTGCGCAAATTGGCTGCCGCGTTTCCCACATTACAACAGTGACTACACTTAAAAAGTACTTCATTAGCTGTAAAGTGCTTAGAGACATCTGGTGAATGTGAAAGGCACTATAGAAATGCAAGTATTTCTTTCTTACCTGTAGAACCTGGGAAAAGAAACAAAAATGATGACTGACTTTCTGAGACAAGCCAAGCTGAGAATATACAACAGATGATCAAAGTATGCATGCAGCAAAGTGATGCCTATCAACCTGCTTCATATGTACTGCTGCCCATGCCAAGCCCTTGGGCAGCATTAATTATCATACGCACCCATACTTCAGCATCCTATACCCCTCTTTGGCAATCACAGTGCCTGCGAACCATTTGGGCCCTGCAGCATAGTTGAGGACAAAAACAGGGTCATTTACATCAATACTTCGTGCCCTCGCATTCCTGTCATGGTAGTCATATTGTGACTGGTGCTGCTCTCGACAATTTCTTTCATGGTGGGGTGTATAAGGGATAACCGGGTTTTGAGCGTCCTTTTCATTAGCAGCTCTGCAGGTGGAACCCTTGTGAGCAAGTGTGGTCGGGATCTGTAGGCCAACAGGAAGCGTGATAAGCGGCTTTGTAGGGAACCCCCTTGGATTCTGAGCATCCCGTGTTTCATTATCTGCACTGCTCGTTCTGCCTGGCCGTTTGAGGCCGGCTTGAACGGTGCCGTTCTGACATGGTTAATTCCATTGCCTGCCATGAAGTCCTGGAATTCAGTGCTTGTGAAGCACGGGCCATTGTCGCTGACCAAGATGTCCGGTAGACCGTGGACGGCGAACATTGCCCGTAGACTTTCTACCGTGGCAGAGGATGTGCTTGAATTTAGAATATCACACTCGATCCATTTGGAGTAGGCGTCTACTATAACCAAAAACATTTTTCCCATGAAAGGATCTGCGTAGTCCACAAGGATGCGTGACCAAGGCTTGGCGGGCCATGGCCAGGGGCTAAGGGGGGCTTCCCTGGGCGCATTGCCCAGCTGGGCACACATGTTGCACCTGCGAACACAAAGTTCCAGATCTGCGTCTATCCCTGGCCACCAAACGTGTGACCTGGCAATTGCCTTCATCGTGACAATGCCCGGGTGCTCATTGTGGAGTTCTCTGATGAACACTTCTCTGCCCATCTGGGGCATGACTATGCGGTTTCCCCACAGTAGGCAATCGGCCTGAATCGAAAGTTCATCCCTGCGCCTGTGAAATGGTTTAAATTCCTCAGGACATGCCCTGTACGTGGCTGCCCAGTCCCCATTCAGGACACATTTCTTGACTAGAGACAGTAGCGGGTCTCTATTTGTCCAGACTTTAATCTGATGGGCTGTCACAGGTGAGCCTTCGCTTCCGAAAGCTTCAACAGCCATGACCATCTCAGCAGTATGCTCGGTAGCCCCCTCAGTGGTGGCTAGTGGGTGCCTGCTGAGTGCATTGGCGCAGTTTTCGGTGCCCGGTCTGTGCCAAATTGTATCATTATAGGAGGCTAACGTGAGTGCCCACCTCTGTATGCGGGCCGATGCATTTGCATTTATGGCCTTGTTGTCAGCCAAAAGGGACGTTAGGGGTTTGTGATCGGTCTCCAGCTCAAATTTCCTGCCAAACAGGTACTGGTGCATTTTCTTTACCGCATATACACATGCGAGCGCCTCCTTTTCTACCATCCCGTAGCCCCTCTCTGCCTGGGACAGACGTCTGGAGGCATAGGCTGATCCCATCTGCTGCTACCCTCATCCCCAGGAATTCTACCTCTGGAGCTAGGAAGACGCACTTCGCCTTTTTCAGTCGCAGCCCTACCCGGTCCAGTCTGCGTAGCACCTCCTCCAGGTTGTGGAGGTGTTCTTCAGTATCGTAACCCGTAATGTGGATGCCGTACTGAAAAACCACCGTCCCTGGAATCGACTTGAGGAGGCTTTCTATATTTCGTTGGAAGATCGCGGCGGCCGAACGAATTCCGAACGGACATCTGTTGTACTCGAACAACCCCTTGTGTGTCGTGATGGTGGTCAGCTTCTTCGACTCACTCGCCAGCTCCTGGGTCATGTAAGCTGAGGTCAGGTCCAATTTTGAAAAAAGTTTGCCATCGGATAGCGCCGCAAAGAGGTCCTCGGCTCTCGGTAACGGGTACTGGTCTTGGAGTGACAACCGATTGATGGTGGCCTTGTAATCACTACATATCCTGACCGACCCATCCGCCTTGAGCACCGGCACAATCAGGCTCGCCCAGTCACTGAATTCGACTGCGAGATGATGCCTTCCCTCAGCAGGCGGTTCAATTCGCCTTCTATCATTTCCCGCATCACGTATGGCACCGCTCTGGCCTTGTGATGTACTGGCCTGGCGTCCGGGTTTAAGTGAATCACTACCTTGGCCCCCATGAAAATGCCAATGCCGGGTTGAAATAATGAGTCAAATTTGTCCAGGATCTGTGAGCATGATACTCGCTCCACAGAGGAAATTACATTGACATCGCCCCATTTCCAATTCATGACAGCAAGCCAACTCCTCCCTAGTAGTGCGGGACCGTCTCCCGGGACAACCCAGAGTGGCAACCTGTTCTCCGAATCTTTGTGGGTCACGACTACCATGGCGCTGCCTAGCACCGGAATGATCTCCTTTGTATATGTCCGTAGCTGTGCGTCAATCGGCAATAATTTTGGCCTCCTGGCCTTGGACGCCCACAACTTTTCGAACTGTTTGATACCCATCAGGGATTGGCTGGTCCCCCTGTCTAGCTCCATTGATACTGGGATGCCATTGAGGAGCACTTTCATCATTATCGGTGGCGTCCTGGTGTATGACCTGTATACGTGCTCCACATCAACTCGCTGAATTTTAGCTTCCAGCGATTTCCCCCAGCATTCATTTCTGCAATTTCTGCAGGTATTTTGCTCATCTCTGCAAACTATGACTGAGTGTGTGCCTCCACGCCTCCAACATGAGCTGTTGTTGGAAACAAAAGGTCCCTTGCCTGTCGATCATCTCTGACTGCCCCTGTGACTGTCCTTGAATGCGCCATTAACAGGTGTTGATGGCCCCATTACTGGCCGCATTGTCCCTTGCAATGGCGTGAATCGCTGTTCAGCTTGCCATTGTCTCTGTCGAACTCCCACTCTGGGTTCGACTACATGTTGGGGCATGCCCGATTGCCCTTGTCTGCCTGGAGGACTGTGTGCTGCTTTAACAATGTTGAATGTCCGTCCCAACCATTCCTTAACAGAGTACCTCTTGTCTGTTCTGCTAGTGGCCATGCTCGTGTGGTTTAAATCCCAATTTCTCGTCGCCATTGATACGTCCTTACTATACAGTATAAATGCACACGAGGCCCATGCTTGAGAGAAGGTCAGTCTGTGACCTGTCCTTTATTCCTTAACACTCAAGTGATGGAAGTGGGTGGAGCTTCCCCTTTTACCTGAAGGTCCAGGTTAGGAGTGTCTCCCACACGTTCACCACCTAGTGGTCAGTGTTCTCACAGTGTACAACTTAGGTCAGATTATACATGGGTTACAATGCTGGTTGAATACATGACACCCTTGTGCTGCCTTTACAAAACTTAGCTTGGCATCTTGCCTCCTACTTCAGTGTCTCCTACACCATCTCCTGTTTGTGTGCCTACAAGCTGCAAAGCCCACCTCATACGCACTCAAAGATTCCAGGTTAGTTTTCCTCCTCCAGTTGCAGTTCTTTGGTGCTGCTTTTGCACTACCTTTTCCTTTGCAAAGAGAGAAGACTAAGTTCGAGAAGTCTGATTGTCCCTGACACTACTATTCACTCACGTGTTTGCTTCCATCTCACAATCCTCA